>NC_080428.1:42701547-43388422 GCF_029873635.1 Malania oleifera | reverse complement strand
TGTTATTTGGATTTTCATTTTACTTTTATTTGATTCATAGTGAAATTTTCTCATCTCATCATGGGCATAGGCTTCAAAGCAATCTTGGTGTTTATTTTTTTCCAGGTTAGTCAACTTCTCTGTTCTATTGTTTTGGAGACTTGCGAATGAACTTCAAACTTTGGTGGGCATTGCAGCTGAGGAATTCCCCTTTATCTCTTAAACATGGTGAAAACATTTTGGCAAATTGGGCTTCAGAGCGACAGCGGGAAAGAAAAAAAATTACTCTCAATTGCTCATAGAGAGCTCTCACCCCGTCTTTAGAAATTTAAATTTCAAAACTTCATTTATTTAAACTTGTGTGAATTTAAATAAAATGCTCTGTAAACTCAGGCTTAATTTTATCCAAATCTCCAGATTTAAATTCATACTTCAAAACACAACCAATTTTCATATTCCTAATAAATTGCAATAAATATACTTGAATTAAATCCAAGGATTGTTATTTCAAGTATTGGAAGCTGTTACAGGCTCACAGTGCGCGGTACCTTGCTTGGGCAATGATTCTGACAAGGCTTCTAGTCCTCAGAAAATGAAATGAAGTGAATGGCTTTTCACGCTTGGAGATGATTCAACCTAGCTTCCATAAATCATTGACAATACTGGTATCCAAATCAATTCGTAAGTCTCATTAAGATACAAAAGCAAGTCAAGTGGACATTGAACCAACCAAATTTTATTTGCCCAAAAATATACACAAACATAAATATAAAAAGAAGGGGTGAAGGCGATCACCATCATTAGAAGCACCACGGCGAGATCACGGCAACAGCCCCCAAACACCACCACAATGAGGGTAGATATCAATGGAAACAAAGCCCTCGTTTTACCCCACCATCCATCTTTGTTGTAATTACACTAAATCCCTAAATAAGCCCCCACCATAGGCCAGGAAAAAGCCTACTGAAAGGAAGGCAACCCATGTCAGTTTGCAAAGAACTCCGAGATCAAAATGTTTGCCAAGGCAGTCAGTGTGTTGGAATTCGTGTTAGAATTTGTGCTCTGGATGCTGCTATTCTTGACAACCACTTCATTCATCTGAACCAATTTTAGTTATCCTATGAATCTATTCTCACCCTGGCTCGTTCACCATTGAAGCGGACGTATTTCCATTTGCACTGATATTTTTTAAGAAACATCTTCTGCTTCTCCTCTTGACCTAGCTTCCGAAAGGCACGCGCAATTCTCCGGACAGTATCTTCATCTGGTTTCACACCCAACTCCTCCATGTCAGCAAATACCTGAATGTCAAAGAATTTCAATTTTAGGCTCTTTAGCGTCACAACGTTTAATCATGTGTGAAGCTACAAATCATGCACAAGTTTCAAAACTAATGACAAAAAACTGCAACTAAAGCATCAATTTTTTCCACCAAACACAACAAAGGATGGGATTTTAGCAACCTCAATTATGTTATCTGGCATGTTGTGATGATCATACAAGGCAATCATCCTTGAAAACAATCGTCTTGACACAGACCGTGTATGTGCATTCAAAATCATATTCCACAATGATTCAGCCTCATCCACCCTCTGATCCATGTCAAAAGCCAGTAGAAGGGTGTCATATGTCCCCATTGTTGCTCCTTGACCTCTGCTCAACATCCATTTAGCCACCTGACTATCACTAAGATCAGTAACCAAGGAAATCCTTATAGTACCCAAATCTTAAATATTTATACTTCTGAATATAAGCTGGAGTGCTTTACCAAAATTTTAAGTCCTCACAGTAAACAGCCCTGGGATCAAAACATGTGATATTTCAATCTCATGAATTTTTTACTCCGTAGCAAATTAATACTCCTCTACGTTGCATATTTATATTCATTGACGTGAATTTACTTACCATAACCATATAATGCTGATAAATATAATTGTGTGAAAGCATGCTTGCATAAAATGTGTAGACAGATAATCGTGCACAGAAGATTATCGCAGGCACAAAGCATGTCCATATTGCTGAGCCAGGTGGCATCAAACAGAGATGGGTAGGGAGGGGTGGCAAACACAGAGAGAATATACAAATGGCAGACAGACGTGGAAAAGATAAAAGCAGGGTAAAAAAAAAAAGAATTAAGACCTTGTTTGGAATACAGAAAATATTACGGAAAGGAAAGAAAATTATCAAGGAATCCTCATTTTCATGTTTGGTTATCAAGGAAAATGAGAAAGTAAAAAATACATCAAATCTAAGAACAAAATTCTAATTTTATACATTATTAATATTTAGATTTTCCTAATTTTAGTCATATTAAAATAAATTAATAAAGAAGGAAAATTTAAGAAAAAATGAGTTTCCTTCTTATTTTTCTTTCCTTTTCCCACATAAAATTCTTGATCCAAATGAACCCTAGGCCTAGTTTGGAACTCGAAAAATATTAGGTAAAGGAAAATATCAAAAAATTCACATTTTCATGTTTGATTATCAAAGAAACTAAGAAAGAAAATGAAAAATATATCAAATCCAAGAACAAAATTTTGATTTTACAAATCATTAATATTTGAATTTTTCTAATTTTTAATCGTATTAAAACAAACTTTCATTTTTAATTGTATTTCATATAGAAGGAAAATATAATAGAAAATGAGTATCCTTCTTATTTTCCTTTCCTTTTCTTTCCCCAAATAAAATTCTTGATCCAAACCGACCCTAAAGGAAACACGGAAAGAGAGAGAAAGCCCCAAGGGCAACACAACTCAAACTCAAGTCATAATTCCTAAATCACTAACTGCAATCACTTATATATGCACTTTAGGAGCTAAATATATATATATATGAAACAGAACCAAATTTGTAGATCCCTAATTTGATGCCAAAGGAAATTAACATTGCACAATAATGCCACTAAAATCCAATAATTCTTAGACCCTGATTTTTTAACCAGAACTCGTGTCCTCCGCTACAGGTAAATCTTGGCTCCACAGTAGCATAAATCATTGCATTTGGGTTGAAATGGCATCACTAACTGCATTCACTTAAATATGCACTTCAGGAGCAATATATATCTATATGAAACAGAATCAAATTTGTAGATCCCTGATTTGATGCCAAAGGAAATTAACATTGCACAATAATGACACTAAAATCCAATAATTCTTAGACCCTGGTTTTTTAACCAGAACTCGTGTCCTCTGCTACAGGTAAATCTTGGCTCCACAGTAGCATAAATCATTGCATTTGGGTTGAAATGGCTTTTCTTTGATAGAAAACAAAATTTCCTTGAGTTATAAATGAGATACAAATCATAGGATAAGGAATACTACAATATCAGTAAAGCAAAAAGAAATAAAAAAGTATAAGAAAGAAGAAAGAGCATCAAGCCATCAATGCCAGCTGCTCTCTCTGAAAGTCTGAAAAACATATCCCCTTGAAACGCCCAAGAGATACCCAGAAACCCAAACCTATCCCAAAGCAGCGGCAAAGTCAGTTGGCATCAGTTAAAAATACAGGCATTCCTTTCCAATCATATACCCCAAAACATGCCAAAACAGCACAATGCCACAACTTGTTAGCATCCTTGTCCCCCTCAAAACCTCTAAAAGAAATAAACAAGAAGGCATTCAATGACTTCAGCCACACAAATTCTCACCAAAGAAGCCAGCAAATCCATCCCATGAACTCCAAGCTTCCAAAACAAAAAAACAGATGAGAATGAGTCTGTACACTTTGAAAGCACATGTCTCAATATCTGAGGTTAAAGGCCTGCTCTACAGCAAACTATTGGTGTTAATTTTATTAAGGACTAACCAAATAAGCACCTTGACCTTGTAAGGCTTAGCAGTCCAAATAAAATTTACAAGGGGATTAAATAAACATTGGGAAACAAATCGAACAAGTGAAAAAAGATTTACAATAAAAGATAATTCCCTTCCCGGAGGAAAATGAAGACCGAAAAGCATAATCAAGAATTAGTAGAGAGATACACATGCAATCTTAGGTTCTTCCCCTTTGGTGATCTTTTGATGGTTCAATGTATCCTGCATCCAATAGCTCTTTAACATGCTTTCAAAATTCCTTCAACTTAGGCAAGGCTATTCAATAGGTAATCATGGCCATGCATACCTTTCCAACTCAATTGTATTGTCTACCTTCCTCTTGGGTGGCAGTCTCTTCAATAGTGAACATAGGTAATAATACTAAATGACCAATAACCAGTAGCTAATAGCCCTCCAACTCAAGTTGAAGCATGGATCTCTTAGGGGCCGTTTGGTATCACTATCAAAAATTAGAGAAACAAAAACCAAAAACAAAAACCACAAATTAGAAACAGAAACAAAAAACTAGAAACCAACAACCTATTTGGATAACATTTACAAAACTAATACAAATTAAAAACTTAATTAAAAAAAACTCATTTCCATTTTTAAATCAAATAATATTACAGATATATGATTAAAATAATCAAATTACAAATAATATACATTACAAAATTACTAAAATTAAAATAAAAGTTATTGCAAATGACAATTGAAAAATAGTAAAAGTATTTTGCAATTGGCTTTATTACTATTTTTTGAAATTTATGTATATTTTTATTTTAATTACGTTTAAATTCATATAATCATTTTATTTTGATTTTAATTTAAAAGTGTATAAAATGAATAGTTTAATCCAAAAAAACTATTTCCAAATATTAAAATTTCAAACAATAGGTTGCCAAAACAATTGAAAACCATAAAATCAAGTTTTCAACTTTTTAGCAAACTGTTGAAAACTGGCAACAGAAATAGAAAACTAACAACATAAGGGGTAGTATAGTATTATTGTCAAAAATTAGATAAACGAAAACCAAAAACCAAAATAAAAACTAAGAACTAGAGCCAGCAACTTGTTTGGTTAAAATTTATGATACTAATATTCATTTTCATCTTTAAATCAAATAATATTATAAAAATATAATTAAAATAATAAAATTGCAAATAATACGCATTAAAAAATTACTATAATAAAAAAAAATTATTATAATTATTTTACTTAATTATTCTGCTTTCAAATTTTACTTTACAAAAAAAATTCTATCAGACATTACAATTGAAAAAAAGTAAAAGTATTTTGTAATTGGCTTTTTTTTTTCAAAATTTATGTATATTTTTTAAAATTATATTTAAATTCATATTGATCATTTAATTTTCATTTTAATTTAAAATTATATAAATTTAATCCAAAAAAAACTATTTATAGATATTAAAATTTCTGACAACGGGCTATCAAAACAACTAAAAACCATAAAACCTAGTGGCAGAAAATCAATAACAAAAACAAAAAAATGACAACATAAACAACCACGGTTTTATTATATGTTTCTTCATTGTTGAGAAATAGAAAATAGAAAACAACAACGATACCAAGCAAACCCTAAATAAACACATTTTTATAATCTATTTCTTCACTATGGAAAAACATAAAACATAAAATAGAAAACAACAAGATACCAAACAAGCCTTTAGCTTGTCACAAATCTATTTAACCCAATCACCTCTTAAATATTTAGGGTCTGTTTGTTATCGTTAGTGTTTTCTGTTTCAATTTTGGAACAGTGCAGAAATAGATTTGTAAATGTGTTGGTTTCTGTTGTTAGTTTCTGTTTGTTTATGAAAAAATTGAAAACCAGATTTTATTGTTTTGGCAACTTGTTGCCAGAAAATTTTAATATCCAAACATATTTTTCTTGGATTAAATCGTTCATTTTATACACACTTTTTAACTAAAATTAAAATAAAATGATCATATGAATTTAAATAAAATTAAAGTAAAAATAACCATAAATTTCAAAAAAAAAAATTAACAAAAATAGTAAAAGCCAACTGCAAAATATTTTTACTATTTTTCAATTGTCATTTAAAATGAGATTGTTGTTGTAAAATGAATTTTGAAAACATAACAATTAAATTAAATAATTAGAAAAAGTTTTATTTTTATTATAGTATTTTATTTTGTATTATTTTTCACTTTTATTATTTAAATCATATTTTTTAAAAATTATTATTTTACTTAAAGATGAAAAATGAGCATCTTTTAATTAAACTTTTAATTTATTTTTACTTTACAAATATTAATTAAACAGGTTACTAGTTTCTAGTTTTTAGTTTTTGATTTTGGTTACTAGTTTTCTTTTCTGGTTTTCCTAATCATAATTTTTGACAGTGGTAGCAACCGGCCACTTAGTGAACAGATTTACAAGTTGGTGCTTAGACTTCACATTAGTGGTTTCAATGACCTTTTCCACAAGTTTCTCCCCAACAAAATGATAGTCCACTTTGATATGCTTCATTCTCTTATAAAAGACTAGATTGGAAGCAATATGAAGTTGCATAATTATCAAACATCAACCCTATATGTCAAGACTATGGGGAACCTAATTCTTCCAATATTGTTCCTTACCCCTCCAAGATACTAGGTTACCGGCAAACATACAATAGCTAGTTGTTGATCTCCTATCAGAAGGTCACCCAACCCAATTTGCATCTATATAACCCTAAATATGAGTGCGACCCTAATCCTAATACAAAAGGCCTTTTCCTGTTACATCTTTGTGGTACTGGTACCACAAGATACAATTACCGCACAATAATGGCCAAATTTAGGAAGAGCCAAGGCGTCAACATTGAATTTTGTCTAGGTTAACTCTGGACGCTATATTGTGGACCAAATGGACCAAATCCCCTTTTTCCTTTTCTTCTATCCCTCCATTTTTTTCTACAATTTTCTGGCCTTTGTTGCCCATCTCTAGTGGTTTACGATGGTCCAAAATTGTCCTAGGGCAATGTAGGGCTCATTGCATGAAAATTAAGATTTTCCCTATTTATTTTGGATTTTTCTTCTCAATTTTTAGCCCCACACTGATTTTTTTTTTTTTTTTTTTTTTTTTTGTGCATAAGTTAATGTTTTCTTTCTCAAAATTACAAAAAAAAAAAAAAAAAATACTATTCAAAAATTAAATTTCAAAAAAAAAAGTATTAACTATAAAGTCACATGCATGAGCCTAGGGAATAAAATTGATGTTTGTTTTAAATAATTAAAAAATAAAGCAAGGATGTGCTGGTTCGTCTCTAGAGTAGCCTCTATGCACAATCTTGTAGTTTATTACTTTTCAGGAATGTTCCTATTATGCAGCATATTTTATAGTAAGATCTTATAAGTTTATAATCAAGTAGATTATCTAGGGTCTTCATGATTGAAAGACTTTACAATTATGTGTTGTTTTAATTTTTAGATATTTGATATTATTTCCTAGATATTTTTTCCATATTTAGTGTTAAGAGAAAGCCTTTATAAAGGTGTGGTGCGCAACCATGAGAGATAGATAGGAACATTCAAAATTAAGCCCTAAATTGAGTCTTGCTTTGATTTTCCCATTCTTATTTTTCCCATTTATTTTCTGTTACCTTCTATTGGTTTTCTCTTAATTTTCTATGATTTTCTTTCTAATTATCTATCACCATCTGATCCTACATCATAATATTTTTGTAATAGAAACATATGTCGCCACTAAAAATAGAAATTATGTTTCTAAATATGTACAATTTCTCCTAAACTACAGCAACATGTTTTCTAAGCACAAATTCTCACACTAATACAAGAAAACAACCATTTTAAAAGCAAAAGTAAGTTGCCTATTTGTAAAAGTTAATATTTTTATAACGAAAAATAACAGCAAAATCTGTTTAGCGGCAACATGTTTCTCTACTAAACTCGAAGAGGATAAAGAAAAAAAAATTCTAAAGGAGAATTAGTCAATAGTTTTCTAAAAGGCCAAAATTGAAGGTTCAAAGTCTTTGTTTGTAAGGAAGTAAGGTAATATCTTGTAGTTGATGACAAACACTACTCCAACAGCTTTAGAGAACTCTTATGAACATAATGCTCACTAAGCCATGTAGCACCCAAAGCAAAGTAAGCTATCCATTGAACCAAATATCATCACAAACTATCTACATAAGAATCAATATGCTCGTCATCCAAAATAGTCAACTGTCCTACGGTTGAAGATCCCTTGATAAACTGCCAATAGTAATTCACCAAGCCAAAAAGATCTCAACTTGGTCACATTCCCCATTCTTGCATTGCTCGCACCTTGGTCTCATCCATGCAAAGTTTCTAACCTTGATATTGTTAAGTGCCTTATAGTTGATGCATAGGTCAAGCGAACCATCATTATCCTTTGGAAACAAGTGCACCATAAAAGGGCTTTTGTTGGTTTGATGTATCCCACATCCAATAGCTCTTTAAGATACTCCCAAAGTTCCTTCAACTCGGGAGGGCTATTCGTTAGGGCATCACAGCCTTGCATTGCTTTCCAACTGAATTCTATGGGCTACCTTCCTCTTGGGTGGTAGTCCCTTTAATAGCTCTGCCAGCATGACTTGTAGTCTCTATTGAAGTATTGTCTAATTTGGAAGACCAAATCATACTAATCTCATCTCTATCTATAATATAACTCAAGTACATCATAATGAACATAGTACTCTCACTCACTCTTAGTAACTAGCATAGGCAATAATACTAAATAACCAAAAACTAATAACATTCCCCCATCAAAGCATGGATATCAAATGCTCCTAGCTTCTTACAAATTGATTTAATCCAATCAACCCCTTAAGATTCAGTGCACAGATCTGCAAGTTGGTGTTCAGACTTAACATCAGTGGTTTCAATGAGCTTCTGCACAAGTTTCTTCCAATTCCCAAACAAATGATAGTCAACTTTGATATGCTTCGTTCTCTCATTGAATATTGGATTGGATGCAATTTCAATGGCAGCCTGATTATCACACATCAACCCCATGTGCCAAAACTATGGGGAACCTGATTGTTTTAATATTGTTCCTTGCTCATCTAGGTAACTAGGTTGCCACCAACAAACACACAATAACTAGTTGTGGATCTCATGTCAAAAAGTGATCCAACCCAATTTGCATTTGCATAACCCTAACCCTATGTTTGGTTCACGGAATATCTATTCTTAGGAACAAATAAGTTATAAATAGGCTAGTTCGGTTGCACAAATAACTATGTTGATACCATAAAGCAAATAACAATGTGAAACTTTTTTTGAGTCCATAACAAGGAATAACAATTCCCAAATTTCACCATGGGAATTTCTATTCCTTTCGTATTACTTGTTGAATGAAATAATAAAAAACAGACAAGGAATAGCTATTACTTACATTCCCAAAATTTTCACTATGTTCTATCTTATTCCAAGGAATAGCTATTACATGAACTAAAAAAGAATCGTAAAAATATAAGAGACCCTGATCCTAATACAAGAGGCCTCTTCCCAATCACCTTTGAGGTATTGCAAGATACAAATTACAGCACCATAGTTTCTCATTTAGTGAGAATCAACATTGAATTTTATCTGTGTTACAGAACACTGAGTGATGGACCAAACAGATCAAGTTTCCTTTTTCACGTTGTTTTATCTCTCCTCTTTTCCTAAAATTTTCTAGCCTTCTTTGCCCATTTCTAGAGGTTCAGGATAGTCCACGATCATCTCGGGGCAGCTCACAGCATGAAAATCATTTTTCTTACTTATTTCAGGTTTTTTTTTTTCTTGAATTTTTTTAGCCTCCCTGAGATTTTTCTAGAATTTTTGAATTGTTTTTCCCATGCATAAGTTACATGTTTTTCAAATTAAAAAAAAAAATCAAGAATACAAATTTCAAAAATAAAATAATTTCAGTGCATGGGTGACACATGAGCATAGGAATCTGAACGAATTTTTTTAGAACTATTAAAAGATAAAGAAAGGGCATGCTTGCTTGGATCCAGATGTGGTCTCTACGCACAAGTGCGTGCATGTTTTTTAAAATAAATAGGGGGTGGGGACTGGGGAGAAACAAAATGATGTCGCTTTTGGCCCTTGTCTTCCCCATTTTCCCACATAATGTTGCCATTCCTTCCCCCTTTCCATCCTAGTTTTCAGCCACCAACCCCATGGAACCCTGGTATCTCCTATGCAGCCCTTAATGCCCTATCCCTCTTCTGTTTGTGCCTATAAAAGCCACCACAATAACTCTCCTCCCTTGCAAAGCTTCCGCCCTCCAACCTTTGATCTCCGACAATACCCTATTGCTCTGCACTCCCTCTCCCTCTCTATAGCCTATCCCTCTTAGTTCTAGCCATTCCCCTTCGTATGTCCTTCTCTGTGCGTGTGGGTGTGTGTGTGTGTGTGTGTGTGTGGGTGGACTGTGTGGTAGCATGATGAGCACTGGCATCCCCTTATTTATTATGTTTTTTTTTTATATATAGATAGCAAAAGAAAATTTTCATTATTAGATTAAGAATGTACAGCCAGGAGAGTTAGACTTCTCCCTAGCAAAGTCTAGAAAAATCTAGAAAAAAAAAAAAGAGAAATATAGAAAAATACCGGAAAAGAGCAAATAAAACTAGCGCAAACTATCAATCCAAAACATAACGCCAATCAAGCTGAACATCAGAAAAACTCTCCCCCTTAAAATTCCCCTCCCCATGCACAAAAGAGAAATCAAATAATGCATCTTTTCCCAAACCAGAAAATGTGACTTCTTCCCTGAAAAATACCTGCATTATGCTCCATGCACAACCCCCAAAATACTGAAAAGAAAGCACCCCTCCAAAGAGCTGCCCTTTCCTTTTTCCTGAAAAAACCAACAAAAGAAACTGCCAAAAAGTCCTCCGCTGCTTCTGAACTCATCCAACATTCGCCTAAAAACCAAATAATTTATCCCATACCCTCCAAACATTATCAGAATGTATAAAAAATGCAATGCAGTTTCTGGAAAAAAAAATAAAAAACACACAGATGTATCAAAGAACCCCGGAAAGGTCTCCTGAAGATGAAAAAGGTGTCAGCAAAGTGAATGGAAGGCCTAAACTCCATCCATCCTAAGGACTACAAGATAGTCATCTATTGGTCCATGGCCATCACTTCGCTCCATACCATTCACCAAGGCATATCTTTACCCATATGCTACACCATAAATGGGCTTAGCCTCAAAGTGCAGCCTTATGCCACCCTTGCTCTTTCACTTGTTTGATTCCTAGCCTTTCATCTTCCTTCGCCTTCATGAAATTATCAGAAGCACTTGTACCCACCAAAGCTCAAGTCTTCAACCCCTTCACCATAGTCTTCGCATACATGCTTCCTTTCTTCTTGATCTTGAACACCTCAACCTTGGTTTTGATAGCGTTCAAGAGTCGTAATAAGCCATTCATGTTTCCTCTTTCTGATAACTCGCCTCCTCTTCTTGAAACAAGCCAGAGAGTTTGCTGTTTTTCTCCTCTTTAAGCACCCCATCTCAGTAAGGGGCTTCACAAAGGAAGCAAGCAATCTTTGGTTTGTCACCACCACCCTTGTTTCCATAGGTTGGTTACCTTTGTTGCTTGAGGATGGCTTTTGATTCACCAATATTTTGCTCAACTCCCATTGCCTGCCCAATCTTTGCCCTTACTCTTCTTTGCCTTGTTGTCTTGGATGGGTCAGACTTCTTGAATTCCAAAAGAGATTCCTCCATTCCTATCCTTTAAATTTTCCTTTACCCTTTTTATTGTTTTCTATTTATTATTCTGGTAACTTCCTCTTGTGCCAATCATCCTGCATCACAAGATCACCATCACCATCCTCATTTACACAGTTTGGTAGGTCTGGCTATCAATATATTCATTCATCTATAATTCCATATTTGCACACAAAGAACTAGTTATAGGAATTCTCATCTGATCTCACACAATAACCAAATGTACAACGCCCAAAATCTATTAAATATCACAACAATAAATATATAAATAAATAAATAAAATATTTGATTCTTTAGATCACTTTGAAAAGTTCAAACTACCCTCCCACAGGTCCTACATGTTATCCATAATCCACCCTACCTTATGCACAAGAAACAGTGCAAAAGAGTCATACTGGACCAGGCCATGCTGCATCCACTATATAGATATTCTACTTTGACATCAAGTTCTTGACCCACCTCTTGGGAGGAACAACCCATAGGAAAATAATTTAAATGACAATTATAAAAGAGCAATTCTGTGCATCACAGGCCCATAAGGCAGCACCAGATAGCATGTGCATGGGGCCCACAGCCCCTCTTCTCTTCTACCATGCTGCCGCAAGGGCCTGTATGGGCCTGTGACATGACCCCCAAAAGGTTGTGGCATGCCATCACAAATACAGGACTAATAAAAAATCTTGAAAAAAACACATTGCATACCTGAATTACACGAATCCACTGACTCCTCGTTCTTAGAATTCGTAAGGCCTTAGCTGCTGCAATCAATGGGAACTCTGTCTCCCAAGCAGTCCATTTGTCTAATGCTCCATAAACAGCCTCTTTCTCATTAGGAATCTCAGACACCTGCCATTTCAAAGCGTATATAATGAATATAAAACTGAAATGCTGTTTATTATTACTTTTATCAAAACAAATGCTGTATATTACCAAATACTTAAAAATATGGCCCAAAAATAGTCGGTCAATCCTTTCAAACCTACCAGACTTTCTCCTTAACAAATTGCACAAACCTTAGAAGAGCACAAATAAGTAACACACCATAAGAAATTATTACATAAACATACGGTTCGGATAAGATTGAGTGCCTTCTGTCCTGATTGTGATGAATCTCTTTTCTTCCATAAGTGGTGCTCTTTCCTTCCTGGCTTTTTAACCATTTTCCTGCAGTCCAAGTAAAGATGTCTAAGTGAATAATTAATAACATACACCATCTATGAAAGAACAACTCTATAACCACTATTCATCAAGGAAATATAGCCAGCACATTGTATAGATTAAAAGAACAACCAAATATTAAAAGAGCCAAGATACACAGTTAGCCAGTACCAAGAACCCAAGATTATCACTATCCAGAGTAAAAGAAATTGCGTACTTCTCAATGGCACAGGAACTAGGTAGTGGCTTTTGACTTCGATTGTGTGAGCACCTGAGATGAGGAATGCTTGTTACCTACATTTTAAAAGATACAATTCTTTTTAGCCAATAAAAAAAAAAGGGGATAAACTTAATTTCAAAATCTCCAAATTTATTGACATGAGAGAAAACTAATTGTTCTTGCTTGCCTTCGAAGTGAGAAGAGTGAATCCAGCAGGGTCACGGAAGCAGGGCAGTCTGCACTTTGAAAACCCAAATCCCAACAATACTGCTGGTTGGGTGTTAACCTGAACAGTAATTAAAGAAGCCAAATTAGTAATATATCTGCTAAAGCAGCAGAAATGACAAAAGCAGCAACAACAACAACAAAGAAATCTAATTAAAGAAACTGAATGATTAACCTGATTAAGAACTGATGATGGGCACTGAATAGGTATTACGTTCCTGCTGGAAAAACCCATTGTGGACAAAAAGGCTTAAAAGAAAACTGATGTTTCAAAATTTACGCTGGAAGAATCCATTGCAGAGAAAAGCCTTAAATGCAAACTGAAGTTTCGAAATTTACGCTGTTCTCTCTCATGCAAGCAAAACCTGAAATTTGATACAGGTACTTCTTAAAGAAAGAAATAAAGTTTATTAGAGTAGTTGGCTGTAATATTAGTAAGTAGTTTGTAATATGTGTTGACAGAGATGGAAGGTTAAGAAAAGAGAATCATATTTCAATTTTCAACGAATGAAGTATGAATAGAAACTCAGTTCCCTTTTTTTCTATTGATTCTTAGCTTCTGTAATTGAAAGTGAAGGTATCAAGCCGAATCAAAGCAGGATTCCAGCACCGATGGCTGAGGATACCCGATAGAGTGATTTAATAATAATAATAATAATAATAACAATAATAGAAAAGTAAATTAAGAACTTGAGACAACTAGTTCTGATTGTGATCAGAAACATGAAAAGGTTATTACTGATATGAATCATGAGCATAATCAATTGACTCGGATCTAAGGAGTATAATTGCAGGTATTAATCTTCAATATACATAACTGGTGCACCAACAAGAAGGGCCTACAGGGCATTCTACAACTGCATGAACATCCTCTATGAGTGGAAATGGCAATGCTGTACAACCAGCTTTAAGTTGTTGCTTTTAAAAGCTAAAAATGTCCCAAGAGTTAGGGACAAGATTCTGTTTAGGAAGATTGAAAAAACAATCGTAGATGCCCTTTCAAAAGTTCAATCCAAAAACCCTAAAAGATGCTCTCATTAGCCAAATTGCGAGCAGCTACATCAATTTGCTCAAGCCAGTCAATTGAGGACTCCTTTAAACCTTCAATTTCTCCCACTTCAAAATTACATATGTCAACCAGTAACAAGACATGTTCTGCCAAAAACCAAATTCATCTGAATAGCATTGAGCAATGCCTCAAACTGAAATTGTGTCATTTCCATCATATCCACCAATTAGAAGCTCTAAACCAGTCACCAGGACACACAGTTCTTTTTCTGAAAAAAAGTTGAAAGAAAGAAGAGCCAAAGGTCAATTTTTTTGAGTGCATAAAAAATATGCACTTGGGCATAGTGTGAAGAAGACAATTGTTGATAATTGAAGAGAAAATGGAACAGAGGAAGCTGGGGGTATCTGTGATGCAAATTGCGAAGATGCTGGAGCACATATGCCTGAAATATCCGTATTGCTCTTAGGGGTGCCAAAAGTTTTCAAACTACATGATTTACATGCATAAACAACAAGAAATTGTTGTATCTCAACTGAATCCAAAAGTACTCAATGTTTTAAATGAAGTTGCTAATATCAAGCCAGTTAAACGGACAGCAGCAAATGTTAACTTGCTTGATATGTGAAGCATTGATTGAAGGTTTTTGTTTATGCAGTGCAACGAATTTAAAGCTCATTTTTTTATTCTAGGCGTAGAATAACTTGTACTTAAAATTTTAAGCTTAACAAGGAGAAGTGAGCTAGTTAATGTTAGTGGTAGTAGAAGGCGGATGGGTAGACCAGGAATAACTTGGACCAAAATAATGAAGAAGGTTTGACAGCACTCCATTTTGAAGGATACTGGTCCTAGATCTTGCAGAATGGTCATGTAGCTGATCCCACCTAGTGGGACTTCAGACTTAGTTGTTGTTTTTGTATGTTTTAATTATAAAATTAGGAAATTATAATATGGTGTTAGGAGTAGAATCATTGAGCACCCTGGGAGATGTTATTTGCAATTTTGGCCAGTTACAAGTAAAGCTTATATAGGAATGGGAGGTGGAGTTGTATGGTTAAGCACGGCAACAAATCAAACAATCAGTGAGGAGCACATGGGCAAACTATTGTCTAAAGCCACACCATTATCAACAATTTAAATTTGTAGTTTACAAGTTATTAAGAACATAAGTCTTGAATAATATTCTATGACAGCTACAATGGGAGCTATTGGTTTGTTTGATTCAAAATTTATTTAGTTACTAGAAACACTCTAACCTGTTCAAGGAACCTAAGGGTTTACCACCCCATAGAAGGCATGATCACGAATTTCCATTGAAGGAACAACCACAACAAGTTAATATAAGGCTTCATAAGCACTCCAGCTTGCAAAAGGATCTAATTAAACAAAGGACTAAGGAAATGTTGGATTGTGGGGATAGTTAACCTAGTATAAGTTCCTTTGTCTTCTCCAGTTGTTTTGGTTAAAAAGAAGGACAATACTTGGTGATCATATATTGAGTATAAGAAGCTGAACAAGCAAACTGTTCAAGACAAGTTCTCATTCTTATAACTGAGAAATTACTCAATGAACTACATGGGGTACTGCAATTTCCAAAGTTGGATATCGGATTTGCATATCACCAAATCAGGATGTATCCTACTATCCTACAGATATTCAAAAGACAACTTTTAAAACTCATGATGACCATTTTGAGTTCTAGGTCATGTTTTTTGGTGTAATAAATGTTCCTTCTACCTTCTGATCCAAGAAAGATTCAAGCAATTTTGAGGTGGCTACTGCCACAAAATATCAAGCACTAAAGAAGAATTATGGGTTTGACAGGATATCACAGATGGTTCATAAAATGCTATGGCCCAATATGCAGAGGCCACTCATACCATTGCTCAAAAATAGATTCTTTCAAAGGAAGTGAAGAAACAACAAAGGCATTTAATCAATTGAAGGCAAATATGATTCTATGACCAGACCAATAGTGTTTTTTACCTGATTCTTCCAAATTATTTGATTGGAGTGAACTCATTATTAGGGAGTACTAGATAAATCACAGAAGTGAGAATAAGAATTTAGCTTCACCTACAACCTCTACCCATGCCACTACCCATCTTCAGTGATATCAGTATGGATTCCATCACTTGCTTACCAAAATCTTAAGAAAAAGAAAGTAAATGTTAATGGTTATTTTGGTCATTTAGCATTATTAGTCAGTGCAATAACCATCTACGAGGAAGTGTATTCAAGGTTCTTACAATATCAAGAATCACAACAAGCAGCACATTGCATTGTATCTTTTACTCAGAAGGGTAAATCCTACAGTCTATATGTCATCTGGTATCCCTCCAACTAGTCCTTGGGTTACTGACTTTGCTGCTACTGACCATATGACAAGCGTAACCAACTTATTTTCTATCCTCCAGTATCCTAAAAATCTACCTCAAGTTATCCTTGCTGAAGGGTCCACCACTATAGTTAAGGGGATAGGAAGAGTAAATTGTACTCCCTCCATCTCTCTTTTTACTGTTTTGTACATTCTTAAATCTCCTTTCAATCTCATTTAAGTTCATGAGCTTACAAAGTCACTAAATTATTTTGTAACCTTCTTTCCCAATTCTGTGGTTATTCAGGATCTAAAGACTAGGAAGACAATTGGCTCAGGACGTGAGGCTTGGGGACTTTACTACTTTGAGTCACTCTCTCCCATTGCCTGCACAGCTGCCGCTACATCACTTCAAATCCATTGTTGCCTTGGTCATCCATCCTTGGACAAGTTGAAATAGTTGGTTCCTACCTTGAGTTCAGTGTATAAATCTTTAGTGTTAGTCTTGTCAATTAGGAAAACATTATCATGTTCCCGTTGCCTCCTAGGTCAACATACAGGCTGTCAGTCCTTTTATACTAGTGCATTTCGATGTTCGGGATCCTAATCATGCCACGTCAAAGTTGGGGTTTCAGTACTTTTGTTACATTTGTCAATGACTTGGTTGTATTTAATTAAAGATCCTTCTGAGTTGTTTAATATCTTTTGTGCCTACTATTCTCAAATAAAGACTAAATTTGATGTGCCAGTTAAGATATCACATGGTGATACTACGAAGGAGTACTTCAATACCCAACTTACTACCTATATGGCTAATTCTAGTATAATCCATCATTCATCTTGTGCCCACACTCCAAAAAAAAATGGAGTTGCAAAATGGAAAAACAAACATGTTTTCGAACTCATTCGTACCCTATTGTATCAAATGAATGTCCCCAAAGTTTTATAGAGTGATTTCATGCTCACTTCTTGCTTTCTAATCAATAAAATGTCGTCCTTTGCCCTTGGTGGTAAAATCCCATATTCAATTATCTTCCTTAAGGCTCCTTTTTCTCCCTTCATCCTCATATATTCAATTGTGTGTCCTTTTTCCATCAATTAACTCCATGAATGGATAAGTTGGATCCTCATCCTATCAAATGTAATGTTCTTAGCTATCCTGTTCTCAAAAGGGATATCGATATTGTAGACCTATTTTACATTGATTCTTTGTCTCTGCTAATGATACCTTTTTTGGGTCTACACCATACAGTCCATACTAATCTAATTCCTTGAGCTCTATTGACCTTGATGAATCCCTTCCTCTGCCTAGCCTTCCAAATCTTAATCTACTATTTGTGCCCAATCCTCCTACATCTTTATCTAGTTTGATTCCTTCTAGTCACTTGGATCATCCCAATTTGGAGGTATACACATCAACTCAAGGGAGAAAAGCCTTCTCCAGCTTCTACTTCTACACCTTCAGTTCTCTCGCCAGATGATCCTATATCCCAAGATGTTGATCCTGTTATAGCTGTTCGGAAAGGTAAATGCACTTGTTCGCAATACCCAATCTCTAATTTTGTTTGTTATGCTTTGTTGTCACGCTTGCATTGCTATTTTTTTAGTACTCTGTCTTATGTCACCCTTCCAAAATCTATTTCTAAAGCCCTATCCCATTCTAGGTGGAGGACTGCAATAGTTGAAGAGATGTGTGTGCCACATACTAATGATACTTAGGATTTGGTACCTCTTCCTCTTAATAAGTATGTGGTTGGTTGTCACTGGGTGTATAATGCGAAAGTCAATCCTGATCATTCTGTGGCTCATTTGAAGGCCCGCCTTGTTGCTAAGGGATATACTCAAGTGTATAGTTTGGATTATTTAGACACTCTCTCCAAGCACTAAACTTGCCTCAGTACATTTTTTCACCTCCTTGGCCACTACTTGTCACTTGCCTTCACATCAATTAAATATGAAGAATGCTTTCCCATATGGTGATCTTCAATAGGAGTTCTATATGGAGCAACCACCTAGATTTGTCACTCAAGGGGAGTTAGGTTCAATGTGTCAGCTCATGAAATCATTATATGGTTTAAAACAGTCTCCTAAAGTATGGATTGGTTGATTTAGTGTTGTAGTACTTGAGTTTGGCCTCCGATGATGTGCAATAGACCACTTTATATTTTATCGTGATACTCCATCTGGCAAGACTTTGCTTGTTGTTTATGTGGATGATATTGTAATTACTAGTGACGATGATCAAGGCATCCAAGATCTAAAGCTTTTCCTACAAACTAAATTTTATACCATGGACTTGATACATTTGAAGTACTTCTTGGAGGAGTATTAAGATCTTATATAGGAAACATGTTGTCACAAAGGAAGTACGTTCTTGATATTTTAGATAAGACTGGGTACTAGGATCCAAACCTATTGATAAATCCATCACCTTGGATCCCAAACAATATGTTAGTACCAAATATGGGTGATTTGTTACCCAATCCAAAGACAATATTGGAGATTTCATGGAAAGTTGAATTATCTAATAGTCACTCAACCAGACATATCGTTTGCAACAAGAGTTGTGAGTCAATTTCTCGATTCTCCAAGAACAAGTTACTGGGATGCAGTAATTTGCATCTTGAGATATCTCAAAGGTGCACCCAGAAAAGGTCTCTTATAATCAAGATCGGAGCCACATTCATATCCAAGGATATACAGATGCAATTTGGGAGGTCTAGGCACCATATATTTGTTGGTGGTAATCATGGTCTTAAATTTCCACAAAATTGTCGATATTTCCAGTTTTTGTCACCCTCAAAATCGAAATGGCAGTCGATTTCCATCTTGCATAATTTCCATCAAAATCTCAACTAATCATCCGAAATTTATCTAAATCTCAAAAATTTAGCGTCACTTGTCGAAATTTTAAATATGCAAATAAATTTCCATGAAATTCAAATGAGAGATTTAGGAGTGAAGTGAAATTTTTCTCTTCATTATTTTTATTGAAACAAAAGATTGTTACAAGTTCTTTTGAAATTATATGAAAAAATATACTTACAAAAACATTTTATTTAACCATTATGTCCAAATTATCACTATTTGTACAAAAAATAATATTTAAATAATTTATGAATTTCAGTTGTATTAACTAAATATGTTTAATGCACATTATCTTACAAACAAGTTTGATACACATACTGTATTACAACTTGTCCACCCCATACACAACATAGATGCATTTAACTTGTAATATATTAGTACTAAAACTTAAATTATATGTCAATTAACCATTTCTAAAGTTTCACAAAGAATTCCATGTTTTACTACTGATTTCCATTATTTTTTCAAATTGATATTTAAATTGACATCGAAATCGAAATTTTCGTCAAAAATCGAAATTTAAGACCTTGGTGGTAACTTGGTTTTTTGAAAGAGTAAGAAACAAATTGTGGTGGTCAGGTTAAGTGTTAAGTCAAAGTAGGGTCATGGCTCACACTACGTGTGAACTTGTTTGATTGAAGAACATGTTAAAAGAACTGGGTTTTCCACATTCTCAACCTATGGAGTTCATGTGTAATAATCGAGTTGCTATTCACATTACCTCCAACCTAGTCTTCCATAAGCAAACAAAGGACATTGAAGTTTTTTATCACTTTGTTCAAAAGAAACTTGTGTAGAAGCTCAGTACAACCACTCATGTGAAGTATGATATGCAAATTGTTGATTTATTCACTAAATCTTGTGCAGGTGTTTGCATTAAATTCATTTGTAACAAACAAGGTGCATATGATAAGAACACGCTAAGAGATCCCAGAGAAGCTAGATCTGTCAGGTTGATAGAGGTAGCTGACAGTCTAATCATGATCCAGACTCTCCCAAGTGACATCGAGGATGACATCCTCAGTCACACCATTGATAAGGGCAATCGTAAAATGATCCAAGGTCACCAATCTCTCCTCCTCTCAAAATATGGCTTAGTCGATGCACCGATAAAAAACCCAAACCGGCACCCTCTTTTCCCTTTCATCAATGGTCATTGGGTCCCCAAACTTTCCCATTTGACTTTCCCTAAAGAAGCATTCCTCCTTCTTTGGTACCTTACAAGGACTTACCGACTCGGTATGATCCTTCACAAACCCTGGACTAATGCCTTCTTAACAGACCAGAGACAAAGACCTCGCCAATATAGTTACTTTAAGGATTGGCTCCTTTTCTTCAAAACAGAAGCACAATGGGTTGAGCAGTTAGATTTCATTACAGGGTCCCCATATTTATTAGTCATTTTCCACCTCAAAGGTGAGAATATATGCTCCAGCTTAAGAGGGAGTGTTAATGGTTATTTGGTCAATTAGCATTATTAGCATGTGCTAAAGTTATGTTAGTAAGTGTGAGTTAGCAAGGGTGTTATGGTCATTGTCATGCACTTTTAGATATATATTATAAATAGAGGGAGAGACCTATCATTGAGATTGGGTCTTCCATTTTACCCAATTACTCAACACTAATTTTGATTGTAAATGACAAGCTAGCCAAGTATGCTTATTTCCTTATTTTGGAGCATCCATGTATAGCACCTTCAGTTGCGCGGGCTTCTATGGATCATCTTTTCAAATTACAAGGCTTGCCGCATGTAGTTGCACATGATAGTGACCTTGATTTCTTTGGCAAATTTTGGCAAGAATTATTCAAGCTACTAGAGTAACCTTGCACTTATCCCCAACTTATATCCTCAAACTAATGGCAAATTAGGAGTCTTGAATTTTGATACTTTTATATGGTGGTATGACAAAAGAACCTACAAAGTGGGTTAACTTGGTTAAGTGGCTTCCTCTGGCAAAATGGAGGTACAATACCACCTTACGTACAGCTAATAAGGTTACACCCTTTGAAGCTTATATGGCTACCCTCCTATTCACATGTCATACATCACAACATTCTTTAGTAGAGAAAGTATAGAGGATATACAAGGAGAAAAGGGTGACGCTGCTGAAGTGTCATCTGGGAAAAGCAGAAAACAGCATGAAACAAAATGCAGATAAGCACAAAAGTGAGAGTCTTCAATGTAGGACATCTGATTTTATTAAAATTGCAACCTTACAAGCTACATACAATAGTGAATAGAACTTCTCAAAAATTCAGCCCCTAAATACCATAACCCTTTTTCCTTTTTATTTTTTTCCCTTTTTTTGTGGATAGAAAAAGAAGTTCATTAATAGAAGAGAGGTAAAACTACAGAGTGAAGAACAATTAATCCTCATAAATACAAAAAATAAAAAACAGAAAAATAGAAACAATTACATGAGGGCACCCTTCTAGGCCTACTAAAATCTAATAACAAAATTCCTTGAAAAGATTCCAAAGAATGAGCCCAAAAAAAGCCAAAAGAAATTAATAAATAAAACCACTATCCCAAAGACCAAGTAAAATACTTGTTTTGTCATTAAAAATCTTTGCACTTCTTTCAATCCGCGCAATCCAAAATAAAGCAAAACCCACACATCTCCATAGGACTATTCCTTTCTTACTCCTCCTAAAACCCATATACTGCACCAACAAAAATGCATCAACAATCATTGACATCACCAAAGTTTCCTCGAAAACCGAAAATAGATCAACCCACAGCTGCTTGGCCACCCGACAATGAAGAAACAAGTGGTCACTTGTCTCATTCACCTCTAAACACATAATGCAAATATCATGATTGATAGCCTTGTAAGGCCTCCTCACCTACAACAAGTAACTAGTGTTAAGCCTATTAAGAGCCAGAGTCCACACAAAACCCTGATTTTGAGAGGAATATTAGCCTTCCATACAAAATGGTTCAAGGGAAAATAAGAAGGGCTTGGAATTTTCTATAAGTCTCTAATACTAAAAAGGAGATTCTCCTTAATATTAATCTCATTTTTTAACTTCCTAAAATACCCCTACATCTACCCACAACTGCTTCCCCTTATTTATTAGTCTGATTTTTTAACTTCCTAGCAATCCCCAGTAACTACACATAATTGCTCTCTTAATTAAATTAAAATGCCCTCGAACTGCTACTTATTTCTCTACAATTACTTTTTCTAGTGAAAGATAAAATTTTAGACAGTCATGAACTCATGGCTACGTGCATGCTCCATGACTATTAGGAGAGAGGGTTTTGAGGAAAAAGAATCAAAAGAATCCCCCAACTTATAACCTCAAATCACTCCCCATTTTAGGAACAAAGGATTCTAGCACTAAACAAAATAACCAAATCATCAACCTCTCTTACTGAGATTTTGGGAAAAATGAAAATCTCAAGAGAGAACCTGCATCAATTGGTGCCTTATGCAGGGAAGACAATCTGAAAAACGAGGGACCAAAGATTCTAACTAAACCTCACCCACCCAAACATCCTCCCAAAACATAAAAAGATTCCCATTTCCCAGTCAAAAATGAGTAAGGGATAAAAGAAGTAAGCAGCTTGAGAAATAAACTTCCAAGGGGACTTGTGCCAGAAATGTTTCGATGCAATCCATACTTACTTTTAATAACCATGTGCAGGGAGTCATCTAGGAACCTAAACAACAACCATGTCTTAAGTACCACTAGGTGGGGTCACGTGAATCCTTCTTTGCCAATTCACGTGATCATAACATTTTCCTTGAACACCTTAAAAGCTATTAATTCCTTCATCACTATATCATTCCATGTTATTTTAGGTCTACCCAAGCTCTTTTACTACCAATAATAGTAATTAGCTCACTCCTCCTCACTTTACCTATTTGGCCTGTGTTTTAAATGCCCAAACCATCTAAATCGATGTTATGCCTTGCTTAACACGAATATGTGCATTCCTTAATCTATCTTTCCACTTATCCACCTCAGCATTAGCATTTTGAAAACCTTTGCTTTTTAGATTGTTTCTTACTTGTCCAACATTCTAATGCATATAGAATGGCTGGCCTTATAGCAGTTGTATAGAACATTCCTTTTTGTTTTAAGAGCGTTCTACTATTACCCAACTTGCTTTAACTCTATGACATTACATCCTCTTTGATTCCTTCTGCTACATAACCGATCCAAGGTACCGAAATCTACTACTAGTACTAAGTTCTTGACCATCAAGTTTTTTTTCCCCAATATTCCTCCTACAATGGTTGAAAATACATTTCATACATACTATCTGATTTCTACAAACCTAAAACATATAGACTCCAAAGCTTCTCTCCATAATTCTAAATTGGATTCTAACCACCCCCCTGGCCCAATACTCATCAATCAAGACAATTTCATTTGCAAACAACATATACCATTAGATTTCGTTTTGGATACTCCTAGTGAGTTCATCAATCACAAAAGCAAAAAATAAGGGTTCAAAGTAGATCTTTGGTATACACCTATTGTGATTGGAAAAACTCTAGACTCCTCCACTTGTAGTCCTAATGCTAGTCATTACTCTTTCATACATATCCTTAATGACATCAATATACCTATTGCATATTCCTTTTTTCCTAAAACCCATCAAAGAACTCCCCTTGGTATCCTATCATCAGCTTTCTCTACATCAATAAAAAATCATATGTAAGTTCCTCTTATGTTCTCTAAACTTATCCATTAATATTCTTAAAAGATAGATAGCTTTTGTAGTTGATCTCCCAAGCATAAAACCAAATTGATTCTCTGAGACCTTCATTTCTAACCTTATTCTTTGTTCAATTACCCTTTTTCATAGTTCCATCATATGACTCATAATTTTAATTCAAAGATAGATGTTACAATTTTGAATATCATCTTTGTTTTTGCATATAGGTAATTAACATGGTTTTCCTCCACTCACTTGGCATTTTCTTGGTTTTTGCAATTGTGTTGAATAAATTAGTTAACCATATACCTCCATTAGCCCCTAAACATTTCCAAACTTCAATTGGGATGTTATCCTATCCTCTAGATTTCCCACTTTTCATCTTTTTTGAAGCCACCTTACTCTAGTAACTCAAATTTTCTGAATAAATCTTAGATTTTTTTCCTTTTCCTCAATTTTCAAATCTAAGCTTAAGCCTTCAAATTGGTTTTCATTAAATATCATATTAAAATAGCTTCACCAATCGCCACCTCTCTTTCATATCTTCTTTAACCATGAGATTATCATCCTCTTTTTTCTACATTTTACATTATCTAAGTCCTTGTACTTTGTTCATCTACCTCTAACAACTTTAAATATGTCTCTTTCCCACAATTTTGTATCTACTCTAGCATATAAATTATCATAAGCTCTATATTTAACTTCATTAATAGCCTTTTTTTGCATCTTTTTTTGCTTCTTTGTACTTTTCAGAGTTGTCTATGTTTCTATAATTTTGCCAAGTTTTATACCACATTCTTTTTGTCTTTACACTTTTTTGGACATCTTGATCCCACCAACTTTATTTAATAGCCAAGAATCTTTCCCCTAGATTCATCTAAAATCTCTTTTTCTATCTTTTTAATAGAACTAGCCATCCTACTCCACATGGTGTTTTCGTCAATCTTATCCCGTACTGTCTAATCACCCTCTTTGAACATGTGATTGGCTATTTAGTCACTTAGTATTATTATTTTGTGTTAAAGTTTTGTTCGTAATAAGTGTGCGCTAGTAAGGGTATTATGGTCATTTCAATTGTACTTGACATATATTATAAATAGAGAGAGAGACCTATCATTGAGTTTAGGTCTTCCATTTCACCCAATTATTCAACATAGCATCAAAGCAAGGTTCTGAGACCTAAACCCTAATTGTTACAGCCACCATCAAACAGCAGCCCAAAACCCTAAATCCACTGCATGTCTACCATTAGTAGAAGAATTTCCAGTAACACTATAGCCTTAAAAAAGGGCCAGCAGCCGCCGGAAGCCAGAGAAGTTGCAGGAAAATTCCTTGGCAACACAGCCAGTTCAGGAACACAAAATCTACAATAGATTTTGCCAAAACAACACCATAGTCACCCACAGACACTGCTGATCTACCCCCTACTGAAATTTCAACTCCAGCAGCTTCCCCACACGCCCTCACATGCCCGTTGAAGGCTGCCAGGGCCGACCTCACGCACCGGCATGTGAAGCAAATTTCAGGCATGCTTCTGACCTGAATTCTTCCAGCAGGGCTCAAATCCCTCTACAAACATATTATTGAAGTCTTTCATGATGTTTTCTGTTCAAAGATCTTACCTTTTTTAGTTGCTCATTTACGACATCCGAAAAATGGTAGTTTTGTGCTTCTTGAAGTTGTTTGTCTGTTTATTGAGTTTATTGAGCCTGAAACTGGTATTTGCTGTGTTTTTTGATTGGTACGTTGTGGACTTGCGGTTTGCATCAGTTGTCAAAGGTTGTTTATGTTGGGATTGAGTTGGTGAATTTGAACAACATGGTGCCCACTATGTGTTTTTTATTTTCTGCTCTATCGAGGTTGTATTTGTGTTGGGATGGAGTTCCCAAATCCCAAAAGTGTGTCTCCCTTGTTAGTTCCTTGTTTGAGTGACCCATGTACCACAGTTGTTTCATAGGAAGAGTATTTAAAGTTCCTGCAATATCAGTCATCCCAACAAGCATATCATCACATTGCATCTTTTGCTCAAAAAAGTAACCATATTGTCTGTATGTCATCTGGTACCTCTCCCACTAGTCCCTAGGTTATCGACTCTGTTGCTACTAATCATATGAAAAGAGTCACCAACCTCTTTTCTACTCTCCAGTATTCTGCAAATATACCTCAAGTTACCCTTGCTAATGGGTCCACTACCGTTGCTAAGGGAATAGGAACAGTAAATCCTACTCCCTCCATCTCTCTTTCTTCTGTTCTCTACATTCCTAAATCTCCCTTTAATCTTATGTCTATCAGTAAAATTACAAAGTCACTAAATCCCTCAATAACCTTCTTTCCTAATTATGTTCTTATTCAGGATCTAAAGACGAGGAAGATGATTGGCACAGGACGTGAGGCTGATGGACTTTACTACTTTGAGTAGCTCTCTTCTCCTATTGCTTGTACTGTTGCTATCACACCACATCAAATCCATTGTCACCTTGGTCATCCATCATCGGACAAATTAAAACAGCTAGTTCCTACTTTAAGTTCCATGTATACCCTCAATTGTGAGTCTTGTCAATTAGGAAAGCATCATCATGTTCCAAACATCCAATCTCTAATTTTGTTTCTTGTGATTTCTTGACACCCTCATACTACTGTTTTGTTAGTACCCTATCTTCTATTGCTCTTCCCAAGTTTATTTCTAAATCCCCATTTTGGGTGGAGAAATGCAATGACAGAAGAGATGCATGCTCTATAGGATAATGATACTTAGGACTTGGTATGTCTTCCTCCTAATAAGTCTGTGATTGGTTGTTGTTGGGTGTGTACTATAATGGTTAATCTAGATGGTTCCCTAGCGCGATTGAAAGCCCGCCTTGTTGCTAAGGGATATACTCAGGCATATGGCCTAGAATGTTCAAACAAGTTCTCCCCTATAGCCAAACTTGCCTCGGTATGTTTGTTCATCTCCTTAGCCACTACCTATCACTAGCCTCTACATCAGTTAGACATGAAGAATGCTTTCCTGCATGGTGATCTTCAAGAGGAGGTCTATCAACCACTTGGGTTTGTTCCTGAGGGGGAGTCAAACTTAGTATGTCAGCCCAAGAAGTCATTATATGGTTTAAAACAATCTCCAAGGGCATGATTTGGTCGTTTCAGTGTTGTAGTACTTCAGTTTGGCCTTCAACAGTGTGTAGTAGATCACTATGTATTTTATCGTCATACTCCATCCGGAAGGATTCTTCTTATTGTGTATGTGGATGATATTGTGATTAATGGTGATGATGATCAAGGTATTCACAGCCTAAATAATTTCATAAAGACTAAGTTTCAAACAAAGGATTTGGGACCATTGAAGTACTTCTTGGGTGTAGAAATATCGAGATCTCATACCGGAATCGTCTTGTCACAAAGGAAGTATGTTCTTGATCTTTTAGATGAGACTGAACTGTTGGAATACAAACCCGTTGATACACCTATGGATACTAACAGCAAGCTAGTGTCAAATATGGGTGATTTGTTGCCCAATCCAGGATGATATCAAAGACATGTTGGAAAGTTGAATTATCTCACAGTCACTTGACCGAATATATCTTTTGCAACAAGTATTGTGAGTTAGTTTCTTGATTCTCCAAGAACAAATCACTGGGATACGATAATTCGCATCTTGAGATATCTTAAAGGTGCACCTGGGAGAGGTCTCTTATATCAGGATCGAGGTCACACTAATATTCAGGGATATGCTTATGTAGATTGGGTTGGATCACCTTCCACAATCGGGTATTGCATCTTTGTAGGTGGTAATTTGGTGTCTTGGAAAAGTAAGAAAGAAACTGTGGAGGTCAGGTCGAGTGCTGAGTCAGATCATAGGGCTATGGCGCACATTGCATGTAAACTTGTTTGGTTCAAGAACATGTTGGAAGAACTAGGTTTTCCACATTCTTAGCCTATGAAATCGATGTGTGATAATCGAGTTGTTGTACATATTGCCTCCAACCCGGTCTTACATGAGCAAACAAAGCACATTGAAGTTGATTGCCACTTTATTCGGAAGAAACTTGTACAAAAGCTAATTACAACCACTCATGTGAAATATGAGTTTCATCTTGCTAATTTGTTCACTAAAGCCTTGGGAGGTTCTTGTGTGAAATTCATTGTAACAAGCTAGGAGCATATGATATATATGCTCCAACTTGAGGGGGAGTGTTAATGGTTAGTTATTCATTTAGTATTATTATTATGTGTTAAAGTTTTTTTAATAATAAGTGTGAGTTAGTAAGGGTATTACGGTCATTCCCATTGTACTTAACATATATTATAAATAGAAGGAGAGACCTATCATTGAGTTTAGGTCTTCCATTTCACCCAATTATTCTCCCTTCATATTCAACCACCTAGTTTTCTTACGTTGATTTATGTTACTCTTTTCTTCCGTTTTTTAGTACATATTTCTAACACTAAAACTCTATATAGTGTAATCAAACTTCTACATGGGATAACTTCACAACTCTTACATCATAAATGATCTCCCTTCCTAATTAGGAAAAAATCTATTTGGCTTTTATTTTGTCCATTCTTGAAGGTTATTAAGTATTCTTTCCTCTTCTTAAAACAAGTATTCATTATAACAATATCGTATGACATGGCTAAATCTAAAGATCATATCACCAGCTCATTTTTATCCCCATAACCATGGCCTCCATGCATCCTCTCGTGACCTTTATTATTTTTTTCAATGTGTCCATTCAAGTCAGCTCCTGTGAATATTTTCTCAAACTCTAGTATCCTTACATAATACTATCCATACCTTTCTAAAATTGTCTTTTAAAGTTTTTTGCGAAATGTAA
This sequence comes from Malania oleifera, assembly GCF_029873635.1. Classification (NCBI taxonomy): domain Eukaryota; kingdom Viridiplantae; phylum Streptophyta; class Magnoliopsida; order Santalales; family Ximeniaceae; genus Malania; species Malania oleifera. Next base: position 43,359,588 of record NC_080428.1, on the reverse strand, counting down.
CTGTCTCAAGCCCAATTCTGGTGAGGTTTAATCTGCTTCTACCTTTTGGTCTCATGGTTTTGTCCAATAAAAGGCGCCTCACATAATTGGAGTGTGAATCAACCTTATAAGCCCAAGATCTCCCTAGTACACATTCGATATGGACTGTGACATGCTCTCATGTCTGATCTCTGACGCTCTCATCAAAGTGGCCTACACCTTTGTGTAGGACTCACCCACATGATAGTACCCCTAAGGTGGCTCTAATACAAAATGTAACGGTCTCAAGTCCAACTCTCGTGAGGCATTGTCCACTTTGGCCCACTAGTCTCCTGATCTTGTCCTATAAAAGGCACCTCATATAATTGGAGTGTGAACCAACCTTATAAGCCCAAGATCTCCCTAGTACAAATTCAATGTAGGACCTTGACACTAAACCTAATCGGGGTCATAAGCACTAATGACATTATTACCTTTTGGCATAAAGCTATCTTGATTTTTATGATTCTAACCCTACTCTTTTAATGTCAACTACACTATCTTTTAGGTCTTTGTGTACAATGGTTCTTACCCCCATTTTCATGTTTTTATTTTTCCTATATACCAAAGCTTAAATTTTGATATTTCAATTTCTATAACTCTCTCCCCTACACACCTAGTCTCTTGGACACAGATTACATTAATTTTCTTCTAATCATTTTTGTCAATTATCTCCATGATTCTACCTATAAGTGTCCTACTCCAAGTTGCTAATCTAACCCTAGTTTCCTATATTGACTTCTTAACCCTATCCCATCTAAAATGGTCAGACCTAGCCCACCCTTTCCCTTTTTCACTACACCCAAATGGTATAAGTGCAAAGTGTCGTAGATGGTGCCCAAATGACTATCTGTTAAGGATTCATATCATAAAGATTTGGCAAGTTTTACGCTAGCTATCAACTACCTAATGCAAACCTACTCCTTTAATAATACTTGGGTCTGACTGTATGTAAAGACATTTAAGACAATTTGTACTACACAAGAAGAGTGCATGTGTCTATCAATTGCTAATTGCTAAAAATAGTAAATAATTTTTGCAACTCAGTATTGAACTTTGAACCAAAGTTGGATTTGTAGTTAGAATAAAATCAATCTAAAATTAGGAGAAAATGCATAATCTTTTACAAAATCAGGTTGGCGATGTGATTAGTACAAGCATGACTGATGCATGTTTCACCAAATGAATATAGAGTATATGCATATTGTGCTAGAGTTCTGGATAGAAAATTTGAATGCATGGATTGGTGCGGGAACATGTATGAGATTACGTATGAACTGTTCAATGTGCATGTAAGACTTGAAAACAGAGCATATTTGGTGCTTGTGTTGTTCTTCAAATAAAAAACATGTAGATGCATATGTTGCATGCAAAGTTGGTATAATACTATTGGATTAATGCATGTGATGTGTCATAAAATCAGTGTAAAAAAGACTTTGAAACCATAAGAGTGTTGCTTAACAAATGTGCATGATTAAATTGTGTCAAATCTCACAAATTTGCCTTCAAACAAAACCCTAATCAAACAGTCCCTTCCCAACCTAGGAATCTTCATAACCATTTTCCAACAAGCAAGATGTTTTTAGACACCAAATTCCCTAGGCCTGGATCCCCTTCAGACTTAGATCTTCTAACCTTCTCCCAACTAACAAGATGATTTCTCTTTTCTTCCCCTATACTCAACCAAAAAAATATCTCACAATCCTTTCCAAGGCAGCAGCTTCCCCCATTGGAATTCTAAAAAGGCAAAGAAAATAAATGTTGATATTAGAGAGAACATCACTAATGAGAGTGGCAGCCCCTAAATATAAATATGCTCTCTTCCAACCTTCAAACATGCTTCCCCTCTCTCTACCACCAGATCCCAAAAAGTATAAGAAATAGGATTACCACCTAAAGGGAGACCCAAATAAGTGAGAGGCCGCTTTTTTCCTATTTACTAATGATTAGGAATAATTTTTTCCCAAATGTTGCTCAAGAAATTCCTATCGGGCCAATCTCGAATCATTGCTTAGCGTTGTAAGGTGTGAATCCCATGAAGTAGGGTCCTACTCCATTCAATTTGAAATATGTGGCTACCGCATCCTTCTTTCAAGGAGGCTATTAAAACTTGGTGGAGCGGGGGTAGTGTCTACGGATGAACGGGATTTAAATTTATGAACAAGTTGAAGTTTGTGAAAAACAAATTGCAAGTTTGGATAGATATATATATATATATATATATTTTTTTTACTTAAATAAGAGAAAGAATGTGATTCTTGGAGAAATGGAGTGCTTGAATAGTGGTTTAGCCAGTAATGAGGATCGTTCAGGATGGGCCACCTAAGTAATAACTTGGATACACAAAAATATGAGGTTAAGTGAGTGATGTAGGGTGATTGTAACTCCAAGTTGTTCCACAAGGTGGCTGATGGAAGGAGTAGAAACTTTATCAAAGAATTGTAGGTTGACTCAAAATATACAGCATGTGATTCCAAAAGTATTACAGGAGAGATTACAGACTTCTATAGGAGTTTGTATATTAAGAGTCATAAGCACCAACTGATTATAAAGGGCCTTGATTGGTGTCCTATTCCGGTAGACTTTGCTGTTTTGTTGGATAGAAGAGGGGGTGAGGGGGGTTGTCTTTGAGATGGAAAGAGATAAGGCTCCAAGCTCTCACGGTTTACTATAGCTTTCTTTAAGGATAGTTGGAGGTGATCCGGAGCATCTTATGGAGTTTTTTCACGAGTTTCATCAAAGTGAGGTGGTGGGGAACAATGTTAACTCAACCTTTATTGCCCTTGTTCCTAAGAAAGAGTGTTCCAAAAAAGTGAGATTGGGACACTTTAGGCTGCAGCTTGGTTACTAGCCTTTACAAAATCCTGCCTAAGAGGCTGCTAGAGGTGTTAGGGGGTACATCGGTACAGTTACCATGAAGTCTATCTTCATCAAAGATAGACAGATTTAGATGCTGCTTTGGTGGCTAAAAAGTTGTGAAGGGCATGAGGAAGAGGGGAGGAAAGGCTACTTATTTAAACTGGATTTTGAAAAACCTTATGACATGATGAGTTGGCGTTTTTTGGACCATGTGATAGCTAAGAACTGGTTCAAAAGAGATGGAATAGAGGGTACCTACCCTTGGTGATTATGTCTGTACTGAGGGAGTATTTAAGGCTTCACAGGGGTTGAGACAAGGGGATCCCTTATCCCTCTTTTCACTCTAGCTGTTGATGTGTTGAGTCGAATGTTGGGACATGCTCAAAGCCTTGATGCGATTCAGGGTCTTAAAATTAGCAAGGAGGAGGTTGGTATTTCCCACCTTCAACTCACTAATGATACCCTTCTCTTTCTTGAGGACAATGTTGCGAAATTCAAAAGGGTCAAACCCTAGTTAGTATTTTTGAGAAAATTTCAGGATTAAAAGATCAACATGTCTAAGAGTGGGGTCGTGGGTTTGGACATCAGAGCAGGTGAACTTTAGGTTTTTGCTAATTTAGCTGGTGGCACTATACTATGGCCCTGTTCAAATCAAAGGCAGAATTAGTCCTGCACCTTATTAGCCTTACAGAAACACTTCCAGGTATAATGTTATGTCATCAACGTTCTCTGCCACCTGAAAGTTGTTTTAATCAGAATAATGGTAAAAATAAAAAAAAAGGGAGGGTGGGGGGGCGGCAGACAAGCTGCTTCTCAAGTCTTAAATCAACGAGCTGATCTTTTTTTCCGCAGGAGGCGACGAAGGAAATTGTTACCCACTTTAAATTTCATTTTCCAAAAATTCCCCCCTGAGAACAAGGGTTTCTTTGAAGGGGAGAGAATTGATAAGGCACTTCTTGAATAAAGAAGTTAAGAAATTGATTAAATTATTTGGTTGGGAAATTAATTCCTTAGCAGTTTGGGATATTAATTACTTAGCAATTTGGGATATTAATTACTTAGCAGTTATGGAATTTGCATAAAAAGGAGAATTGTATTCCAATGAATAACGTTAAGAAAAGAAATTCAGTTGTTCTCTGTCCGTTCTATCTTTGATTCTGTTCTTCTTCTTCCTTACTTCCACTGATATGTAATTAAGTTAAGGTATCAAAATTATACAGAACATAAGAATTTCGGCAGAGATGATTCAGAGAGAAAAGAGAAACAGAGGGTGACTGAGAACAAGCCAACGTAGAAACTGAAAAACAATGTACAATTTTATGCAGCAATGATTAGGAAATACCATATGCTTCTGGACGTGAACTACCGAAGTCCAGGTGCATCTTGATGTTCATTGCGTCGCTTGCTTCTCTCTCCCTCCCTCTCGCCAACGTCGCCGCCTCTGCCGCCGCCGGGAGTGGTGACAGAAGAGAAGCCGCTGCTTGGTCCAGTTGCCGTAATCTCGTTCACTTGTTCAGCTTTTGAAGACCTCTCTGTGCCCGTGGAGGGAGCACAAAGAAAAGCTAGCCAAAATCGTTTCGAGGAATGAGGACTTGAGGCTTTAATTTGGTCCTGTCATTCGGGTCGGGTTACTGTAAACTATTTATTTTTCTGAAAAAAAATTGATATTTACTGTTTGGTAAAGAAAAAAAAAAGTAGCAAACTAAAATATATTTAAAATAAATTAAACTATAGCCCCCATCGCATGGCGCAGTAGAAAGGCATCAGCAAGTAAAAATGAGCATCGAGAGTTCAATTTCAAACAAATATACTCACGGAACTAGCGGTACTTATGGATAGTGAGAGTTTACTCTTTGAATCAGTGGGGACCGTGAATGGTAAAAGTTCGTTCTGTGAGCCAGCGAGAACCGTAGATGGTGAAAGTTTTCAGTAAACCAGCGGGGACCGTGGATAGTAATGGAAATGTGTCACAGAGGTCGGGTTGGTCGAATGTCTAACTGATGCACAGAAGTTGTGTCCGCATCTAGACTCTATCCTGATCAGCGAGACCTAGGGGCGGAGGACACTGATCAGTAGGTTTGGTGTCGTACCAAGGGGTCCGAAGGGCTCGTTGGTGGCTGGATATGTAATCAAAAAGTAAATTAATTAATTAAACTATGAAACCAGATATTTGATTTTAACAAATTTAAATAATATGTAATAATATTTTAATATCGAAAAAATTTATTACTTTTAAAAATTTTAAATCCATAACTTCAAAAACTTTTTGAAAAAAAAAATTTAAAAATGAGTGTTTGGTATTATTTTTAATTTGTATTTTTTATGCCAAAATATTGTAAAAATTATGTGCTGACGATGCATTTGTTTCTTTGAGCTTTTTATTTTTATTTTCAGCTTTTAAAATTTTAATTTTATATATTACATAATTTTATGGAAACAAATATTCATGTGACATTAAATACAATCAAAATAAAAAATATCTTTAAAATTTTTAAATTTTGTCATTCAAAAAATATTTTCTATTTTTAAATTATTATTTATAATAGAATTGTACTTAAAGCACTAAAAAGCAAGTTTAAAGAATAATAAGAGGAAATATAAGTATACCCTCTCAACTTTAGCATGTATTAATTACAAATACCCTCTAAACTTTTAAAAGTCATATTTAAGGGATAGTTGGGACAATTTACTGTAAAATGATATATTTGGTGTCATTTTTATTCTTTATTTTTTGTTTTTATTTTTGAATATTGAAAAAAAAAATGATTATGAAAACATGTTTATTTGCATTTTCAGATTTTTAGTTATTATTTTTGTTGTTGTTTTCAAAAAATTAAGTAAAAATCAAATTTTAGACTTTTAAATTATTTAGACAGCATAAAAAATTTAATTTTTTGGAATTAAACCATTCATTTTATATATAATTTTTTAGCTAAATTAAAGTATAATTAAATTTAAATGTATTTTTATATTTTTCAATTGTCATTTATGTAGACATCCCATTTTTTCAGGGGCTTATATAATACAAATGGGTAAAAATCTAATAATGCAATAAATGAGAGAATACAAGGAAAATAAAAATACAAGGAAAATTGAATTTTAACATTGAAAATAAAAAAAATAAAAACACATAAAAGGAAAAAATGAAATTAAAAGGTGGACTAGATTCTCTATGCTTGCACCTGCGCACACACACACACACACACACACACAAAAGAATGTCAGTTAGAAAATTAAAATAAAAGTTAATTGGTTTTTTAAATGAGATTGAACAATTTAAAATTGATCAATCAATTTGATTAACCAATTAGTTTTAAGTTTAATTGATCAATTTAAAATTGATTGATGAGTCACGATTAATCTAGGTCAATCAACTTGAAAACTTGTTTGGATGCTAAGAAAATGTAGGAAAACTCAAAAAAAATTCATAATAAATGCATAATAAGTGCAAAAGAACCAAAAACAATAAAAATAAAAGGGAGGCTTATGTTAGGGTTCAGGTTAATTAGATGTCCTTTACTTTCTTCTACAGGTTGAACCTGTGAAAATGAAAAAAGTGAGATTTGAAAAGAAATAGCAGTGAGAGAAAGAGATTTGAGAGAGAGAGAGAGAGAGAGTGAGAAGTAGAGGGAGAGCTGCAAGATTTGATAGAGAGAGGAGGATTGAAGACAAAGAAAGTGGGGAGAGAGAGAGAGAGAGGTAGAGAGAGGACGATGAGAATGAGTAAAATAGATTTGAGAGAAAGAGAGAGCGAGAAGTAGAGGGAGAGCTGCGAGAACTATGAGAGCTTAGAAGGTGAGAAGAGAGAAAGGGAAAGATAACAAAAAAGGAGAGAGAAGAAAAGAAAAAAGAGGAAAAAATGGAGTTTTTATATATATACAAGTTGACACGTGTCATCGTCCATATTGTAACACGTGACACGCTCAGGAACGTGTATTTGGGAGCGACATTGTAATGACCCAAAAAATATATATACGATTAAAGCATACTAATAATAATAAGATAATAAAAATGGTTATTAAATTAATATCAATACAAAAGTACTTTTCTGTAGGATCTTTGATTCCATATTTGATGCATAAGAAAGACTTTATCTTAGCAAGTGCTCAAAGACCATTGTGGCTCAGTCGTTCCCTAGAGATCAGCCTAATCAAAATGGAGTCAGCCTGATCAAAATGGAATTTTATATGATAAACAAGGTAGACACTATTTGTACACGTAAGTAAATACATATATATAAAATGATGTTTTAATTGACATAATTTGTAAAAATATATAATATAATAATAATAATATAGGTATCCTATTCAAGGCCCACATGATCGGGTGGGGCCCATATGAGTCTTGCACTCGAACTTGTTTCGGCATATCAACTACGGTCTTTATGCACTAAAAGTCTTCACGTAATCCATATGTACATACAAAGAATTACGAATTGAAGTGTGTTTTGAGTGTATGTGTTTGTATAAGGATTGAACCATAAGGCATAGGTCGACCAATTCCGTTTTACATCAATATCCTTGTATACACTTCATAATTTTCGCAATACAGGTGATCATTCCCACATCCAGCGCATGTGAGACCCACAAGACCTTATGGAGCCCACGTGAGTTCCGAAGTCGTGTGGGGTTCATATGAGTTTCGAAATTGCGTATGAGGACTATTAGAGTTACGTGGATCCCATTTGGGTCTCAAAGTTGTGTGGATCCCACAATACCATGTGGGGTCCACATGAGTTTTCAAAATTCAAACTTAATCTTTCTTTCATAATAAATACTAAAACATAGTTTTAAAATAATAATAATGAAAATAATAAATAATAACAATGATTTTAAAAAATTAAATAATTAATTAAGTAAATTAATTAAAACTAATCAAATGGGAGTGTTGGCAAATACTTCCATTTTTCCCACATGTATCCCCATCCCCATCCCATACCAACCATCCCAAGCTCATACCTAATTCATCACATGTCCATTCATTTATTTTTAAAAAATTATAATTTCACCTCTCTCCTCACGTTTTTATAAATTTCATTTTATTTTCCAAAATTTTCTTTGTATATGAAGCTCTCAACCTTCATTTTTTACAAAAACTTTCCAAAGGAAGAGAAGAATTAGTGAGTGAAAGAATTAGTGGCGAGAGAGAATTTTTGTCATAATTAAAATTTTCACTCACTTACTCTTTCCAATCTCATTTTCAAAGATATTTTGTGGTAACTATTTCACAAGTTAAAAAAAGGTAAGTAAATTTGATTATGTTAAAATTTTATTAAAATTTATACCCAAATTTATTTGTAAGTAAATTTGATTTTATTAGATTTTTATTAAAATTTACATCTGAATTTATTTATAAGTAAATTTGATTATGTTAAATTTTCATTAAAATTTATACCTGAATTTATTTGTAAGTAAATTTTGATTATGTTAGTTATTCTTCATAAAAATTTTCTAAATTTATTTTTACGCATATTTAATTATATCGGTTTTATCTTTAATATAATTACATTTATTTTTTAGTTAAGAAATATTCTAAACCCCTCCGGTATTTTACAGTGTTAATTTTTATTTAAAAAAATATTTTTAACATGAAAATCATGTGGTACACGAAAATATGAGTAAAAATTACATGAGTTTATTTTTATGTTACGTATTTCATGAAAATATAAGTAAAAAAAAAAAAAATGAGATCTTCATAATATTATTTTAATCTCATAAATTATATAATAAGATGTTTTTAAAACTCCTTATGGCTCAAAGGATACAAAAATTACGAATGTTCGGTACTGTAACTTAAAGTTTAAATAGATCAGAGTACACCCACACTGTTTACAGAGTGATTTTATACGGTAGTAAATTTCTCCTGAGTGCACGTCTGAGTCGGATTAGAGTTTAATAGGAAAAATTTCACTTAATGATGATGATAATGTACATTGATTTAATTTAATCGACCAACTAACTAAGTGCAATCGTCAAACCGCACAACTCGATCATGGAGATAAAAGTGACTTATGATTAACAGACCTAAGAGTGATTTTTACAGTATATGTATATACATATTTAATTACGTGTACAGAGTTATTGATAATTTGAAGGAAAAATATATGTTTATGTGAATATGGACATTTTTGTGCCTAAATGATGATTTAAAGAAAACGCATAAGGAAATATATATATATATATATATATATATATATATATTAAGTTAAAAAGTTCAGTTTAATATTTATAGTATATGATTATAAAATTTTATAGCTATAGATGATAGTAAAAGTTTTATACATAAACTTTTAAATTTATATTTATTTTAAAAACAGTTTTGAAGTTATAATATTAAATATTATTTTACGAAATTATAATATTATGAAAGCTCATTTCGACCGCATACCAATAATAATCTTATTTACTTACTGAGTGTCGTCTCACTCCAATCATTATTTTACATTTCAAATAATTTTGAAGAGTGTACTAGAAATCTGGCGTAACAAGTGCATGAGCGAAAATAAAAAGAATAAAGTAGAATAGAAATTTAGTATAATATAATTTAAAATTTGTTTGTATATTTTAGAATTTTATAAATTTTAATTTTAATAGTTGAGGCGTATATTTGTAATAAAGTTAATTAGTGCCCTGGTAATAAAAATAATTAAAATTTACTGCGTCAATTGAAATATTTATATGTAGGAATTCACTCGGATTCGGGTCCTTACAAACATGTTACAATCATAACCGTCTAATCTGTGTTCTCTCTAGATGGCTGACAGATAACTACCACGTCAACGACTCATGTCAAAACTCTTGAGATCAACTAGGACTTGCTATGTGGCTGATGACGTCATGCTGATGTTACCTATTATAAAAAATTTAAAGAAATAATAATAAATAAAAATAAAAAATATAATAAGTAGTGCCACTTGTCGCTACCGTTGGCTGACACGTAGCCACTCTTCCTCAACTGGGTCAAACCTAATTTGACCTGGGTCAACTTGAGTTGGCCCATTGACCTAGTTTAGACTAGTTGAATCAGTTTGATGTGTCCAAACTGTCGGTTCGACTTATTTAATTTTAAATTTAAATGTTAATTTTTTAAAAACTAGGAAAAAATAATAAAAATCATAAATATATTTAAAAATAGGCAAAAATAAATAAAATTTATTTGAGTTATTTTGACTTGGAAAACAAAAAAATGGGAAAATAAAAATATCAAAAATGAAGGAAAAGATCTTTAAAAATCCAAAAAAATTATAGAAAAATATTGAAAATTTTGAAAAAAAAAAAAAGGGAAATCTAGAAATGTTTTAAAGATTTTTTTTTTTTATCAAATTTGATAAATTTATTATTTGTATATATTTTATTTTTTTGTGTCTGTGTCCGAATGGTAAACAAAAGGTAAAGAGGTATTTCAAACCTCACATATATTAGTTATGAGGGAAGATTTATCTAATAAGATCCTCTCCTTTGGATGTCTTATTAGACATTCCTGAATCGCACCTTATTTTATATTTTATTTTAAAATTTTAAAATTTAAATTTTTAAAAGGACTTAATTAAAGATCCTTAGATTTAGTTTAGGGACAATATATGGTTAATTAAGTAACATTTATAGAACGGGTGTGTAGGGGATGTTAATACATTTTTCTCACATAATTGAACTCCAGAACCTAACTCTGGTAAATGTAAACTGAGACTATTGGTTCTTTGACATAGGATTAGTTTAGAGACCAATTAATAAGTAGTAATTATGTGAACTAACCGCACTTAGTTAAATAATAGGTTAGTGGCGACTCCATCGAACTTATATTGTTATTATTTCTTGTTATTCCAGATCCTCTCCGAGACGTTGCAACAATTTGCAACATGATTATTCTTATAAATAAATTCTGAAATATAATAACTTAAGTAAAATAATTATAATAATTTTTATTTTTATTTTTGTTACAATATTTCTAATTTGTGTTCTTTTGTATTTTATTACTTAAATCATATTTTAAATTATCATTTGATTTGATGACAAAAATGAGCATTTTTTCATTCAAGTTTTTAATTGTGTTAATTTTGAAAATATTAAGCCTTTAGTTTGTATTTTTTATTTTTAGTTTTTTTTTTCATAATTTTACAATAATATCATACCCTAATTTTTTGAAACGAAAGTACCAAATTGGAAGAGTATTTTGATTGTAAAAGTTCTAAAAGTCATATATACTGTTTGGTTATTTATAAAAAAGTGTTTGGATAGTTAATATTACAATGAACCCAATGTGAATTGTTATAATAGGATTATTATCAATTTTAACATATAATTAATATATTATAATACCTAACAAATATAATACATAATTATTAAGTTGTGATAATATTATTATTGAATAAACTAACAAATTAACAATATAATTAAAAGTAATTAACAAGGATAAATATTAAATGTTAATATTTGTTAACTGAAAGTAATCAACATTAATACTTGTGATAACGTAGTGGCGCAGGCCATCCGAGGGTGGAAGATAGACTTGGTAAAGTGAATCAAGTCGGATAATCTGTGGCGAATTAGATGAATTATCATGTGAAAATATTACAATTCATATCCAAGTTGTTTAAGTTGTAAATTTATGACGGTTTGGATAAGATAATTCGTGGTGGATGACAGATAATCCGTCATTCTCATCACTAATATAATTTTTTGAGCCATCCAATGAACAATTTATTTTATAATACAATAACTGAAGTTGTTTTTAAAATAATAATTTGGTAATATATCAAATATTTAAGAACTAATAACAAAATTATAATTTTTTATTTTATTTTTCAAAGCATGAATTTAAAGACTTTTCTAATGATCATAAAAAAAAAAACCAAGTATTTGAGCTTGAGTTTGAACGTGGGCATAGCGTAGATCTAAAGAAATATATAATAGTGCAAGAGTTGAGAGTGTGGGACAAGACCTTGACCAAAAGAGCTTATGCTAATTGATTTGATGTCTAATAAGCATGAGCATATCGGATTATCAATGAATTTAACATTAGTTGTTAGCATATAGACATATATTTATCGGATAAAATCCTAAATCCGCTAACCAACTCATTTAGAGGCGGACAAAAAAAAATTTAAATCATATTCGACGCATTTAATGAGCGAATGGATCATGTGTCAATTTAAGAGGGTCGAATTTAGTTCAGACTATTAGATTTTTATCTATTTTATCATGTCTAGTGGAGGAGGAGGAGAGGCGAAGCCACAAAAGTACTAGTGCAGAGAGAGAGAGAGAGAGAGAGAGAGAGAGAGAGAGAGAGAGAGAGGGGGGGGGGAAAGGAGACTCCTACCATGCTCAAAAGTTGTTGAATACTACGAAAATTGTCATACCTCTCAATTGTAACCACTTAAAGTGGCCGAAAAGCAATCCCAAATTTTATCTTTTTTTGACAAAACACATATTTTTCTGTTAAAAAAATAGCTTTTAAAAGGTACTATTTTTTGTTTTATAATAACTACTTTTAGCCCCCGTTTGGAAGCATTTAAAAAAAAGTACTTATAATACTTATCACTTAAAATATGTATTTTTATAAAAAGGTGAAGTTTGGCTTATATTACAACAAATACTTATTATAAAAAGTATTTTTTTAGAACCATTTTTTTAGAACTATTTAACTGAATTTTGATAAGCAATTTAAGATAACTTTTTTACCACTTATAAGTTCATAGATAAGGTCAGTTTTGTAAATATAAAAAAATTAGTAGCTATTTTATAAATTAAAAAATATATTAAAAGATAATCATATATTATTTTATCATGTATTATAATATATTAATTATTAAATGAAACATAATTCAGCTCTTGAATGAAGAAAAATAATCATCTATCACTTAAAATTTATATCACAAATAAAAAATAATAATTTAATTAATACTATTATTTTAACATAAATTAATACGATGGTCATACATTAATATAATTATTAATTAAAAATTAATTATATATTATTTTATTAGGCATTATAACCTATTAATTATTAGTAAAATATAATTTAATTCTAGAAGAATAAAAAGAACCGTCTATAGATTTAAATTGACATTAAACAAACTAAAATTTTTAATTTAGTAGTAAAATTATTTTTAACATAAATTAATGTGATAATCATTTATTATAAATATAAAATAATAAGATTATTATTAATTAGTAAATAATGTTACATTATTTTAGTTTATAGAAAATATTTAAATTTTAATTATAAAATTAATATAATTATCATTTAAATTTTTAATTATAAAAATATTTGTCGACGCCCCAATTATATTCAGACCACTCCAAGGAAACCCAATGAAACAAGAGCTGACTTTGAGCCCCGAATGACCTCGAGTCTTGGAACTAAGACCCTAACCCTTCAGTCCAGTCTTTTGAATTCTAGTCAAGTCTCTAAAAAATAATTGTGGGGGGGGGGGGGGTGGGGGTGGTTAGAGTTGAGTCTTGTAAATGGTCAGTCCAAGTCTTACGTTTTTAAGCCAATTGTTTCAGAATGTTTATGGTAGTGTTAATTGACTCTTTTAGTTGCAAAATTAATCTTGATTATTGTATAGGACCTCATAGTTCCAAAGTTAAACCCCACCTTAGGTATTAGGGTTTGGAGTCTTAGGAGTCCAAAGGTTGATTCCTTCTAAATCAAGTACCTCTAGTAGGGCGGATTTCAAAACCATTTTTCCCTTGGCCGAGCCCCATAGTTTTCAAATTCATTAGAGATTAGGCTTTAGGGTCCCCTAATTTTAGAGTCTTTGATCTTCAAAATAAGTTAAAGTCCTCTTCTTTGAAGTCTTAATTTGGTTTCAAAAACCCAAAAAATTATTAGTTTAGAGTCTTCGTAGAAAAATGGTCCTTCAATTTTGAAACAATTGTCTCCCTTCATATCAAGTCAATTAAATTTAACTCTCAAAAACTCAAAAATCAGTTTGGAGTCCTCATGATTAGATTTAATATGGTCCTTTGATTTTAGAGTCGTTGCTCTTCATAACAAGTCTAGGTCTCATCCTCTAAGTTTTAATTTTAATTTCGAAATGCAAAACTTAGTTTAGTTAATCAAGTCTTCTGGGTTTCCATGAGTCCGAGAACATTCAAATTTGGAGTTAAGCTTTCAGAATCTTAACCCATTTTAAGATTGGGTCTTAATTTTAAAAACAGGTTCATATAGGCATTAAAATCATATCCTATTTCATTTGGTCAAAATTGGTCAACTGATTTGGTCAAAATTAGTCAATTGATTTGGTCAAATTAGGTCAATTGATTTGGTCAAAATTGGTCAATTATTTAGTCAAGAGTGGTCAATTTCTTTAGTCAAAATTGGTCAAATAGAATTTGTGACTTGGGAAAGGGCACATCAGCACAGAGTGTACGTGTACGTGTGTGCACCTGAACATGCAGGAATTTAAACATTCCAAAAGGAAGTTGCAGGATGATAAAATGTTGAGATACAAAGAAATACAGGCGTACATACATCAACATGCAAAAATATAGAAAAATAAAGAACAAATAAAAGATATAAAATACAAAAAAAAAGAAGAAGCAAAAAGCAAGTGCCGAGTCCTCCATCCCCAAGCTGCCATGTGGAAGAGCCCTGAAAAGCCCGCAAATCCCAAGCGGCCACCTAGACCTTCACCTATGCACAGAAGAGAGAGTTAGTTAGCAACCCAAAAGAAAATTGCAAAATAAAATAAACCAGGATTCCATACTCTCCTATCCTCGAAGGCCACCTGGATGAACTCCAAAAAGCCCGCAAGTCTTGGGCTGCCACTTGGACAATCAATCTGCGCACAAAGGGAATGGAGATCAGAAATTCACAAAAGCAAAAAGGGGAAATCACACGCATGAGATCAAAAGAGAATTATTCCTTGACACAGTTTGTTAGAGGGGAAATTGGTTAGGGGATTTGGCGCCAAATGCACCCCTGGACTCCCTATAAATAAGGAGTCCTGTCACTGTAGACAACACCCCTTAGAGCATAGAAAAAACTCTGCAAAAATTAGGAGAAAAGAAAAACAGAGAGGGAGAATACAACACCACCCTGCCCAAATTGAGAGAGAGCAGAGTGCATAGAAGCATTCTGTAGAAATTGAGAGAGATTAGAAGGGAGGTAGAGAAGGGCGGAACATTTTAGCAAAATTTTGCCGAAATTGGTAACTGAAACCCAGAAGGGGGGGGGGGTAGAAGGAGAAGGCGCATATAGGTTAACTAAGGGACACCCCTTGATGTTCCCCCATTCAGACCCTGAGGCTCATTCAGAAGTTCCCAAACCACCCATCCATCAGACGCCATATCAAACACCCGAGCTCAGTCTCGGACAGACAGAGAGGCCGGAGAAGAAGACTGGAGGAGGAAACAGGAAAAAGGTAAAGATCCTAAGCCCTCATTCTCGAATTGTTCAAATTCACCAGATAAGTACGTATGCAGAGTTTGAGTGCAGGTACCTTCCTTCGGATTTAGGTTCGAGTTTGAACCCGAATTTAGAATTTCTTTGGGTTCAGATCCTGATCCCTTGATTTGTATTTGAACCCATCTTTAGTTCCAAAATTGAATTTGAACTCGAGTCCAGACCTTTGACCCGTTTATGCTCTAAGACCCGAACTCGAGTTTGGCGTCCGATGTACTGAATCAAGGCTACCTATGAACCGACCCACTTTCAAAATCTAACTAGCCTCACCTTTGTTTTAAAGTAAAATAAGACCAATACCCAATCTTAAAAAAAGGTTGGCTCACTAATTCAGTTTTTAAACTAGCCCGTAAAAATGTTTTTAACCTAGCCCAGTATCTGTTTTGAATCAGCTCAGACCCTGTTTGAAAGTTCAGTGGGGCCCCTGTTTAAAAAAAAAAAAAAAAACCTCAATGGGCTGGCCCTGTTTTAAATCCAAAGTGGGCCTTCATTTTAAAATTCTAAGTGGGCTAGCTCGTTTTACAATTCAGTTGGGCCCCAATTTTTTTTTTTAAAAAACCTCAGTGGGCTGGCCCTGTTTTCAAATCAAAATTGGGCCTTCATTTTTAAATTCCAAGTGAGCCGGCCCATTTTAAAAAATCCTAGTTAGGCACGTGACACACTCAGACCTGCCCCGAGCCCACGCATGTGCCCGGGTCAACACACAGGGGTAATTTGGACACAGATCGTCAAGTTGACTCACACGAGTCAATTTGGATGCACCTCACCGGGTGAAGATGAACCCGCTCATCTTCAACCCTAACCCCTGACCCTAAACACCAACTAGATCACCACTTCCCAAATCACAAAAATCAGAAACAGTATTGTGCTTCAAACGAAGTTTTGGAAAATAAAAAAATACACTAAGTAGAAAGGGGGAACTTATCTGTTTCTCTCTTAGAACAGGGTCGAAAACTGAATAACCCTTTTGCACCTCCCTGAACTTTGGTTCACTCCGAAGCACCCCTAAGCATTCATCTTTCTCCATTACGCCTGAAACTCAGTTTTTCGTTGATGAAGTAGGGATCGAGAAGTTAGGATTTCATAACGAACCAAATATCTAAACTTGGATTCAGACCTTTTAGAATAGAAAGTTATGGAAAGAAAGGAGGATTGGAGCCCGAGGGTCTAGATCCTGTGAGGTGGAGCTCTTGTGGGAAGGAAAAGGGTTTGGGAGAGAAGGATCTGTGCCAAGCCTTCGAGGGAGGAAGGTCAGTTGCAAAGAGGCGTTTCGAAACTAGGGTTTCACAGAGAAAGAGGGAGTCTGTGAGGAGAATGAAAAAATGAGATAAAGAGAAAAACGGGCTTAAGTATGTTTTCCCCTAAAGACGTAAGATGCTGCCACGTGGAACTCCCATGGCCTTTAGATCAATTCCGCGCACAACCAAAATCTCGACCGTTCAGCTGGCGCATGTTTTAAACGCTCTAGATAAGGACACATGGGCGATCTGTTACCTCCCCATCTAGACCGTTGGATCATCTTCCCTTCTAACGGGCATGATCGCCCTGGAATTGGTGCCTTCCCTCGAGTCCCGCACCTTCAACCGCAGATCTACACCTGGTAGGTTAGTCATCCAGGCCATCAATGCTGGAATGCGTTCGTCTCCCAACCGTCAGATCTCTGCCGCACCAACGACCAGGATTTTGCTTGTGTCAGAGGACATTAATGACCACCTGCCAATCCATACGCCATGCGACACGTGGCCCCCCTGGCCTCCTTCACCATTAATGTATCCAGGCACACTTAGGATCTCTCCTGGCCATTGGATCTGCATCCCCATGTAGGTTTGCGATAATGCCACATTGTGGATCTCATCGGCATCTTCCCCACCACTCTAGCCTCGCCACGTGGCTATGGTCCTTACTCGGACCATAAACTGGTCTTCCTGGACCCTTCAACGTTTGATTGGTCCTACCCCCCCAAACCGGTTCTCACCGGTTTATTTTATTTTATTTCAAATAATTTATCCCAAACTTCAAATAAATCCATAAAAACTCATAAAAAATCTAGGAAAATGGCAAAAAATCTGGAAAAATAAAATAAAAATCCAAAAAATATTCCAAGTCATCTGGAAAATAATTCCATCGCACATGCTCACTTGCACACATTCTAAACACTCACACACACCCACACACACATGCACATCCATGTACACACTCACACACGTAAACATGTTCACATGCAACGCATTCATATACTTGCATGTACTTACATACACGCGCTCACATATCCATGCATTCATGTACGCATACCATATTCATACGCACACGTTCACATGCATAAACACGCATGCAATCATACACTTAAGCACAAACATTCACGTACTCATGCATGTACATGCATGCAATGTTCACATTCACGTACTCATGCACACATAGTCACACATGCGCATACACCCATGTGCGTATACAACTCATGCCCATGCATGCGCACCCTCAATGCACGAGCTCATTCATGCATGCACACACTAAAACACACGCTAACTCGTGCACCGCATGATGCTATGGTCTTGACCAAGACCTTAAAACCGTTGACCCTTGTTGGACCGGTCTTTCTCCGAACCAGCTCTGGTATGCTAAACCGGTACAAAATTGATTCGGTTCTTTTTTTGTTTTTTATGTTTAAGTATTTAGTAAATCTCCAAAAATTCATAGAAAATACAAAAAATTCAGAAAAATTCTTTAAAATTTTAGAAAAATATTCCAAAGCTTTAAAATGGATTTGCACTTGAAAAATTTTGAAGAAATTACAAAAAAGTCCAAAAGAAAATCTCTAAAGTGTCTCTTCAAAAATTGAAAAAAAAATGTTTTTGTGTCTATGAAAGTTCAGAAATATTAGAAATTTCACAAAAATTCAAGAAAAATATGTTTTAAGTTTCTTTTCTTTTCTTTTTTTTACAATAAAAAAAAATTTCTAGATAGTCACACAATTCTAGAAAAACTCCAAAAATATTTTCAAGATTTGATCTTCACAGTTTTTGTCTTAATTTTATTTGTACTATTTTAAAGTTAAGGAAAAAATCTCAAAGTCACAAAAATATTTTCATACTTAGAAAAAATCACAAAAAAATTTTTTAGGCCTAGAAAATCATTTCCATCTCGAACAAATTCCAAAAAACCTCCTGGAATATTACTTTTCATTTAAAAACTTCTATAAAGATTTCAAAACCCTGGGAGTGTATTTTTGTAAACTATTTTCTCGATTTTCCATCCTCATGATTTAAAAGGGAGGCATGAGCTCTTTAGAGCACAATATGCTCCGATTCTGAGGGAATACCTATATAGTATTTGTTTTGTGCATTTTCTTTACACTTTTGATAGGGAGTAATTTTCTAAGGCTTATTAAAATTATTTTGGGATAATTGTCAATTAATCTGGTATCGTTCGTAAGAATGGATGCGTAGGGGGTGCTAATACCTTCCCTTCGCGTAACCGTACTCCCGAACTCGAATCTGATAACACAAACTGATTCTACCCCTAACAGGGTAGTAATCAAGTGTTCTAACCACACTCAAAAAGGTTAATGGTGTCTCCATCACACCATGTTTTTCACGAAACTATCCTTTTCAAAATCCACACCATTTGTCCTAGTTTGCAGCCGCACGTGCCAGAGTGGTTTCTGACGGGTCCGAGACGTCGTGACAATATTAATAATTTTATTTAAAATATATTTAAAAATACATATTAGCTATTATAATTCAATTATGGATTGAACAAGAACTATTTATTAATTTAAATTAAATTAAACTAATTAAAATTTAAAATTTTAATTAATAATGATTATTTTTAACATAATTTAATACGATAATAATATGTTATAAATATAATTAATAACAAGATCATTATTAATTAAAAATAATAAACATATATTATTTTTTAATAGTAAATATTTAAATTTTAATTATAAATAATTAAAATAATTATTAATAAAATTTTTGTGATCGTAGAATACCCTTAAAATTGAAAGGGAAGTTTTATAAGACAACTATAAGACCAGCTATGCTATATGGATCGGAATGTTGGGTGATGAAAAAACATAATATCCAAAAAGTAAAGGTTGCTAAGATGAGAATGCTGAGATGGATGAGTGGTGTAATATTGAAAGATAAATTAAGGAATGAACATATTCATGGTACTTAGGTGTAGCTCATATAGAAGATAAGATAAGGAGGGGACGACTCAGATGGTATGAGTACTTGCAACATAGGCCACATAGTACACCTTTGAGGAAAAGTGACTTAGTTACTATGGCGGGCAGTAGAAGGGGTAGGGATAGATCTAAAATAACTTGAGAGGAGATAGTGAGTAAGGATTTAATATTTTTGAATCTATCAAAAGAAATGGTCCATGATTGCATAAATTGACGGAAAAGGATTCATATAGCCGACCCCACTAAGTGGGACAAAGGTTTGGTTTTGTTGTTATTAATGAAAATTTTAATTAAAAAACTAATATTTGTAATTTAAAATATGTTTAAAAATACTCATACAGTACCTTATAGTAAAATAAGTATCCAAACACTACTTATTTTAAATACAACCAAACACCACTTATAAGTTTAAACATTTTCCAATTCAACATTTATTATCAATACTTAATAAATTTAGTATTTTTTTTAAAAGCACTTATTTATAAGTGCTTCAAACAACCCTTAAAGTGGTTCTAAAATTGGGGCTAAGCCTTTGAACTATATTTTTATTTACAAAATACCTCTTCACTAACAAAAACTATTAAACCCAATGAAATTGGTCATCTGCATGATATTTGATAGTTGTTAGGACAAAATTACCTTAATATGTCAATTTGTGTTAAATTTGGTGAAAGGCGGTTTTCTCTGTTGATACTTGTTTATTACAAGGATTACAAGGGTATATATATATATATGAGAGAATTGAAAAAATGGAAAGTGTATATTTCTCTAAATGGAGTGTATATTTCTCTAATACTTCCCCTCAAGTTGGAGCATGGAGATCCGTAATGCCCAACTTGCATGATAAGTCTTGGAAATGTTCACTACCCAAAGTTTTGGTAAAGATATCGACAAATTGATAGTGGGTAGGAATATGCTTAGTGAAGAAGAGGCCAGCCCGTAACTTTTCACGAATAATATGATAATCGATTTCTATATGTTTGGTACATTCGTAGAAAATAGGATTTTGGGGAATGTGAAGAGCCGCTTGGTTGTCACAATATAAGAGCATAGGCTAGGAATGCAGTATGCCAAGATCATTTAAAAGAGTTTTGAGCCATGTAAGTTCACATGTAGTGGAAGCAAGTGCCCGGTAATCAGGTTCGGCGGAGGAGAGAGAGAGATTGCAGTTTGTTTCTTAGTGCGTCAGGAAATTGGACTAGTGCCTAGCTGAATAAAAAAAAACTTGTGGTGGAGCGGCGAGTGAGGGGACAACTAGCCCAATTCGAATCAGAATAGGCTGAGACTTGAAGAGTATTTGGCAGTAGGAAAAAATAAGCCTTATCCTAGAGATGCCTTAATGTATTGAAGAACATATACAACAACATCATAATGTGGTTGTCTGGGCTGGTGCATAAATTGACTGAGAATATTGATTGGAAATACAATGTCGGGATGAGTGATGATGAGATATATCAAACGCCCAACGAGTCACCAAAACGGGCTTGGATCGGAGAGAAGATCACCATCAGTATTATTGAGTTTCAGATTTTGTTCCATGGGAAAGTCGGCAAGACGAGTACCAAGATGACCGCTATTAGTGAGAATGTCAAGAGCATATTTTCGTTGATTAAGAAATATGCCAGTGGGAGAGCAAGCAACATCGAGGCCAAGGAAATATTTCAATTTGCCAAAATCCTTTAGTTTGATTTATGAGCGAGCATGACTTTGAAAGTGCTAATATCAGAGAGATCATTGCCTACTATGAGAATGTCATCAACATAAACAAGTATGAGAGTAAAAGTCTGACCCCGAGAGTGAGTGAAAAGAGAGTGATCGACCTAAGATTGGGTGAAGCCCTTAGCAAGTAAAATAGAAGATAATTTAAAGAACCAATTGCAAGAGGCTTGCTTAAGGTCATTAAGGGATTTATGAAGACGACAAACACGAGTCTCCCCCTGTTTGCAATAAGCCGGTGAATGGATCATATAAACCTCCTCATCGAGGTCACCATGAAGAAAAGTGTTGTTGATATCCAATTGAAGGAGATGCCAATTCTGAGCGGCAACCACTGCAAGAACACATCTAATAGTGATGAGTTTAGCAATAGGAGCAAAAGTGTCATGATTGTAATAACCCAAGAAAAAAAAAAGAATAATAATAATAATAGTTAGTATTAAAAAAGAAAGTGTTTCTCTGTTAGGATCCTTGATTCCATGTTTGATTCCTAAGAAAGACCTTGTCTAAGCAAGTGCTCAGAGACCATTGCGGCTCAGTCGCTCCCTGGAGGTCGGCCTGGTCAAAATGGAATTTCATAGGATAAACAGGATAGACACTGTTCGTACACATAAATAAGTATATAAACATAAAATAGTGTTTTGACAGACATAATTTGTAGAAATACATAATAAGATGATAATAATATAGGTATCATATATGGGGCCCACAAGACTATGTGGGGTCCACATGAGTCCCGGAGCCACAAGACACTGTTTATATACGTAAATAAGTATATAAAATAATGTTTTAACTGATATAATTTGAAGAAATATATGATAAAATAATAATAATATAGGTATCCTATGCGGGGCCCACAAGACTGTGTGGGGCCCACATGAGTCCCGAAGCCGTATGGAGGTTTACACAAGTCTCAAAGTTATGTAGGATGCATAAAATCGTATAAGAGTTATTTAAGTTACGTAGGATCCATTCGGGTCTCGAAGTTGTGTGGGGCTCACAAGACCATGTGGGGCCCACATGAGTTTTCAAAATTTAAATTTAATTCTTGTTCAAAAATAAATAATAAAATAAATAAATACTAAAAGTAATTTAAAATTAATAACAATGATAATAATAATGATAATAATGATTAGGAAAAAAAAATAATAAAATAATAAAATAATTAATTAAGTAATTGATTAATTAATTAGGTAAGTAATTAATTAAAAAATTATTTAGTGGGATTGGTGGCAAGCACTCCCACATGGCCTCCATCCCTATCCCATACACAACCCATACCTTGCCCATTCTTTAATTTTTAATAATTATAATTTCACCAATCTCCCCACACTTTTACAAATTCCATTTCTTCCCCAAAATTTTCCTATAAATAGGGAGCTCTCAACCTTCATTTTTCACAACAATTTTCCAAGGAAGAGAAGGATTAGTGAGTGAAAGAATTTGTGGTGGAGAGAGAATTTTTGAATAAATTCTCAATCACCCACTTTTTCCAATCTCATTTCTTAAAGATAATTATTGTGTTCGTAGCATACGGTAAAAGAAGAAGGTAAGTAAATTTTGATTATGTTAGTTTCTTTTTATTTTAAATTCATACCCGAGCTTATTTTGTACGTAAATTTTAATTATGTTACTTAGTTCCACAAAATTTCCATGAGTTTATTTTTACGCATATTTAATTATACCAGTTCTATCTTTAATATACTTGCATCTATTTTTGGGTTAAGAAATGTTCCAATCCCTTCGGGTAAATTTTCAGCATTTCTTTCTATTCAAAAATAAAATTATATATATTTTTAACACAAAAATTGTGTGGCATGAGTTTATTTCTATGTTACATTTTTTATGTAAATATGAGTAAAGATGAGATTTTCACGATATTATTTTAAATTGCATAAATTATAATAAGATGATTTTCAAACCCCTTATGGCAACGAAAGTTCAAAGTTACAGATGCTCGGTACCGCAGCTTAAAGTTTATACGGATCAGAGTGGACCCACACTGTTTACAGAGTGGTTATTTATGTTAGTGGATTTCTCCTGAGTGCACTCCTGGTTCCGGACCAGGACTTAATAAGGAAAATCTCACTTAAAGTTTACGTACGTTGATTTAGTTTGGTCGGCCAGCCAGCTAAGTCCAGTCTTCGGACCGCACAACCCAGTCATGGGGGTAAACATGACTTACGGCAAACAGGCCTAAGGGTGGGTTTTTACAATATATGTTTATACATATTTAATTACGTGTACAAAGTTACTGATAATTTGAAGGAAAAGTGTAAGTTTACGTGAAAAGGATCATTTTGGTGCTTATATGACGATCTAAGGAAAACGTATAAGGAAAAGTATATGTATGTTTATCATTAAATATTTTTACAGTTTTAAAGTTAAAAGTTTAATTTAGCAGTTATAGTATATGATTTTGAAATTGATGACAAAAGTTTTATGCAGAAATTTTTTAATTTATGTTTATTCTAAAAGCAGTCTTGAAGTTATAGTATTCATTATTGTTTTATGAAATTCTTTAAAAAACTCATTTTGGCCACACACTAATAATAATCTTATTTACTTACTGAGCGTCGTCTCACCCCAATCATATTTTATTTCAGATAACTCTGAAGGACATGTCGGGAATCAGGCTTAGCAAGCATGCGGGTGGGGATTAGAAAAATAAAGATTGATTAGAAATATTAGTATGGTTTCAGATATTTATGTTTGTGTAATTTTCCTTCTTTTGAAAACTATGATTGTAATATGGATAATTAGCGCTTTGGTTTAATAAAAGTTGAGTTTATTTTTACTTCCGCTGTAAATCAGTAGTAAAAAGTTAATATCCCAGGCCCCCCGGGGTCAGGGTGTTACAATGATAATCCAAACCCTTTACCTGAGTGTAGCCCTTGGCCACCCAGCGAGCTTTGTGTCGCTCTATGGATCCATCGGCCCGAAGTTTTGTTTTGAACACCCATTTATAGCCAATTGGTTTTTTTCCAAGTGGAAGGTGTTGAAGAAACCATGTATTATTGGTTTCTAAGGCTTAGATTTCACAAGCCAAGCCATCACGCCAATGGGAGTGTAGTACAACCTGAGAATATAAGGTGGGTTCGAGATATTGGGACATGACAGAAAGAAAAGCCAAATGTTGATTAGAGAAACGATAATAAGATAAAAAAAAGGAGAGACAATGAACCGTACCCAAGGGATATCTTGAAACCTGTGAAACCGTGAAGGATTGTGGTAAAGTAGCGCATATATAATCAACCAAGTAAGAGGGATGTGTGACAACTCGTTTGGGCCATGAAAAAGTGGGTGGAGGGGGTGGTGGGGAAACGGGTGAGGGTAAGGGTGTTGATGAGGAAGGAGGGAGAGATGAGGGGCTAGGGGTAGGTGTGGATGGTTGGGTAGGTAAAGGCTAGGAAGGGTGTATATCAGGAATAGGAAGGGGAAGGACTGGAGAGGATGTAGGAGTTGGAGGTATGAGATGATAGGGAAAAACATTTTCTTCAAAAGTGACACCATGGGAGATGAAAATTTTTTTGTTTTCAAGATTATATACACGATAAGCCTTATGATGAACAGGATAACCTAATAAAAAACATCGAATAACATGAGGAGAGAAATCATCGTGATGTTGGCGAGCGGTTTGGGCATGGCACAAGCACTTAAACACTCGCAAGTGTGTATATGATGGTGGTTTCTGAAAAAGAAGTTCATAAGGGGACTTATGATTGAGGCTGGGTGAAGGAGTGCGGTTAATTAAATAAGTAGTTGTGAGAA
Source organism: Malania oleifera (assembly GCF_029873635.1). Classification (NCBI taxonomy): domain Eukaryota; kingdom Viridiplantae; phylum Streptophyta; class Magnoliopsida; order Santalales; family Ximeniaceae; genus Malania; species Malania oleifera. The sequence goes on along the minus strand of NC_080428.1, from coordinate 43,334,627 downwards.
TGCATTCACCCCAAAAAGAGATGAGAAGATTAGTTTGAAAATGTAAAACACCGAGCCACATTAAGAAGATGATGATGTTTATGCTCGACAACACCATTCTGTTAAGGTGTATCCACACATGTGCACTTGTGAAAAATGCCTTGATCATGGAAAAAAGTTTGAAGTGGAGTGAATAGAACTTCTCTACCATTATCAGTGCACACATGCTTAATGGTGCAATTGAACTGATTTTTAACCATGGCGTAAAAATTCTTAAGGCAAGAGAAAGTGTTATATTTCATGCGCATAAGATAGACCCATGTAGCATGTGAGTAGTCATCCAAGATTGTTAAAAAATAATGTGCACCATAAAGTGAAGCTGTAGGATAACCACTCCATATATCACAATAAATCCAATTCAAAAAAATGTGCTCTTATTTGTATGCAAAGAAAAAGGGAAACGAGTGTGTTTTACTCTAACACAAACATCACAAGGCAAATGAGAAGAAGAAATATTTAAGGTTTTCGAAATGCATGAGATAGAATGGTGACCAAGACATCAATGCCAAAGAGAAGTGTCAGGAACATGCTGAGAATGGAAAATTGAGGTGGAGGGAGGTTTATAATGGTAAAGTTCATCTCGTACTTCACACGTTCCAATCAGCCTCCTCGTTGATAGGTCCTGAAAAGCACAAAAGATAGGAAAAAATATAGCGAAACAATTGAGATCAGTGGTAAGTTTGTTGATGGACAATAAATTAAATTTAAATGAAGGCACAAAAAGAACATTAGAAAGAGAGAAATTAGGAGAAAACCGCATAGTGCCAGTATGAGTTACAGGAACAATGTCACCATTTGGAAGCTTAATGGGGCATGACTGGTTGAGAAGTTTTATATTATCAAGAGAAGACAAATTGGAAGTTATATGATCGAAGGCACCTGAATCAACAATCTATTCATTATTAGAAAAAGAAGCAGAATGACAAGAGGCAAGGTTACCAGCAAAATTGGTAGAGTTGGTGTTCAAAGGCGATAGAAGATCCAAGAGTTGACGGTATTGTTCGCTGGTGAGACCAGGGACAACTATCACAAAAGAAGTTGAAGAACTTATGACAATATTTGCAACCATTGAAGAACCAGATGTGATGTTGGACATAATGTCAGATTAGTTCAGATGAATCAAACTGCTGAATTGGGTCAGATCCGATATCTACGATGGCCAAAAAAAGATAAATCGTCGATTTGATAACCTCATCGTAAGAACTGAAAGGCAAGTTCAGCGATTGCATAATCTAAGAATGCTGGAGAGCAGATACGACTCCAGAGGCTGGAGACTACCCAGAAGTCGCTGGAGACTGAGATGAACTGAGACACCTGGAGGAGATGATCGGAATGACGATGCCGGCGATTACTGCGCAAGAGAGCTGAGAAAGAATTGTGGAAAGATGCCAGAAAAAAACAAAGATGTAGCCAAGAGAGGACCACGTGCATGAAAGTTGAAACAAAGCTCCAAAGAAGCGGCTGCAAGCACCAGCGATACTGGAGAATACTAGCCGAGAAGACAAAAAAAATGTGAACCAGAGAGCGCCGAAAATGCACCAGTTGGGACGGAGAACTGACACCGAACCAAACTGAACATGAACACGGGAGATGCACCAGCCGAAGACTACTGTTGGAGAAGGCGGGAGAACCAAACAGAGATGTTGAGAAATCGCAAGACAACAGGAAAGGAAGCTAGACCTGGTTGTCTTCAATGCACTTATCACTGCATGTGGTTAATCAGGAGTAGTTGATCGCGCTTTTGATGTGTTGGCAAAAATGAAGGCCGAGACACAACATATAGAACCTGATCATATAACTATTGGTGCTTTGATAAAGGCTTGCTTGAATGCTGGTCAATGGATTGTTATAGGTTGATCGGGCACGATAAGTATACAAGATGATTCATTAATACAAAATCAAGGGCACTCTATAAGTTTACAAGATTTTCAGAAAAAATGGACACACTGGAGAACTACCGGAGAAGATGAACAACGCTGAGAATTGAGAACAAATGAGAGACTGAGAGAGACGAGCCAATGGTGTAAACGCTGCTACTGCTTTCGCTAGCGACGAAGATGACGAGTGAAGGTTAAGAGTTGACGAGAGACTGCCGAAAAGGTTAATCAGCCAAGGATGAGCGGAGACGAATGAGTTGGAGCGAAAAACTGAGAGCCGAGAACTTGAGAGCCGCCAGAGAGGGAGGGAGAGATGCCGACAATGAAGAGCCAAGAGATTGAGATGTCGTCAGGAGCTATTGCTGCTCTTCACCAGAGAAGACGTCGTTGGGGTGATGACGGCTGTTGGGAAGCAGGGTTGGGTCAGCGGCAGAGAGAGATGGATTTCCAGAGAAGTATGTTGCCCACTTCTATTTGTTGTAGAGAGACGGAAGGCAAGTCTCTATTTGCGTCATCGTTGTCTGTTGTTGCTGAAGAGTGCTGCGGTTTAGAGAGAGAGAGAGGGAGAGCTGTCTTGCCATGGATGAGTGATGGTTGTGAGGCTATGAGGGAGAAGAAAGTGTGCGTGGAGACTGGTGTGGCTGTTATTGCTGTTGTTATGGCTGTTTGAAGATGGTAACAGTGATGGGTTTGTAGGGAATGATATAGCCGAAGATGGAGGGCTTGAGTGGACGACGGCAGCGGTGGAAAAGAAGGTGAAAAAAAAATTAGGTTAAGAAAACTTAGAGCTCTGATACCATGTTAAATTTGGAGAAAGGCAATTTTCTCTGTTGATACTTGTTTATTACAAGGATTACAAGGGTATATATATATAAGAGAATTGTAAAACTGAAAAGTGTATATTTCTCTAAATGGAAAGTGTATATTTCTCTAATAATTAGCAAATAAAATGTTTTGTGTCACTTTTCAAATGAGCTCAAAATTTGGTAGATAGACAATTATACATCAATCTTACAACTAAATTTAAAAATGGGAGTAGATGTTAAGAGTAAGAAAATATTGAGTATGAACTATGTACCAACGTCCTTGTTGGTACCATATGACCAACTGCAATGAAATAGTAACAATAATATTTCTCAAATTGAAAATGACAATTACATGCAATAAATAACAACAACAACAACAACAACAATAACAAAACCAAGTCTTAGTCCCACTACGTGGGATCGGCTATACGAATCATTTTCCGCCAATTTATGCAATAAATGAATACTAATTGGGACAATGATGTGGTATCCAACTTATATCCAATATTTTATTGTAAAAACACTTGTAATTACAAATTGTATCCATGAATTTAATTTATTTAAGAAAAAATAACATAAACCCCCCCCCCTATGAATTGATAAAAAAAATACTTTAGAACCCTGTGATTTTATTGTGATCATAGAACACCCTTGTAATTTTCAAAAAATAAGAAAATTTATAACTTTGTTAGTTTTTTTTTGGAGGAAAATCAATCCATAAGATACATATGATATATTTTGGACAAAAATACCCTTGAATGAGTATTTTTCATGTAACGCAAAGTGTGAACTTTCGCAAATTAATTCCTATATATTTGAGTGTATCCATCAATATCCACCGCAATCATTCTTTTGGACTACATAATTTGAAACTATGATGCATATGAAGAATTGTGATCATTTATTTACATTTTTTGAATTTATATGAAAATATTTTAATCTTTGAAGATAAAGTTAAAATTCTTTCAATTTTTTTAAATAAAGTTACTGCTACTTGGTCTAATTTTATATTTGAAGAGTTGCAATATAATATTTATGCTTGATCAAAATTTTATAATCCCAATCTTCAACCTAGGAAATTCAACACAAAACATCCAATACAAAACCCAAAATAAGATCAATATAAAATCTTAACAAAGACAATAAATATGAAAGAGACAATATAAATGATAGAAAAATAAAATTGATCTTACTTATTATGAACTTTCAATACAATGTTTTATGATACAACCTTGATGCAATGTGGTCTCTTTGATAAAATTATAATGCAATCAAGATGGGATTACAATAATGGTCAAGGTGAAATTCCAGTATTGAGAAAATGGGGAATACAAGAGAGTTGAGGAAACTAATTTAAAGTGTTGAGGTCTTCTCAAGTTGATCTGCCCTCCTTGTCTGTCACTTCTCCTTTTATAGCTGTGAACTCTTCATATGTTGAAATCGCAACCATTCTTTTTACATTATTCTTTTAATCCTAGCCGTTCTTTTCTTTCTTGCTTTAAATCTTATCGAAGCATCTATCAAGCATCTTTTACTTTATGTCTTGTCAAAGCATATTTACAAGTTGGCAAATTGCCGCCTTGTGCTCATGACATTAATCATGAAGAAAATTATCTTCATTGTCTTGAAGATAATTTGTCATGCCACGAACCCGCCAAGTGGGCCTAGGGTGTGATGTGATCCAATCACCTGTATCTGATACTATAACCTCAATCACGCAGTGAAAAAAAATAAAAATAAACATCCTTAATAATATACTAGAGTATTATATAAACATCCCAAAATAGTATTTCCTAACATCCAGTATCCATATATATATATATATATATTAGAAAGACTAAAAACATAAGCCAAAAATACAACCAAAATCTATACCTTCTCACAAAAATACTATGCCAACAAACCCAACCCTGAGCTCGTTAAGCTCGATCATGCGGAGGTCCTGAAAAAAAGATGAAGTTCATATCGGGTGAGTTACATCTCAATAAGATGGAATAGATTAATACTAGTATGTGACTATTATGAGGTTAAGTGTACAAAATATAATCATCATTTAAAAATTAATCCACAATTATGAAATCATTCTCCATCCCTACTCACACACATGCAACATATTTTATTAATGAGAGTTTCCAAGGATTGAGGTGATTACCCGCCCATACAAGAAGCACCCCTTTGCTTTGATACCTCATATAGCCTAGTATGGCTACATCTGATATTAATCAGGGCACTCGTCTTTCTCAACAAGCTATCAGGTGCATAGTTTGTCTCGTATTCACACACATTCACACAATTATTTATCAGCGAAGGTTCCCGAGGATAGGGAAGATTACCCGCTCATACAAGTAACTTTCCTCTACCCTAATATGTTATGCAGCCCAGTATGACTACATCTGATATTAATTAGGGCACTCGTCTTTCTCAGCAAACCCTCAGGAGGAGAGTATCCTTCGCCCCAAATTCATATAATACTACAATATATAATACATTTATTACTTTACTCTGTGTCTGTTATCTCTATATTATTCATCTTTTCAAGTTCTTAGTTTTCACATCACATAAATCTCACTTTCACATTTCACATTCACATTTCACTTTCTCTGTATTCCCGTCTGCATTCATATATTCTGTTTTCATTTTATTCACTGGTTAAATTAACAATTATGCAAGTAGAACTTACTACCAAATGGATAACACACTGTCATGCTTTCCCCCATGATGGGTTGTGCGGCCCGAAGGCTGGACTTAACCCTGGTCAGCCCACTAGAGTCAAATAAGAAAAACAACCTCTTCAGTTTGTTAGTTAGATTGGCTTTCCCACACTAGTCCGAACTCCAAGGGGAACTCTACCCTACATAGCACAATTGACCATCCCGTCTCCACACTCTCCATGAGACGTGTGGGTGCACTAACTCTTCAGAAATCACGCGCAACATTACTGTGCATAGCACAAAGCCACAATCCATCGGAGTTCTCAAACCATAACTTGCAATTTAACATTCACATTCAACTCTGATCTAACAATCACACATAATAAATATTCTCAACGCATTTCAGTATTTCCAACATCTGATAAATATATATATCATAATTCATCGCAATATATTCTTTTTACTCATGCCACATGATTCAGAATAATACACATATTTATACATTTACTAAAAATACGCCAACCCACATTCATCATTCACATTACTGAAAATACACATTTAATTATCTCCACAATTATCCAAAAAATTCATTACTTTCATCATTCCATTTTCGCAAATAATAATTAATAACACAACTTTTGGCTCAAAATCACAATTCAAACGGTTGACTTTTCTAAAATTCGCATAATAAACATATACCTACACATATTATTTTTTTTTTTAAGTTTAACTATTAAATTTACAAAATTACTGGCTTAATCTAATCTCCTTACCTAGTTTCCAGAAACTACGCCTGTAGGGATCCCGAAATTATACCCGCGACACTCACCCGAACCTTGAATTCATAAATCCTAGTTTATCAAATCAACTCCAAATAAAATACTATTTTAACATTTCTTAGGTCCATAAACTCCAAATAAATAATTAAATTACCAAAATAGTCAAATTTGCTTAATTTCCTAAATCTTACCCTAACCTTGGAGTGGTGCCTGGAAAGCCCAATTCAAAAATCCGCTCTACTAGACTTGTAGAGAAACGCTTCTAGAACTACGTGGTGGTTTCAGATCGTCAGTTAGACTGAAGATTTGAGATAAATTGAGGAGAGAGAGAGGGGGTTTACCTTACCCCAAGAGTGATGCCTATAATGCTCCTATGAAAAATTCACTCCAATAGGAATGTCGATGGTGGAGAATGAAACCCAGTGGTATTTTCCATTTTCCGATCGGTCAAGAATTTCTCGGTTCACTACATAGTTTGTATCAGAGGCATTTTCTTCACTGGAACAAGTAGACATGATTTCATTTAGTATCTGGATTATTTCTCCTTTGATTCAGCAGCAATGAGCTTTGCTTGCATTTGGGCTTTTGTCATAAAAAAAAAAAAAACTTTTGCATGGTCATGGGACTTGTTAAACTATGGATTTTGTTCTAACCGTCTTAAAATGACAAGCTTTGTCAAATTGCTTAAATTCATACCATCCACCATCTAATTTTTCACTTGTCTTCCAAAATGTGGGACTTTGTGTTGTCCGATAATTTTGTCTTGAATAGCATATTCCATCATAACAACCTATGCATGTTAAACCAAAAATTTGTAAAATATGAATAATGTTGGAAACTCTAACCAATGGTCCGAAGGATTGATATTGTCACTCAAAAACTTGAAACTTTTTTGAAGTTGTAGATGGAAGAAGTTTGTAGATGGTCCAAATTTATCCCACCATCCATGGAACCAATGAGGGACTTCAATTGTTATATTTTTGTCAAAATACATAATCCATAAAAGGGAATATCCTAATTTTGTAGATACAAAATTTTTGTCCAAACATCTCTATAATCCCAATAATTGAATTCAGAAAGAGAAAATGGTCTTAAGAATTTCTTTATCATGTTAGGGTTACTTCCCTATTGTTTTAAGGACAGGGTATGATTAATTTTCATTTTTATGAAAGCTAACTTTGTCAGATTATGTTTGTCAAGGATCTGACTCTATATCAACTAAGATGAATTCATATAAATTTTGTCATTTTTTAACATCCTTAAGAAGTCGAGGGAGTTCTTTGTCAATGATTTTGTCTACAATTCTTCTAGGATTATCAAGAAATTATGGTGTAATATATTATGGTTCAAGAACTAAAAATTTGTCAAAATATGGTTTTATCAAGTAGGGAGAATGTTCTTTGAGTGTATTCATTTGTTTGTGTATTGGAGCATGGAAAAATTTGAATAAAATGTCTTTATTTTCAAAATTTGTCTTAATTCCTTCTTGTGCTATTTGGAGTGGTGTGAGAAGGTATAAGAATGGTAATCTTAAGATTATAGGATATGAGATTGTCTTAACTAAAATAAAACTTGTATTAAAACATACTCCTTCATTGCAAAATCTTGCTATTGGTATTTTGTAATTTATTTGGAGCTTTTGTTATTTTATCCGTACATTGTTTCAGTGGTTTTTTCAAAATATTTGGTCGAGATCAATACTTTTCTTATACAATTTGAGCCTTTTCCTCAGTCTATTAAAGCAATGAATTTGTTGGAGAAATTAGATCCAATTATGATTTTGACTTCACAATACTATTTTTGGATTACTATTTTATCCATAAGATTTAAATATTCTTCCTTTCCTTCTTCCTTTTCTCTAGATTCTTCTTCTTCCTTTTCTTCTTTGATTGCAAATTCTTTTGCATTCTTCTTGTTCCATAATGCTTTTTCTAATGACTCTGATTCACTGCAAAGTGCCACTATTAATTTGTCCTTTGTTTCTTGTTCTATATCAAGAAGATTTATTTTTTATTTTAATCTACATTTATTGGTGTAATATCCTTTTTCTCCACAAATATAACATTTTTCCTTTTTATTGAATTTTTTGGATTTTCTTTTGTAACCGCTTGGTTCTTTTTTCTTATCCTTTGTCATATACTTCTTATGTTTTTTGTAGTAATTTCTTCCAGGAAATTTGTATTTTTTAACTATTTTCTTTTTCCCTAATACAAGTGGTCTAAGTATCTTGAATCCAAATTGTCCACATCAATTTCCTAATTCCTTTTTATATGTCATTTTTTTTGTTTTTTAGTTAATTATTTAGTCTTAAATCATTACAAAGTTCTAACCCTATCATATTTATAACATGTATTATTTCTCTATATGTCCATTCTTATAAGTTTAATTGTATATATTAGTTTCCACTAATTCCTTTATAATTATCGCGACGTTCCGGACCCGATCACGGAGAACCGACTCTCCGACGAAAAATGGGTTCAGTTGCGAACTGGGAAAAATGGGATGTGTGATTTTGAAAAAGATTTTTTCGTGGAAAAGCAATATGTGATGAAGTTGCTACTAACATTTTGAAGTGCGGTTAGAACACTTATTGCTACCTCGTTAGGAGTAGAATCGGTATGCGTTACCAGAGTCGGGTTCGGGAGTACGATTACGCGAAGGGAAAATATTAGCACCCACTACGTGCCCGTTCTTACGAACTGTACCAGATTAATCGAAAATTATACCCAAAATAAATCTAATAAGCCTGTCAAAACTACTCCCTTTCAAAAATCAGAAGAATGAAAATACTATATAGGTATTCCCTTAGAACCGGGGCAATCCAATACTTCGAAGAGTTTATGCCCTTGGTTGCAATCATCGGGAAAGAAAATCAAGAAAATAGTTTATAAAAATACACTCTTGGGAGTTTAGAAATCTGTAAGTTTTTCTAAGTAGGAAAATATTATTCCGAAAGGTTTTTGAAGTTTTTTTGGGATAAAAATGATTTTTTTAAAAATATTTTGTGATTTTTCCAAGGTATGAAAACATTTTTTGTGATTTTTCAATATTTTTCTCGAACTTTAAAAATAACACAAATAAAATCAATGGAAATTAAAGCATGAAAATATTTTTGAGAATTTCTGAGAATTTTTATGATTTTTTTGTGAATTTTCTGAATATCTAAATAATAATAAAGTGAAATGGAAAAAACCGATGTGAATCTGTTCGGGGGATAATGAACTAGTCAAACGTTGACCGTGTTTAAGGTCTTGGTCAAGACTAATATGCCACGTGGCGACTTTTGGAGTGGCTGGACAAAAAGGGTAAGGATAATGGAGATGGATGATCTTGGCCGTTCCTTAGTGACGGAGATCCAATGGCCGAGCAAGACCGCCTTCTAAGCGTGTGGAAAAAGAGAGCGCCACGTGTCGCTTTTGTGTGGTGCAGGCATACTTAAAACAATTTTGTTTTTTTATTTGTCTCTGTTTTTTTTTCTTTTCTTTCCTATCTCTTTCTTCCTCCTTTTTTTATTTTTTATTTTTTATTTTTTTTTTTAATTTTTTGAATATCGCCATGTGTCCACAACCGTCAACGACGTCCGTTTTACGGACCGCCGCACCGGTCATGACTAATCCCACGCCCTGTAGCGGTGGCCCCACACACACCACAGAGGAGTTAATTCAGGAGCCCGCCGCCGGAATCGAACCCGGGAGGCATTTCTGCTAACCGTCAAGCGGCACTTCCGGAATTCGCCCTTGCCAACTGAGCTACGCCTTGGGGGCACTCTTTCTTCCTCCTTGCTTGCATAGTTGCTTCTCTTTTGATCCTGGCCTTCTCTTCCTCCTCCCGCTTCTTCTCGTATAAGTCTCTCAAACTGTTGGACCTGCTCTTCCTGTCGTTCTTGTCCTTACTCATCGTCCTAGCATCTCTTACACTTTATGGTGCGACAGTGTGTATCAGAGCAAAGTTGCTGTGCTGTGACGTTGCGGTGTGTGTACGTGAGAATTGTGTAGCTGTGAGGTTCGTGTTGTGGCTATGAGAACGGTGTGCTGCGTTTGTATGTGCTCTTCATTTACTTCCACTTTAATTTCTTTCCCTTTACTCTCCTCTCTGTTCCTCTCAATTGCATCTTCATAACTTTGCTTGTGTTTGCTTTCTGCTTTCTCATCTTCCTCAATGTCCTCTCTACTCTCATTTCCGCCAGCTTCGCTATCTTTGCTCTGTTCACTCTCCACGTATTCATTTTCCTCTTCTTTTCTCTCTTCATTCGCCATACCTTTATCTACAAAATCCTCTCCATGCTCATAACACACCCCACCCCAACTGGGCTTAATGCTGAGAAGTCTCCACTGCTTTGAGGGCTCGGTATAGGAGTGACTGCTGCTCGAAATTGTCTTTCAGTGTCCATGAAAAACTCCCCACCCTTCTCCGCATTAGTAAATATTTCGGACATGAGAAGCTCTCCTCCCTCCTGTTCTTCAGACAGAAGGTTAAAGCGGCAGCAAACAGAGTCTTTACCATCACGCTCACGCCATGCCTCAAGCTTTCCCCATGGCTGCCAACTCTCAGTCCTGCAAGCATCATGACGAACAATCAACCAAGCTCCTGGGTTGGACCTGGCAACCCAGTCACAACCTGTTGACGCCACTAATGGGATCGTTATGAAGGCTGCTGCAACAGCTGAGCTGGAGAGATCATGTGTCTTCACCTTCCATTCTTTCCTCTCTCTTCTCTCTGTTCTACAACCAATAGAAGACGACAATGTGTCATGAGTGTCGGAGAAAATTAAAATCAGACGACATCTGTTAAATTTAGAGGAGAAAGATAAAATCTTTATTGATGCACACCTTCTTTACAAGAGATACAAGAGTATATACATATTTACATAAGATAATTAAAAAATAAAAATTGTATATTTTTCTATATGGAAAGTGTATATTGCTTTAATACTCCCCCTCAAGTTGGAGCATGGAGATCCGTAATGCCCAACTTGCGTGATAAATTTTGGAAATGGTCATGACCCAAAGCTTTGATGAAGATATCGGCAAACTGACGGTGGGTAGGAATATGCTTAGTGAAAAAGAGGCTACCTCATAACTTCTCACGAACAATGTGACAATCGATTTCTATATGTTTTGTGCGTTCGTGGAAAACTGGATTCTGGGCAATGTGGAGAGTCGTTTGGTTGTCACAATATAAGAGCATAGGCTGAGAATGCGGTACTCTAAGAACATATAAAAGAGTTTTGAGCCATGTAAGTTCACATGTAGTGGAAGCAAGTGCACAGTACTCAGTTTCGGCAGAGGAGCGAGACACGGTAGTTTGTTTCTTAGTGCACCAGGAAATCGGACTAGTGCCCAACTGAATGAAAAAACCAATGGTGTATCGGCGAGTGAGGGGACAACTAGCCCAATCCGAATCAGAATAGGTTGAGACTTGAAGAGTGTTGGCAGTAGGAAAAAATAATCCTTGTCCTGGAAAAGTCTTAATGTAACGAAGAACACGTACAACAACATCATAATGTGGCCGTCTAGGTTGGTGCATATATTGACTGAGAATGTTGATCGGAAACACAATGCCAGGATGAGTGATGGTGAGATATATCAAACGTCCAACGAGTCACCGAAACGAGCTTGGATCGGGGAGAAGATCACTATCATTATTATTGAGCTTAAGATTTTGTTCCATGGGAAAGTGGGCAGGACGAGCACCAAGATGACTGCTATGATGTTAAGAGCATATTTGCGTTGATTAAGGAATATGCCAGTGGGAGAACGAGCAATTTCGAGGCCAAGGAAATATTTCAATTTTCCAAGATCCTTTAGTTTGAATTTTTGAGCAAGCATGGCTTTGAAAGTGCTAATATCGGAGAGATCATTACCTGCCATGAATATGTCAACAACATAAACAAGTATGAGAGTAAAAGACTGACCCCGAGACTAGGTGAAAAGAGAATGGTCGGCCTGAGATTGGGTGAAACCCGCACCAAGTAAAACAGAAGATAATTTAGAGAACCAATTATGAGAGGCTTGCTTAAGACCATAAAAGGATTTATGAAGACGACAAACACGAGTCTCCCCCTGTTTGCAATAACCCAGTGGAGGGAGCATATAGACCTCCTCATCAAGGTCACCATGGAGAAAAGCATTGTTGACGTCCAATTGAAGGAGATGCCAATTTTGAGTTGCAGCCACTGCAAGAACACACCTAACAGTAACGAGTTTAACAACAGGAGCAAAAGTGTCATGATAATCCAAACCTTCTACCTAAGTGTAGCCCTTGGCCACCAAGTGAGCTTTGTGTCGCTCTATGGATCCATCGGCCCGAAGTTTTGTTTTGAACACCCATTTACAACCAATTGGTGTTTTTTCCAGGTGGGAGGTGTTGAAGAACCCATGTATGATTAGTTTTTAAGGCTTAGATTTCAGAAGCCATGACATCACGCCAATGTGGGTGCAACACAACCTAAGAGTATGAGGTGGGTTCAGGATGTTGGGACATGACAGAAAGAAAAGTCAAATGTTGATTAAAGAAATGATGATAAGATAAAAAAGAGGAGAAACAATGAACCGTACCTGAGGGACATCGTGAAACCTGTGAAGTCGTGGAGGATTTTGGTAAAGTATGGCAGATATAATTAGCCAAGTAAGAGGGCTGTGTGATAGCGCGTTTGCGCCGAGAATAGGTAGGTGGAGGGGGTGGTGGAGGGGTTGAGGGTGTTGGCGAGGATACCAGGGGAGAAGAGGAGAGAGGTAGGGTGCTATGGGTAGGTGTGTAGGAAGGGTGTATATCAAGAATAGGAAGGGGAAAGATGAGAAAAGATGTAGGAGTTGGAGGTATGAGATGATAGGGAAAGATATTTTCTTGAAAAGTGACATCACGAGAGATGAGAATTTTTTTTGTTTTCAAGATCGTACACATGATAAGCCTTATGATGAGTAGGATAATCTAAGAAAACACATTGAAAAGCACGAGGAGAGAATTTATCGCGATGTTGGCGAGTGGTTTGGGTATAGCACAAGCACCCAAACACTCGCAAGTGTGTATACAATGGTGGTTTCTGAAAAAGAAGTTCATAAGGGGACTTATGATTGAGGCTGAGTGAAGGAGTGCGATTAATTAAATAGGTGGCTGTTAGAATACATTTGCCCCAAAAAGAAATGGGAAGATTAGCTTGAAAATGTAAACACCGAGCCACATTAAGAAGGTGGCAATGTTTATGCTCAGCAACACCATTTTCCTGAGATGTATCCACACATGTGCGCTCGTGAAAAATGTCATGATCATTGAAAAATGTTTGAAGCGGGGTGGATAGAAATTCTCGACCATTATCAGTGCGTACATGCTTAACAGTGCAATTGAAATGATTTTTGACCATGACGCAAAAATTTGTAAGGCAAGTGAAAGTATCAAATTTCATGTGCGTAAGATAGACCCATGTAGCACGTGAGTAGTCATCCACAATTGTTAAAAAATAATGTGCACCAGAGAGTGAAGCTGTAGGATAACCACCCCATATATCACAATAAATCCGATTAAAAAAAATTGTGCTCTTATGTGTATTCAAAGAAAATGGTAAACGAGTGTGCTTTGCTCTAGCACAAACATCACAAGGCAAATGAGGAGAAGAAATATTTAAAGTTTGTGGAATACATGAAATGGAATGGTGACCAAGACGTTGATGCCAAAGAGTAGTGTCAGAAACACGTTGAGAGTGAAAAATTAAGGCTGAGGGAGGTTTATAGTGATAAAGCCCATCCCGCATTTCACACGTTCCAATCAGCCTCTTCGTTGATAGGTCCTGAAAGACATAAAAAGTGGGAAAAAAATATAGTAACACAATTGAGATCAGTGGTAAGTTTACTGATGGATAATAAGTTAAATTTAAATGGAGGCACATAAAGAATATTAGAAAGAGAGAAATTAGGAGAAAATCGCATAGTGCCCGTATGAATTACAAGAACAATGTCACCATTTGGAAGCTTAATGAGGCATGACTGATTGAGAAGCTGAATATTATCAAGAGAAGACAAATTGGAAGTCATGTGATCGGAGGCACTTGAATCAACAATCCATTCAGTATTAGAGAGAGAAGCAGAATGACAAGAGGTAAGGTTATCAGCAAAATTAGTAGAATTGATGTTCAAGGGCAATAAAAGATCCAAGAGTTGACGGTATTGTTCGCTGGTGAGACCAGGGAGAACAATTTCAGAAGAAGTTGAAGAATCTGTGACAGTCTTTGCAGCCATTGAAGAATCAGATGTGATGTTAGTCATATTGCAGATTAGTTCAAGCGAAGCAAACCGCCGAATCGGGTCAGATCTGATCTCTTTTCTAGGTAGAGATGTGGAGAAACAAAGAGGCTGTGGGCTTGAGGATCTGCTGACGGAAAACTATCCGAAGACAAGAATGATGCCGAAGTTGGAGCAACAAGCAAAGATGTCACCGCAGAAGGCAACCCGAGGCTTGAGGGATATCCGGAGATGATCAATGGAAAAATTGTTGCCGGAGCTGAGATGGCTGGATCGCCGGAAAAAAAGAGCTGAGATGGATCGCTGGAAAACTGCGAACAGAAACAGCCGAGACGACGAACTGGAGCTGAGAGAGACTGCTAGAGAGGTTGAGCGTACGTCGAGCGAAAGGGTCTGGCCAGAGAAGACAACCGGACTGAGACAACTCCGAGAGATGCTGAAAGAGAAAATAGGGAGTCGAGAGACAAAGACTCAGTGTGGCGTGACTGGCGTCAGCAACTTGCAGATTCGCAGTGTAGAGGGGTAGAAGCGAGAACTTGCAGATTCTCGGCTTCTTGCGGGTCGCGATGACTGAGAGAGTGAGGCGGATCGCCGGAAAAGACTAGAGAACGACGGAGAAAACAACAGCAAGTGGTTTGCCAGAAACTGAGCACGAATTGGAGGGAATCCATAAAACTAAAAAAATAAGAAATGCCGGACAAGAGAATCAGAGAGGGAAGAACTGAGGGCTTGCAAATCGGACGTGAAAACCACGCCCAGATGACGATGCAGAACCAGTGGTCGAGCAGAGGGAGGATGAGATGGCGGCGGCAAAGAAGGTTAGAAAAAAACTAGGTTTTGAATGTAACCATTCTCCCAAGCTCTGATACCATGTTAAAATTTGGAGGAGAAAGATAAAATCTTTATTGATGGACACACTCTTTACAAGAGATACAAGGTTTTCTATATGGAAAGGGTATATTGTTTTAATAGCATTAAAGGGCACAAAGTAACAAAAACGGTTCCTTCGAAGGATTCACGTATCATCACCACCTCGCCCCCTGCCATGGCAGCTGGCACTGGAAAACCCAACTCATGAAATTCAAGAGACATACTAGAATCAACCTGGCCAAATAAACACACCAGCACATGCACCCACAGACACAAGAACATAACAATTCAACCTGGGCTTGAGTTGTTCTGCCAGCTTGAACTAAATAATGAATTCAAACCAGTTTCCAAAATACGGTCATAAGAGCACATAGATCCGAAACACCTAGTTCTGAACCAATACAATTAAACAAACCTATTAAGCATAAATCCGAGAAACACACATGGTAAACACTGAATATCAATATAAGAACTGAATAACTTAAATAATCATACTACAATAAATATGGCAACCAGAACAATATACAAACCAGCAGAATGTAAAACAAATATGTATGCAAAAAGAGAGAAGAGGCTTACCTTTGGGGGGACAACCAGAGTGACTACCTGCTATATGGCCAGAGTTGGTGTTGCAGAGGCGAGCCGCTGGTGCTGCTGGTGACCCCTCGGGTGGCTGCTACTGGAGACTGGCAAGGAGCAGCTGTGCTGGAGAGTCTTCGGGTGCTGGAGCTGAAGTGGAGGTTCACTGTGGGTGAGATGATGTCGTGGATCTGGTGGAGGATGGTGAGTGGGAAATGGCTGAACCGAGAAAGAAAGAGAGTTGTGAGAGGTAAGAAGAGAGATGGGCGAGCTAGAAGAGAAATGGGAAGCAAAATGAAAAGTGAAAATGCCCCCCATTTCAGCTCTGCGCAGGACTCTCTTTATAGGGAGTCTGTAGATGGTTACAGCTGCCCCTTTATTCTATATGCCAACAAATTGGCATGCGTGCGACTCCGGGTTTGTTTATTATTTATTTTTATTGTTCAATTATATACTAAAAAGAGACCCTATTTTAAAAGGGCTTAATTCCCGACAACAAGAGGGCCAGAACCGAACTCGATTAAAATATCGAGACTCAATTGAAATTCAACGGGACTCAATTGAAATTCTAGGGTTCGATTAAAATAGACCGGGATCTAAAAATCGGGACTCAACATAAGACACCAGGACTCAACTAAAAATGTTAGGACTCAAAAATAAAAAAAAAAAATATCGGGATCCAATTAAAAATATTGGGACTCGATTAGAGACACCGAGACTTGGTTTTAAAATACAGGGACTCAAATAGATACATCAGGACTCAAATAAAAATATCGGGACTCGATTTAGAGACACTGGGGGCTCGATAGGCACACTGGGACTCAGTTAAAATCATCGGGACTCAATTTAACATATCGGGACCCAATTTAGAAGATCGGGCTTTTCAAAAAGGATCTTACAATTTTCGGGATTCGAAAACTTTTATTGCACCGGGTCTTTCTAAGAAAGCTCCGGTAAAAATTAGGGTGTCTACAATAATCTTTCATTTTATTTCTTGCTGTGGTTGCAAAAAACGGTCACTAATCCTAAAATAAACTTTTTATTTTTGTTTTTTTTCCCAATATGAGACTCTACAGTCACTTTGTTGCATTAATCTAGTTGAAAACATATCTTTTTTCAACTTAAAGTCTGCTTATTTTCTACACTTGAGATTTTGTAATAGTTCATTTTATTTTTCTTCATTAAGAGTAGGGTTTCCAATAAAGTGTAATATAATTGGTTATACACGAGGTAGTTATTCCTTCATGTATATATCACAATTCCAGTTTTTGTTTTAATTGGCTCATCATTTTCTCCCCTATTTTTACTGAGAAAATTATTTCATTTCTTTAATCTTTCACAAGGCAATTTTCCCACAAACTATGGAGGGATCCTTCAAATCCTATTATCAAGGCTTTGGTTGCTTTTGGGATATATTGTTTTTGTTTTTGAACATAAATTTGTCCTACTATAAACATTTGGCTAAGATAAGAATTTGATATTATGAAAGTCCATCAATATTCCACTGATAACATGTATTTCTTGAATAAAAACAAAATGGTAGACTTTCTTCAAACTACAAGTCTGGGGTGTTGGTCTAGGAGAACAATTTTTCATTTAAAATATTGGTATGGTATAATTGTCAATGGCCCAATTTGACATTCTCATTGGTAATCTTCTTGGTCTGGCTCTTTGTTGGTGTTTTCATCAAGTGCTTGTATATTTTTGGAAGAAGAGGAGATTTTTGAAAGTTTTTTTTTTTTTTTTTCTATTTGGTTTAAGATCTCATCTTTATCGAAACATCCTTTTATGTATGATGGATAATGAAATTTGAATCCCATTCTTAATTCTTCTCTTTTTTCCTTTCCTTTTTGGCCAGTTGGAAAACGGTGTAATAGATAATCATTTTGTTCCATGTTTGGTTTATTCTTTCCTATTTTACTCATTTGTCTATACTTTTTTTTTTTTTCTTTCTAATTTCTCGATCTCATAACTTTTTATTCTATCTAATTGTTCAATCATTTGTATAGTTATTTTTATCTAACCATAATTTGTACATGTTGTTGCATTTAGGTTGTGTTGGGTCTAAAGTATTAGTCATTGCAAACGGAACTGCTTGAATTTCATTGTCTTTGTGTTGTAAATAAATTCTTTCTTTTGGGGGATGGTTTCCAGCAACATAATCATAATTTGTTTTGTAAACTTTCCTGTTTTGTTGAATAGCAAAATAATTATTAAATATTCTTTTTGTGTTCTTCTCTATGTTTAAACCACTCAAAGAATGAAATATTCTTTTTCATTCTAGTCATGTCTTCATGCTATCTATTCTTATATTTTTCAATTTCATCCTTAGTAAATCTTTGGAAGAATTTTTCTCTTAGATCTTTGTTCTTTTTTAATAGAAATTCTTTTCTTAGTTTGCCTTTGTTTATGACAAATTCTTCAAAAATCTGAGATTGACTTGGTGAAAGGTTTTGTTTAGACTAATCATAAACTCGTTGAGCTATTTGTTCTTCTATTTATATTCCTTTCATTTTCGTAAGGGGATCCTTTCTCAATGTTGATGGTCTAGATTTTTCAAAATTTATAATTATGTGTCTTGGAATAGAAAAGGATCTTTATCTAGAAATTGTTGGTCTGGAATAAACAAATTCTACATCTGATCTATCCCTTTGGAATCTTATTCCAATGTCTCTTGGTTCATATTTAATATATCCTCCAAATGTCTTATTTGGAGGTTGGACTAGTGGGAAAAAAACTTTTTGTTTTATCCACTGGTCTAATAGGTTAATTTCATTCCACCTAAGGATTCTTGGTATCATATAAACAAGAAACAAAGGACAAATTAATAGTGGCACTTTGCAGTGAATTAGATCTAAGACATTAATTGTCTCAAATAAAATTATGATCATATTTATTGAGGTAATATGAAAGGTCTTTAATATTGAATATAATAATGTTATCATAATTTACAATAATAATATCTCAGAATATGAGAAGTATATAATTATGATAAATTATGTATATTAATTAATCACTTGATGGAAATGATGAATATATAAATGAGGTTTGGGGCTGGTCCTATCTCAACCTAGAAAGCTTGTGCTACGATTTCCATCAAATTAAGATAGAGCATAAGGAAGCGTAAGGTTGTGAGATAGAACTACAGTCTAAGGATATATGCTTGGAGGCTATGGATTAAGGTATGATTTTCTTTTAACGCTTGTTGTGTAAAATTATGAGTTTCGAAGGTTATTAAAATTAAGATGTATAAATCATGTTCTTAAGACGTATAAATTATGTTTATCGTGTGTGTCTAAACTTGCATGTGGTATCAGAGCCAAAGTTGTAGAAACTCATGATTTTTGATTATGATTAAAGGCTCATGTTCTGTTAATTTTAGTTCATGAATCAAGGCATAGTAACCTTATGTTTTTCCAAGGTATAACGATGTACTTGTGGTATGCCTTGATTAATAAAGTCTGACGGTGCAGAATGTTTGTTGTGATAGTAAATATATATAAATATATATTAATGTTATTATGTGATTGAGTGGCTGGAATGATTTTATAATTATTTAAGTAAAAGAAATGTTATTTCTGAAGGTATAAATTTATTCTTTTTGTGACGCATAAGACAAATGGGCTACGAAAATTATATAACTTTCATGACTTGATCTGTGAAAATCAATAGGATATATAATGTTAATGTATGCTAACATGAATCTGCTAGCATTCTGTTAGCATGTTTATGTTATTCACAATATTTTAACATTGTGATGTTATAAAGTGTTTTGATTTCAATCACCAAAGTGATTAAATCATTAAGTAAAGTTTTCATATGTTTGATGCTAAAATGATATTAAAAATTATTATAAGACATCAAGAATTACCCAAAGGTCGATTAAGTGTTCTTATAATATAAAAATAATGATTTGGTAATATTATTATGTATTATTCTTTTATCTATTTATCCAAAGATAATAGATACTTATAATGAGTGCATATAATGTTACCAAAGTATTTAATTAGCATCATTTTAAAGTTCTTTATATTAGTGTTTCTCCCAAAGGAAAACATTAATATATTTATGTTTGTAATCTTATAAATGTTTCATTCCAAGCATTAAGTGTGTTTAATTCTTGTAGTATCTGTGTCTCGATCGTTACGCTTGCATGCTTCATTTGTTCCAATGTTTAATGAGTTGAATTTTGCTGATTGGAGTGAACAAGTTTAATTTCACCACAGTGTATTGAATCTTGATTTGACACTCTTAAATGATCAGCTTGCTGCTATTACTGATTCTAGCAATGTTGAAGAAATAACCTATTATAATAATTGGGAAATATAAAACATATTAAGTTTGATGTTTATGCGAATGAGTGTTATAAATAACATCAAGACAGCTATTCCCAAAATTGAAAGTGCCAAACAGTTTAAAAGTTTGTGGGAGAGCATTCCCAAACAGCAGATAAGTCTCTTACCGAGACATTAATGGGTTCGTTAACACCATGAAGTTTGATGGTTCAAGTACTATGTATGAGCATGTTATTGAAATGACAAATATTACAGCAAAACTTAAGACTTAGGGGAAAGGATCTTTAAAGGATAATGAATCCTTTTCCCATATCCAGAGAAAGGTATCAAGCAAAGACAAGTGTTGTTTCTGTGGGAAACTTGGACATTACTAGAAGTACTGCTTGAAACGGAAAGCTTGGTTTAGAAAGAAGGGTAAGTCTAGTGCTTATGCATGTTTCGAATCAAATTTAACTGAAGTTCCTTATAATACTTGGTGGATTGATTCTGGATGTACAACTCATGTTTCTAATATGATGCAGGAATTTCTTACAATCCGGGACATAAACCCAAATGAGAAGTTTATCTTCATGGGGAACAGAATAAAAGTGCTAGTTGAAGCTGTCGAGACTTATTGTTTAATCTTTGACATTGGTTATTGTTTGGATTTATATGAGACATTTTATGTTTCTAGTATTTCTAGGAATTTAGTTTTATTATCTAAATTGGATGTTTTTTGATACACTTTTAATTTTAATAAAGGATGTTTCAGTTTATTTAAGGATACCAGCATTGTAATGACCTCAAAATTCATACCATTTTTTTAAACAAAATATAAATAGACTGATACTCATTTACTCTGATACCCCTGTAATGACTATTGGAAAATACCTATGCAGCGGAAAACACAAAACTGTACAACTATATACACAATACCAGAATTTAGTATCTTCCCAAAATATACATATACAAAACATAACTCTCCAGAATCATCTATCAAGACTCCTGTGATCTACCCAAAATACCTTCCTCCTAGAAACACTTACCCTACAAATAGGGCAGTGCAAATATCCTCTCTATCTCTGAGTCTGACCTGCTCGTCTAACTGGATTACCTGAAAAATGTTAAATTATTGGGATGAGACAACTTCCAGTAAGAAGAAATATGCTATTACTAGTGTGTGGCAATTGAGTTTACATAAATAATTTCCTGATAAATAACTAAACTGAGATATCATGTAAAATATCATACTGTGTAACTCACACCTATGTGGGCTTAAAATACAACTGTATTATCTGAGCTTTCTATTTATTCATACTACTAATATTTTAACCTTTCATGATAGGGTTGTGCAGCCCGTAGGTGGGACTTAACTCTGGTTGGCCTATCAGGATAAGTCAACTGAAACTCTATCAATCATCAGACTGGCCGCCTGCAATCCCTTCAAGGCACGGTATTGACATCTCCCTCGTCAAACTGGCCACCTCCACCCGAAATTCAGGGGAGCCTACAATCTCTCCAAGGCAGGGTTGACAGAAATTTACACACTATCTGAGATATGTGGTTGCACTCTGATCTGATATAGCTATGGTATCGTGCTATGCTAACTGAATCTGACTAAAATAATTCATCAGGGTCTGATACTATATAATACTAACAAATATAATTATCTTACTGTTTTATCATGATTCCAAAATAACCATAACACTATAAAACTAATATGAAAATACTGTAATATCTGACTGGATAAACTGAAATATCTGAGTGTTATGGTTTTGAAATTCTGGAAATCATAGTATTCTGTAACACTGTAAAATATCAGTCTATAAAATATCTGTTTGTAAAATATTTGTCTGTATATACACTGTAATTCTTAATTATGTAAAATTTGGTAAAACATATTTCTGTGCAAAAATACTGTAAATTATGTTATTCTGAAAAACTGCATAAATTCTGAACTGTTCTAATATTAACTCATGCCGCACAACTAAATAAAAATCCCTATACTGAAATCTATATTTTCTAATAATAAAGATAATTTATACTTCGTAGAATATACCCCAAAACACACATATATTACTAATAAAATTTTTAAAATTCCCAGCATAGCATATTTCCCTTACCTGGCTAATTGAACTCGCCTACTAATTCTAACTCACGCCCATGACATTCATAATTCCATAATCTTGAAATTATACACATACATATTTCCCTATTAATCAATTGAATTCTCAGAATAATTTCCATACTCACATTTCCTTAATTTATAAACTATTTATCATTTACCTGGGTTTCTGAGCACACCCACTAGGTTCTCTAGCCTGTCTACAGTATAAGCCCCAAAATCTTGAATTCACAACACCCAAGTTTATTCATCCCAAACACCAGTATAATAACATCTACAACCAAATCTGGGTTAAGAAAAACCTACAAGCTAAATAACCCTTAAATAACCTACTCAACTTGATTTTGGGACAGTTCCCAAACTTCTCAAATTGAAATTCTGCTCCCATTAAGTTGTAGAGACTCTCTCCAGGATCATTGTGGTAGCTTTTGATCGTTGAACCCGGGAGAAACGGAGCCGGAATCTTAGAGAGAAGTGAGAGAAACCGAATTTTAGAGAGAGAGAGAAAAGAGCAATTGAATTTCCCATCAAAATCTAATTTTTGCACTTATATAGATGGTTGGCCACGTGGCTTCGTCAACGAGACACATGGACTCATCGACGAACCGAAGAAGGAAGTTTGCTGATGAGGATAATGAGTTCTTCGATGAACCAAATGGTCTGCATGTCCCCCTTTCAGTATCTCTTCGTCGACGAGGCACTGAACCTCGTCCACAAACTATATGAGGGAGTTCGTCAACGAAGTTAGGGCATTTGTCGACGAACCCTGCTTTATCTCCTTTAAATTTTCCTTTCCTCTTTATTTAATTACTATTAATTTTCTGGGTCTTTACAAGTATGGTTGGTTGTGGTATGCTTTGTGATGGTTTATATAAGTTAAAACTTGATAATCATTATGTTAAAACACTTTTAATCTCGCATCATAGTATTGGCACTAAACGAAGTTTAGTGAATGAACGATTTGCTTACTTGTGGCATAAAAGGTTAGGTCATATTTCCAAAGAAAGATTGGAAATATTAGTAAAGAATAAAATACTTCCAAATTTGGATTTTACTGACCTTGACATTTGTATAGATTGTATTAAAGGAAAGCAGACAAGACACACAAATAAAGGAGCCACAAGGAGCACTCAACTTTTAGAAATTATACACATTAATATATGTGGACCCTTTGATGTAAATACCTTTAATAATGATAGATATTTCATCACCTTTATCGATGATTTTTCACGTTATGAATATGTCTACTTGCTACATGATAAATCTCAAGCAGTAAGTGCTTTGGAAATTTATGTAAATGAAGTTGAAAGACAATTAGACAGAAAGGTGAAAATTGTTAGATATGATAGAAGAGGTGGATGTTATGGAAGGTATAACAAAACTAGACAACTTACTGGTCCATTTGCTAAATTTCTTGAAAAACGCGGTATTTATGCTCAATACACAATGCCAGGTACACTAGAATAGAATGGTGTATCAGAAAGGAGTAATTGGACTTTGATGGATATGGTTAGAAGCATAATAAGCAAAAGTATTTACCCATTTTGTTGTGGATGTATGCTTTAAAAACTGCCATGTACGTATTAAACTGTGTTCCTAATAACGCAGTTCCAAAAACACAATTTGAGCTTTGGATTGGCAGGAAACCGAGTTTATGACACCTGCATGTTTGGGATTATCAGATAGAAATTAAAGTTTATAATCCACAAGAAAAGAAGCTGGATGCAAGAACAATCAGTGGTAATTTCATTGGTTATCCAGAAAAATCAAAAGGGTATATATTTTATTGTCCTAATCATGCCACTAGAATAGTTGAAACTGGAAATGCTAGGTTTATTAAGAATGATGAAACTAGTGGGAGTATGGTTCCATTAAATGTGGAAATTAAGGAAATTACAACTCCTTGGAAATTAAGGAAATTACAACTCCTACTCTTCAAGTGAACATATTATAGAAAAACCACAAGAGGTTGCGTTAAGATGATCTCAAAGAGAAAAGAGATCTGTTATCTCGGATGATTATGTGGTTTATCTTCAAGATTCAGATTTTGACTTAGGAATTGAAGATGATCCAATTTCGTTTTCACAGGCCATTAGCTATGATAATTCTAATAAATGGATGGATGCGATGAAAGATGAGTTAAATTCTATGGAACAAAATGAGTCTGGGATCTTGTAGAATTGCCAGAAGGTTGCAAGAGAGTTGGATGTAAATGGGGTTTTAAAACCAAACACGACTCTTGTGGTAATCTTGAATGTTACAAGGCCAAACTTGTTGCTAAAGGCTTTACTTAGAAAGATGGTATTGATTATAAAGAGACCTTTTCATCAGTCTCTTAGAAAGATTCTTTCATAATTGTTATGACTTTAGTAGCTCATTACGATTTAGAATTACGACAATGGATGTGAAAACTGCCCTTCTAAATGGAAATTTGGATGAAGATGTTTATATGGATCAACCATTGGGTTTTATAGTTGAAGGGAAAGAAAATTTGGTCTGTAAACTTAAGAAGTTAATATACAGACTTAAACAAGCTTCCTAACAATGGTATCTTAAGTTTAATAATACCATTGGTTCCTTTGGATTTAAAGAAAACACTATTGATCAGTGTATATATCTGAAGATTAGTGGGAGTAAGTTTACATTTATGATTCTATATGTTGATGATATTTTGCTTGCAACTAATGATCTTGGTCTATTACATGAGACCAAAGAATTTCTCTTTAAAAACTTTGAAATGAAAGATATGGGAGAGGCAAAGTATGTGATTGGAATAGAAATATTTTGAGATTGGTCTTAAGGATTGGTTGGTTTGTCTCAGAAAGGTTATATAAATAAAGCTTTAGAGAGATTTAAAATGGACAAATGCTCAGCATCTCCCATTCCAATTTAGAAAGGAGACAAGTTCAGTCTCATGTAATGTCTTTAAAATGATCTGAAACGGAGACAAATGATGGATGTTCCTTATGCATCTGTTGTTGGGAGCTTAATGTATGCTCAAGCGTGCACAAGGGCATATATTAGCTTTGCAGTTTGAATGCTCGGTAGATATCAAAGAAATCCAAGAATGATTCACTGGAAGGTTGCAAAGAAAGTTATGAGATACTTGCAAGGAACAAACGATCACAAGCTTATGTATCAAAGGTCTAGTCATCTTGAGGTAGTTGGATATTCGGATTCTGATTTTGTTGGATGTGTGGTTACAAGAAAGTCCACATTTGACTATGTATACTCGCTAGCCGACGAAGCAATTTCATGAAAGAGTGCGAAGCAGTCAATAATTGCTGCATCCACTATTGAAGCTGAATTTGTAACTTGCTTTAAGGCTACATTTCAGGCTAATTGGTTGCGAAACTTTATTTCAGGACTTGGAATAGTTGACAGTATTGCCAAATCGCTGAAAATTTATTGTGATAATTTCGTAGCTGTCTTTCTTTAAGCATGATAAGTATTCCGAGGGTGCTAAGTGTAACAACCTGAAATTGCATACCATTTCTTTTTCATAAATGTACTACAAAATAAAATACTCAGGTACCCCTAATAATATCTGCTATAACATCTTAGTTCCCAGGTGGGCACTAAGGAAATTCTTGTTCGTAGAATAACAAACCTATGCAGTGGAAAACATAAAGTCATACATCCATATATACGATACCAGAATCTAGAATTATCCCAAGATATACATACATAATTACACAACATCCCATTATCTTCTACCCAAAATTCCTAAACACTATTCAAAAATACATTTCCTCCTAATAACACTTACCCTACGGATAGGGTATGTAAATGACCTCTTTACTTGCGAGCTTGATCTGCTCGTCTAGCTGGATCGCCTAAAAAATGTTAATTTATTAGAATGAAACAATGCTCAGTAAGAAGAAATATGCTATTACTAGTGTGTGGCAACTGAGTTTATATAAATAATTTACTGATAAATAACTAAACTTAGATATCATGTAAATACTGTGTAACTCACACTTACATGGCTTAAAATACAACTGTATTATCTGATTTTTCTGTAACTCTCTCTCTCTCTCTCTCTCTCTCTATATATATATATATATATATATATATATATATAAAACTGAGTAATATCCTTGAAAATCTGTATGTCATGATTTAACCCTTCATGACAGGGTTGTGCGACCCATAGGCTGGACTTAACTCTGGTTGGCCTATCAAGATAAGTCACCTGAATACTCTACCAATCCTCAATCCGGCTTTTACTGCAATCCCTCCAAAGGCACGATATTGGTATCTACCTCGTCAAACCGACCTCCTCAACCCAGGAATCTGGGGCAACTGCAATCCCTCCATAGGCACGGTAGACAGAATTTACATACTATCTGAGATATGTGGTTGCACTCAGATATAAAATAGCAACGGTTCCGTGCTTTGCTGACTGAATCTTTTTAAAATAATTAATCAGACTGAAATAATTCATCAGGGATCTGTAATATCTGAGTGCTACTGTATAATACTAATATCTATAATTATCTTGTTATTTCATCATGATTCCAAAATAACCATAACACTATAAATCAACTCTGAAATACTGTAATATTTGAATGAAATAACTGTAATATCTGACTGAATAATCTGTAATATCTGAGTGTTATAGTTTTGAAAAATAATGGAATTCTATAAATACTGTAAAATATTTGTCTATAAAATATATCTAACTGCAAAATATATCTGTCTGAATAGTATCTATCTGTAAAATGTATCTGTTTATATAATATCTGATAAAGCATATTTCTGTGCAAAAATATTGTAAATCATGATATTCTGAAAACTACATAAACACTGTGTCGCGACGTCCCGAACCCGGCCTAGAGAGAACCGCTCTCTTTGACGAAAATGTGTGGGTTCCGGCTGCGAACTGAGAGAAATGGAAGTGTGATTTTGAAAATGTGATTTTCATGGAAAATGATGTGTGATGGAGTCACCACTAACTTTTTGAAGTGTGGTTAGAACACTTGATCGTTACCCTGTTAGGGGTAGAATCAGCCTGCGTTACCAGAGTCGGGCTCAGGAGTACGGTTACGCGAGAGGAAGGTGTTAGCACCCCCTACGCGCCCATTCTTACGTACAGTACCAGATTAATAAAAAATTATTCCAAAATAAATCTAATAAGCCTGTCGAAATTGTTTCCTTTTAAAAATCAAAAAAATGAAAATACTATATAAGTATTCCCTCAGAACCGGGGCAATCCAATATTCGGAAGATTCTATGCCCTTGGTTGCAATCATCGGGAAGAAAAATAAAAAATAGGATACAAAATACACTCCTGAGGATTTTGAAAGTTGTAGGTTTTTCTAAGTAGGAAAATACTATTCTAGGAGGTTTTCAAAATTTGTTCGGGATGAAAATAATTTTTTGTGCCTTAAACAACATTTTTATGATTTTTCTAAGAGTGAAAACATTTTTTTTATGATTTTCTGTGTTTTTTCTTAAGCATCAAAATAGCACAAATAAAATCAATGGAAATTAAAGTGTGAAAATATTTTTGGGATTTTTGAGAATTTTGTGATTTTGTTAATTTTCTAGATATATAATAATAGTATACAAGGGAAATGGAGAAAACTAACATGAACCGGTTCTGGGAATGATGAACCGGTCAAATGTTGACCAGCACGAAGGAAAACCAGTTTAAGGTCTTGGTCGAGACCATTTTGTGGATCTCCCGAATAACTAAATAATAATCAAGTGAAGTAGGGAAAACTGGCGTGAACCAGTTCAGGGGATGACGAACCGGTTAAATGTTGACCAGTCCGGGGGAAAACTAGTTTAAGGTCTTGGTCGAGACTATGAGTCAACACGCGTTGCCTAACACGCAAGCTGTGTATGTTCAGGTGTATGCTAGAGTGCATGAATGATGCCTAATACATGTGTGATCACGAATGCATGACCATATGTATGCATGGATAAGCACGTGTGTGAACGCGCGTGCATACATGAATGAGCATGAGCACGAATGTGCGTGCATGCATGAATGAGCACGTGCATGAATGCGCACGTGTATGAATGTGCACATGTGTGCATGGATGATGTGCGCGGGTATGAACACGTGCAAGAATGTGCATGTGCATGTGCCTACATGCATGAATGCAGTGCACGTGTGTGGATGAGTACGTGCATGAATGTGTGTGCATGCATATATGAGCATGTGCACGATTGAAGTGCACGTGTGTGAATGAGTACGTGCAAGAATGTGCACGCGGATGTGCCTACATGCATGAATGAACAATGACGCTGACGCATGAATATGCGTATGCATGTGAGGCACAAGTGAGCATGCATGTGCGTGGTGTTGTGTGTAAGTGCACGCATGATTACACATGGATGTACGTGTATGCATGAATGAGCAATGACCCAAATGATGATGTCATGGGTGGTATTGGAATGCCTAAGTGTACGTGTGCATAGATGGGAATGAGCATGTGACTACGTGCACTGCATGCATGTGCACGTGCCTATGTGCATGTGTGTTCGGGTGTGAGCGCATGGATGCATATGTGTCATGAGCTAAGCTTGTTCAAGGCATTATGCTTGCCTGTGACTGCTTATCTCGTGTGCTTGAGATGGGTTTCCATCATGTAAATACTAGTGTAGGGTTACTTTCTGCTAGTAGAGTCTTTGTAAGCCAAATATGGCAGTATGACTCCTCGGTCACTTTGATGTTTCCTAGTGTCAGGATGATAATTACGTAAAAACCTCTTTAGGAGAGGGTAAGTGTTCATCAGTCATTGTAAAACTCACTAGCAATTGTCAACGTGCTTAACCTACTTGCCTCCCTCGCTAAGTATAACATGTCAACGGAGGATTTGTTAATGAATTACGTTTGTTTCAATGTTTACTGCTTGGTTGCCACGACTTTCATGAATTGATTATTATTTCCTCTGCCATCTGAATGAATGTTAATGAAAGTGCTTGGTGGATGAATGTTGGGAAACGATAGGCTGGCTAGTTAAGTAAGAGTGCTTTAGCTAGCGCCGCACGACCCTTTACAACGGTGTGAAAAGAGTCGGACCGTGACATTTGGTATCAGAGCCAAGTCGGTGACACTTGGGGAGAACCCAAGGTTGAGTTGCTATGTGAATTCAATTGCCTTCGTTGTTGGATTTTGGAAGCTTTGGTAAGTGACCATGGCACCAAACAATGCTGAGAGGATCAGCGTGCTGGAAGCACAGGTTGAGGAAACAACCAACACTATGGCCGCGGAGGTGGCTCAGATGAAAGAACTTGTTGATGAAGTGATGGGATCACAAAAACATCAAGCAGGTTTGATAGGCGACTTGTCAAAGGACTTTCGCCACACAGTAGAAGCTTTGCAGGCCCGGATGGCAGATCTGGATGCAAAGATGAATGTGATGGTTCTTGCTATAGGGAACTCCAACACTTCGGGAGTTAGCAAGACCAAAGTGCCAGAACTCAGGAC
This sequence comes from Malania oleifera, assembly GCF_029873635.1. Lineage (NCBI taxonomy): Eukaryota > Viridiplantae > Streptophyta > Magnoliopsida > Santalales > Ximeniaceae > Malania > Malania oleifera. The sequence goes on along the minus strand of NC_080428.1, from coordinate 43,304,949 downwards.
GTATAGGGGTGCCCGAGATGCCAAGGAGTTAGAGAACTTCTTGTTTGATGTGGAGCTGTACTTTTGCGTTGTGAGGATGGCCTCAGAACAGGCAAATGTGGATACTGCAACCATGTACTTGGTTGGTGATGCCAAACTGTGGTGGCGTACCAAGTACAGAGAAATTGAAAATGGAAATTGTGTAATTGATAGTTGGGCAGACTTGAGAAGAGAGCTCAAGGCCCAATTCTTTCCTGAAAATGTTGAGTATAATGCAAGGAGAAAACTGAGAGATCTCAAGCATACAGGGTCAATCAGCGAATATGTGAAACAATTTTCTGCTTTAATGTTGGATATTCGGGATATGTCGGAGAAGGACAAGTTGTTCTATTTTCTTGAGGGGATGAAACCATGGGCAAGAACTGAACTTCATAGGCAAAGGGTTCAAGACTTGTCAACTGCACAAGTGGCTGTAGAACGCTTGACAGACTACCCTGGTGATGAGACCGCTTCGTCCAAACGGTTTGGCGGAGAGGGAAACAGTGGAAAGTCTTTCAGGAATGGCAAACCCAAGAGTGGGGGAGCCGACTCTAAATCATCAACCTCACAGGAACCTTCGTCGTCTCAAGGGTTTAACACACCCAATGGAAAGGGGAAGAGTAAAATTGAGTGTTTCTCGTGTCGAGGTCCTCATAGGGTTTTTGAGTGCCCTCACAAAGCATCACTTAATGCCTTACAGGCTTCCATTGTAGAACAAGCAGTGGAAGACAATGTGGAAGAGGATGATGCCCCGAGGGTGGGTTCAGTGCGGTTGGTGAACGCATTGGAAAAGCAGGCAAAAACACCGAAAGTTACACGAGCAAAAGGATTCATGTTTGTGGACTTGAGGATAAATGGGAAGAGTACTCGCGCTATGGTGGATACGGGAGCTACTCATAATTTTGTTTCGTAGGTGGAAGCATGGAGACTCAACTTATCCTTAGAGAAGGATACAGAACGCATGAAAGCAGTTAACTCTGTAGCCCAGCCTACTCTGGGAGTAGCCAAGCAAGTGGCTATAAAGCTTGGACAGTGGGAAGGTCATGCGAATTTCACAGCGGTGCCATTGGATGACTATCCAGTCATTCTAAGAATAGAGTTCCTAATGAGGACGAGGGCAGTGCTGATGCCTTCGGCTGGTTCCCTGTGTCTGATGGGAGATCACTCGTGTATGGTGCAAGTCGTTGCAACGAAAGGAGATGATGGGAAGTCCCTTTCAACCATACAACTCAATGAAGGATTGGGTCAGGGTGAGCAGACACGTCTAGCCATGGTGGTGGTAGACAAAGAAGTAGGCCAAGAGCTGGAGCCTACGACCATCCAAGCGGTGTTGGATGAGGATAAGGAGGTGTTGCCGGATAAGCTGCCTCAAAATTTGCCTTCACGATGGACTGTGGAGCAAGAGATCGAGTTGTTATCAGGAGTGAAACCACCTGCTAAAGGGCCATGTTGGATTGCGCCTCTTGAGATAGTAGAGTTGGGGAAACAGCTTGATGAAGTGGAAATGGGATGTGTTCGCCTTTCCAAAACGCCGTTGGGAGTATCGGTGTTGTTTCAGAGGAAGCATGAAGAGCATCTACGGAAGGTGTTCGACAGGCTGAGGGGAAACAGTCTGAATGTGAAGAAGGAGAATTTCTCTTTTGCTCGGCGGAGCAACAAATTCCTTGGTCAAGTGGTTGAATAAGGTCGTATCCGGAGGGGTATGGAAAAGGTAAGGATGATTCAAGAACAGAAGATCCCCACGACAGTGAAGGAGTTGCGTTCCTTTCTTGGTCTTATTAAATGCTACAGGAAGTTCGTTGAGGGGTATTCGCGAAGAATGACTCCAATGACAAGACTACTGGGAAGGTATTATTAGCCGCACACGCAAAATGATGTGGTTGATTATACCAAAACTTGTCTCACTTGCCAACAAGACAAGGGGGAACGGAAGAAGTATGGTACTTTCATGGCCGCACCAAAGTACTGTTCGGCAGAGGGGACGACACAATTGTTCCTTGTGACTATTGTGAAACATTGGGGTGTTCCCCAAGTTATTATTTGTGACCAAGATTTAATGTTCACTGACAACTTCTTAACAGAGTTTTTCAGGATATTCAGGTCACATCTTGACATCTCTTCGAGTTATCATGGATAGACAGACGGACAGATGAAGAGATTCAGAGAGCTGCTAGATGAGTACTTGTACCATTTTGTCAACGAAAATCAAAAGAACGGCGTGCAACTATTTGATGTGGCTCCGTTCTATGGCAACGCCCAAAGGCGCTCAACAACCAACAAGAACCCTTTTAAGCTTGTTACAGGCCAGCTGCCACTGTTACCTCACACAGTGGGCGAGCCATACAGACGAAAGAGTCCCAAGGCGTACATCTTCACCAGTGAAGGGAGACAGAATGCAAAGTTTGCCTAAGCCTATCTGGAGAAAGCTTTTAAGTAGATGAAGAAGTGGGCAAATCAGGAGAGAAGACCGCAGTTTCATGTCAACTACCTCAAGCCATTCAACGCCAACACTAACAACCTAAGCAGAAGTCAGTCAAACAGCGCAGAGTTGAAGACAGTGCAACCTGACAGACATGATGTTGAAGAGATCCTTGTAGACAAAAAGTTCATATCCTCAAGGAAGAAGCGGCAGAAGTTTCTAGTGAAGTGGAAGTACCTTGATGACAAAAAAATCAGCTGGATTTCTGCGGAAGATATTCAACCGTTTGTAGACAAATCTGAAGTGTACCTACCGCCCAAAGTCTACGAGGACGTCGACCGCATAAGTGGGGGAGAATGTCACGAGCTAAACTTGTTCAGGGCATTATGCTTGCTTGTGACCGCTTATCTCGTGTGCTTGGGATGAGTTTCTATCATGTAAATACTAGTGTAGGGTTATTTTTTGCTAGTAGAGTCTTTGTAAGCCAAATATGGCAGTATGACTCCTCGGTCACTTTGATGTTTCCTAGTGTCAGGATGATAATTACATAAAATCCTCTTTAGGGGAGGGTGAGTGTTCATCAGTCATTGTAAAACTCACTAGCAATTATCAACGTGCTTAGCCTACTTGCCTCCCTCGCTAAGTACAACATGTCAACGGAAGATTTGTTAATGAATTATGTTTGCTTCAATGTTTACTGCTTGGTTGCCACGACTTTCATGAATTGATTATTATTTCCGCTGCCATCTGAATGAATGTTAATGAAAGTGCTTGGTGGATGAATGTTGGGAAACGATAGGCTGGCTAGTTAAGCAAGAGTGCTTTAGCTAGTGCTGCACGACCCTTCACAACGGTGTGAAAAGAGTCGGACCGTGACAATATGCATGGATGTGAATGTGTGAGTGCATGCATGCATATGCATGGATGTGAATGTATGTGTTCACGTGTGAGTGCATGCATGCATGTGCATGGATGTGAATGCATGTGTTCACGTGTGAGTGCATGCATGCTTGTGCATGGATGTGAATGCATGTGTTCATGTGTGAGTGCATGCATGCTTGTGCATGTGTATGAATGTGGGTGAATATAAATGCATGTGTGCATGTGACTGTGTGAAATTGCATGCATGTGACTATGTGAAATTGTGTGTATGTACATGCGTGCATGTGGACTTGGGTGTATGTGAATGCATGTGTGTACATGTGGACGTGGGTGTATGTGAATGCGTGCATATATACAACATGTGTAATATGTGTATGCACTAATGTGTGTAAATAATATGCGCAAAATGTGTGTACATTTAATGTGTGTAAATGACATGTGCAACATGTGTGTGCATAAAGGTGTGTAAAGGACATGTGCAAAGTGTGTGTAAATGAAGTAAAATACAAGTGTTAGGGTGCGAATTAGAGTACAAGAAATTAAATGTTAGTATACAGGAAATTAAAAGTTAGTATACTGGAATTTAAATGTTAGTATACAAGAATTTAAAAGTTAGTATACAGAAAATTAAATGTTAGTGCGCGAAATTAAAATATTAGCATGAGTTAGTAAATGCATGAGTTAGGATTAATGTGAATGCAAGCAAAGAAACAAAATGTTAGTGAAAAGTTAGTAAGTTAGCATGTGAGGGTGTGTGAAAAAGTGGGTGAGCAGTGTGTGTAATCATGAGTGAGCAATGTGTGTAGTGATGTTTGGTTGTAGTGGTACAACCATGGCATTAATTTAGCCCATATAAACCTTTGAGAAGCCAAACTTTCAATTGATAATGCAGAAAGCTAGCGGTGTCTTGGGCTTCTATCCACAATCAAAACACACTTCCTTCATCAAGACATTTACACAAACACCTCTCATGCAAAAATAATCCAACAACACAAACACAATCATTAAAACATTTGGACAAACACCTCACATGCAAGCACACTCCACCAACCCAATCACCTCAAAAAAATTTCACAAGCACCTCACATACAAGCACAAACCACGAATATGTTTTCTCATTAAAACATTTTTTCAAACACCTCAAATGCAGACACAATCCAACCATACAAAAAACAAAATTTCCTGGTAATCCCGCGGAATGTAAGAGAGAGGGACGAGAGGATATACCGAGAATGTTGTAATGGCCGTTTGGTGGTGCTGCTGGTTGGCTGTGAAGGATCTGCTGGCTGGATCTGGTTGCAGTGGTGACTGCGGCTGGAAAGTGGAGATGGCGTAGGGGAGTTGTTGGGTGAACTGGTGGTGGCTGGATCTGAGAGATGGAGGAAGAGGATGGGGGGCCGATCTGGGATGGTATGGAGGTTGAGAGGCAGATGGATAAAAATGGAGTGAGCGAGAATGCTGGGAGAGTCTGAGAGTGGAAAAGGGGAAAAGAAATCTGGAGAGTTGCTCCGGGCTCTGGTGTGAGGTTTCTGCTAGAGAGAAAAGCCAGAGGGCGAGAGAGGTCTGGTGGAAGACCATGAGAAGTGCGCCCCCCTCCCGAGAGAGAAGATGAACAGTGCGTGAAAAAGGCTGTGTGCGTGAAAACGGCCTTTAAAGGCCCTTTTTGTTTTTTCTTTTATTATTTTTTTCTTGTTTTGTTTTTGAAAATATAATAATAATAATAATAATAATAATAATAATAATAATAATAATATTACTCTAAAATGATACTACTAATAGTAATAATATAGTAATAATAGTAGTAATAATAATAATAATATACTAATACTAATAGGATTTTTGTATTTTGATGCATTTTCCCCTTTCTTTTTGTATTATTTTTTATTTTGTATTTTTTCATGGACCCTATCCTTCGAAAAGAGAGACTTGGCCGAAAATTTAAACTTGATTTTTCGGAAAAAAGTAGGACCCAGACTCCATTTTCCTAAAACGCTTGAAATTTGGTGAAAATGCTTTGGGACCTGGCAAAGACAACGAGACTCAATTGAAACTACCAGAACTCAATAAAAAACACCAAGACTCCCTAAAAACGAACCAAAATTTGGTACAGACACCGAGACTTGGTAAAAAACGATCGGACTCACTGAAAATAAACCGAAACTTGGTAGAGGCACCGAGACTCGGAAAAAACGGATTGGGATTCATTGAAGACAAAATAGGAATGGATGAAGACAAATCGGGACTCAGTAGACAAACCGGGAGTTGGTAAAACATATCGAAACTCAACTAACACTCCGAACCAGGACTTGGTAGACACACTGGGACTCGATTGAAACTCCGAGGTTCGTGGAAGACAACACGGGACTCGGTAAACATACCGGGACTCAACGAAACAAAACTGAGATTCGGCAAGAGAAACGAGACTCATTGAAGACAAACCGACTCGATTGGGTCTCTTAGAAGGGTCCTCCAATTTTCGGGGCATGAAGTCAACTTTATGTGCCGGATTTTCTTGGGGTAGCCTGGTTAAAATTGGGGTGTCAACAGCTGCCCCTCTTTGTAGGCTTTGTTGCTTCAAAGTAACAGTAGGAACTCTCTTACGTTATTAGTAGCAACAAGACTGCAAAGATAAAAGACACCTATTTTAACCAAACCAGGCCACGCCACTGTTTAGTGCCTATGGGTCAATCAGGTGTCACTTTCTTCAAACAGGGAGGGGGAGATGGCAGGTAGGGTTGGATGAGGAGGTTGCATTTATTTTGGAGAAGTTAGTAGTTAGCAATTTTTGGTTAGAAGTTAGCGGGGGTTAGTAGTCTGCATCAGATGTAGGGGTCCGGACTAGAGAAATGAAGTGTGTCAGATATAGGAATCCGAGTTATGAGGATGAGGAGACCTCAAAATTTTGAACTCGTGCTTGCGCATCGAGGGGGAGATGGTGAGCCTCGGAATGTTTGATTTGGGCTTGTGCATCACAAGAGGGTAACGAGGCTTGGAATATTCAATCTGTGTTTCCGCGCCTCACGAGGGTAACAGGCCTCGGAATATTCAATCCGGATTTTCGCGCCTCGCAAGAGGGTAACGGGCCTCAGAGTATCCAATCCGGATTTTCGCGCCTCGCAAAAGGGTAACGGGCCTCGGAATATTCAATCCAGAATTTTGCGCCTCACAAGAGGGTAATAGGCCTCAGAATATTCAATCCGGGTTTTTGCGCCTCACAAGGGTAACGGGCCTCAGAATATTCAATATGAGTTTCTGTGCCTTGCAAGAGGGTAACAAGCCTCAGAATATTCAATCTGGGTTTCCGCGCCTCATGAGGGTAACGAGCCTTGGAATATTCAATCTGGGTTTCCGCGCCTCACGAGGGTAATGGGCCTCAGAATATTCAATCCGGGTTTCTGCACCTCACGAGGGTAACGGGCCTCGGAATATTCAATCTAGGTTTCTGCACCTTACAAGAGGGTAACGGGCCACGAAATATTCAATCTGGGTTTCCGCGCCTCACAAGAGGGTAACGGGCCTCGGAATATTCAATCTAAGTTTCTACGCCTCACGAGGGTAACAGGCCTCGGAATATTCAATCCGAGTTTTCGCGCCTTGCAAGAGGGTAATGGGCCTCAGGATATTCAATTCGGGTTTTCGCGCCTCACGAGGGTAATGGGCCTTAGAATATTCAATCCGGGTTTCCGCACCTCACGAGGGTAACGGGCCTCGAAATATTAAATCCGAGTTTCCGCTCCTCACGAGGGTAATGGGCCTCGAAATATTCAATCTGGGTTTCCGCACCTCGTAAGAGGGTAATGGGCCTCAGAATATCCAATCTGGGTTTCCGTGCCTCGCAAGAGGGTAACGAGCCTCGGAATATTTAATCCGGGTTTTTGCGCCTCACAAGAGGGTAACGAGCCTCGGAATATTCACTCCGGGTTTCCGCACCTCAGGAAGGTAACTTGGGCTATGCCATGAGCGACAGATGATCATTTAGGTGTAGGCTACCCCTAGGTTTTTTTCTTTTTAGAAAAAAAATGTCTTTTTAGGTTTGAAACACAGTTGTCCCACTGGGCATGATCAATTGGGATCAAAACCCAAGATCCTTTGGAAACTGTCCTCAAATGTAGGGCTCTGAGTTACTCCACTGGGGATGATCAATTGGGAATGAAATCCCAAGATCACTTGGAAAATGTTCTCAAGCGTAGGGCTCAAAGTTACTCCACTGGGGATAATCAATCGGGAATGAAATCCTAAGATCTCTTGGGCCCAAAGCATTCAAGTGTGGGGTTCTAGGTCTCAAAAAGTTGCCCTACTGAGGATGATCAATTGGGATTCAAATCTCAAGGTTCTTTAGCCCTTTTAGGTTTCTCGATTTGAAGCTCAAAAACCAATGCCTTAATTGGTTCCTGGGGTCGGCTGCCCTAGTCTTTAAATATGTCAATTGGTGTCTGGGATCGGTGGTCCTAGTTTCAGGCATTGTCAAGACAAGGATGGTTCAGTCAGGGACACCAAAAATTTTTCAAAAGCCTACTTCACAAAATATATATGGATGAAATGCTTTTTGTGGCTATATGTATGCATGTTACCTAATTGTGATGCTTGAATGCAGGGGCATGTTGTTATATATACTTGATGCCTGTTACACGATATGTCTGTATGCCACTATCTATAATGTGAATACCTTTCCTTAAATGCATGAAATGCATGAGGGTGCGTGAAGTGCATGAGGATGCATGAAATGCATGAGGATGCATAACCTTTCTTCTCCCAATGCGACTGCGGTCCATAATTCGATCCTGGATCTTGGTCACACTTTTAAGTTCCAGTCTGATATAAAGGTACTTGACTTCGCTCTAATGGAACTAAAAAACTGCCCTGGTTTCATTCATCAACCACTGATCTTTGCTATGTGCTCAATTCACATCCTAACGAGAAAATGCCTGAATTGGGTCCAATAGGACTACCCCAATTACATTCATCGGCCACTGAGCTTTGCTATGTTTCAGATTCCAATAGGGTCTCGAAATCTATCCCAGTGTCTTCTTGCCACTGGTTCTGGCCATTTTTTAGATTCAACAAGCGCTCAAAATTTGCCCCAATGTCTTCTTATCACTGAATTTGGCCATCTTTCAGATTCAACAGGCGCTCAAAATCTGCCCCAGTGTTTTCTTTCCACTGATCCTAGCCATTTTCAGATTCAACAGGTGCTTAAAAATTTGCCCCAGTTAAACTGGTTTGTGCCTACTCTTGGCCTTGTTTTCAAATTTTATTCAATCAAGAAGGTGCTCAACCTGAATCCAATGAGACTCAACACGAAATCTGCCCTAGTTACATGCATCTATAATTGATCCTGGCCATATTTTTGAATTCCACTCGAGTAAGCACATTTCTGAATTGGCTCTTTTGAAACTTGGTATGGAGTCTATCTCGGTTGAAGCATTTCGTGATGGGTCCTATTCATCTTGCATTTTCCGAACAAGGGCTTTCTTTGGATTGTGTCTTTAATGTTTTAAAATTGATTTGAAATTTAAATGAATGAACATGAACTCAGATAACTCAATCTCATTATGGATATGAATGGAATGCTCAAGCTTGCCCTTCTGTACTTGCTTAACAGGAAAAGTCTTTACCAGTTTTTTGTAACTTTGCCATTGGCTTAGGGAATCACATCAATGAGCCAATCCCCCTTTTCTTTTCTTTTTCATTGACCCCTTAACCAAATATCCTTTCTTGCTCATATCAACTTCATGTCTAGTGTCTTATTGAATAATCTGATCAATATTCCAACCTCAAGGTGGACTTTAAGACACGGGACGAAATGTAGGCTAGGGATTTGGGTTTCAACAAGAATAAGGGAACCAAGGCTAAAAAATCCCATCCCATAACAAAAATTCTGCCCCAATTTAGGATGCCATATTCGCAAAGTGTTGACCGAACTTGTTATTTAAACAAGCTGCTTACGTATCTTTTCAGGATTAGGTCATTATGTAATTTAAACTCAATCATTGAGTCTGACAAATCATTTGAGACAACAATGTATGTACCAATCTGGTCAGGTCTTTCATTTGGACCGTAATGTAGGCTTAGGGTATTAGTTAGAGAAGAAAGGGTACAATACAGCTCAAACTTTGCTGATATGAAAAAGGGTATTTCTTGGTCAAAGATCACATATTAAGCATGTCCCTTTTCATTTTCTTTCTTTTTCTCATTTTTCTGCATTTTCCTTTTTTTTGCTTTCCCTTTCATGGAGGATTTTTTTAAGCATCATGTTCATTGGGAGCTTAATTGGGACTACTTTTTTAAAACTGCCCCAGTATGGGGTGTGATCATTTGATGGGCTAATTAAAAATTGAATTCTTTTAGGCTCAAGAGGGCTGACAAGGGATTTCTTCTTCGATCTTTTTTTGAGGAGCAAAAAAACGGCTTGCCATCCTTTTGGTAGTGACCATCGCCTCAAATGACTTGTCAGACCTTATGAGACCCAAACCCAGATTGAATTTTGGAAATTTGAATTTTAAGAAAAAATCGGTGTAACATTTAGGCTCAACTAGGTTAACAAATGGTAAATCATTGTCTAGTTCTTTTATGGAAAAACTGGTCGACCAAAGATTGTCATCCCTCATTTGATCAGAATATAATCATTATACTCTTAAGACAATGATCATAATTTGGAAAATGAAGACACGAGACTTTGTTCATTGCCTTCAATGAGCAAATGTAAAGCTTGATAGGTCGTCTTTGCCCGCCTTTCCTTAATTGGTTTCTGGACCATATCTTGCAATGGGGTCTTTTCCAACTTCCAACTTGGAGGCTTTTGCTTCATTCTTTCCTTCTCTTTTTTGTTTTCTTGTTTTTTTTTTCTATTTTTATTTCCCTTTTTGAGTAAAATCAGCTAACTATGGGCCCCGAGCCCCTTCTCCTGGTAAAATCGTTTCCTGTGTCAAAGCACAAAAGGCAAGCCAGAATGGACAAAATTTGGCACAAGGTGATGCGATGAGACTGAAATGCATTTCATTTAATTCAAGTTTCAAAATGATGAAAAAAGAAATGACTAAAAGAAATGCCCTTCTTAACACATGACTTATTTTCAACGTCATTTCTAATTAGTCCTTCGATTGATAGCCTTAACTGCGCCCGTCGCTATGATTGGGCAATTGATTCCCCTATATACCGAGCTCTTCTCCATCAAATACCAACCATCCTGCATCTCTAATTGATTGTACTTTGTGCTTAAATGCCCAACAATGGTCGATCGCATGGCCAGTGGAGTTGGAGTGATATGCACATCGAGTCTCTAGGTTGTACCAATGTGGAGTAGGTGTTGGAACAGAATCCTCAGGGATGGTTGAGATTATCCCTCTTTCAAGCAATTGCATGAATAACTCAACATATGGCATTGGGATGGGATCAATTTTTCAAAAATTTCTCTGGACACCTCTATCCTGTGCCCAAACATTTGGCTGGGTGAGCGCAGGCCTGGTCTGGGGCCTTGTGCCGATGGGTCTGAAAACAAAATTTTTCCTAGGCCTCTGGTTTCGACCTTTCTGATAAAGATGCTCTTGAATCATCTGAACTTCTTTATTTCTCCTTTTACCAGTCCATTTCTGGCTTGGACTTGTCTTTGCATTACCATCCTTGACCTGACGTACCTTGATGTCGATTTCAATCCTTCCTTCAGCTGCCACGATGTCCATGAAATCGTGGGGAGTTGCTCCCAAGAGATGCCTACGGTAGGAGTCTTTCAATGTATTTATAATAACATTACATCTTCCCGGTCGCCTACCGGGGGCTCCACTTGGGTTGCCGCATCCCTCCACCTATAAGCGTACTCTTTAAAGCTCTTTATGGGATTCTTCTCCATTTCGAAAAGAGTCATCCTGTCAGGAGCCATTTCTAGAACATGGTGGTATTGTGCCACAAAAGCATATGCCAAATCCCCCCATGTGCGGATTCAGGCCCTGTCCCTTTGGACATACCATCTAGCCGCTGCCCCCGTTAGACTACTCGGAAAGTAATGCATCATCAATTTCTCATTGTCAGCATAAACAACCATCAACTGGAAAAATAGGCGCATGTGGGTCCGGGGGCATGTGGTCCTATCAAAATTCTCAAAGTTGGGCATTTTAAACTTTGGAGGGAGCACTACGTTAGGCACCAAGCAATAATTTGAGGGTCTAGTGATATTAAAAGTTTGGGTCCCTTCTATAGCCCTTAACCGCTCTTCAAGCTCATCACAGCGGTATTCTGTTGTAGTCTTGATTGTTCCCACAACTGCTGATGAAGGCATTCCTATTTTTGGAGTTGTCGTTGTTGGAAAAGAGGGCACACTAGGCGGTGGTCTCTCCTAGGTAAATGGTGGCGGTCCTGATGACTGCCCCTGAATCGGCATGAAGCCTGGCGGATGGGTAGGATTTGTTTCTTCTTCATGATCCTATTCCTGGACTGTTTTTCCTTTGTTTAGTAGTAAGTCCAATATTCTTTTCATTTGATTGCCTAGTTCATCTTGTCATTGCTCTATGCCTAGGACCCGGTTTTCTATGTGTTCCACCATGATATTTGCTTTGCCTCTGGTATTGTAAGGGTAGGTAGGTAGAAGTGGGTTCAATCTTGAAGTTTCGGTCTTTGATTTGGCCTGATTTTATAGGAAATTGGAACATGATTATCGGCTCATCGGAGGAGAACATGCATACATGTATGCATCTAATGCAACCTAAACAATCATTTGGCCAAGGTTTCGGGAAAAAACCACACTCATTAATGATCTCGGGAATAATCGTTTTTCCCCTCGACATGGTACTTTGGGAAAGTTGATTTTCCAAAAATGAATTGAACTTTTTCCAAAAGATTGGCCAAGTGATATGGATGCCTAACTTGGATGCAGGATGTACACAACACAGAGCATTTTTCAAAACATATGTACAACAGACATAGGTTATTACATGTGGAGAAGGATGTGACCTTTGTCCCAGACCTAGGGTAAGTATGTACATAGGGTTTCTATGAGGCTCTATCCTAAGCTGGGGATTTTGGACAATTATGTGTGGGTAGGCTCTGATCCTTATTAACAATAGGTCCCCAGCATGAAACTCCATCCTCTCTCACAAAGGTCCGGACAAAGTTCAAACTGAGTGGATTGGTTCGCGCGCCCCCAAAGACCATGTCCCATGAGGGCTAATAGTACTGTGCTCATTTTTATTCCTAAAGCATAAAGCCTGGGTAGAAGGCTCGTGAAAGCGTGTGAATTTACAAGCTCAGCCTAATCTCACTATCCCCACATTTATTAGCATGCTTATTTGAACACAAAATTCACAATTAAACACATGCTTAACAAACAGCAGAGGAAACAAAGCATCATGCTTATTCAGGATATTCACAACTAATCACATGCTTAGGTAAAGCAATCAGAACTAATCATATGCTTATTCAAGTACCAAAACAATCAAAGCATTTACAATTAATCTTATACACACAATTATTCAGATATATGCAACCAAGTCATCAAAAAATAAAAGGGAGTGCTCTTAAAGGCTTATCAAATTTGAATTTCGGGATAATCTCCAACTAATCACTGGCTCGACTCTCAAGTGTCCCCAGCGGAGTCGCCAAGCTATCGCGACGTCCTGGACCCGGCCTAGAGAGAACCGCTCTCTCTGGCGAAAATGTGTGGGTTCCGATTATTGGGAGAAATGGAAGTGTGATTTTTAAAATGTGATTTTCGTGGAAAACAATATGTGATGGAGTCACCACTAACCTTTTGAAGTGTGGTTAGAACACTTGATTGCTACCCCGTTAGGGGTAGAATCGGCTTGCGTTACTTGAGTTGGGCTCGGGAGTACAGTTACGCGAGGAGAAGGTATTAGCACCCCCTACGCGCCCGTTCTTACAAACGGTACCAGACTAATAAAAAATTATCCCAAAATAAATCTAATAAGCCTGTCAAAATTGCTCCCTTTCAAAAATAAAAAGAATGAAAATACTATATAAGTATTCCCTCATAACCGTGACAATCTAATATTCGGAAGAGTCTATGCCCTTGGTTGCAATTATCGGGAAGAAAAATCAAAAATAGGATACTAAATACGCTCCCGGGGGTTTTGAAAGTTGTAGGTTTTTCTAAGTAGGAAAATACTATTTTGGGAGGTTTTCAAAATTTGTTCGGGATGAAAATGATTTTTTGTGCCTAAAACAACATTTTTGTGATTTTTCCAAGTGTGAAAACATTTTTTTTTTTTTTTTGTGTTTTTCTGTGATTTTTCCCAAACTTCAAAATAGCACAAATAAAATCAATGGAAATTCAAGTGTGAAAATATTTTTGGGATTTTTGAGAATTTTGTGATTTTTTTGAATTTTTTGGATATATAATAATAGTATACAAGGGAAATGGAGAAAACTGGCGTGAATCGGTTCCGAGAATGATGAACCGGTCAAACGTTGACTGGCACGAAGGAAAACCAGTTTAAGGTCTTGGTCGAGAACATTTTGTGGATTTCCTGAATAACTACATAATAATCAAGTGAAGTAGGGAAAACTGGCGTGAACTGGTTCAGTGGATGACGAACCGATTAAACGTTGACTGGTCTGAGGGGAAACCAGTTTAAGGTCTTGCTCGAGACCATGAGTCAGCATGCGTTGCCTAACACGCGGGCTGTTTATGTTCAGGTGTATGCTAGAGTGCATGAATGATGCATAATACATGTGTGATCACGAATCCATGACCATGTGTATGCATGGATAAGTGTGTGTGTGAACGTGCGTGCATGCTTGAATGAGCATGTGCACAAATGTGCGTGCATGCATGAATGAGCACGTGCATGAATGTGTGCATGCATGACGTGCATGTGTGTGAATGTGTACGTGCATGAATGCACACATGTATGAATGAGTACGTGCATGAATGTGCACGTGTGTGCATGGATGATGTTCACGGGTATGAACACGTGCAAGAATGTGCATGCACACGTGCCTATATGCATGAATGTTGTGCACGTGTGTAGATGAGTACGTGCATGAATGTGCATGACTGAAGTGCACGTGCGTGAATGAGTACGTGCAAGAATGTGCATGCGCACGTACCAACATGCATGAATGAACAATGACGCCGACGCATGAATATGCGTATGCATGTGAGGCACGAGTGAGCATGCATGTGCGAGGTGTTGTGCGTAAGTGCACGCATGATTACGCATGGATGTGCGTGCATGCATGAATGAGCAATGACCCAAATGATGATGTCATGGGTGGTATCGGAATGCCTAAGTGTATGTGTGCATGGATGGGAATGAGCATGTGCACGTGCCTATGTGCATATGTGTTCGGGTGTGAGTGCATGCATGCATATGCATGGATGTGAATACATGTGTTCACATGTGAGTGCATGCATGTATGTGCATGGATGTGAATGCATGTGTTCACGTGTGAGTGCATGCATGCATGTGCATGGATGTGAATGCATGTGTTCACGTGTGAGTGCATGCATGCTTGTGCATGGATGTGAATGCATGTGTTCACATGTGAGTGCATGCATGCTTGTGCATGTGTATGAATGTGGGTGAATATGAATGCATGTGTGCATGTGACTGTGTGAAATTGCATGCATGTGACTATGTGAAATTGTGTGCATGTACATGCGTGCATGTGGACGTGGGTGTATGTGAATGCATGTATGTACATGTGGACGTGGGTGCATGTGAATGCGTGCATACATACAACATGTTTAACTTGTGTGTGCACTAATGTGTGTAGATAATATGCTCAAAATGTGTGTGCATTTAATGTGTGTGAATGACATGTGCAACATGTGTGTGCATAAAGGTGTGTAAAGGACATGTGCAAAGTGTGTGTAAATGAAGTAAAATACAAGTGTTAGTGTGCGAATTGGAGTACAAGAAATTACATGTTAGTATACAAGAAATTAAATGTTAGTATACAGGAAATTAAAAATTAGTATACTAGAATTTAAATATTAATATAAAAGAATTTAAAAGTCAGTATACAAAAAATTAAATGTTAGACTGCGGGAAATTAAAATGTTAGCATGAGTTAGTAAATGCATGAGTTATGGTTAATATGAATGCAAGTAAAAAAATAAAATGTTAGTGAAAAGTTAGTAAGTTAGCATGTGAGGGTGTGTGAAAAAGTGGGTGAGTAGTGTGTGTAAATGGTGAGTGAGCAGTGTGTGTAATGGTGAGTGAGTAGTGTGTGTAGTGATGTTTGGCTGTAGTGGCACAACCATGGCATTAATTAGCCCATATAAGCCTTTGAGAAGCCAAACTTTCAATAGATAATGCAGAAAGGTGACGGTGTCTTGGACTTCTATCCACAATCAAAATACACTTCCTTCATCAAGACATTTACACAAACACCTCTCATGCAAAAATAATCCAACAACACAAACACTTCATTAAAACATTTTGACAAACACCTCACATGCAAGCACACTCCACCAACACAATCACCTTAAAAAAATTTCACAAGCATCTCACATGCAAGCACAAACCACGAATACGTTTTCTCATTAAAACATTTTTCAAACACCTCAAATGCAGACACAATCCAACCATACAAGAAATAAAATTTCCTGGTAATCCCGCGGAATGTAAGAGAGAGGGACGGGAGGGTATACCGAGAATGTTGTAATGGCCATTTGGTGGTGTTACTGGGTTGGCCGTGAAGGATCTGCTAGCTGGATCTGGTTTGCAGTGGTGACTGCGGCTTGAAAGTGGAGATGGTGTAGGGGAGTTGTTGGGCGAACTGGTGGTGGCTGGATCTGAGAGATGGAGGAAGAGGATGGGGGGCCGATTTGGGATGGTATGGAGGTTGAGAGGTAGATGGATAGAAATGGAGTCAGCGAGAATGCTGGGAGAGTCTGAGAGTGGAAAAGGGGAAAAGAAATCTGGAGAGTTGCTCCGGGCTCTAGTGTGAGGTTTATGCGAGAGAGATAAGCCAATGGGCGAGAGAGTTCTGGTGGAAGACCATGAACAGTGCGCCCCCCTCCCGAGAGAGAAGATGAACAGTGACCAAAAAGAATTTTCTCGGCTGTGTGCGTGAAAACGGCCTTTAAAGGCCCTTTTTGTTGTTTCTTTTATTATTTTTTTCTTATTTTGTTTTTGATAATAATAATAATAATAATAATAATATTACTCTAAAATGATACTACTAATAGTAATAGTAATAATATAGTAATATTAGTAGTAATAATAATAATAATATACTAATACTAATAGGATTTTTGTATTTTGATGCATTTTCCCCTTTCTTTTTGTATTATTTTTTATTTTGTATTTTTTTCATCGACCCTATCCTCCGAAAAGAGAGACTCGACCGAAAAGTTAAACTTCATTTCCCGAAAAAAAGTAGGACCCGAACTCCATTTTCCTAAAACGCCTGAAACTTGGTGAAAATGCACTGGGACCCAGCAAAGACAATGGAACTTAATTGAAACTACCAAAACTCGATAAAAAACACAAGGACTCCCTAAAAACGAATCGGAATTCGGTATAGACACCGAGACTCGGTAAAAAATGACTGGACTCACTGAAAACGAACCGAAACTCGGTAGAGGCACCGAGACTCGGTAAAAACAGATCGGGACTCGTTGAAGACAAAACATGACTCGATGAAGACAAACTAGAACTCAATAGACAAATCGGGAGTTGGTAAAACATACCGAGACTTAGTTGACACTCCGAACCGGGACTTGGTAGACACACTGGGACTCGATTGAAACTCCGAGGTTCCTGGAAGACAACACAGGACTCGGTAAACATCTCGGGACTCAACAAAACAAAACCGAGATTCGGCAAGAAAAACGGGACTCATTGAAGACAAACCGACTCGATTGGGTCTCTCAAAAGGGTCCTCCAATTTTTGAGGCATGAAGTCAACTTTATAGGCCGGGTTTTCTTGGGGTAGCCTGGTTAAAATTGGGGTGTCGACACACTGTACTGGGCAAATACCTACTCATGCCACACAAACAATAAAACTCATATTTTGAAATCTGTAAAACTACATAACTTATACTCTGTATCTTAATAAACAAATATTATAATTTACTTATAAAATTTTTGAATTTACTAGCATAGCATATTTCCTTTACCTTGGTTAACTGAACTCGTCTACTGGTTCTAACTCACGCCCACGACGTTCATAATTCCATATTCATGAAATTACACACACACACACACACACACACACACACACACACATATTTCCCTGTCAAATAACTGAATACCCAGAATAATTTTCACACTCATATTTCCCGAATTATAAACCATTCATTATCTTAACTGGTTTCCTGGGAACACCCTCTATGTTCCCTAACCTGCCTGCAGTAAAAGCCCCAACACTTTGAATTCACAATACCCACGAAAATCATCCCAAACACCAGTATGACAACATTTACTGCTAAATTTGGGTTCAGAAAAACCTACAAACCAAATAATCCTTAAATAATCTACTTACCTAAATTTTGGAATGGTTCCCAAACTTCTCAAATCGAAATTCTGCCCTGGCTAGGTTGCAGAGAATCTCCCCAGGATCATCGTAGTAGCTTCTGATTGTTAAACTGGGAAGAAATGGGGCCGTAAATCTAGAGAGAATTGAGAGAAACCAAAACCTAGTGTGTGTGTGTGTGTGTGTGTGTGTGTGTGTGTGAGAGAGAGAGAGAGAGAGAGAGAGAGAGAGAGAGAGAGAGAGAGAGAGAGAGAGAATTGGCTGATTTTTCCATCAACAATCTGACTTTTGCGCTTATATAGATGGCTGGCCATGTGGCCTCATTGATGAGGCACGTCGACGAGGTGAAAGAGGCAGTTCATTGACGAAAGTAAAGAACTCGTCGACAAATCAATGGGTCTGAAATACACCCTCTCGATATCATTTCATCGACGAGATATTGAGACTCGTTGATGACCCACATAGGGAAGTTCGTCGACGAAGTTAGGGCATTTGTCAATGAGCCTTGCTTTACCCCCTCTGAATTTTTCTTTCCCTCTTCTATTTAATTACTATTATTTTTCGAGTCTTTACATTCTCCCCTCATAAAATTTTCTCCTCGAAATTTGCTATCTGTGTTATACACTATCCTCTGAAGAAAATTGGCTACTTATTTTATTACTTACCCTCACTTATGGTAGAGGAATACCGTGGTTACATTCAGGTTCTGGGAGATTACAAATATATATATAAAAGAAAATTCTCCCAAAACCAAAATACTAACTATCCTATATTCTACAATACAACTTATACATCAACTATTCTGTTCAATATCAAAATAAAACTTACTCTATCTGAACTACTATTGTTTCTTCCTTGAAAATTACTAATCCCTACTAAAAAAATGTGGGTATTTCTGTCGTATCTCCTTCTCTAGCTCCCACAAGGCCTCTTCCACTACGTGATTTCTCCACAGAATCTTTACTAATGGAATGTTCTTAGTATACAATTCTTGCTTTTTTCTATCTAAGATTTACACTGGCGTCTCCTCATATGTTAGTGTATCTCTGAGCTCTAACTCCTCATATCTAATTACATGGGAGGGGTATGGGACGTATTTCCTCAACATGGAAACATGAAATATATCGTGTATTCTGGATAAAGCTGGTGGTAAAGCTAGCCTGCAAACCACTAGACCCACTCTTTCCAATATCTCAAATGGGCCAATAAATCTAGGGCTCCACTTACCCTTCCTCCCAAATCTCATAACTCCTCTCAGCGATGCTACTTTCAAAAAGACCTGATCTTCCACATCAAACTCTATCTTCCGGTGGAGAGTATCTACGTAACTTTTCTGCCAGCTCTGAGTTGCACTGATCCTATCTTTAATTAGTCAGACTTTGTTGTACGTCTGCTACACTAATTTTAGTCCTAAAACTTGCCTCTCACCCATTTTATCCCAGTATTGCAGAGAACGACGCCTCCTACCATACAATGCCTCGTAAGGTGTCATCTTGACGCTAGCCTGAAAGCTGTTATTATAGGCAAACTCAACCAATGACATATACTGGGTCCAACTACCCTCAAAATCCAGCACACAAGCTCACAGCATATCCTCAAGTATCTGAATCATCCTCTTTATATGCCCATTTGTCTGAGGATGAAAACCTGTGTTGAATGATAACTGAGACCCCAAAGCCTCCGAAAAGCTCCTCCAAAATCGTGATATGAAACGTGGGTCACGGTCTGAGACTATAGATATTGGCACTCCATGGGGGTGAACTATCTCCTTCTGCCAGTTTTTTCATGGAGTAGTTGACTTTAATAGGTAGAAAGTAGGCTGTCTTCGTCAGCCGGTCTACAATCACCCAAATGACATTCTGTCCGTGTAGCACCGACAGTAACCCTGAAAAAAAAGTCCATAAATATATGGTCCCACTTCCACTTAAGAATATTGAGTGACTGTAATTGTCCTGCTGGCCTCTAGTGCTCAGCCTCTATCTGTTGGCACATCAAACACTACTCCACAAATCCCGCTATCTCTCTCTTCATGCCACTCCACCAGAAGGATTCTAGGAGATCCCGATATATCTTAGTACTGCTAGGATGATGTGTGTACTGGGATATGTGAGCCTCCTCTAAAATAGCCCTCCTAATCTCGATATTCGCAGGAATGCATAGTATAGTAGGGATACTCAGGACTCCATCATCAGAAATACTAAACTGTCCTCCCTGTCCGTCCTGCACTTTCTCTATCAACTCTGCCAACTCTGCATCATACTTCTGGGTAGCTTTAAATTTCTCTTGCAAGGTAGGTTGTACCACCAGGTTGGCAATGAATGCCCGGTGATCACCCTCTATCAACTCTAAGCCTAGTCTATCCAAATCTATCTGGATGGGGTGCTGAATCTCCATTGCTGACATTGCTACTTCTGCTACTTTCTTGCTCTATGCATTAGCCACCACGTTTACTTTCCCTAGATGGCAGCTAATAGTACAATCATAATCCTTGATGAGCTCTAGTCATCTTCTATGCCTCATATTCAAATCTTTTTGGGTGAAGAAATACTTTAAACTTTTATGGTCAGTGAAGATCTCGAATTTCCCACCATAAAGATAGTACCTCTATATTTTCAAAGCATACACCACTGAAGCTAACTCTAAATCGTGCACAAGGTTGTTCTTTTCATACTCTTGAAGATGTCGTGATGCATAAGCAATTACTCTTCCATGTTGCATTAACATCCGAGTCCCTTCAAAGATGCATCACTGTATTTAATAAATCCTTCCTCCCCTAAAGGATTGGACAATACCAGTGCAGTGACCAATCGCCGTTTTAACTCCTGGAAGCTCTACTCACAACCATTGGTTCATTCAAACCTCACATTTTTTCTCGTGATTCATGTCAATGGACCAGATAATATAGAGAAACCATCTACAAAGTGTCGGTAATAACCTGCCAGACCTAGAAAACTTCTGACCTCCTGAACATTTTCTAGTCTCACCCAATTCACTACTGCCTTTATTTTGCTCGGATCAACTAATATTCCATCCCCAGAGATCATATGCCCGAGGAAAGTAACCTGTCTCAACCAGAATTCACATTTCTTGAATTTAGCGTATAACTACCTCTCCCTTAACACCTGCAACACCAGTCTTAGATGATCCTCGTGTTCCTCAAAACTCTTCGAGTAGACTAGTATATCATCAATGAACACCATAAAAAACAGATCCAAATACTGATGGAACACTCAATTCATTAAATCCATAAATACTGCTGGTGCATTCGTCAACCTGAACGACATCACCAAAAACTTGTAATGCCCATACCTGGTTCGGAAAGCTGTCTTTGAAATGTCCTCTGCTCTAACTTTTACTTAGTGGTATCCCAACCTTAGGTCAATCTTGGAGTAGACTTGAGTCCCCTGGAGTTGATCAAATAGATCCTCAATTTTGGAAGAGGATATTTATTCTTGATTGTCATTTTATTTATTTCTCTATAATCTATACACATCCTCATAGTCCCATCTTTCTTTTTCACAAATAGAACTGGTACTCCCCAAGGCGACATGCTAGGTTTGATAAATCCTTTATCTATAAAATCATGCAATTGATCTTTCAAATCTCTCAGTTCAACTGAAGCCATACAGTACGGTGCTTTAGATACCAGTGCCGACCCTGGTAAAAGATCCACAGTAAATTCAATCTCTTGGTATGGTAGTAAACCAGGTAATTCCTCTAGAAACACATTTGGAAATTATCTGACCACTAGAATATCAAACTGTTTCAGTTCTTCTCTTGGCAACTCTTTAATGTAAGCAATATACCCCTGACAACCACCACGAAGCAGTCTCCTCACCTGAATTGCTGACACCAACTGTGGCGAGGCGTGCACACGTGAACCCATATATATGAATTCTTGCTCACCTGGGGATCTAAAAATTACTTCTTTTCGATGACAATCTATGTTGGTGTGATTAGCTGCTAGCTAGTCCATACCCAATATCACATCAAACCCCTCCATATCTAATACTAGCAGATCGGCTGGTAGGAATTTCTCCTAAATACCCATTGGAAAATTTTTAAGTATCCTCCTACATCTCATTACTAATCCAGTTGGTGTGGCTACAGACAATTCGACATCTAACATCTACGCCTCTACCCCAGATAACTTAGCGTATCCCGACGACATGAAAGAATGGGGTGGCACTTGTGTCAAATAAAAATAATAATAAATTTATGTGGTAAAATAGTAATAGTACCTGTCACAATGTCTCCAGTAGCCTTAGCATCTCCCGGTGTCAATACATAAACCCTCGTCAATGCCGTGTTCCTCTGCTGGCCTCCACGGGGCACCTTATAACCACCCAAAAATGGTCTATGAATTGGTGCCTGGGTCGGCAGTCCTTGACATGATCAAGACCTATGACTGGGTCTCCTACAACGGTAACAGACATTTGCTCCCATCCTACACTCTTCTGGATGCCTCTGGCCACATTTGTGACAAATAGGGTAAGCCTGCTCACCCTAAAACCCTCGATGTCCTGTCATCTGTCTCTGGTCTCCTTTGAATCAATCTCATCTCCATGAGCTCCGACTGGAACCCACCTAAAAACCTAGAGGTGTGGGCCTCTTCCTTTGGCTCAATACTCCCACATTTGTCTACTCGCTCTCCTCTGCTATAGTGGCTCTGTCAACTAGTTCAGAGAAGTCCTACATTTTTATAACTGCCACCTGCTTATATATATATATATATATATCTCAGCTCAAGCCCCTTTCAAACATCCTGACCTTTTTAGCTTTATTTGGCACTATATATGGAGCAAATCGTGAAAACTCCATAAATTTTGCAGCATATTGCTGAACTGTCATCCGCCCCTAAGTCAAAGTCAGAAACTCTTATACTTTAGCCTCTCTGACTTTTGCAGGAAAGTATCTATCAAAGAATATGTCTCTAAATCGAGCCCAAGTCATAGGCACTAGTATGGATCTCTGCTCCTCCAATAATTTAGTAGACATCCACCATCTCTCGACCTCCCCTACCAACTTATACGTGGCATAAAGAACCCTATACTCATCATTGTAGTGGAGCACCATCAGTATTTTATCCATCTCCAACATCCAGTTGCAGGATCAGTTGCTCCTGAAAATGCTGGAGGATTCATTTTCGTGAACTTCTCTATTTTGCACCACTGTGCTGTAGATGGACCTCCCCGCTCCTTGAAATTCTGTGCAATCTCATCCATGACCTGTTGAGCTACACTGTGTAATACCATATCTGAGTCCCCGCCTTCTGCATCAAAAGGCCCTGCTCCATCGTCACCACTAGCATATGCGCTACTTCCTCCAGGGTCCATCTTGCAATATCACCAATTATTTTGAGATTTCGAACCTCATAATTCTATTCTAACTAAAATATTCCCCATACATCCTATCACTAATTTAAGGTCTAGTCCTACCATATTGAAAAAGAAACCGATGATAGTTTACTATGATTTCCCTGAAATCGTCACCCTAGGAAAAACACATAAACCACCTCGAAGTTCCTGCTTCCATACTGTAGAACAGAACCCTAAATTCTCATCCTAGTTTCCTAACATTAACTCACTGATATTCTGTTCTATCCTTCTCAAAATTCCATTCCTATATTCTCGTATTATTTTCCACCGTACTCTAGAATCTGCAGAACCTAGCAACCTAAGCTTTGATACCAAAATGTAACGACCTAAAATTTCATGCCATTTTTTTTTATAAATATACTACAAAATAAAATACTCTGGTACCCCTAAAAATGTCTGTTATAACATCTCAGGCCCTAGGTGGGCACAAAGGAAATTCTCATTCGCAGAATAACAAACTTATGCAACGGAAAACATACATATATACAATATCAGAATCCATAATTATCCCAAGATATACATACATAATTACACAACATCCCATTATCTTCTACCCAAAATTCCTATTCAAAAATACATTTCCCCCTAATAACACTTACCCTATAGATAGGGTAGTGTAAACGACCTCTCTACCTGCGAGCTTGATCTGCTCGTCTAACTGGATCACCTCAAAAATGTTAATTTATTTGGATGAGACAACACTCAGTAAGAAGAAATATTCTATTACTAGTGTGTGGTAATTGAGTTTACATAAATAATTTAATGATAAATAACTAAACTGAGATATCATGTAAATACTATGTAACTCACACCTACATGGCTTAAAATACAATTACATTATCTGAGTTTTCTATTTATTCATACTGCTAAGAATATAATATATATGCCGTTATTCTGTAACTCTATATGTATATTGTAAATAACTGAGTAATATCCCTGAAAATCTGTACATCATGATTTAACCTCTTATGACAGGGTTGTGCGGCACGTAGGCTGGACTTAACTTTGGTTGGCCTACCAGGGTAAGTCACCTAAATACTTTACCATACTTAGTCTGATCTTTATTGCAATCCCTCAAAAGGCATGGTACTAGTATCTACCTCATCAAACCGGCCTCCTTAACCCAGGAATGTGGGGAGACTGCAATCCCTCCATAGGCATGGTAAATGGAATCCACACACTATCTGAGATATGTGGTTATACTATGATATAAAATAGCAATGGTACCGTGCTCTACTGACTGAATCTGTTTGAAATAATTAATTCGACTGAAATAATTTATCAGGGATCTGTTATTGTATAATACTAATATATATAATTATCTTGTTGTTTCATCATGATTCAAAAATAACCATAACACTATAAATCTGAACTGAAATAATGTAATATCTAACTGAAATAACTGTAATATCTGACTGAATAATTTGTAATATTTGAGTGTTATGGTTTTGGAAAATCATGAAATTTTGTAAATACTATAAAATATCTATTTGTAAAATATTTCTGTCTGTAAAATATATATGCATGAATAGTATTTGTCCGTAAAATGTATTTGTCTGTATAATATCTGATAAAGCATATTTATGTGCGAAAATACTGTAAATCATGATATTATGAAAACTACATAAACACTATACTGAGCAAATACCTACTCATGCCACACAAAGAATAAAACTCATATTCTGAAATCTGTAAAACTACATAACTTATACTCTGTGAATTGGCTGATTTTTCTAGTCAAAAATTTGATTTTTGCGCTTATATAGATGGCTAGCCACGTGGCCTCATAGATGAAGTGAAGAAGGCAGTTTGTCAATGAAAGTAAAGAACTCATCGACGAATCAATGGGTTTGAAGTACACCCTCTCGGCATCTCTTCGTCGATGAGATACTAAGACTCATTGATGACCCATATAAGGAAGTTCGTCAATGAAGTCAGGGCATTTGTTGACGAGCCCTGCTTTACCCCATCTGAATTTTTCTTTCCCTCTTCTATTTAATTACTATTATTTTCCGAGTCTTTACACAAAGCATATGGAATTGAAATACTTTGCTGTTGAAGAAGAAGTACAGAAACAAAAAGTGTCAATTGAACATATTAGCACCAATTGTATGATAGCTGATCCTTTGACGAAAGGATTGCCACCCAAAAAATTTATTGGTCATGTTGAAAAGATGAACATTATTGTATCTTAATGTATGTTGTTTAATTGATACTTGAGCTTGATAATGAAAATGTAACTGTTATTTCTGTTTTCCGTTTTTGTGTACATAATTGCTATGGAATAATGATAACAGGATTATCTCAATTAAGTCATTAAAGTTGGACCTAATGTATGCTTCTCACTTAAAGATCACTACATGTAGTGGAACTTGTGTCGTAGTGCATGGAAGGGACTATGTTTATAAAGATGATATGCAACCGCCATGCTCCTACAAGTTTTCTACATATTAATGATAACTAATGTATGCGCATTATGTTTAGAGGATCAACTACGTTAAGTAATTTCACTTAAGCAAAGTGGGAGAATGTAAGACATTAATTGCCTCAAATAAAATTATGATCATATTTATTAAGGTAATATGGAAGGTCTTTAATATTAAATATAATAATGTTATCATAATTTACATTAATAATATCTCGGAATATGAGAAGTCTATAATTATGATAAATTATATATATTCATTAACCACTTGATGGAAGTGATGAATATATAAAGGAGGTTTGGGGTTGGTCCTATCTCAACCTAGAAAGCTTGTGCTAAGATTTCCATCAAATTAAGATAAAACATAAGGAAACATAAGGTTGTGAGATAGAAACACGGTCTAAGGATATATGCTTGGAGGTTACGGATCAAGGTGTGATTTTATTTTAACGTTTGTCGTGTAAAATTACGAGTTTCGAAGGTCCTTAAAATTAAGACGTATAAATCATGTTATTTAGACATATAAATTATGTTTATTGTGTGTGTCTAAACTTACATTAGAGTCATTAGAATTTGACATAGATTGTAGAGATCCAAAAAATTTATTTATGGAGAATAATAAAGGAATGAAGAAAGGGAAAATTTTAAAAAAAGGAAAATGTAGGCTTCGCCGACGAAGGTCCTTTAGTGGTTCATCGATGAAGTTTAGGCATCGTTGATGAAGAGATCCTGAACGATTGAAATTTCAGGATTAGGGTTCGTCGACGAAGTCCTTCTTTCATCAATGAACGTTCTTCGGTAACTCATCGACGAAGACGTCATTTCGTCAACGAGGTTGGCCGAGTCAACGGCTTATAAAAAAGAATTTTCATTTCCTACTCATTAAGCAACCTAAATTCCTCACTTTCTCTCTCTAAAAACGGCGCTCCTCACCTTATATCTTTGATATCCCGCCGTTTGTCGCTCGATTCGACGGTCGAAAGTCACTACGAGGATCTAGGGAAAATTCTCTACAAGTCTAGCAGAGTGGATTTTCGAATGGGGTCTTTCCAGGCATCACCCCAAAGTTAAGGTAAGGGTAGAAACGAGTTGTCGGGCTAGTATATGATTATTTAAATGTGGTGTATGGGCTTGGGGATGTTTAATAGTTGTTGATCTGGGGTTTGAGTTGATAAAATAGGGTTTTTGAATCAGAGTTCAGGTGAGTGCCGCATGCATCGTTTTGGGATACCTGCTAGTGTAGTTCAAGAAATCAGGTAAAGGGAATAGATTAAACTAGTAGATTTGTAAATTTCACAGGTTAAAATGACAATTATTTGTGTATTTATATTAATATCCTACGTGTATTGAAAGTTAACCGTTTGAACTGTGATTTTGAGCTTAGGGCTATAGTTATTATTCACGAAAATAGAATGATTAAAGTAATGGATTTTTGGGAAATTATGGAGATAATTTGATGTGTATTTTTAGTAAAATAGTTGATGAACATGGGTTGGCTTATTATTTTTGATGATATATATTTATGCGTATTATTTAAAATATGTGGTATGAGTAAAATGAATATACTGAGTTGAGTTGTGATATATGTATGACATGTTGGAAATAATGAAATATATTGGGATTATATTGCATGTGTATTGTTTAATCAGAGCAGAATATGATTGTTAAATTGCAATGTATGATTTGAGAACTCTGGTGGACCATAGTTGGCACAGTACTGTGAAGGTTTTATTTAATTGTAGTTAATGTAAAAATTCAAATGGTGGTATATACTGAATTGTATGAAATATAGTAAGTTAATAAATTGTGGAGATGCAGAAATGAATGAGTAGTAAAATTTTGAGGATGAAATTTTTATAAGGAGGGGAGAATATAGAGATTCAGAAAATTTATTGATGGAGAATAATAAAGGAATGAAGAAAGGGAAAATTTTAAAAAAAGGAAACTATAACGCCTTGACCCTCTAAGTGGGCTCAGAGTGCTACTAATCCATTCATTTACCTACTAATCGACATTCTAATATTACTTATGCAGCGGAAAACATAAATATAATCTTCCAACAATATAATACCAGAGTTTTCTATTTCTATCTATATACCAAACTCAACTTCTCATCCACCTGTATTCACATATTTACATATCTCCAACAATCAGTATTCATAGCCATCCATCTCTCAGAAGACTTCAAAACATAAAGCATAAACTTTATACATCCCAAAATATCATTAACATTATACCCTTTCTTTCTATAACTCAAAAATGTTGTAATAACCTTGAGCTCTCTAAGCTCGATCTCGTGGAGGTCTTGAAAAAGATAAATTTGTATTTGGTGAGACACATCTTAGTAAGGGAAGAAACAATATAATAAATCAGCGTGTGGCCAACATGAAATTATAATCAACATAATATTCAACATTT
Source organism: Malania oleifera (assembly GCF_029873635.1). Taxonomy (NCBI): domain Eukaryota; kingdom Viridiplantae; phylum Streptophyta; class Magnoliopsida; order Santalales; family Ximeniaceae; genus Malania; species Malania oleifera. The sequence continues at coordinate 43,276,973 of NC_080428.1, read as the reverse complement.
GCAAATCTTTAACATAATTTCTGAAATAATTTTCTGAACCTAATCAATCACATGCAAGATATTTTACCCATGAGAAAAACCTAAGGATAAAGGTGATTACCCGTCTATACAAGTAGCACCCCTATGCTTTGATACTTTAGGCAACCCGAAGGTCACAACTGAAGCATACCAGGGCACTCACCTTACTCAGTAAGCCCTTAGGTGAAGAAGTAATCTCGTACTCACACAGTTCATCCAAAGGTTTACCAGTGAAGGCTCCCGAGAATAAAGAAATCTACCCGCTCATACAAGTAGTTTCCCTCTTTCCTAGTACATTATGCAGCCTACTGCTACACCTGATAATAACCAGGGCACTTGCCATTCTCAGCAAGTGCTTGAACAAAGAGTTTGCCCCACCCAAATGTAACATGTTCTACAAGCATAAATAATGATACTACCATAATACATTATTTTGTCTTTATTATTCTGTATTTCTCATCTGTTCATGTTCTTAACTTTGACATTTCATAACATTTCACTTTATGTGACTCTTTCCCATTTCACATAGTTCACATTTCACATTTCATTTCCATTTCATTTATTTCAATTTCTTTCTCATTTTCATTTCATTTCATAATATACCCAACATCTTTCATCTATTTTTGTGTTAGTCCCAGTATTTTTCAGCTGTTTTTGTGTTAGCCCACATAGAAATGCGCTAGTCTGCTACCCAACATCTTTTAACTATTTTTGTGTTAGTCCTAGCATCTTTTAGCTATTTTTTATGTTAGTCCACATAGAAATGCGCTAGTCTGCTTCTCAGCATCTTTCAGCTATTTTTGTGTTAGTCCCAGCATTTTTCAGTTGTTTTTGTTTCCATGGTTGTATTAACACTCACATGCAGCATATTTTGTAACAACCTGCTTAATTTGCTTCATAATCAACCACATTAAATGCCCTGATACAAATAGCTAATGATACAACAAAGTCAACCCGATCCTGTAGGTAATGGGGACACACCTGTCATACATAGCGGACACCTAAGCAGTAGTAAATATAAATTTCATTCACCCAACCATAGAATACAATACTAGAGTTACTTACATTCCACCATATTTTTCCAAAAACACCAAAAGATAAAACTAGGATCTTACATCAAAAACCTATTGATCCTAGTTCAAAACTCACCCCTCTAGCAGGGTAGAACAACTGCCTCAATGGCGCGGCGCTCAGTTCGCCTATCTTTTTGGGTTCTCTGAAATGGTTTAAGCTGAGGGTGAGACACCTCTTACTAAGGGAAATAAACTAAATACAGTTGTGTGGTAACATGAATATTTGCGTTGTATAATAAATATATAGTACATATTACATGCCTAAAAACACTAATAATATCATAACTGAATAAACATACAATTTCATAGTTATACTAAATCATACTGTATCTTACTGTTCATAAAATCATCTGATATAACTAGTAGTACTAAAATATACCTAGGATGAGTAGCTAGCTAGTGTCATGTATTACCCCCTATGACGGGCTGTGTAGCCCGAAGGCAAGACTTGACAATGGCCAGCCAACCACTGTTGAGTCAAAAATGTCTGTAAGTGCGATGGGCCCCCAACATCCTGGTCCGGACTACCAGGTGGATGTCTACAACTCTACACTGAAAGCCACATCGACTATCCATCTCCCACCCACTCTACTGGCAGGGGTAGTTAGCACAAGTCTGAACTATTTAGCTACGGTACTGTGCTCCTAAAAATTGATATGAACTATCATCCGGGTTCTAATAACATATAGTACATAATTATATACTGTTTTAACATAAATAGATTGATAGAATTTTTTGAATTCTGTTATAACATAAATAATCACGGCCTTGTGCCGAATATATCATAGATACTGAGTTGAGCATATGTACTATTTATCATATATTCTGAAATCATAATTTCCTGTATTATCACATTATTCCTAAAAATAACTGTAAACATGCTTTTTTTGTAATTCAGACTTAACATAATACAATATACGTGAGATAATATTCATGCCACACCAACTGAATAAAACATGAAATTTGTTCTAGAATTACATTTTCTGACATTTTACACAAAAAACATATTCCTATGTAACAGCAGTATTTTCCCAAATATATATAAATATATATTCCCAAATATACTCATACATAATACATGCTTTCTAAAACTTAATCTGCTATTAAATAAAAATAATTTTTATAAAAAATTATTGCTTTAGTTTACTCCTTTACCTGACTACTAGTAAGCCCCTAAAACAACTAGTCCCGCACTCGTAGGGTTCCTCGTTCAACACCCTAAAAACAATATTGCCCCGAACAAAGCTTTAGTATTTCTTCAAAAGCTACCTTTCTACAATTATAGGAAAGCCAAATACTCAACATAAAGTCTTACCCTGAACTTGGGATGAAGTCCAAGTTAGCCCCACCAATGATCTACTCCAGCAGACTTGAAGAGAACTTCCCTAGGAGTAGCGTGGCAGCTTCAGATCGTCGATTCGGCAAAGAACGGACCCAAAATCTTAGAGAGAAGGATAAGAATGCGTTTTAGAGAGAGAAACACCATTTTTCAAGCAAGTTTTACATTGAAACCCGAGTTTAGGGCTATTTATATACTTGCCCTCGTCGATGAGGAGATGAAGGGAGTTCGTTGATGAATGCTTATTTCTCGTCTATGAAATTCAGAGCTTAAAATAACCCCTCGGTAACTTCTCATTGATGAGACGAATGTCCACGTCGACGAGACCCTGTTGCATTCCAATTACAATTTCTTTTCTCTCCTTCTCCTATTATTTGATTAATTTAATTCATCGGGTCTCTATATTCTCCCATCCTTATAAAAATTTCATCCTTGAAATTTACTATCCCTATGGTTCACCTTCCCCTAAAAACAAATAGTCTACTTATTTTATTACTTACCCTCACTTGTGGCGGAGGAATACCGTGGTTACATTCAGAGTTTTGGGAGATTACATATAGAAAATAAAATTCTCCCAATACTAAAATACTACTTACTAAACTACTACATGTACTAACTAACTTGCAAAAGAAACATTTCATAACCACTTACACTTTTCTGATTATAACTGAATCCAACTGAATAAATGCGGATATTTCTGCCTTATCTGTTCCTTGAGCTCCTAAGAAGCTTCTTCTATTGCGTGATTTCTCCATAGGACTTTCACTAGAGGAATCTTCTTATTATGTAATTCTTGCTCTTTCTTGTCTAGAATTTGTACTGGTATCTTTTCATAAACCAGTGAATCATTTAGCTTTAATTCACCATAACTGATTACATGAGAAGAGTCTGGTACGTATTTTCTCAGTATGGAAACATGGAATACGCCATGTATCTTAGACAACACAGGTGGTAAAGCTAGCCTGTAGGCAACTGGCCCCACTTTCTCTAGAATATCAAACGGGCCAATGAACCTAGCGCCTAAGTTTACCTTTCCTTTTAACGAAGCTATTTTAAAAAACACATGAATACTGATATCAAACTCCAATTTCCTGCAGCGGGTATCGGCGTAACTCTTATGTTGGCTCTGAACTGCACTGATTCTATCTCTGATGAGCTGAACCTTATCATATGCTTGTTTTACTAACTCTAGTCCCACAACTCGCCATTCTCCCATTTCATCCCAGTATAGAGGAGAACGACAACTTGTACCATAGAGCACCTCAAATGGTGCCATGCCAATACTGACCTGATAACTGTTATTGTATGTAAACTCCACCAACAGTATAAACTGTGTCCAACTACCCCCAAAATCCAGCACACATGCTCGAAGCATATCTTCTAATATCTGAATCATTCTCTTAGTTTGCTGATCTGACTGAGGATGGAACGCCGTGCTGAAAGATAATTGAGACCCTAGAGCCTCCTACAAGCTCCTCCACAATCGTGACGTGAAACGCTGGTCTCAATCTGACACTATAGACACTGGCACACCGTGAGAACGAACTATATCTTGAATATAAATTTGTGCCAGTCTGTTAATGGAGTAGCTGATCTTGTTGGGAAGGAAATGGGTTGGTCAAACTATATATAATCACCTAGATTGCATTCTGGCTATGCAATGCTGACAACAACCTTGAAACAAAATCCATAGATATGTGATCCCATTTCCACTATGGGATAAAAAGTGGCTATAACTAGCCCGTCGGCCTCTAGTGCTCAGCCTTTACTTGCTGGCACATCAAACAATGTGCTACATACTTGGCAATCTCCTTCTTCATACCACTCCACCAATAAGACTCTTGCAGATCCTTATACATTTTTGTGCTACCGGGATGAACTGTTGTTAGAATTGGTGTATTCCCAAGAGGGGGGGAGGGTGAATTGGAATTTTGAAAATTATCTCCTAGGTTAAATGAAATACCCGTATAATACAACCTAGGATCTTTCTATGCAACTCCAAATGCGCCAATAATATAATGTGTGGAAATTTAACTCAAGCGCATCATTCACACCGTAACATACATGTGCGGTAAATATAAAGTGTAGAAATATACACAAGGCACATGATATGTTATCGGGGTTCGACCAACTGTGCCTAAGTCCCCGCCTCTAGCTCGCAAGCCCGAGAATTCCACTAAAGGCTCACTTAACGGGTGAAGTGGCACCGATTACAACTGGGTCAATTAGCATAGGGCCGACTTCAACCTTTACAACCAAGTCAATTAGCGGGGCTGACCTTAACCTACACCTTAACAGGATGGTGCACCTAACTTTCCTAACTGAGTCTAAGCCAATCTGAGACTATTTTAAAGGGCTAGTCTCCCTCTTCAGGCTCGTGCCTGGAAATACAATAGTATGTTCACAATCAATGAAATTGGTACAATGATTATGCTTTCTTGTAAAGCAGATGTGTACCGAGTTACGTGCAATCACATACACCACCAATAAGATATAATGAGTAAGCTCAAGGTGGTTTAATATATTAACTCTCAAATATATTTGCAGTCGATGTATTCAGTGCATGAGAGTGCAAACCAGTATGATCTTTATATCACAAAATATTCAATCTAAATGCTCAAACAAAGATTTCAGTCAAACTTTATATATTTCAACCAGCAGATTTTCTTAATCATATAAAGCTCAAGTAGCGTATAAGTTTGGTTTGCAAAAAGAGATTCAATCTTTGTATTCAACAGATGATATGACTCAAAGAATATTGCAGCAAAGATTTTCACCTCATAAACAAATATCTTTCCAAATATTTTTTAAGATAAGACACAATAGATTTTTGCAAATGATTTTGACAAGATTTTGCAACCAAAATAATATATGAGCTTCTCAAGATGTTGCAATGAATATGCATTCTCAAAAGATCAAATGAAGTCTTCTTAGGAGGGATTTATTAACAAAGTCCCCTAAGAATACTTAAGGTTTTGCTCTCAAGAAAAATCGAATTAATCAAGCACAACATAAAGGAGAGCAAACCTATCGAGCAATCAAACTCATAAATCCAACTTACAAAAGATTTTTGGCAATGAGAGAAGGTAAGTATGAGTGTATGGAGCATAGAAATGAGTATTATGGATTTTGGGAATTTCAAAGAATTTCTCCTAATCAAGATTGCTAATCTCATACTAATTATTCCAAATGAAGGGGTATTTATAGACTTCCACTAAATTATAACCGTTAAGGACATAGATAGAATAATTAGAAAAAATTTAATATTATTTAATTAAATTAACCCTGTTTTAAAAATATTAACTGCAATAAAAATGAGGGGCAACCCGAGAGCACCGGTTGACCAAGACAAGTACGATCGACGCAAGTTCTTGGAATTCGGTAGACTGGGCTAGAAATGAACTGAGGTCTCGGTGACTAGATTTATATGTCCAAAGGCGATTTTCCAATTTTTGTGAGGTTTGGTCGACAAGGGTCAATTTGAACTGAGTTGGTCTGTTGACCAGATCGTTGAGTTCCCACATGTGGGAATTTGGTCGACCAGGTTGGTGCAATGCAATATGGGCATAGTCGACCAGGAAGTCAATAAAGTTGACTTCAGGGGGCTTTGGTCAACCGGGGTCAAATGAACTGTAATAGTTCGGTCAATCGGGTTGTGGTCAACAAGTTGACCTGGGCCTTGGTCGGCCGACTAGGGGCAAAATGAACATGAAGTGCCGGTCGACCGAGTGTGCACACTTTGTGCATTTCGGTCGTATTTTAGCCAAAAAAACACCATATTCAAATGACTAACACATATAAGTGAGTGAGTGAGTGTCCTAGGGTCATTTCTAGGTCCTGTTTCAGTTATGTTATGTTTGAGCTTACTTATTAGATCATGCATGTGATGTGTGTGTGATTATTACAAACCATAGATCGTAATTACTATTACAAACCCTTTACATAAAAAAGCAATATAATACAACAGAAATTGGGTCTTCAACTTCAATCTCTCTTTGTGCATTATGATCTGTCAATTAGAGTTCCTGCACATAACCTCAAACACCCATTAGATATAACAGGTATTTGTCATTATCAAAACCAGGCATGACCTATAAGGTCAATAACTGTGTATAAAGATCTGTGAGCCTCCTCTAAGATGGTCTTTCTGATATCAGCATCAGCAGGAACGCATAATCTAGAACGAAACCGCAAAGCTCCGTCCTCTGTAATATAAAACTCCTCTCCCTGGCCACCCCGTGCTCTGACCATTACCTCTGCTAATTTTGGATCCTCCTTTTGAGCAGCTTTAATCTTTTCTTGCAAAGTAGCCTGCACCACTAAACTGGAAATACATGCCCCAGGATCACTCTTGACCAATTCTATGCCGAGTCTCTCTAGATCCATTATAGCTGCTAGCGCTGGTCCCACAGACTTCCTACTCAGCGCATGAGCTACCAAATTTACTTTTCTATGTGGTAACTGATAGTGCAGTCAAAATCTTTAATAAGCTCCAACCACCTTCTCTACCTCATGTTCAGTTCCTTCTGAGTGAAAAAGTACTTTAAACTCTTATGGTTGGAGAAAATTTTACATCGCTCACCATACAGGCAATGCCTCCAAATCTTCAATGTATGTACTATTGCAGCCAATTCAAGATCATGGGTAGGGTAGTTCTTTTCATATTCTTTCAACTGCTTAGAAGCATACGCTACCATCCTATCATATTGCATCAATACACAGCCAAGTCCCTTCAAGGACGCATTACTGTAAATAACATACTCTCACCCCCTGATGGGATGATCAACACTGGTGTTGTGACAAGCCTGTACTTTAATTCCTAGGCTCACAACTGTTGTCCCATTCAAACCTGACGTTCTTCCTAGTCAGTTGCATCAAAGGCCCTAGTAACGCTGAGAATCCCTCAACAATACGATGGTAATAACCAACTAGCCCCAAGAAACTCCTAATCTCCTAGACGTTCCTCGGTCTAGCCCAATTAACTACCACATTAATTTTACTAGGATCTACAGAAATTCCATCCCCTGAGATGACTTGCCCCCAAAACACAACCTTCTCGAGCCAAAATTCACATTTGTTAAACTTGGCATACAATTTCTTTTCCCTAAGCGTCTGTAAGACCTGCCTCAAATGCGTCTCATGCTCCTCATAGCTCCTCGAGTAGACCAGTACATCATCAATAAAAACAACAACAAACTGGTCTAAATATTGGTGGAAGATTCTATTTATCAAATCCATGAATATTGCAAGAGCATTCATCATACCAAAAGGCATAACAAGAAACTCATAATGCCCATACCTGGTTCTAAAGGTTGTCTTTGATACATCTTCTGCCCTTATCTTTACTTGATGATAACCTAATCTGAGACTAATCTTAAAATACACCGGTGTACCCTAGAGCTGGTCAAATAAATCATCTATACAGGGTAGAGGATACTTATTCTTGATTGTCACCTTATTAATTTCCCTGTCATCTATATACATCCTCATGGACTCGTCTTTCTTCTTTACAAATAATACTAGGGCTCCCCACGGAGATACACTAGGTTGTATAAATCTCTTATCCAACAAATCTTACAACTGATCTTTAAGCTCTCCCAATTCTTCTGGTGCCGTTCTGTAAGAAACTTTAGAGATCAACGCTATACCTAGAAGCAGATTAATAGGAAAATCTACCTCACGATTAGGTGGCAACCCTAGTAGCTCATCTGGAAAAACATCTGTAAACTCTTTTACCACTGGCGTACTAGTGAGCTTCAATTCATTTCCTAACATTTCCTTCACAAAGGCCACTAATCCCTAATAACCACTCAGGAGCAATCTCCTCGCCTGAATAGCTGAAACTAACTGAGGTGGGGATTGCACTCGCGATCCTATAAACCTAAATTTTGGTCTTCCCAGTGGTCTAAATGTCACTTCTCTTGAACAGCAGTCTACACTGGCAAAGTTAGCTGCTAGCCAATCCATGCTGAATATTACATCAAACCCATGCATATCCAGCACTATCAAATCAGCAGACAAAATTTTCCCCTGGATATCAACTGGATAGCCTCGAAACACCCTATTACACCTCACTGCTAACCCGATTAGTGTAGTTACTAACAGTTTAGTGTCTAATAATTGCGTTTCTGCCCCCACATAATCTAGTACAACCCATAGACATGAACGAGTGTGTGGCTCTTGAATCAAATAATACAATAACTTCAAATGAAAGCATACTAACCATACTTGTCACCACGTCACCAGCTGTCTCAGCATCACCAAGCATCAAGGTATAAACTCTCGTTGGAGCCGAATTCCTTTGCTGTCCTCCACGAGGCGCCTAATAGCCTCCCCAAGTAGGTCTAGGAGCAGGAGTAACACCCATCTACACCTGACAATCTCTCATCATATTCCCTGGCTCCCCACATCGGTAGCAAATACCTCACCCAGCATAACACTCCCCTGGGTGCCTCTTTCCACAAGTCCGACAAGCTGGGAATGACTGCATACCCTGAAACCCACGACTCCCCGACTCCTGCCTTCGATCCCTGTAGTAGCCACCTCTCTTCCATGAACCTCGACTAAACCCCTATTGGGAACCAGAAGGCATGGATCTATTTCTCTGTCTCTACTCCTCAACCTCCAATCGCTCTCCAGCTTTTGCCATAGTTGCCTTGTCTACCAGCTCAATAAAATATTGCAATTTTAGTATCGACACTTGCTTATATAATTCTATCCTCAGACCTCTTTCAAACAGTCTTACCTTCTTCGTCTCACCTGGAATAATGTATGGGGCGAAATGAGATAATTCAATGAACCTCGCCGCGTACTACTGCACTGTCTACGGTCCCCACTTCAGATTTAGGAACTCCTCTATCTTGGTTTCTCTAGATGAGGCTAGAAAGTATTTGTTGAAAAATACTTCCTTAAATCGATCCCATGTCATCTCTATATGCACTGTCCTCCACTTCTCAAGGAGTTTCACTATCGTCCACCATCTTTTGGCCTCTCCTATTAGTTTATATGTAGCAAACAACACCCTCTACTCCTCAGTACACTGCAGCACTGCAAACACTTTTTCAATCTCCTGCATCCAATTTTCAGTGATTGCAAGATCAGTTCCTCCGGAGAAAGTCGGAGGATTCATCTTAATAAAATTCTTAATCAAACTACTGTGGCCTGCAAACGGATCACCCTGGTCTCTGGAGTTCTTAGCAATTTCAGCCATAACTTGCTGAGCTACACTGCGCAGTACTGCGTCTGAATTGCCACCCACAGCGCCTGAGGGCCCAGCACCCTCATTACCACTAGCATGGGCGCTACTACCTCCAGGGTTCATCTTGAAAAGACAATAAACTTAGCTTAGGACCCTATTACCATAACATATCATCTAACCAGTATATTATATCCTTAACTGATTCATCATCCCTGATCTTAATTCAAGGTTCAATCTTGCAACCTAGATACCCAACCCAATAATAGTTTACTATGACTTTCCTAAAATCGTCACCCCAAGAAAGACACACAAATCATCACGGAAGTCCTGCATCTAGACGACAAAACCAGATCTCAAATTCCTTTATCCTAAACTCTAGTATTGTTACCGTTGCATTCTAGAGTCTACAGAACCTAGCATCCTAGGCTTTGATACCAAACTGTAACGACCTACTTAATTTACTACATAATCAATGACATTAAATGCCTTAATACCAATAACTAATGATACAACAAATTCGACCCGAACCTGTGGGTAATGGGGACACACCTATCATACACAGCGGACACCTAAGCAATAGTAAATATAAATTTCATTCACCCAACCATAGAATACAATACCAAAGTTACTCACATTCCACCATATTTTTCCAAAAACACCAAAAGATAAAACTAGGATCTTACATAAAAACCCTACTAACCCTAGTTCAAAAATCATTCCTTTAGCAGGATAGAACAATTGCCTCAATGGCGCGGGGCTTGGTTTGCCTGTCTTTCTGGGTTCCTTGAAATGGTTTAAACTAGGGCGAGACATCTCTCAATATGGGAAATAAACTAAATATAGTTGTGTGGCATTCTATAATAAATATACAATACATATTACATACCTAAAAACACTGATAATATCATAACTGAATAAACATACAATTTCATAGTTATACTAAATCATACTGTATCTTACTGTTCATAAAATCATCTGATATAACTAGTGGTACCAAAATATACCCAGGATGAATAGCTAGTTGGTGTCATGTATATGCAGCCCAAAGGCGGGACCCGACAATGGCTGGCCAACCACTGCAGAGTCAAAAATGTCTGTAAGTGCGATGGGACCGCCACACCCTGGTCTGGACTGCCAGGTGGACATCTACAATTCTACACTGAAAGCCACATCGACTATCCATCTCACACCCCCTCTACTAGCAGGGGTAGTTAGCACAAGTCTGAACTGAATTGAACTATATAGCTATGGTACCGTGCTCCTGAAAACTGATTTTAACTATCATCCGGGTTCTGATAACATATAGTACATAATTATACACTGTTTTAACATAAATAGATTGATAGCACTTCTTGAATTCTATCATAACATAAATAATCACGGCCTTGCACCGGATAACATACATAATTGTGGCCTTGCGCTGGCTATCAATCACGACCTTGCACCGAACATATCATAGATACTAATCTGAGCATATGTACTGTTTATCATATATTCTAAAATCATGATTTCCTGTATTATCATGTTATTCCTGAAAATAACTATAAACATGCTTTTTCTGTAAATTTGACTTAACATAATACAATATACATGAAATAATATTCATGCCACACAAACTGAATAAAACATGAAATCTGTTCTAGAATTACATTTTCTGACATTTTACACTAAAAACATATTCCCATGTAACAATAGTATTTTTCCAAATATATATAAATATATATTTTCCCAAATATACTCATACATAATACATGCTTTCTGAAAATTAATCTGCTATTAAATAATAATAATTTTTATAAAAAATTACTACTTTAGTTTACTCCCTTACCTGACTACTGGTAAGCCCCTAAAACGACTAGTCCTGCACCCATAGGGTTCCCCATTCAATACCCTGAAAACAACATTGGCCCGAACAAAACTTCAGTATTTCTTCAAATGCTACCTTTTCTATAATTGTAGGAAAGCCAAATACTAAACATAAAGCCTTACCCTGAACTTGGGATAAAATCCAAATTAGCCCCACTAATGATCGCAGACTTGAAGAGAACTTCCCCAGGAGTAGCGTGGTGGCTTCAGATCGTTGATCCGGCAAAGAACGGACCCAAAATCTTAGAGAGAATGAGAAAAATGCATTTTAAAGAGAGAAACAACGTTTTGCATGCAAGTTTTACGTTGAAACCCGAGTTTAGGGCTATTTATACACTTGCCCTCATCAACGAGACACGTCACTTTGTTGACGAGGATATGAAGGGAGTTCGTCAACGAACGTATATTCCTCGTCGACAAAATTTAGAACTAAAAATAGCCCCTCGGTAACTTCTGTTCGACGGGACGCATGTCCACGTCGACGATCCCATCAAGCATGTTCGTCAACAAGACCTTGTTGCATTCCAATTACAATTTATTTTTCTCCCCTCCCCCTATTATTTAATTAATATAATTCACCGGGTCTCTACATATTTCATATAACATTTTCATTTCAGCGCATTTCTTATATAACATGCATCTCATACTTATAACATAATTCCACATAGAATTCTATTTACTCATGCCACACTATTTAGCAGTAAAATTCATATATATTCTCTACAAAATAAGCCAACTTACATTTAACATTCATATACTGGAAATATAACTTTAATTTCTTACATAATTTTCCTGAAAAATATTTCACTTTCATCAGTCCATTTTCACATATACATAACTAATAAAACAACCCTAGGTTCAGAAATCATAATTTAAACGGTTGGCATTTTCAACTCATAAGAAAACGTATACATATACATAAATTATCCATTATTTTATCTGTTTAATTCATAAAATCCTGATTTAATATATATTCCCCCTTACCTGGTTTCCTAAACTGCGCTAACAGGGACCTCGAAAAAATGTCTACGGCTTCACCCGAACCCTGATTCAATAATCCTAATTCAATTAAATTAACCCTAAATAAAATATTATTTTAACATTTCCTAGACCCATAAATTCCAAATAAATAATTAAACTCTCAAATATAACCAATTTACTTAATTCCCCAAATCCCACTCGCTTTGGAGTGGTGCCTAGGAAATCCAAATTGAAAATTTATTTCGGCCAAAATGACGATAATTGAGACTAAGACCCTGTGGTGGTGTTCGATCGTTGATTTGACTGAAGATCTAAGGAGAAATTGAGTAAAAAGTGAGGGTTTACCTTACCCCGGGAGAGATACTTATGCCACTTCCACGATAAATCCGCTCCTGTAAAAATGTCGATGGCGAAATTAGGAATCCAACGGTACCTTCCGTTTTTCGATCGTCGAATATTGGCCAAGAAAATGAGGAGAGAGAGGAGGAGGATGGAGGGGAGAACTAAGATTTGGAGAGGCGTGAGAAGCTGGAGGAATAAAGAGAAATCGCTACTCTCTATAATTTTTTTTTGTTGCTTTCCAATTCAATTCACCTTACAGGTTAAGCTTTGTATATATATATAACTTATATTAAATTAATATTTTATACATATATATATTCCAATTAATTTTTTTTATTATTCCTTTTATTTGTTTATTCAATTAATAATAATAATAATATATTTATTTATCAATATATTTTAATTTAATTTAATTTTTTTTTCCAGATCTTTATAGAAATAGTGGGCTTCATCGACGAATGCCCTGTTTTCATCGACAAAGGTCCTTTAGTGGTTCATCAATGAAGTTCAGGCATTGTTGACGAAGAGATCCCGAGGATTAGGGTTCGTCGACGAAGTCCTTCTTTTGTCGACAAATGTTCCTCGATAACTCGTCGACGAAGACATCATTTCGTCGATGAGGTTGACCGAGTCAACGACTTATAAAGAGGAATTTTCATTTCTTATTCATTAAGCAACCTAAATTCCTCACTTTCTCTCTCTAAAAACGGCACTCCTCACCTTCTCTCTTCGATATCTTACCGTTCGTTGCCTAATTCGACGATCGGAAGCAACTACGAGGATCTAGGAAAAATTCTCTACAAGTCTAACGGAGTGGATTTTCGAACGGGGTCTTTCCAGACATCACCCCAAAGTTGAGGTAAGGGTAGAAATGAGTTCTCAGGCTAGTATATGATAATTTAAATGGGGTGTATGGGCTTGGAGATGTTTAATAGTTGTTGATTTGGGGTTTGGGTTGGTAAACTAGGGTTTTGAATCAGGGTTCAGGTGAGCGCTGTAGGCATCGTTTTGGGGTCCCTACTGAAGTAGTTCAGGAAACCGAGTAAAGGGAATAGATTAAGCTAGTAGATTTGTAAATTTCATCGGTTAAAATGGAAATTATTTGTGTATTTATGTGAATATCCTGCGAGTATTGAAAGCCAACCGTTTGAACTGTAATTTTGAGCCTAGGGCTATAGTTATTATTTGCGAAAATGGAATGATTAAAGCAATGGATTTTTGGGAAGTTGTGGAGATAATTTGATGTGTATTTTCAGTAAAAAGGATGATGAACATAGGTGGACTTATTATTTTTGATGATATATATTTATGCGTATTATTTAAAATGTGTGGCATGAGTAAAATGAATATACTGAGTGCAGTTGTGATATATGTATGACATGTTGGAAATAATGAAATGTATTGGGATTATATTGCATGTGTATTGTTTAATTAGAGTAGAATGTGATTGTTAAATTGCAATGTATGATTTGAGAACTCTGGTGGGCCATAGTTGGCACAGTACTGTTGCACATGATTTCTGCAGAGCTTAGTGCACCCACATGTCTTAGAGAGAGTGTAGAGATGGGATGGTCGATTGGGTTGAGAAGGGTAAAGTCCCTTATGGAGTCTAGACCAGTATGTGAACAACTAATCTGACTTACAAACTGAAGAGGTTGTTACTGATTTAACTCTAGTGGGCCAACCAGGGTTAAGTCTAGCCTATGGGCCACACAACTCGTCATGGGGGGAAGCATGACAGTGATTATCTATCTGGTAGTGAGTTTTAAATACATAATTATTTAATTTAATCAGTGAATAAAATGAGAATAGAATATATGAATGTAGACAGGAATACAGAGAAAGTGAAATGTGAATGTGAAATGTGGAAGTGAGATTTATCAGATGTGAAATACTGAGAAATGTGGGAACTGAGATCATGAAGAGACGATTGTAATAGAGATAACAAATTTAGAGTAAAGTGTAAATGTATTATATATTATAGTATTATATTTATTTGGGGTGAGGTAAGCTCTCCGCCTGAGGGCTTGCTGAGAAAGGCGAGTACCTTGATATGTATCATATGTAGCCATACCGGGTTGCATAACATATTAGGGCAGAGGGAAGCTACTTATATGGGTGGGTAATCTTCCATATTCTCAGGAACCTTCACTGATAAATAATTGTGTGAATGTGTGTGAATACGAGACAAACTATCCACCTGAGGGCTTACTAAGTAAGGTAAGTGCCCTGATCAGCATTAGTTGTAGCCATACCCGGTTACTTAAGGTATCAGAGCAGAGGGGTGCTAGTTGTATGGGTGGGTAATCACCTTAGTTCTTGGGAAACTCCCGTTAACAAAATACGTTGCATGTGAGTGAGTAAGGACAGAGAATGATTTCATAATTTTGAAATAATTTGTAAATGATGATTATATATTTTGTACACAAACCTCATGATAGTCACACACTGGTATTAATCTATTCCGTCTTACTGAGATGTGTCTCACTCGATATGAATTTTATCTTTTTCAAGACCTCCGTGTGATCGAGCTCAGTGAGCTCAAGGCTTGGTGTAGCATTTTTTAGAGAGAGAGAGGGTATAAACTTTTGTTATATTTTTGGGTTGCATTATATTTATGTTTTCTAAGTTGTATATTTTTGAATACTGGATGTTGGAGAATACCTTTTGAGATTATATATATGTAGAAACTCTAGTATATTATTGAGGAGTTGTTATTATTTCCACTGTGTAATTGAGGTTATGGTATCAGATATAGATGAATGGAACACGTGCCACTCGGGCCCCACTTGGCGGGTTCGGGGCGTCGCATAGATGACAATATTTTAGTAATGGAAGATGATATGGAATCTCTTACAACTTCAGTAACAATTAGTGAAAAAGAATGTTATGAAAAGAATTGTGTATGGAAAAAAGGAATAAACACCTTACATAAAAAGAATTTCAAAACAATATTAGAAATGATAGACCAAAATGACGATCCCACACAAAAACGTAACTGCCTTCATAAACTTAGATAAATGGTAGAGCAAGAAACTATCCAATGGGCATGACGTTCCATTCATATTGCCCAAAGTGGACCGTAAAAGCAGTTTATATTTGTCTTCTTTGACAATCTAAATTTGCCAGTAACCTGAATTTCAGGTCAAACTTGGAGAAGACTTTTGCCTTATAGACTCGCTTTAGCAAATCTAATTTATTTGGTATTAGATATCTTATCCATCTTCAGGCTTTGTTTAAGGGTTTATAATTTATTACTTGTTTAGGAGCTCCTCTTTTAAGTTTTGAGGCTTTTTGAACATAGAAGGTAGAACAACTCCATGGAAATTTTGACTTTCTAATAAGTTTTTGTTAAGGTCTTGAATTTCCTTTTTTAGTCTAAAACTTCTTTAGACCTTTGTATTGGTCTGGCTTTTGTTTGGATATTCTTTTTTGAGAAGCCTTTTTCGTAAGGTAAATTTATTATATATTTTTTCCTCTCCCAAAATACATTAGGGAGGTCAGAACATATTTCTCTACTCATTTGATTTTTAGTGGCTTCAACTTTGTTTTGGAAGCTTTTATCTGTGAGTTTTTGCTTAATCTTTTCATCGATCACTTCATCCTTTAAGAAATTCACTTGGTTCTTGAGTGTATTGATTTGTTCGTGTATTGGAGTGTGGGCAAATTTGAACAAACTGTCTTTACTTTCAAACTTAATTTTTTCTTGTGTTATTTAGAATGGCGTGAGAATATATAAGAATGGTAATCCTAAGGTTACAAGATGTGAGATTATCTCAATTAAAATAAAATTTGTCTTAAAACATACTCCTTCATTGCAGACTCTTGATATTGGTTTTTTATAATTTATTTAAATTTTTTGTTTATTTGTTCCATACAATGTTTTAATGGCTTTTTCAAAATATTTGGTCGAGATCAGTCCTTCTCTTGCTCTTGAGTCTATTAATGCGATAAATTTGTTAGAGAAATTAGATTCAATTTTGATTTCGACTTTAAAATAATATTTTTGGATTGTTATTTTATCCATAAGTTTTAAATATTCTTCTTCTCTTTCTTCCTTTTCTCTATATTCTTTTTCTTATTTATGTTCTTCAAGTTCAATGATTGAAAATTCTTTTGTATATTGTCGCTCTTGCATTTTAGAAGCTATTTTTTTAGTCTCTTTGTTTCCTACTTGATACCATTTATTTCGTTTTGCAGATCCTTGATAGTAGTTTGTTGGATTTGTTTTTAAACTTCTCCATTACTTTTTCTTCAAAGTTAGGGAGTTTAGAATTTTCTTTTTGGCTTATAGTTTCTTGTTCTATCATCTAAGTTTACGAAGTTATTTGTTTTTTTTTTTGTGAGATCATCAATTTAGTTTATCATTTCTAGTATTGTTCCATAATCCGTTTTATCTAAGATGTTTATTTCTTTTTTGCACATACATAATTCTTTTCCATAACATTCTTTTTCACTATCCCGAAGTTGTAAGAGATTCTATATAATCTTCTATTACTAAAAGATTGTTATCTGTGTCAAATTCTAATGGCTATGATTCACTGCAAAGTGTCACTATTAATTTGTCTTTTGTTTCGTGTTCTATATCGAGAAGATTTATTTTTTATTTTAATCTACATTTGTTGGCATAATGTCATTTTTCTATGCAAATATAACCTTAGTCATTTTTCTTGAATTTTTAGATTTTCTTTTGTAGCCAGTTGGTTCTTTTGTCTTATCCTTTGTCCTATACTTCTTATGTTTTTTGTAGTAATTTCTTTTAGAAAATTTGTATTTTTAACTATTTTCTTCTTCTTTGTTGCAAGTGTTCTAAGTTTTTCGAATCCAAATTGATCATACCAATTTTCTAAATCCTTTTTACTTGTCATTTTTTGTCTTTCCAGTTGATTTTTTGGTCTTAAATCATTACAAAGTTCTAATTTTGTCATGTTTATAACATGCGTTATTTCAATTAACATAATATTAATTGATCTATTAATTACAAATATTTGAAACTTTTTAATTATAAATATTAATTAGAAGGTATTAACTAAAAATGTTAACATGATCAATAACTATATATAATTTTTTATGTATCATAATATATTAATTATATGTTGAAATACAATGACATTATTCACACAATAATAATACATATTCACACAATATTTTAAAAAGTGAATATCCAATTGGTACTTATAATCAAGCTTCCTTTTTTTTTTTTTTTTTAATACATAATCAAATAGTGCTTATGACTTTTAGCACTTTTGTAATTCAATTCATATTATTAGTAATTTTTTAGAAAAAAAAATTTTACAAGTGGTTCCAAATGATCCCTTGATTATTTTTATAAAACACAACAAGAACGCAAAACCATTTCGAAAAATATAAAGAGATGTGAATTGATCTCATTGATACTGCTTCGAAAAAAGAAAAAATATTTTAATTATAATATAATTTGTAAAATTAATGGAATTTTAGGAAAAAAAAAAGAAAATAAAGTGTTGGTTGAAATATACAAATCATCGGTTTGAATAGGATTCATGTAACACCCCAACCTCGAGGGGCCTGAGATATTAACTTTTTACTACTAATTTACAGCGGAAGCAAAATAAACTCAATTGTTATTAAACCAGAGCACTAATTATCCATATTACAATCATTTATTTTAAAAGAAGAAAAATTACATAAACATAAATATCCGGCATCATACTAATATTTCTAAATAATCTTTATTTTTCTATCCCCATCCGCATGCTTGGTAAGCCTGATTTCCAACATGCTCTTCAGAGTTATCTGAAATAAAAATATGATTGGAGTGAGACGACGCTCAGTAAGTAAATAAGATTATTATTAGTGTGTGCCAAAAATGAGTTTTTTAAAAATTTCGTAAAACAATATTTAACATTATAACTTCAAAACTGTCTCTAGAATAAATATAAATTTAAAAATTTCTATATAAAACTTTTACCATCAACTATAACAGTAAAATTTTATAATCATATACTATAACTGTTAAATTAAACTTTTAACTTTAAAACCATATAAATATTTAATGATAAATATACATATACTTTTCCTTATACATTTTCTTTAAATCGTCATTTAAGCACTAAAATGATCATTTTCATGTAAACTTATACTTTTCCTTCAAATCATCAGTAACTTTGTACACATAATTAAATATGTATAAACATATATTGTAAAAACCACCCTTAGGCCTGTTTGCCGTAAGTCATGTTTACCCCCATGACTGGGTTGTGCGGTCCGAAGACTGGATTTAACTGGCTGGTCGACCAAACTAAATCAACATACGTAAACTTTAAGTGAAATTTTCCTTATTAAGTCCTGGTCCGGAACCAGGTGTGCACTCAGGAGAAATCCACTAACATAAATAACCACTCTGTAAACAGTGTGGGTGTACTCTGATCTGTATAAACTTTAAGCTGCGGTACCGAGCATCTGTAACTTTGAACTTTCGTTGTTATAAGGGATTTTAAAATCATCTTATTATAATTTATGGAATTTAAAATAATATCGTGAAAATCTCATTTTTACTCATATTTTCATAAAAAATGTAACGTAGAAATAAACTCACGCCACAATTTTTGTGTTAAAAATATATATAATTTTCTTTTTAAATAGAAATAAATGCTGAAAATTTATCCGAGGGGATTAGAACATTTCTTAACCCAAAAATAGATGCAAGTATATTAAAGATAGAATTAGTATAATTAAATACACGTAAAAATAAACTCATGGAAATTTTGTGGAACTAATTAACATAATTGAAATTTACTTATAAAATAAACTTGGGTATGAATTTTAAATAAAAAAAACTAACATAATCAAAATTTACTTACCTTCTTCCTTACGAACACTGTAACTATCTCTAAGAAATGAGATCGGAAAGAGTGGATAATTGAGAACTTACTCAAAAATTCTCTCTCTACCACAATTTCTTTTACTCACTAATTCTTCTCTTCCTTGGAAAATTGTTGTGAAAAATGAAGGTTGAGAGCTCCCTATTTATAGGAAAATTTTGGGGAAGAAATGAAATTTATAAAAGTGTGGGGAGATGGGTGAAATTATAATTTTTAAAAATTAAAGAATGGGCAAGGGATGGGCAAGGTATGGGTTAAGTATGGGATGGGGATGGAGGCCATGTGGGAGTGCTTGCCACCATTCCCATTAAATAAATTTTTAATTAATCACTTACCTAATTAATTAATCAATTAGTTAATTAATTATTTTATTATTTTATTATTTTTCTTAATCATTATTATCATTATTATTAATTTTGAACCATTTTTAGTATTTATTTATTTTATTATTTATTTTTGAATAAGAATTAAATTTGAATTTTGAAAACTCATGTGGGCCCCACATGATCTTGTGGGCCCCACACAACTTTGAGACCCAAATGGATCCTACGTAACTCGAATAACTCTCATATGATTTTATGCATCCTACATAACTTTGAGACTCATGTAAACCTCCATACGGTTTCGGGACTCATGTGGGCCCCACACAGTCTTGTGGGCCTCGCATAGGATATCTATATTATTATTATTTTATTATATATTTCTACAAATTATATCAGTCAAAACATTATTTTATATACTTATTTACGTATATAAACAGTGTCTTGTGACTCCGGGACTCATGTGGACCCCACATAGTCTTGTGGGCCCCACATTTGATACCTATATTATTATCATCTTATTATGTATTTCTACAAATTATGTCTGTCAAAACACTATTTTATGTATACATACTTATTTACGTGTACCAACAGTGTCTATCCTGTTTATCTTATGAAATTTCATTTTGACCAGGCCGACCTCCAGGGAGCGACTGAGCTGCAATGGTCTCTGAGCACTCGCTTAGACAAGGTCTTTCTTAGACATCAAACATGGAATCAAGGATCCTACAGAAAAAAACACTTCTGTATTGATATTAACTTAATGACCATTTTTATTATTTTATTATCATTGTGCTTTAATCGTATATTTATTTTTGAGTCATCACAATTCATATTTTCCATTTTCGTTTTTTTCAAAAATACTTACCCTATATTTGGTTTGGTACACTAAAATCGAACCTATTAAGAGTGTAATGGGATGAAAAATTATGTGATAAATTAATTTTTCGGAAAGACTAATTTCATTGCATTCTATTCTTGTCTACTAAACAAATCATTATAATAGTTTAGGCTTAATACCTATGAAAAAAATGACATATTTAATATGTAGGAATGAAATGGAATTGCCTCCACGGGCATGGTGCGGTGGAAAGGCATCAGCATGTAAAAAGGAGCATCGGGAGTTCAATTCTAGATAAATATACTGACGGAACCAACGGTACCTGTGGATGGTGAGAGTTTACTCCGTAAGCTAGCGGGGACCGTGGATGGTGAGAGTTCGCTCTGTGAGCTAGTGGGACCATGGATGGTGAGAGTTGTCTGTGAGTCAGCGGGAACTGTCGATGATAATGGAGATGTGTCCCGGGGATCGGGTTGACCGAATGTCTAACTAATGCACGGAAGTCATGCACACACCCAAACTTTACCTTGATCAGCGAGACCTGGGGGCGGAGGAGCTGATCCATATGTTTGGTGCCGCACTAGGGATTCCGAAGGGCTTGTTGGTGGTTGGAGTTCCTATGTAATAAAAAAATAATAAAACGAAATTGGGTAAAGATGAAACCGAATTTATCACTTAATTGCATTATGCATTTCATTCAAATTTAGAATTTCACTTGTGTTCTAATTTATTTCACTCCCAAATCTAATTTATTTCATTATTATCCCTGGCGCATATTCAACGCAAAATAAGGATTTCTTTCATGTAATATATTAGTGACTTTGCTTGAAAACTTTTGATTGGACCACGTCTCTTCTCCATCTCCCTCTAGTGGATATATTTTCTTATTTTTGGTTTGATTGCTTTAAAACAAGTGATGGTTCTAAGAAATAAGAGAAGACTTTAGGAGTGTTAGCTTAGACATGCATGCACCGATAAAAAAAAACAAAGCGCTGGGGCAGGCTGGCATATAATAATAATAATAATAATAATAATAATAACCTCTTCCGTTGAATTGTTTTTTTTTTTTAATTATTACTTTAATCATAAGTCATGCTTTTCAAATTCTATAGTTTTTTTTTTTTTTAATTTTAATCCATACGTTAAAATTTTAGTATTACCATGCATTTATAAAAAAAAAACCTCTTCTCCCAATTTTACTATTAGATTCTTTTTTTTTTTCCTTCTCAATCCCAATATTTCCTAATTTTTATTTACTCTATATTATGACGATGTTATCAAAATTCTTAAATTTCTTAAATATTAAATTCATCACTAGTAAATTTGCCGATATAAACTCATTTTCTTAGAAGGAATCTATCAATATGTTACCTTTAGTTATTTTTCTCACTTGGATAAAACTTTGTTTTTTTTTGTTACCGCAAGTGGAGTTTTCTTGGAACTCTCTGCTCTCAACTTTTAGGTTCATAAGTTTTAGTTTACATGTTTGTTACAATTTTTTTCCCTTTAAGTATGTCTTATGACTATTTCTTTTCATTCATGAATTCTTTATTAATTTTTTTTTTCTAATCATAAATATTTATTTATGCTGTAGACTTCGTACGTACTCATAGGCTATAGCCTTAAATGGCAACATACAAAGGTAAAGTCTACTTTTAAGTTATAAATTTTTATTTTTATAATTTGTTGCAGACAAAAATTGATCGAAAACCGTGGATGGATCTTTAACCTTGACCACTAGCAAAAAAATCAAATAGGAGAGGCTTGAAGGACTTAGGGTATACTTTGGAGGGTTACTTTGATGTCTAAGTTAGGGAATGTGAGAGGATAAGATTATTGCAACAGTAAGAAATGGATAAGAGTGAGATGTCTTACCTCTTCTCGGAGTGTCCCTTTAATAGTAGTGGGAGGCATAACTCTATTAAATTTGGTATTTATTGATCAATTATTTTGATGGTAGGGGGTTATATTTCTCATTAAAGATATTTATTGGGAAATAATAGGGGTGCCTTGATTTTTGTCTTCTATTAATGTACCATATTAATCTTGATTGCATCAGTTGCCCTCCCTTTACTCTTGAGTTTTTAATTATATTTTCTGTAACTCGAGATACCTAGGGATGCCTAATTGTGTGGACAATTTCAGCTCCACTCTAGTCATTTGAATAGTTTGGACTCGATTCAAGCTATTTAGGCTCATCCAGCTCAATCCAAGCCGTTTTTAATATGACTCGGCTTATCAAGCTGCTCTAGGTGTATCCGGTTTAATTTGAGTCGTTTTAGAAAATTCCAGGTTTATCGGAGTTGTTTTAGATAAGCTCGGCTCAATTTGAGCCACTATCGTGATCTATTGGCTCAATCAAGCCATTTTCAAGACAATGGACTCAATCCAACCCATTTTTGGGATGACTGGCTCAATCTGAGCTATTTTTTGGATGCTCAACTCAATTTGAGTTGTTCTTGAGACACTTGGCTAAATTTGATCCATTTTCGGTATATCAGCTAAATTTGAGTCATTTTTAGGATGACTGGCTCAATCCGAGTCATTTCTAAATTCTAGGCTCAATTCAAATTATTTTCTAGGCACTAGCTCAATTCGAGTTGTTCTTGGGAAACTCGGCAAAATCCGATTCATTTTTAGTTGATCGGCTCAATCTAAGTAGTTTTTGGGACACTCGGCTCAATCTGAGTAGCTTTTGAGACACTTGGCTCAATTCGAGCCATCGTCGGCTTATCGGCTCAATCTGAGCCATTTTCAACGAGTTTTGGCTTAATTCAAGCAATTTCCCCTTTTGTCAAGTTGTTTTGGCTTTAATTGATCCATTTACATTTTTTTAGCAACTTCTTGTCAAATAGGTAATTTCATTTGCTGAACAACTTTTTGTTGAGTAGTTATACTTTTATGCAAAGCAGCTCCTAGTAGTGGAGGTATTTTTTTGGCCGAATAGATCATTTTACGTGCTTAGTTGCTTTGATCAAGTGTGGACTTTTAGGCCCTATGAACTATGTTCATCCAATGAGCTTGTTTGGGTCTCATGAGCGGTGATCATCAGATTCGCTACTTTTGATAAGCTATGCTCACTTCTTGTTGCTCATGAGCGGTGCTCATCAGATGGGTCATTTTTGGTCAGTCATGCTCACTTGTTGTTGCCTCACAAGATGTGCTCATCAAGTGGGCATCTTTGAGCCTCATTAACGGTGCTCATTAAATGGGTCATTTTTGGTGAGTTGTGCTCGCTTCTTATTGCCTCATAAGTGGTGCTTGTCAGATATGCCATTTTTGGTGAGTTGTGTTCACTTCTTGTTACCTCATGAGTTGTGCTCATCAAGTGGACATCTTTGGGCCTCATTAACAATGGTTATCAGATGGGCCATTTTTTGTTAGTTGTGCTCACTTCTTGTTACCTTATGAGTTCTGTTCATTAAGTGGACATCTTCAAGCCTAATGAGCGGTACATGGGCCATTTTTGGTGAGCCGTGCTCACTCCTTGTTGCCTCATGAGTTATGCTCATCAAGTGGACATCTTCAGGCCTCATGAGCGATTCTCATCAAATAGGCCCTTTCCAAGTTAACATGTGTCCCAACAAAGCATCACAGTCCTTGCCATTTTTTTCCTTATAAATAGCTCTATTCCCTTCCTTATTCCTTACACTTGGAAAGAAGAGGTTTCCCTTGAGGTATGTTCTCTTATTCTCTCCTTTTTCTTTCTCTTTTTCTTTGAAGTATGCTTTTAATGTTTGAATCTTCGTTTGAATGTTCTTTGAATGTTTTTGGTTTTTTTTGCATATTCTTTAATTTTTTTTTCAAATATTCTTGATTATACTTCGAATGTTTTTGAATGTTCTTAGTTGTTCTTTGCATATTCTTTGAATGTTTTTCAAATATTTTTGATTATACTTCGAATGTTCTTCACGTGTTTTTGAATGTTCTTTGAAATTTTTCAAGAGTCTTATTTTTGATTCCTTCAACAAATAAAGATCTTAATTCTTTTGTTATTCTCTCTCTAGCAGCCTATTGTCCTTTGTAATAAAACCTTTTGAAGCTCAATCGATCTTCAATTGTAGTTAGTGTGAGAAATGCCAAGTCTTGCTTAAGTTAAGATGACCTGAGTTGTCTGCGTACCTTATATTTTATCGCAAACTCTATTCATCTTTGGCTACCCTCCAATCCTAAATAGACTTTTTGTTAGGTCTAGATGAGATTTGCTTATATGTTGATTATCTCAAAGCTAGGCTCAGGTTGCCCTTTCATTTCTTTATATCCAATGCTCTGCGGTTTTATAACTTGTCTCCTGGCCAATGGGCTCCCAACTCTTATCTAACCCTAGTTTGTTTTGTTGCTTTACTCATCCGTAAAGGTTACCAAACCTAGGTTAAGGTGCTAAGATCATGCTACTAGATGAGTCAACATTCTACTAAAAAGGAGGTATTCTATTTTAACTATTTTTCTGATTGCAAATTTTTTTCTCCTAACACTTCTTCAATTTATCAATGGAAGTCTAAGTTCTTCTTTGCTTTCGGGAAGCTAAATTTCTTTAGGCCTTTGACCTAGTCAATACCTATTGATCACCATATTTCCTTTCTTTCCTCTTAGTGCTTCATTTTTTCTTATGTTTTGTGCCATCGTTTAATATTCTAACTACTTATCATGCACAACTTTCCAACATTATTTGCCTCCCAGTTTGTAACCAATTGAGCAAGCTATTGTCAAGGAACTACGATAAGGAGCCAGCCAAGGAATTACTCCTTGTACTAAATTTAAGAAGGAGCAAAGTCTTGTTTGCTATGGGTTAAGCCCCATTTCCCTTCGTCCTACACCTTGAAGTGATGGTTGTTGAACTACTTCTTATGATCTGCCAATATAGTTTGAGGTATCCCATATTTGCACACAATTGAGGACAGGAGAAAGTTGATATACATTCAGTGATGTGGCATAATGCCTCAACTTCTACCCATTTTGTGAAGTAATTTATAGCATCCACTAATATTTTTTTTTGTCCAATAGCTTGAGGTAAGGGGCCCAATATGTCAATTCCACATTGTGCAAAAGGACATAAGCTAGTTAATAGAGAGAACACACAAGTTGGAGAATGGGGTACGTTGGAACACGTTTGGAATCTGTCACATTGTTTTACTAACTATAGTGCATCCCTTCTCAGGGTAAGCTGGTAATTCCCATGTCGTAGTGCCTTATGAGCTAGTGACCTTCCTCCTAAGTGATTTCCTCAAATTCCTTTGTGGATTTTTTTCAAGATGTAATTTGCTTCACTTTTATCCAAAAAAAGTAAGTATGGTAGAGTGAGGGATCGACTGTACAATTATTTATCTATTAGTGTGTACCTAGTTGCTTTTCTTTTGAGCTTTATATATTCTTTCCTATCCTCTAGTTGAAGGGACTTGCGGAATAGCCCTAAGATACGATTGTAGTGCATACAAATAACAAAAAAAAAAATAATCAAATCAAATCTTGCAATTCCTAATTACGTGATTAGGATTATACCTGTGAGATCAGTCTGGTTTGATCCCGAATCTGCAAGTACGAAAACAAGCTCTTCAAGACGATCAGGAATCTTCTATTGTATTTCTTGAACACGCCTTGCTCCTGAGAGAGTGGGCTTGTAAGCGGCTGCTAGGGTTTTCTTCTCTCAAAAAAACGTCTGCCTCTATGAGAGTTTTCTCGTCTCCCTAGTTGCTGAATGGAGCGTGTGTATATATAGGCTACAGTAGGGACCTATGGGCAAATATGACTAGGGCTTCCCACGTAATTAAAAATTCCTAATGCGACCCAAATTCATCCTTAATTACGTTAATTATAATTCATACCACTAATGAATTATAATTGCACTCCCTGTCATATTCGAAATTAAATTTCGAACTCCTATTATTAAATGCTTATTTATCTCTCTATGTAAAGATTACAGATACCCATCTATTAAATTAAATTACTAATAATTTATTTAGTTGACATATTAATTCCCTGAGACCTTCCACTTAACTTATTTGATGTGTTGGATTCAAAATCCACCCGCAGGATTTGACACAATCAAAACTTATAAGCTTCCTCAAGGGGGTATCATCAATCCCGATACCGGGACGTGGATTCCATCAATAATTAATGTTCACCATACACATAATGTCATCACCCAACTCACTGAGTATTTTGACCCATAAAGAATCTCATTCTTCTATGAATCAAAGTAATAAACACTATATGTACGTGTCCAATAATCATATCAAGATTAAGAGCATAAGAACTCATAATAACCATAAGGTATTAATTGTTTTATATAGTCAGTATAAAAACAATTACCCCAAGACGGTCCTGTTCAATACACTTAAAGTGTACTAGCACAAGGAGTTGGAGCTGTACCATTCCCAATAATTAAGACAGACGTATTAAAACCTTGTGCTACAGTCCTACCAATGGTGTGTCCAATTTCATTTAAGACTGTGAACAATAAACTTATGTTCTATAAGAACTGATAATCTAATTTTGTGTGTATAAGTCGTACTCTACACACTAGATCACCTACTGTATAGAATAAAAAACACACATGCATAATCATTAAATAAATAATGTTAGGGAAACATTGCTCACAAAGATTCTCATTAAAATGGAATAACTGAAGTTATTAATAATACTAAAATTGATTACATAAAGCATGTCTTTTAGTATAAATCCCTAACACTAATAACCACCTACCTCTAAGATATTTTATGATTGAAGTATTCCAATTTTCTTCTTCTGCTACTGTTGCTACAGTGCACTCTTCATAAGTAGGTTTTCTTAGTTGCTCTAAGTAGATTGCCCTTTCCCAATTTGGCTTTAAGAGGGTGTCAAATTTGTGTTCTCTATTCTAGAGATATGCTTAATGCTGAACTTTGAGAGTGCTTTTGTATACTCCCAACAATTTAGCCAAGTATTTTATCATCTTTGGCTCTCTAGTCTTGTGAATCACTCAATACCAACAATTTCTTTGCCCCAAGAGATGTAGAAAGATGCAGTCCTACCAGCAAAGCCTCGTATTCTGTATCATTTTTGGTTAGTGAACTCTAACCTTAATGCATACTATACTTCGATCCCATTGGGTGTTGTGAGAATTAACCCTATCTCCCCCAATGCTAGCTATTGGAGGATCCATCTACATTTGGCCTTGGCTTTTAATGGATATCAAACTCTTAAAGTTCAATTGACCATTTTATTATCTTTTTTGATAACTCTAGGAGCTGTAGGGTTTGTCTCAAAGACATTTTAGACAACACCGTGACTCTGTGGACTTGGAAATAGGGTCTTAGTTTCCTATTAGAAGATAAGACTGCTAAGGCAACTTTCTCATCGAAGGAAATTTTTATTTTTATAAATGATATTATATGAATTAAAAGTATTTGATTTAACATTTGTACATTCATATTAGATCATAAAAATGTTATCATCTTATTTTCCAAACATTAAACTATCACATTGTGTGCAGACTTGTGACAAGAGTGTATATCATATATTATTTCGATAATATATATATGACACAATGTGTTGTTGTGTATGTTAGATTAATGTGTTTACACAATTAAGAATGTGTGCATATAAATAATTAATATTGCAATAGTTAATCAAAACCATTACTATTTTTAATTATAATGTTATGATGTCATTTGTAAGAACCACTGCATATGGAATTTTACTTTGTTTCATTTTTAATTCCGTGAATAATTAAATAATTTAAAATCAAACAAAAAGGAAAGTGTATAAAATAATAATTTATTAAAAAATAATATCAGAAATAAAAAAATATTTTAGAAGATAGACACTATTCTATTATGTTATATCAAATGCATGTTTCAAGTTAGAAAAATGAGAAGTAAAATATTGGAGAAAATTTTATCACTTAAGTAATTAATAAATATTGAATGTCGACAAACAATAATAAAAATGATAAAAGAGGCAAAAAAGAAATTTTGATTGATATGAAAACAATGCAACATGATTGAAGAACTAAGTGCAGATGGAAGAATTTATAATAGTGTAAAGTATAATTTATAAAAAAAATTTTGTAATCTTCATTTTTATTACTAAAAAATTATAACAATATTTAATAAAAAAAAATTTCATTTTTTTTTTATAAAATTGTGATAATATATTAAGTTTATTTAATACTTTTAATATATATATATATATATATTTTAAATAATATTTTTTATTATAAACTTTTCACAAATTGCACAAGTTAATACCTAGTCTCTAATACTATAAAGGAGATTCTCCTTTTATATCTTCTTTTAAAAATGTCAAATTTATCTTTATAATTACCAACGATTATTCCAAAATACTCCTTTAACTACCCACAACTATTCCTAAATACTCTTATAATTATGTTAAATTTATCCCTAGAACTACTTATAATTATCCCAAAATACCTCTCTAACTATCTACAACTATCCAAAAATGCCTTTATACTATCTAATTTTTTTTTATTTTCTTTAATCTTATAAATAGGATTCTCCTTTTGGTATCTTTTTTTCAAAAATGTCAAATTTATCCCTATATAAACAATGATTATTTTAAAATACTCCTTTAATATCCACAATTATCTTAAAATACCCTTATAATTATGTCAAATTTATCCCTATAATTACCAATGATTATTATAAATTACTACAATTATCCTAAAATACCCTTATAATTATGTCAAATTTATCCCTATAATTACCAATGATTATTATAAATTACTCCTTTAACAATCCATAACTATCTTAAAACACCCTTATAATTATGGCAAATTTATCCTTATAACTACTTATAATTATTCCAAAATATCTCTGTAACTATCTACACCTATTTCAAAATACTGTTATGCTGTGTTTGGGAGGATGAATTTTAGGCCTTGGATTTAGTTTTATGTGGATTTGGATAAAATCCAATATAATTTTTTATTTGTTGTGATATGTGGCTTATATACTGAGTGGAATACATGCACAAAGAGAAAACATGGTGAAAACATAATGTTGGTGTTCGCTGAGGAAATTGTCGACGGTTGCCTTGTATCCGTCAACGGTTTGGTCTAGTTTTAGAGAGGTTTTGCTCTCGGTATTAAACCGTCAACGGTATGTCTACAAATCGTCGACGGTTTGGCTCGGGAACTAAGCACGGATTTTCAAATTTTGAATTGGGATGTTAAGTTAGTTGAGTTTTGAAGGGAGAGCCTTTGGGAACTTTATATATAAATTGTATATGTTGTATTTGTAATGTGGTTCATGTTTCTGGACACAAGATAGTAAGAAAAACATTGCCTATTGCTCCTGTGGATGTAGGCATTGCCGAACCACGTAATTCCTCGTGTTTTTGTCATTGCTTTCATTATAATCTACGTGATTGTTGTTTTATATTTTCACAGTTGAGTGTTGCGTTGTAAGATCTATTTATTCCGCTATGCAATTCGTTTTTCACAATGAATTGGTATCATAGCATTATTGTAATGGCCTTTGAAACTTCTTCTGCAAAGTTCAATGGTGTTAAATTTGATGGAACAAGAAACTTTCGTTTATGACAGAGAATGGTGAAGGATTTCTTAGTGCATTAAGGTATGGTGAAGGCTTTATACAGAATTCAACCCAAAAACATGGATGAAACAAGTTGGAATGAATTGGAAGTGAAGGCGATGTTGACTATTTGATTTTGTTTGGCTGATGACGTGTTGTATCACGTCATGGATGAGGATTCTCCAACAACAGTTTGATAGAAACTGGAAAGTTGGTATATATCTAAGTCTTTATCGAACAAGTTATTTCTTAAAAAAAAGTTATATTGACTTAAAATGGTTGAAGGTTTGGATTTGAACCAACATATTAATGCATTTAATCAAATTATAAGTTATTTAATGCGGGTTTATGTGAAATTCGAGGAAGATGTCAAGGCACTGATGCTATTAAATTCCCTACAAGCATCTCACTCGTATGAAAACTTGGTTATGACTCTAATGTGGGGTACAAAAAATCCTGAATTTGGAAAAGGTAACAAGTGCATTGTTGAGATTTTTCATCAAAGAAAGAAGGTCAGCGATGAAATTTCACATGGTGAAGGGCTTGTGGTAAAGAGTAACTAGGAACGTGGGAGAAGCAAGTCCCAGTACGGATCTCGGTTGCAATCTAGGAAGAAGAAGGACATAAGATGTTTTAAGTGCAGGAAAATTAGGTAAATAAAATCAGAGTGTCTAGAGTGGAAGAAAGGGAATGCTAAAAATCAAGAGGGTTTGTCAAAATCTACAAATATAGTGGAAGGAGACTCAGGGAGTAGTGATAGTGATATGTTATTTGTTTCATGCCTCACGAATTCTTGGATCCTAGATTCCGGATGTTCTTATCACATGACACCAAATAGAAATTGGTTTAACACCTATAGGTCAGTTAATTATAGTTATGTTCTAATGGGAAATGATGTTGTATGCAAAATAATTGGAATAGGAAATATCAAAATTAAGATGTATGATAGTGTTGTGAGAACTTTATATGATGTAAGGCATGTATCAGATCTACGGAAGAATGTGATTTTATTGAGCACTTTAGATTGTAACGAGTATAGTTACAAGTCTGAAAGTGGGATAATGAAAGTGTGCGAAGGCAACTTGATGGTGATGAAAGGGAAGAAGTTAGCGGGAAATATCTATGCACTACAGGGTATCACAGTTGTAGGTGGAGTTGCAGCTGTAGAATCTGAGTCAAATGTTATGTGACATATACAGTTAAGGCATATGGATGACTGCATTTATTTAGATGTTTGGGGACCGGTGATGATAGCATCATGGGGTGGACATATGTATTTCTTGGGTTTATCACAAAAGGTCTTGGTGTATTTAATGCGGCACAAGTCAAAGATGTTTGCCAAGTTTAACTAGTGGCTAAGGTGAAAAACCAGATTGGGAGAGAGATCTTCGGGTCAGACATTGGGACTGAGTATGTTGATTTTGTTCAAGGAGTTTTGTGAGCAGTATGGCGGGTTGTATGTAGGGCTTGCAAGGAACTTTTTGGTGAAGTCGCTGATTATGGCGCGTTTCTTGTTTAACCGATTGCTAAAGGTATCACTAGATGGAAGAGTTGCGCGAGAGGTGTGGATAGGTTATGTGGTAGACCACTCCAGTGTGAAAGTGTTTGGATGTCCAACCATGCACATTTCTAATGAGATGAGATCTAAACTTTGTGTAATGTCTGGACAATACATCATTTTAGGGTATAAGAAATGCGGGTTTAAGCTGAGTGATCTAATGACAAAACAAGGTGGTGATTAGTGGAGACATGGTTTTTGGTGAGAAATCTATGGTGCAACGTACTCAGGTAAAGGAAGAGAAACAGATGCTAGAAAATTACAGCAATAATGAACATGTGATGTATGTGGAGTTATAGACTTAGGGCAGAGATGACATTGTTCATAATGTAAGGAGTTATAACTCGGGAGACCAGCAAGAAAACAACGGGTCTAGATGCACTATCAGACCACGACTAAAGTATAAATTTGATATTCAGGTGTTTTATGCATTCATTACTACCACTAAGGTTCCTACTACCAGCAAGGTTCCTACTATTTTTCAAGATGAGGTGCACAACAAAGGGAAAAATATATGGATGAGTGCTATGGTGGAGGAGATGAAGTCATTGTATATGAACCAGATGTTGGAGTTGGTGGAGCTTCCAAAAAGGAAGAGGGTGATAGGATGCAAGGGGGGATGCTTTTTGTTGTTTATGAAATATGTTATTTGCTGGGAAGACTTTGACTGGGGCTAATCAGTTGGGAACTCTGTCGAGAAAATGTTTTGACATAAAGATTTTGGGTACGACCAAGAAGTGTTTTGGTTTGAAGATTTGTAAGGACAAAGCTCTAGGGAGAATGAGATCATCTTAAGGTGACTTTGTGGACAAAACTGCAGGGATATTTTGTTTGTCGTCTTTGTTAGGGATTTATATTGAAAGACATGTTTTATGTAATCGATTTTAGTATTTATTAATAACTTCAGTTATTCCATTTTAATGAGAATCTTTGTGAGCAATGTTTGCTTGATATTAATAATTTAATGATTATACATGTGTCTTTTATTCTATATAATAGGTGATCTAATGTGTAGAGTACGACTTATACACAGAAGATTAGATCATCAGTTCTTATAGAATATGAGTTTATCGTTCATAGTTTTAAATAAAATTGGACACACCATTGGAAGGACTGTAGCATAAGGTTTTAATAGGTCTGTCCTGACTATTGAGAATGGTACAATTTCAACTTCTTGTTTTAGTACACTTTGTGTGTATTGAACAGGATCATCTTGGGGTAATTGTTTTTATACTGACTATATAAAACAATTAATACCTCATGGTTATTATAAGTGCTTATGCTCTTAATCCTGATATGATTATTGGACACGTGCATATAATGTTTATTACTTTGATTTATAGAAGAGTGAGATTCTTTATGGGTTAAAAAACTCAGTGAGTTGGGTGATGACATTATGTGTATGGTGAACATTAATTATTGATGTAATCCACGTCTTGTATCAGGATTGATGATACCCCCTTGAGGAGGCTTATAAGTTTTGATTGTGTCAAACCTTGTAGGTGGATTTTGAATTCGACACATCAAATAAGTTAAGTGGAAGGTCTTAGGGAATTAATATGTCAAATATATAAATTGTCAGTAATTTAATTTAATAGATGGGTATCTGTAATTTTTATGTTGAGAGATAAATAAGCATTTAATAATAGGAGCTCGAAATTTAATTTTAAATATGATAGGGAGTGCAATTATAATTCTTTAGTGGTATGAATTATAATTAACGTAATTAAGGATGAATTCGGGTCGGATTAGGAATTCTTAATTACGTGGGAAGCCCTAGTCATATTTGCTTAGAGGTCCCTGGTCCCTGCTGTAGCCTATATACACGCGCTCCATTCAGTAGCTAGGAGAAGACGAATGAACTCTCACAGAGGCAGACATTTTCGTAAGAGAAGAAAACACTAGTAGCTGCTTACGAGCCCACTCTCTCAGGAGTAAGACGTGTTCAAGGAATACAGTAGAAGATTCCTAGTCATCTTCAAGAGCTTGTTTCGTACTTATAGATTAGGGTTTGCATAATCATATTACTTTTTTTTTGTTATCTGTATGCACTACAGTTAGATCTTAAGGCTATTCCGCAAGTCCCTTTAGTCTCAGGATGGTTCTGTGGAGAATCAATGTAAATTGTCGGCTGTTTGGTACCTAAGGATGGACGTTGATGTTCAGGATATGTCAAAGGTCCCTTATGTTGGTGCAATGGGATGTTCCAGTAGACAATAGAGTGGTTCGTCAGTTGTGAGATGCAGACTATATAAGGGACTTGGATAACATAAGGTTTACAACAAAGTTTATGTTTATTGTTATGGGAAGACCTACTTGTTGGAAGTCCAAGGCACAGTCTCTGGGTGTAACATCTACAACTGAATCAGGGTTCGTGGCAGAAGCCAAAGCTGCCATGGACAAGTTCAAACATTGCTTGGGTTTGCTGCATGTCTCTATTTGCTAGAAAGGAGACAATCCCAACCTAATGTCCCAAAGACAAGGTGGAGCAGTGGGGTTTATGTTTTTAGTTTCTCCTAAGGGGCGTATATTCGCCAAGGTGGAGATTGTTGTGATATGTGGCCCACATACTGAGTGGAAGGTATGTACAAAGAGAAAACATGGTGAAAACATAATGTTGGTGTTTGTTGAGGAAATCGTCGACGATTGCCCTGTATCCATCGACAGTTTGGTCCAGTTTCAGAGAGGTTTTGCTTTCGGTATTAAATCGTCGTTGGTATGTCTGCAAACCATCGACGGTTTGGCTCGGGAACTCAACACAATTTTTTAAAATTTTAATTGGGATTTTAAGTTTGTTGGGTTTTGGAGGGAGAGCCTTTGAGAACTTTATATATACGTTTTATATGTTGTATTTGTAATGTGGTTCATGTTTTTGGACACAAGATAGTAAGAAAAATACAGTCAATTGCTCCCTTGGATGTAGGCATTGTCGAACCATGTAATTCCATGTGTTTTTGTTATTACTTTCATTATAATCTATGTGATTATTGTTTTGTATTTTCACCGTTGAGTGCTGCATTGTAAAATCTTTTTATTCCTCTGTGCAATTCATTTTTCACAACAATATTACATTTTGTCAAAATTCACCCAAATATAGGGTTATCCTATGTTTGAAGAGGCTTTGAGTTAGGAGTTGTATTGGATTTGAATAAAATATAGTATATAATTGTATTAAAATTTACACAAATCCACTCAAATGCAAGTTTAAACTTCGAAATTCATACTCTCAAACACTATCTTAGAAGCTCGAGCTCGGCTTGGGCTTGGGCTCAGCTTGGTTTAAGTTCAAAAAGTCAAGCTTAAGCTCGGCTCCAGAATAAAATTATTGGCTCGGGCTCAACTCATTTGCAAGCTCGAGTTCGTGCTCGAGAGAAAACAAAATAAAATAGTTAAAACCAAAAAAAAAAAAAAAAAAACCACCAGTAATTTAAACTAAAATAACCTTTTGCAGTAGTTTCTTAATTGAAGATCTACATTTCATTTACTAAGCAAAATAAGTGGCTATAGATACTAACCTAGCGATAAAGAAAATAAAATACATATGTGCAACTAATGAGTCCCTTATCGGTATTTATTGAACTCTTTAGATTGGATCAACTTAACGAGTCTATTAATGAGCCCCTTACCGAGCTCCTTAATGTGTCTAATATTAAATGAGTCTATTTAAGCCTATTATTAAGTTACTTGCGAGTCAAATGTAACTATATTCGTGCTGGACTCATTTATAAATTGAATCTAAAAATTAGACTTTGAGATCTACTCATTTAAAAAATAAACGAAAGCGGCTACATTCGTTTGTAGCGCTGCTCGTCAACCTTTCCACTCCCCTGCGGTTGTATTGTGTTGCATTCGTGCGTTACATGTGACGTCGTTTGCCGGCTTGCGTATTGGACAAGTGTCGCGTTTACGCTCGTGTGATGTGTTTGAATTATTGTTGTCTGCTTCGCGTCTGACGTGGATGATGGGTGGCCACCTCGGGAGGAGGACCAGGCTGAGCCGGAGCAGGGGCCGCCGGATGCGCCGACCTGGATGATGCCTGTGGCTGTACATTTACGCTGTTCCTATCTAATCATTACCCGCCCTGACATCATCCACTTTTTAAAAGTCTCACCCAATCATGTCTTGGCGCGTTGGCCGCTCTATCACAGTAAATTTTTTAGTGAATATAAATAATTATATAATATTTTATTATTAATGAATTTTAAACATGGCGTGAAATAATCCTAACTTTAATTTTAAGTCATTGTTCATGCATTGATAAAAAAATTAATTAAAAATATATTGTTGACTTTGTAAATAGAATGCATTGCTATTGTATTTGGGAGTATAAGTTTTGTTAGATTATCACTTTATTTAAAAATTTAGGCTATTAGGTTGATAGACATGGATGAGTACCAATTTGATAAAAAAACTTAAGCCTATTGAATTTTGGGGCCAACAACGTGTATAAGCACCCATCGTTTACTCAATTTTTTTATTATGAGACAAACTCACAAGTAGAATTTTCAATAAGTTTTATGTTTTTTGAATTTATATTTTTGAGTTTCAAAAAGTTAAGACAATTTTATACTATTTTTTTATTTAAGAAATATATAAATTAAAACTGGAAGTCTAAATTTTACGATTAAAAACATAAGATAAAGGTTTTACTGAGAATGAGTAGGAAGAATTTAGAATATTAGAGGATGAATAATCTCACTTTATGCATTTAGGTCCGATATACTTTCTCATGTTGATAAAAAAAATTATTACCTGAAGCTCAAGCATCCTTTATTATATTATACAATGAATAAATAGAGATAAAAAAAAATGGTTTCTTAGTTGATAAACTCAACATTTTCTTACTTTAAAGTCTTTTTTGGGGTAATCTTACTTTTTGATTGAGATAAAATTTTAATATTTAAATGACAAAGAAGGATAAATAACCTTGCACGTTAATTGAGTACGTTAATTTGGTCACCTCAAGATCTTGAACTCACTTTTATCCATACAATGGTGAATATTTGTCACATAATTTTTTTATTTTATTTCATTCCGATTCACTTCATTCTTGTATACCAAACATTGCCTAAATGTGCAATAAGTGTTTAATACACAAAAGACTCCTTTTATAGTTTTATTATTATTATTTTTTATTTTTTATGTTCAACAAGTAAATATTTAACAATCAAAAGATTTCAATCATTCAATAATGTTTTATCCACACCTCCTTTTGGCACATAATTTAAGTTTTAAAATGCAATAAAGTAGTATTTGGTAGCATGAAATTTAAATTTAAAATTTGAATATTTATGGACTTGAAAGTTAGTCAATATAATTTTATATTATATTTTACCAAATCCAAATATAAGGTTTCAATTCTATCCTCGAGGTGTCAATATTTCAAATGAATGACATATTCATATTTATTATTATAGGGAAAATTGCCTAAAAAAAAAAAAGAATTTACATATAAATAAAAATATTTCCCACTAGAGAATGAATTTATGCTCCCACATTATGTAAATTATTAAATTTGATACTTTCTATTTTATTTCAAAAAAGTTATGTTTGCCCCAATCTCCAATTGTTCACTCTGCTACAAATTTTCATGTACACATCTTTCTCCCAATGAAATTTCTAGGATCACCACTCCCTCAAATATTATGATAATAAAGTGTGACAAAGTGTAACTATGCATTATTATTATTATTATTATTATTATTATTATTATTATTATTATTATTATTATTATTTGTTGGAAGTTGAAAAGTAGCACATCTCACATCTCACATTCTTTTTCACTATTTTCAAGGTTCAAATCTTGGGACCTTCAATAAAAAAATTTAAACTTTAGTTGAATGCTCCCTAAACATAGTGTATAATTGCTAATGTAAATTAAAGATAGGATAAACTAAAAAAAAGTGATTTTGGGTTCATTGAATCATGCACCAATGAATTTTTCCCCTAATCACGCTCAAAGGGGAAATAAAATTACAAAATTAAATTGTATCGAAGAAAAAGAAAAAGAAAAAATACTAAACAAAGTTACATAAATGAAAGAAGGGGTAAAATACAGCAACATTCCCTCACTTTTCAAAATATGACATTCCATCTCTCACTACAAAAAAGAAGACTTTTAGTAACAGTTTTAAATCATCAGTCGATTTAGTCTCAGTTTATGTAGACATTCCACCCAATTCGTTTGCTTTCTAGACTAGAATGAAAAAAATTCAGTTCAATTGAAGTCACCAATTGCACAGGCATACTCCGCCATTGAACTCGAAATTAAAAATTACATAAATTCATAGCGTAGCTCAACTACTTGACCCAAGTCAACAAACCCTAAACCTACCTAACTCACCCTGACCCAATCCAGTCCATGCCTCAAACCACGAAACTGAAAATCCAATCCAGTATTTAAAAAATTAAATACTACCATGCTTAAAGATCAAAATTGTTGTGCATCTAGAACTTGGATCCACACTTAGAATCAACCAAGCAAGAAAACAAGAACATAACAAAATTCTATAATGGTTTAGTCAAAGTGACATACAACACTCTTCAAGCGGCAGGCGGCTCATGGCGCTTGAGAGAGAATAGAGATTTGGGATGTGTGGGATTTTCCTCGAGGCCAAGGAGTAGGGGAATATTTGGGAAAGTTCAAAACTGTCACTAATAATAGACTATTAGTGGGGAATAGTTTCGTCACTAATATATGATAAATCGTTACTAATATTTTCGTGCCATCATTACAATGAAAAAACCTACTTTTAGTGATGAAACTATTGGCGACGAACCACAAACCGTC
Organism: Malania oleifera; assembly: GCF_029873635.1. Taxonomy (NCBI): domain Eukaryota; kingdom Viridiplantae; phylum Streptophyta; class Magnoliopsida; order Santalales; family Ximeniaceae; genus Malania; species Malania oleifera. The sequence continues at coordinate 43,238,251 of NC_080428.1, read as the reverse complement.
ACTAATAATGCATTATTAGTGACAGATATGAAGTTCATCACTAATGACCTAAATGTTAGTGACAAATTTTATTTTCTTCACTAATAGCGCATTATTAGTGATGATTTTTGGTTCATCCTTGATACTTTTGTCACTAAAAATACCATTTTTTTGTAGTGTCTTGTATTTTCAAAAATTACTACAAAACCTTCTAAGATATAATTTTCTTAAGAAAATGAACATTTCATTAATTGACCATTAGTCTACCTTTAAATTGTGAAAAAAATTATAATATATTCTTATTAGAATAACAAATTTACCCTTTCGCTCAATTTTGATAAGATATGTCGGCCCAAGAGTGCGTCTAGAGGGGGGGGGGGGTGAATAGACGCTTTTTGCGGATAATGGATTTTTCTACAAAACAATAAAGCTTAGCAAGATACAAGTGATTTATATCACAATAAATTGCAAAGTAAACAACGCACATCAATAAAGTAGAAGAGAGAGAGAGAAGAGTTTGACACCAAGATTTTAACATGGTTCAACACCCAGCCTACGTCCACGCCTTGAAACCAACTCAAGGATTGAAAAATCCACTATTCAATCTCCTTTAAAGACGAAGAAGCCTTTACAACTCAGGAACCAATCCCAACTGCTCACCAAGAGCTGATACAAGGAGTTCACCAAGAACCTCCTTCACCGTGGTTCACCAATAACCTCTAATAATCAATCAATACTTACAATAAATGTAGAGATTGCAGAAAATGTTCCTTCTTGAACTAATAATACAATATCAATTCTCACACTACTCTCTTGTGCAAATGATAAGTAACAAGAGTAAATGAGGAAGAGAGTCTTTGAGCAAATGTGAATGCTTTGAATGAATGCAACTACCATCTTAATCACTAATCAATCTTTAATAAATGCAAAAGTTGGTATTTATGGGCAAAGGGACGAGCTAGCCGTTGGGCATTTAATGACACGAGACAAAAAAAAATAGTAGTTTGAAGCTCGTTTGTTTATAGTTTGCCCGTTGTTAATCATCGAAAAATGGCTTCTAATCGTCGATGAGTTGCCTTCATTCGTCAATGAATCACCCCTTTTCGTTGACGAGTCACCTGGGATGAAAACATATTTAGCTACTGGAAAAATTTGTCGACGAATCAAATAACATTGTCAACAAGTCAGCCCATTCGTCGACAATTCACCCCAATTCGTCGACGATTGGTCTGGGCAGAATGTCAATTAGGCTGCTGGTCTGATTAGTCAATGAAAACACCCTAATAGTCGACTAATGCCCTATTTTTCATAGTAATTAGCCTATTAATGAATTAGCCCATGTTAGGACAAGTGTATATGAAATATATTGAGTCTAATAATGATTTAAACTTGTCCTAATGAGGTTTCAACTAAATGTAAGATGTTTTGTTTAAGAAAAAACATTTGAAAGCTCATTTTGACATCTTATGCAGTAGTATAAATCAGTATGCATGTGAAAATTGATTTTTGATGTTCTATACTAGTGTGAACCATATGCACATGCATTTGCTCATCTCTTGCTAAGTTATTCTTACAAACATCATAAGCACAAGAGTTACAAGAAGTTTCTACCTCACACACAACCTAATATTATACATATAAGACTTCACATAGGCTTCGGTTGGTTGTGCTTTGGGTCTTCCTTGTGCAATCTTTGATCATGGCTTCATTAGAATTCATTTTATTCTTGTGCTTGCTTTGGTAATGACCTATCGTCCTGTACTGAACTAGAGTGCATAGGTTGGTTAGTCTTTAGGGTCACAAATGGGTTGTATCATCAAAACCAACTGGATTGAGATACCTTAGCCACTAAGGCTAACAATCTCCCCATTTTTGATAATGGCAAACCGTTGGTGTTTTTATAGGATATTTCCTAAAGACTCCCCCTCAAAATATGCATGTTGTTTAAAATTTAAGGAAAAATTCCTCCGCCTTACTGTATGCATTTCATGCATGGTAAAAATAATCAACTTTGAGTTTCACAAACATGTATTGTTTTAAAAAGTTCATTTTAACAGTATATCCAGCAAGTCTTTTCCTTCATTCATATATCAGTAGTACCCAAGGATATCAAGCATCAGTACCCAATATGACTTGTTATCATTTAGCAGTATGACTTAATAGTTATCAATAACAAACAAGTTTCATCAGAAGTTAAGCAAGCAAGAATAAGAATTAAGCTAGGTTTATCATGTCTATCCAAAATAGATATCATATCCATCCAAACTAGACGTATATAAGTATATGTCATGAACAAGTAGCTCAACACAGCTAGTATTAACCAATAGAAATATATATGTCTCCCATAAGCATATACCATGACAATCAGACATACAAGCATCACAACAATATGCTATACAAGCATCACAACAGTATGCTAGATCATGAACAAGCATTAGTCATTAGTTCAACAAAGTAGTCAAATGCCAAAAACATGTATCAGTCATATATCAAAAATATGTATAATCAACACCAATTACTCCTTCTCATCCTTTTTCCGTCATATAAAAAAAAAAAGGAAAAGATGAACCCTAGTGGTTATGGTGAAAGTGATCAAGAATGGTGGACATACTAGAGTTAACATGATCTATGTGAGCATGATTCTCTTGCTGCGTGGAATTTAGCTGAGTACCGAACCCATCAAGACGAGTTCCAAATCCATCGAGGCATTCGCGCATTCCTTTTTCCATAGCATCAATGCGCGCCGTCATCCCTAATTAAAGTCTATCCAAGCACTGCAAAATGGGGCCTGCGGAGTGTTCCCCAGCCTTAGGAATGTCCATGTGTGCTTCGGGGAAAACATGTTCTTGAGCTGCTGTGGCCACTTCTTGTTCCATGGCCTCTTGAACCTCATCCACGAGGACCCCCACCTCTTGGTCTGGTTTCACCCAAATCAATGCCTGTTCATCCCATGTTAAGTGCATGCAGGGTCACTTTAGTATAATGTCATCCTGTGTAGGCAAAGTCTTTATTATGCATGCGCTTATGATGCCATGGTGTGAGAAGAATTTCGTGACTAGTCAGGCAAAAGGCAAACATCCTCTTTTGCGTAGCAGGTTCTCTTCCATATGTTGGATAGTGATGGATGGAAAGTCAATACCATGTCCATGCCATAGGCAAAACATCACAAAGATATCCCCGAGGGTCACCGTATCTCATCCCCCTAGTCGTGGCAAGATATTATAGGTGATAATGTGGTGAAGGACCCTAAAATCAATGGTGATCTCCTTAGATTTTGGCTTTGCAATCTCAGATATGCGAGGGTTGCCAGTAATGAGTTTGAGGGCCTTATATGGGCTAAACCAAGGGAGGTCAGTAGGCCACTTTGTCTTAGGGAGGCTACGAATAGGGTATTGTTGACACGACAACACCGCCGAAAAGGTAGCATGGTTTAGCAAAATTGTTTTCCCCCTGACGGTCGAATAGGCCATACATTCAAATAAAATTCTCTAACTAGGTCAAGGTATGTAGGCTCATTCAACGTAAGCAAAGAATCCCAACCTATAGCCATAATTTTGCCAATAAGTGTGGAAAAATTATCTTCTAAAAATTTAGTTGGAAAAATCTTACCACACATGATGCTTTTTTTTGATATGTCATTTTTGTATTGAGGGTATGCCTTTGGAGATACAAAATGAACCTTTCCTTCCTCAGACGTCTTGCGAATGTGTTCCCTTGAAGGATTTCATGAGGAGCCTTCGGCAATGTCGGGTTGCCGTGAGGAGCTTCCGACCTTTCTTTTTAGTTTGGGTGCCATGGTGGTCATAGATGCTTGAGAAGATGAAAGACTGAAGAGATTTTTGGTTTAGGGGAATGAGGAGGCAAACAAGAGAGGGTTTTGAAGTTAAGGCTCGAAAAAATTTGTTTTGGTGCATTGGTTTTTGGGATGTCCTGACATAATTCATCGAAAAATGCATACCATTCATCTATGAATGGACTTCAGTCGTCGACGAATACCCTCCATTCATCGATGAATTGAAGCAAATCTGCAATGTGAACTTTCTGATTTAAGCCAACAAAGTCAATGGATTGAATGGGAAGTTTTCAATATAGATCCTTGGGAGTGCACATTCCCAATTCATGTCTGATTTTGTAGAATCTCTCCTCATTAAGGGGTTTTGTTAGGATATCGGCCAATTGGTTTTTGGTGTTAATGTAAACTAATTCAATATCCCTTTTTGTATATGGTCTCGGATAAATTGGTGCCTAATTTCGATATGTTTAGTTCTAGAATGTAGGCATGGATTTTTTGAAATGCTAATAATATTGGTATTGTCACAGTGAATTGGAGTTCCTTTCACTAAAATTTTGAAATCCTCGAGTTGCTGCTTCATGTACAAGGCCTGAGCACAACAACTATCGGCGGCTATGTATTCAACTTCAATGGTTGAAAGCACAACTGAGGTTTGGTTTTTGCAAAACCATGAAATGAGTGACTATCCCAAAAAGTGACATGTCCCACTAGTGCTTTTCCTATCGATTTTGCATCCCCTATAATCAGCATCTGAATAACAGGTAAGATCAAATGGAGTGTTCTTAGGGTAGAAGATACCTAAGTCACATGCACCTGCTAGATATTTAAAAGTCCTTTTAACAACGTTTAGGTGCGATTCTTTGGGGCATGATTGGAATCTTGCACAAAGGCAAACACTAAACATGATATGAGGCCTGCTTGTAGTTAGGTAAAGTAGGCTACCAATCATTCTTCTATAGAGTTTTTGGTTGACCTTCTTGCCATTTTCAGCACTATCAAGTTTTGTTGTCATGCTCATAGGAGTTGATTTAGTTTTCCCGATTTCTAGTCCAAATTTCTTGACCATTTCTATGACATACTTAGCTTGATTTATGAATATTTCATTTTCTATTTGCTTAATTTGTAGGCCAAGGAAGAATGTTAATGCTCCCATCATGCTCATTTCAAATGTCTCTTGCATAGACTGAGCAAATTCTTCACACATGTTTTCTTTTGTAGCACCAAAGATGATATCATCTACATAAATTTGTACAATTAGCATATCATCTCCTTTGTGTTTTAAGAATAGGGTAGTGTTAAATTGTCCTTTTTTGAAACCATCTTCCAAGAGAAACTTACTTAATCGATCATACCATGCTCTTGGTGCTTGTTTAAGTCCATAAACTACTTTTGAGAGTTTAAATACATAATCAAGGTGTGCATGGCTCTCAAATCCCGGGGGTTGTTTAACATAGACTTCTTCATTTATATACCCATTGAGAAAGGAACTTTTGACGTCCATTTGGAATAATTTGAAGTCTTTGTAACAAGCGAAGGCAGCCAACATCCTAATGGCTTCTAGTCTTGCTATAGGGGCATATGTTTCATCGTAGTCAATACCTTCTTGTTGATTGTACCCTTGTGCAACTAGTCTTACTTTGTTTCTTACTATGTTACCATCTTCATCTTTCTTATTCTAAACACCCATTTAGTGCTGATTATTGAAGTGTTCTTGGATTTAGGAACAAGTTCCCATACTTTTTTTTCTTTTGAATTGATCAAGTTCTTCTTGCATAGTCATGATTCAACTTTCATCATTTTCAGCTTCTTCGAAATTCTTAGGTTCAATTTGGGATATGAAGGCTATGTGATTGCATCCACTTCTAAGGTGTGATCTAGTACTAACTCCCCCAAATGGATTTCCTATGATAAGATCAGTTGGATGATTTTTGACAAATTTCCAAGCTTTAAGGAGTTCTTGACCTATTTCTTCTGGTTTCACAGCTTCTTTCTGAGGTTGTGACTCTTGATGATCAGTTTTTTTATCTTGGGAACTGTCTTCTTGTTCATTATTTCTTTTTAGTTGATCAAGCTCCTTTTCAATTCTAAAAGTGGTTACTTGATCATCTTCCTTTACATATCAACGGTTGCTTTATGGGCAAAAGGGTTTGATTCATCAAAAACTACATGTGTTGACTCTTGAATAGTTTGCGTTCTTTTGTTAAACACTCTATAAGCCTTATTATTCATACCATACCCTAGGAAGACCCCTTCATCAGATTTTGGATCAAATTTTACCAAATGGTCTCTATCATTTAAAATAAAACATTTACATCCAAAGACCTTGAAGTGTGATATATTGGGTTTTCCACCCTTCCATATTTCATAAGGAGTTTTACCAATTTTGGATCTGATGATGACACGATTACTAACACAGCAAAGTTGTGCTTATAGCTTTAGCCCAAAAATATTTTGGAAGACTATGTTCGTTCAACATTGTTCTAGCCATTTCTCGGAGTGTTCGATTCTTTCTTTCAACTACTCCATTTTGTTATGGAGTTTTTGGTGCGGAGAAGTTGTGTGAATAACCATCTTCATTATAGAAGTCTTCTAATTCTTTGTTTCTAAATTCTCTTCCTCTTTCACTCCTAATGTGAATAATGGGTAACTCTTTCTCATTTTAAACTTTTCCACATAAATTAATAAAAACATTACACGTATTACTTTAGTTTGTAAGAAACATCACCCAAGAAAATCTAGAGTACTCATCAACAATCACAAAAGTATACAATTTTCCACCAATGCTTGTGTTGACTCTATGAGTCCAATCCCGTTTTGATAATGATAAATCACTTGGTATTTGACCTGTGCAATTGAGTTTGTGAACATGATCATGATTTAGAATGCACGAACGGTAAACTTGATACGGAAGCCATGAGGAACCTAAAGTATATATCACTTGGCTCAATCCATGGAACTAAAGGAATAAAAGGACGAAGAAGAAACCTTCAAGTTCAAGATCTTCAATGGGAATGGGTATTTAGAATTTAATGTATTTACATATGTCATATGATATAATTCGAAGCTCAAACATTCCCTAGGCTGACCTTAGGACTCATGCATTTCATGAAAGATACATTTACATTAGTGCTAGGTTGAATAAATTTTAGAGGAAAAATTCTAGAGGTCTCATCGACGAACCCCATGGCCTCATTGACGAACGCATGAAGGCCACTCGACGATGAACAGTGTTGTCTCGTCGACGAAAAAAATACTGACAGCCCCAAAGGTTCATACAGTGCTCTCGTCGACGAACTAATAGCCTCGTCGACAAACGAGTGTTGTACACTCATCTATGAATGTACCCAATCATCGACAAAGGTCACAGTGCTAAACACATTTCAATGAGGATATGCACGAAAATTACTTAATCTAATTGATCCAACGACCAGAACTTAATCTAGGGCTGAGAACACTTATAAAAATATTATTGAGAGCGTTGAACCTTTTGCCTACATTCTGAGAACGTTGAACATATTGCTGAACTTGTGCCTGCACTCTAAAGATTTTACATTCAGTTTTGGGCATTTGTTACGTTGATCAAAAGGCATTCACGCACATATTTTGCAATCATCATTGGTATTGAGGTTTGAGTGGTTTGAGCATTCAAATCCTATTTTCTTGTTTCCCACATTCATTATATTTAATATTTACTTGGGAGCAAAAGTATTGTTGTGTATTTTATATTCATAGATTGAATAAAATACTTGAGAAAAGTTTTCTAAAACTAAAATCTTTGAGATATTCAAAACTATATTTTCATTCAAATATTTGGTATTTGGTTATTACAAAAACTATATGATTGCAAATTCTAAGAGCTTCTAGATACATATTCTTGAGGATTTTTTTTTAATATAGTTTAAATCTTTGCAATATATAAAAGTCTTATTTTTATTCAAGGATTTAATCTTAAAAGTTATTTGATAGTAAGAACTTAGATCTGCATATTATTCAAGACTATTCTTCTAAAGATCTTATTTTTTATTCTTGCATAAAGTGAGTTGAAATCAAACCCTAAGATCTTTATAGATTTTATTTTTAAGAAATTATTTTTTGGAGATATTAATTAAAAATAAATTTGGGAAGCATCACATTACTCATATAACGATCTTATCGTTATATACATATTGAGCTTCATGTTTTATCATATGAATGTACTAGGATTTATCTTGTATTCATTAGTTTGGTTAGAAGCATTTTGAGTTTTTGCATAAATTGTATTCATTATTTTGTATTCACAGTTCAGGCTATGAACCAGGGTTGAGGAGGAAGTTACGTCTTTTGTAAATAGCGGATTGTAAGGAAAGTTCCGTCCCAGTTAAAGGAGCGGATTTTTAGTGGAATCCTTGAGTGGGTTGCTCAAGGCGAGGATGTAGGCTGGGGTAAACCGAACCTCGTAAAAATTGAGTTTGCATCTCTCTTATCCTTACCTTTATTTAATTTCCACGTAATCTTATTTGTGTGAATATTTTAAATATATAGTGGGTCATCAAAGTAATTGGGTAAATTAGGTTGATTGATAAAATCACTCATTAGGTTGATTAATTGAAAAACATTGAGGTAGTTGTAAGTAACTTGCAAGTTTGTAATTGATTGTTTTCAAAATTAGAACTTGAAAGACTTAATTTTTAAAATACCCAATTCACCCCCCTCGGGATAACACCGGAATTCACAGCTTGCAATGTCATTAGGCCCAAACAAATCAAGATGTATTAACTCTAAGGGTCTAGTTGTGGAGATTACCTTTTTGGTTTTGAAGGGTGACTTAATTTGTTTACCATATTGGCACGCATCACAAATTTTTTCCTTGACATTGTTGACTTTTTGAATCCGATCCCTATTTTGATGCTGACAAAGCATATATTTCTTATGTGTGTATTTAACATGTGAACAGGTTCATTAATTTAATTTTTATTACTTGGTCTATAATAATGCATGCATATGCATGATATGGTTGCATGCTTAGATGACCATAGTTTGACCTTAAAAGACTTTATCTTTCAAGGAAAAACCTTTTTCTAAAAGACTAAAATCATACAAAAGGTTTAAAAATATTTTAGGGTCAAAATTGAGTTTTTAAATAGCCCTGATCGACCGACCCATTGACGTTTAAACCACCACGATCGACCGATCACACCATAGGCCCAAATTCAAATAGTTGACTAAGCCTCGGTCGACCGACCCTAATTTGAACATAGCGTCCATGGTCGACTGAGTAAAGAACTTGACCTTCCTACTGTTAGCGTAACGACTCGACCCTTTACACGGACCCAAGCGTCACTCACATATATCAAATACCTATACCTATTCAAGATATGGAAACAACCCTCCCTAAACAGGGACATACGGGTGTAAATCATACATAATCATGATGTAAATGTTGCGGAAAAACATAAACATCCATTGGGATTTCTACTAGACTTATACTAGAGTTTACTAATACATCAATAATTTACATAAATTCTAGACATGGAATAAATCTCATTATTACAACCCTCCAAAAAGGATCTTCGTCTAAGTTTAATACAAGATTTATATGCTTACGTAAGCTGACCAGAAATAATCTCCCTAGTCCCTTTAGCTATTAGGACCGACGCACTGATGGACCTAAAAACAAAGGTTGTATGATAGGGTGAGACACCTCTCAGTAAGGAAGAAGGAGTTACAACAGTGTGTGACTGCATACATGCATATTTTAATAACAACTCGTGCATTCAAAAAATTTGTTTATAATACTGTATCACATAACATTAATTTGCACATAAAGTATTTAAATCATGCATATGACTATTAGAACAACTCCACCCTTTATGTGACAGTTTGCCTATTTACCCCGTGGCACGGGTTGTGCACTGATTGCCTCTAACAGTGTCCTATTCGTGCAGACAAAAGCTGAGCATCTTTTATGATCCAACCGCCCCCTGGTTTATTTTTACCAGTAGCTTACTAACTCCTCACAGGTCGACCATCTAACGTACCCATACTGATTTCTCATGTATAGTTGCACTGTACTGCCAGCATCGGTACCTAGCCCTAGGAGTTTATTTCAACCCCCCAACTGGAGTATTTTTCAACCCCTTTTACTGAAGTTTCTTTCAACATCTTTTGGTCACAAGCTATGGTTCCAGTATCATATATACAATTTATAGCAAAACAGTAACCTGTGCAATTCCAGTATTTTACACAAATTCAGATAATCACATTGGGTTCAAACTGGCACCTTTCCACTTAGTTTACCCCTCTTTGTTCACTGATTCAACTTGGTATATCACCGGCCTCTGTTTATCACGTTCCTAGTATAACAAATTGGAACTTTGTTCCTATATTCTATATCAATAGTATAGAAAATCCATTCATTTCCATTTCAACATATATCACACAAGTTTAATCCAAAAACCCGCTAAATGATAGAAATCAAGTAAACATCATTTAAATGAATAAGTAAAGGATTCGAGCATCTCCTACTATAGTATAAATGCAAATAAATGATTTTTGTAAAGTTTGGAGATCATACGCCAAAATCCTCGTTTTTACCAAAAACCGTAAAATCGTAAAACCAGCATTTCTTTTCGGTAGAATTTAGTAAATAAGCAGTTAAATCATTCATAAAAACATAAACTAGCTTTATAGCAGTTTAGTTTTCTAAAAATGCTGTTGTAATCAAATTCCCCTTACCTTATACTCGAAATGAAACTTCACACGAACACGGTCCAAATCGACAACCTGGGATCCTGAAAACCTAAAACCACATAACGTAATCTTACTACAACTTCGACTTCTATCCAAATACCCAATCAAAACTAAGAACAGATCCCTACCTCGACTTTTGGGAAAAACCCAAAAATCTTCGAAATGATGATCCGATCCACTGAAATTGTAGAGTTTTCTCTTCTGATCCACACAATACCCTCCGTTTTTGGAAACGGATGACGAACGACGAAGAATCCTAGAGAGAGAGAAAGATTTCCAGCTTAGAGAGAGAGAGAGAGAGAGAGAGAGAGCTTTTGGGTGAATCTTTGCTCCTAAGCAACTCAAATGGGATATTTATAGGGCCTTTGACTCAATCCAATTCTTCGACGAGGTGGCGTCTTCGTCGACGAATCCACCACACAAATCGTCGATGAGGCCCTAAATTTCGTTGACGAGGATTTCCCTAGAACCTCTCAAAACCCCTCGACATTCTCTCGTCGACGAGGCTCTGAATTTCGTTGACGAGGCTCTGAAGGACTTCATCGACGAATGTGATCCTTCGTCAATGAATCCAGTTTTTGAAGGTTTGGGTCTCTACAATCTCCCCTCTTTATAAGAATTTTGTCCTCGAAATTTACTACTAATTGCTAACATAATCTTTTCTTATAATTTTTCTTACAGAAGAGTTGACCATCACCTACAAAGTGACTTTGGCCTAAATTCATTACATACCCTCACATATGGCGGAGGAATACCGTGGTTACCCGAAAGATACATCGGAAGATTACTTACATAAACAAAACTCTCCCAAGGACTTTACCATTTAATCTATACTATCTACTCCATATTCATGTACTATCAAATAACTATGGGTGCTGCTGGCGTATCTCAGATTCTAATTCCCATGAAGCTTCTTCTACTGTATGGTTAAGCCATAATACCTTCACAAGAGGTATTTCCTTAGTCCGTAACTGCTGTACTTTTCGATCTAATATCTGCACTGGTACTTCCTCATACAATAAGGTATCACTGATCTCTAGAGGTTTGTAACTCAGTACGTGCGATGGATCTGATAAGTACTTCCTCAATGCAGACACGTGAAATACATCATGGACTTTGGATAATGCTAGAGGTAAAGCCACTCGATAAGCCACCGAACCTACCCTTTCAAGGATTTCAAAAGGCCCTACATACCGAGGACTTAGCTTCCCTTTCTTCCCGAATCTCATCACCCCTTTCATCGGAGCGATTCTCAAGAATACCATATCTCCTCCTTCAAATTCCAACCCTCGTCAACGAGTATCAGCATAAATCTTCTGTTGACTTTGAGCTGCTTTAATTCTTTCCCTGATCAATGCAACCTTAGGAGAGGTCTGCTAAACCATTTCTGGACCTAGTATCTGCCGCTCACCTACCTGATCCCAATACAACGGAGATTGACACCGACGACTGTACAAAGCCTCATAAGGTGCCATTTCTATGCTCGCCTAGTAACTGTTGTTATATGCAAATTCAACAAGCGGTAGATATCGTATCCAAATATTACTAAAATCTAGTATACAAGCCCGCAACATATCCTATAACGTCTGAATAGTCCTCTCCGATTGTCCATCCGTTTGTGGGTGAAAAGACGTACTAAATGCCAATCGCAATCCCAAGGCATCTTGTAAACTCTTCCAGAAACGAGATGTAAATTGCGGATCCTGATCTGAAACAATAGATATAGGAACACCATGGAGTTGTACCACCTCCTGCACATAAAGTTCTGCTAGTCTATTTAGAGAGTAGCTGACTCTGATTGGAATGAAGTGTGTAGTCTTCGTCAACCGATCTACTATAACCCATATGACATTCTGCCCATGCACCGCCGCAGGCAAACCCATCACAAAATCCATTGAGATATGTTCCCACTTCCACTTAGGGACGTCAAGTAGCTGAAGTAGCCCTACCGGCTTCTGATGTTCTACTTTGATCTGCTAACATGTCAAGCACTGTTCTACAAATCGGGCGATCTCCCTTTTCATATTAGACCACCAGAAAGATTCCCTCAAATCCCGGTACATTTTCGTACTACTCGGATGTACAGTGTAAAGTGAATGATGTGCCTCCTCTAGAATAATTCGTTTAATCCCAACATCATTTGGTACACAAACCTTGCCGCTAAATCTCAATACCCCATCACCAGAGATACTGAAAATCTAGCTTTAACCCCTTTTGGATTCCTTCCGTAATCTCAACCAATTCGGGATCCTCCTTCTGCGCCACACGGATCCTCTCCTGCAAAGTCGGCTGTACCACCAAGCTAGCAAGGATAGCTTGATGGTTTCCTTCCACTACCTCCAAACTCAGTCTCTCAAGGTCTATGCAGATCTGATGCTGAGCCTGCACTGCTGAGACTGTCGCATCAACAGACTTCCAACTCAGAGCATCAGCTATCACATTAGCTTTTCTTGGGTGATAGCTAATAAAACAGTCGTAGTCTTTAATCAATTCAAGCCACCTATGCTGCCTCATATTGAGCCCCTTCTGGGTGAAAAAGTATATAAGACTTTTATGGTTGGTAAAAATCTCACACTTTTCACTGTATAAGTAGTGCCTCCAAATTTTCAGTGCAAACACTACTGCTGCTAATTCTAAATCATGCGTCGGGTAGTTCCTCTCGTATTCTTTGAGTTGACGAGAAGCGTAAGCCACTACTTTGCCCTACTGCATTAGAACACAGCCAAGACCCTTTTTTGAAGCATCACTGTATATAAAAAAACCACCATCGCTGGATGGAAGAGTCAGAACTGGAGCAGTGACTAGTCGCCATTTCAGCTCCTCGAAACTCAGCTCGCACTCATCTATCCAATTGTATCTCTCGTTCTACCGCGTGAGTTTTGTCAAAGGACCTGCTAAACTGGAGAACCCTTCAATAAACCTTTGGTAGTAACCTGCAAGACCAAAAAAACTTCTAACCTCTTGTACATTCTTCAGTCTCGCCTAGTCCACTACTGCTTCTATTTTACTCGGGTCTACTGATACACCTTCTTTAGACACTACGTGCCCCAGAAATGCAATTTGTTGTAGCTAGAACTCACACTTCTTCAGTTTAGCATGTAACCTCTTATCTCTAAGCATTTGCAATGCTAGCCTCAAATAAACTTCATGTTCTGCAGCACTCCTAGAATACACTAGGATATCATCAATAAATACCACAATGAACTGGTCTAGATATTCGTGGAAGACCCTGTTCATCAAATCCATAAATGCTACAGGTGCATTAGTCAAACCAAAAGGCAAAACCATAAATTCAAAATGGCTATACCAGGTTCGTAATGCAGTTTTCGAGATGTCCTCCGCTTTCACCTTCAACTGGTGATACCCAGACCGTAGGTCAATTTTAGAGAAGACCTACGTGCCCTGAAGTTGATCGAACAAATCATCGATCTGAGTAGCGGATACTTGTTCTTTATTGTTACCTTATTCAGTTCTCAATAGTCGATGCACATTCTCATTGACCCGTCTTTCTTTTTCACAATAACCCCGGTGCTTCCCAAGGAGAAGCACTAGGTCGGATGTAACCCTTGTCAAGAAGCTCTTGAAGTTGTTCCTTTAACTCTTTTAGCTCAGCTGGAGCCATATGATACAGAGCTTTCGATATCGGTGCCGTACCTGGAGCTAATTCTATGGCAAATTCCACCTCACGGTCTGGAGGTAATCCTGGCAAGTCCTCTGGAAACACGTCAGGGAATTCGCATACCACAGGAATCATTTCCAATTCTCGTTCTCCTACTGGTGTGTCTTTCATAATTTCCAGATATCCTTGGCACCCCCTATGAAGTAGCCTCCTAGCTTGCATACGTGGTGTAGAACGCACACATGATCCAAGGAACTAAAATTCCTACTTTCCTGGCGGTCTAAACAACACCTCCCTCTTGCGGCAATCAATACTAGCATAGCTAGATAACAACCAGTCCATCCCTAAAATGATATCAAAGCCATACATGTGGTACAGCACAAAATTAACTGGTAGTATCCTCCCCTGTATTTCAATCGGAAAGTCCCGAACTACCTTGCTACACCCGACCATAGATCCAGACGGTGTAGCCACCACTAGTTCATCACCTAGCAATTGCACTTCTAATCCACACAATTTAACAAAGCCTTGGGAAATAAAAGAATGTGTTGCCTCAGAATCAAATAATACTACAGCTTTATGAGGAAGCATGTAAATGATACTTGTGACTACGTCACCAGTGTTCTCAGCATCACAAGGAGTCAAAGAATACACCCTAGCCTGGGCAGTACCCCCTTGCTGACCGCCACGCTTAGGGGTGAGCATAATTCAGGGAAAACTGAATTAACCGAATTAACCGACCGAAATTGGTCGATTCGGTTCGGTTAAAAAATTCAGTTCGGTCGGTTCGGTTATGTTTTCCAATATTTCGGTTAATCGGGTTTCGGTTCGGTTAATGGAGAATATTAATTCGGTTAACCGATTAACCGATTTACGAATTAATTAAATTTTAAATATAAATTAGTAAATTAAAATCCGATTTCACTCATTCCCTCTCATACTCTCAGTCTCATACTCTCACAGTCTCACACTCTCACTGCTCTTAGTCTCACAGAAGTCAGAACATGTAAGTCCCTCACTGCCTTTCGCCGTCGTCGTCGCCGTCGTCATTGCCGTCGCCGTCGCCGACCATCATCACCAATATAGTCACTGCTTTCTGAAGTCAGAAGCCATCGCTGTTGCCTTTCTCTCACTCACCCAAGGTCCTCTGCATCACCAGGCACTAACTTCACGCGATGCCTTCATCTGTGTCCATCGCCATCGCCGTCGCCGTCGCCGGCCATCATCACCAACAGTGCAACACAGTAACTGCTCTTTGAAGTAAGAAGTCGGAAGCCCTCACTGAGTCACTGCCTCTCTCTCACTCACCTGAGCTCACTGCTCCGCACCACGGCACCACCATCTTCACGTGATGCCATCGCCGTCGCCACTGGCCAGCCATCGTCACCGAGAACCACCCCTGACTCCTCATCGTCATCGGCGTCAAGCTCACCCGAGCTCAATCATCTCCCCCGACTCCTTCCTGACTTCCCCCTTCCCTTGTTATGGATTTACCTTCCCAATTCCCCCTTCCCTCATATTTCTCGGTTAATTTAGGTTAACCGAATTACCCAAAAATAAATTCGGTCGGGTTCAGTTCGGTGAGGCCCAATGGTTCGGTCGGTTCGGTTAACACTATTCTTTAACCGAAAATTTTGGTTAATTCGGTTAATTAACCGAATTTGGCCGAACCGACCGTTTGCTCACCCCTAGCCCCGCTGTGTCGGAGCATTCCCTCTGTATTGCTGCTTCGAGACTCCATTATTTTTCTCCATTTGACAATTTCTCATCTGATGTCCTTGTTTACCACACTGCGTATAGGCTCCCGTAGACAACCAACACTGTCCTTGGTGTTTCCTACCACATAAAGTGCAACGTGGAACTCGTGCGGCATTCTGGTACGTGCCACCACTGTTCTTCTTCCACTTACCCTGTCCTGCCCCAGACGAATAATTAAGAGGTGTTGGCCTTTTCTTCGTAACTTGAATCTCTGCATCCTCTAGTAAACACTTCTCTGCTACTATGGCTTTATCAACCAATGTAGCAAAGTCCTATAACTGTAAGATCGTCGTCTACTTGCGTATCTCGCTCCTCAGACCCCTCTAAAACTTCCAAGCCTTATTCGCTTCATCAAAAATCACAAATTGAGCAAATTGAGATAGCTCCTGGAATTTGGCAGTGTACTGCTGCACTGTCAGCGATCCCTGCGTTAGATTCACGAATTCCTCCATTTTTGCATTTTTAATTGTGGCTAGAAAATAACGTTCAAAGAAGAGCTCTTTGAATCGGGCCCAAATCAATGCTATTGGTATCGTTCGGTGCTCTTCCATCTGCTTCACCAACCCTCATCATCTCTCAGCCTCCCCTGCCAAATTGAATGTGGTGAAGGCAACCTTTTGTCTCTCAGTACAGTTCAACACATCCAGGATCTTATCGATCTCCTAGATCCAATTCTCAGTACGAACTGGATTTGCACTGCCCACAAAAGTAGAGGGCTTCAGTCTAGTGAACTGCTTAATGGAGCAACCCATCTCAGTCGTAGGACGATCTTGCCCCCTATTCGAACGCACTACCTCAGCCATAAGCTACTGTGCGAAGTCATGTAACATGCTAGTAGAGTCGTTACCAGCCTCGGGCCGACATCCTCACTACTACTACCACCCACATTGGCAGTGATATTCCTGAATTCCATCCTGAAAACATTTACGAGAATCCATTAGAAAGGTAATAACCTACCCATCAACTACTACTATCACAATATAAGGTCAATTCTCCAAGTTCACATTCTTAACATTGACATACTCCATAAATTTGACATCCTCATTCTAACTCGAATTTCACCCTTCTATTAGGAAACAAAATCGTCAATGGATTGCCGTGATTTTCTGAACCTTTCGACTGATCTAGAAAAACACAGTAATCTATCGATAAATTCTCGCCTCTAGATATACAAAGCAAAATCCAAGGTTTTATCCTTGTCCTATACTCTGGTATATTCTAGACTATCACAACTAACAACTTCTAAGTTTAGCACATATCCCCAACCAGGAAGCATGAAACAAATCATACCTCTGACTGGCTTTGGGCTCTGATACCAACTATAACGACCCGACCCTTTACACGGACCCAGGCATCACTCACATATATCAAATACCTATACCTGTTCAAGATATGCAAACAACCCGCCCTAAACAGGGACATACGGGTGTAAATCATACATAATCATGATGTAAATGTCGCGGAAAAACATAAACATCCATTGGGATTTCTATTAGACTTATACTAGAGTTTACTAATACATCAATAATTTACATAAATTCTAGACATGGTATAAATCTCATTATTACAACCCTCCAAAAAGGATCTTCGTCTAAGTTTAATACAAGATTTATATGCTTACGTAAGCTGACCAGAAATAATCTCCCTAGTCCCTTTAGCTATTAGGACCGATGCACTGATGGACCTAAAAACAAAGGTTATATGATAGGGTGAGACACCTCTCAGTAAGGAAGAAGGAGTTACAACAGTGTGTGACTGCATACATGCATATTTTAATAACTACTCGTGCATTCAAAACATTTGTTTATAATACTGTATCACATAACATTAATTTGCACATAAAGTATTTAAATCATGCATATGACTATTAGAACAACTCCACCCTTTATGTGACAGTTTGCCGATTTACCTCGTGGCACGGGTTGTGCACTGATTGCCTCTGACAATGTCCTATTCGTGCAGACAAAAGCTGAGCATCTTTTTTGATCCGACCACCCCCTTGTTTATTTTTACCAGCAGCTTACTAACTCCTCACAGGTCGACCATCTAACATACCCATACTGATTTCTCATGTATGGCTGCACTGTACTGCCAGCATTGGTACCTAGCCCTAGGAGTTTATTTCAACCCCCGAACTGGAGTATTTTTCAACCCCTTTTACTGAAGTTTCTTTCAACCTCTTTTCGTCACAAGCTGTGGTTCTAGTATCATATATATAATTTATAGCAAAACAGTAACCTGTGCAATTCCAGTATCTTTCACAAATTCAGATAATCACATTAGGTTCAAACCGGCGCCTTTCCACTCAGTTTACCCCTCTTTGTTTACTAATTCAGCTCGATGTATCACCGGCCTCCGTTTATCACGTTCCCAGTATAACAAATTGGAACTTTGTTCCCATATTCTATATCACTAGTATAGAAAATCTATTCATTTCCATTTCAACATATATCACACAAGTTTAATCCAAAAACCCGCTGATTGATATAAATCAAGTAAATGTCATTTAAATGAATAAGTAAAGGATTTGAGCATCTCCTACTATAGTATAAATACAAATAAATTATTTTTGTAAAGTTTGGAGATCATACGCCAAAATCCTCGTTTTTACCAAAAACCATAAAATCGGCATTTCTACTCGGTAGAATTTAGCAAATAAGCAGTTAAATCATTCATAAAAACATAAACTAGCTTTTTAGTGGTTTAGTTTTCTAAAAATGCTGTTGTAATCAAATTCCCCTTACCTTATACTCGAAATGAAACTTCGTACGAACACGGTCCAAATCGACAACCTGGGATCCTGAAAACCTAAAACCACAGAACATAATCTTACTATAACTTCGACTACTATCTAAATACCCAATCAAAACTAAGATCAGATCCCTACCTCAACTTTTGGGAAAAATCCAAAAATCTTCAAAACGACGATCTGATCCGCTGAAATTGTAGAGTTTTCTCTTCTGATCCATGCAGTACCCTCCGTTTTTGGAAACGGATGACGAACGACGAAGAATCCTAGAGAGAGAGAAAGACTTGTAGCTAAGAGAGAGAGAGAGAGAGAGAGAGAGAGAGAGCTTTTGGGTGAATCTTAGCTCCTAAGCAACTCAAATGGGATATTTATAAGGCCTTTGACCTGGTCTAATTCGTCGACGAGGCGGTGTCTTCGTCAATGAATCTACCACACAAATCATCGACGAGGCCCTGAATTTCATCGATGAGGATTTCCTGAGAACCTCCCACAACCCCTCGGCATTCTCTCATCGACGAGGCTCTAAATTTCGTCGACGAGGCTCTGAAGGACTTCATCGACAAATGTGATCCTTCATCTATGAATCTAGTTTTTGAAGGTTTGGGTCTCTATAGTTACCTTTACTGTATTCCCAAGAAGGGGGGGGGGGTAGGGTGAATTGGTATTTTAAAATTTATCCCCTAAGTTAATCCACTAACAGCAGTATTACACAAGCCTAATGTCAATCTAATGGGTTTAAAATGAATTAGCATATATATATATTTAGCAAAAGTTAAACTGCACTAGAAATTTAACTAAGCATGCACAATAAAGCAGTAAAGAGCACAACACCAAAAATGTTATCGAGGTTCGGCAAACTTCGTACATCCCTGCCTTGGCTAACGAGCACACAGATTACACAATAAGCTCACTTAGCGAATGCAGTGGCACCTAAACAACTAGGTCAATTAGCACAGGGCTGACCTTAACCTTTAGATACAATCCTTGCCAGGCTGGATTACCGCCCCCTCAGGCCATGCTTGGAATACAACAGAGTTTCTCAATAATAAACTGGGTATAGTGATTATGCTTCTCAATCAAGCAGATATGTACCAAATGTAGTCAATCAACCACACATCAACAGTATAGGAAATTGTAAGTTCGGTGATGTGATTTTGTGTAGGCTAACACTCAGCAAAGTATAATCACAAGTATGCTCAAGAGTTTTCTAACAAGCTATTTCTTTGAAATAAAGTATAACAAATCTCAATAATAGATTAGAGTTTCAAAGATGTTGCAAACAATATTCAAACAATCTCAAAATATTTTCCTCAATGAAATAAGCACAAGGTTTGTTTGAAGAATATAGCTTGTAAAATATTTTGCACACCAAAAATATAACTATAGGAATCTTGCAATAACAATGTAAAGATCCTCAAGCTACTAAGTTTTTTCCAGCACTAGATTTATCAAATTAAATCTGTGGGTAAACTCTTTGCTTAACTCTCCAAAATCAATAACAATCAATATCCAGAGTATTCAGAGTATTAAGTGATTTAGAACAAAGCAATAGCACAATAAGCACTCTCACAATGCTAGGATCGATCAAAGGAATGAGTGTATGAGAGGATTTGAAGAAGATTGGGCAAAATAAGCTTTTTGAGTTTGAGAGGATTTTTTGCTATTTATTTCTCTAATCTCTTGCTAATTTTTACAAATGATGCCCTATATATAGAGGTAGCCCAAATTATGACCGTTAAAGACTCATAGGGCATTATTAAAATTGTTTAAAAGCCATTTATAAAAAATAACCTCGTTTAACCAATTTTAACCTTTGTAAAAAATAAACAACTCAAGAGTTTTTGGGTGGCTGAACCATGGTTCGGTCTCCTGAACAGAATCAGTAAAAAAAGTTGCTTTTGATCGTTCCGGTGCCCGAATCAGGGCTTGGTATGCTGAACTAAGGCGATTTCATTCTGTTTGCATTTCGGTAGCCTGGTCTATCATTCGTGTTGGATTTTTGAGTCCGATCTCTATTTTGATGCTAACAAACACTCGTGTTACTTATGTGTGTAATCTAATGACTGAACAGGTTATAGTTTAACACACACATAAGGGGAAGTGGAATACAAGAGGAACTTCAAGTTTATCTTCATTTTGGCGCATTCCATGGAGTCTTGAAGAGCAAAAGGAAGATGAAGACATTTGTTTATTTCATTTGTAATGCATTTATTTTTTAATTTGGTTTGTAATAACTACATTCATCCTGCATGATATGAATGTAAGCTCAGACAGAACCGTAGACAGACCTTAGGGCTGACTTTGGTCAATTGGCGCTAGGTTTTTTGGGGTAAATTAAAATGCTTAGACCTTAGATTGACCCTAAGTCTTTGCACTTAATTTTTAACTAAAACAGGACTTAGGCTTTAGTTTGTGAGGTTTTGGGTGACCAAACCCAAGCAAGTCAAATTGCTTCGGTCAACCGAATGGTTGATTGGTCAACAAGTTTGACTTGGTTCGGGTGACTAAACCAAATTAAATTGAGTGTCCCCGGGCGACCGAACCTTAGAGCAGTCACTTTTCACCTTCCCCAGGCACTCGAACTCCACGTTCAAAATACCCTCAGGCGACTGAACTGAGAACTTCGGTAGACTGAACTTGAGACTGGGCGACCGAATCTCAAACATTTTGAGAACCGCCTAGTTCAGCCACCCAAACCATTTTTCATGCACCCAAACTTCAAAATTGACTTTTTCTATTGTGTCTGTTCGGGCGACTGAACCTATGGCTACGTCAACTGAAATTCTCGGGTTGCATTTTTTTAACTAGGGTAATTAGGGTTAAAAATTAATTAAACTTTTTTAATAATACCCAGCATGTCTCCAACGGTTAAAAACTTCCCTGAGTATATATATGCCCCTTTCATAACTCAAATTAGCTTTGATTAACCTATTTTCTCTCCAATTTTTATCCTAATCAAAGTTACCTCAAAAACATTTTTATTGCAAAAACTCTTTCATTAGGGAAAATCTTTTACTCTCCAAATCTCTCTTTATTATTATTTAGAAAAACTTTTCAAAGAGAGCATATATTTTATTTGGGCTTTTACTTGTTTTGATTTGCACATAGATTTTCAAATGCATGTATTTTTGTCTTGTGCAAAATCATTTGAAACCATAACCCTAGGTTCTCTGGTTTGTTCTTGAAAAATATTTTTTGGAGAAAATTTCTTATTAGAGTTTAAATATATTTACACACCTTTACTCTCTGAGCATATTTCATATCACTAGAGTGTGTATATTTGAGCTTTATTGTGTACATTTATGCTTGTATGTTTTAGAAGCGTTTTCATGTACAAATTTTTTTTCCATGTACTGGTTGTGTTCAGCCCATTAATTGAACTGGGGAGTCTTAGCCCCGTAAGTGAGACTAATTCGGCTTAGCCTAGTAATTGAGCTGGGATTTTCCTCGCCCTGTAAGAAAAGGATGTAAACAGCTTCTGTTCTACCCGATTAAGTGAGCAGGTGTAGTGGAATCCTTGGGGGGTATGCCCAAGGTGGGGACGTAGGATGGTTTGGCCGAACCTCAATAACAAATATCTTGTGTCACTCTCTCTCTATCTCATTTTAATTCATGCACTTTAAATTTAGTATGTGTATGTCTATTTATTTACTATTATATTAGTTGCATATACACCTTTATTTTAAATGAGATATGTTGCACACATGTATGCCTGCATTCACAGTTCTATTATTTTACGTACACGTTTGCATTATGAATGAGATATGACTAGTGGTGAGTCGGAAAAATTCTTAATTAGCCGAAAAGTTTTTAAAACCCAATTCACGCCCCCTTTTGGGATCACACCAAAGTCAACAATTCGGTTAACTGAACTTATGTATTCGGTCGCTTGGGGCCATTTTGAACGTAAAGTTCGGTTGACTGAGTTGGTGAAAAAGGGTCACCTCAGTGGTTCGGTCGCTCGTGGATGATGTGTTCATTTCAGTTCGGTTTTCTGAACTCAGGTCAACTTGTTGATTGGTCCACGGTTTGGGCGTCTGAGATGTTTTGAACACAACAGGTTTGGTCACTCGAGCTCTCACAATTTTTCCTATTTTACTCCAAGTTATTTCAATTCTTTACCCTAATAGTGTAAGTGATTATGAGGACTATATTGTGCATTTGGGTAGGGACCTAAGGTCCAACTGAGGTCACGAGCTTACAACAAACCTATATGCATGATATGCAAAGATTATTACAGACTTTTTTCCTATAATTACTATTACAGCCTTGAATTGAATAATAATATAAATTACAACATAAAATGATCTTCAAGGTCTTTAGGCTTTACTTCATGTGCCATCAATTTATCTGCTAATATACCCCTGCACACAGACTAGATAGCCATCAAATACTTGAGTATTTGTCATTATCAAAACTGGGTATGACCTATGAGGTCAACATCTACCTTCCCCGGCCAACTGGATTTTTTAGTTCAAAATCAGCCTCAGCCAACTGAATCCACGAAGAAAGGAAAATCACCCTTTGCTCGCCCAACTGAACCCTTTCGAAATTCAAAATACACTGTGAGAGGACAAATGACCGATGCTTGGGCCGGTCAATCGAACCTCTCGGGTTCCGGTGATTTTAAGTGCTTAAACACGATTAATTTTTTAATTAAATATTTCCAAAATACTGAGCGTGTCCCTTAACGGCCATATTTTCCAGAACTCTATAAATACCCCCCCTCATAACTCCAATTAGCAACTTTGATTAGCTTTAAAATTCTCTCAAATATTTTTTAATCAAAGGTCCCTCAAATAACTTTTTATTGCAAAATCTTTTCTTTGGGGCAAAATTTTTACTCTCCTACTCTCTTTCCTTTTGATCATTTGAAAAACCTTTTGAAAGAGAGCATTTTTATTTTAGGGCATTTATTTTTGCATCCATGCTTTCATAGACAAATTTTTATGTTGCAAAAATCATTTGAAAAACCAAAACCCTAGGTTCTCCTACTCTGTATTGAAAAATGTTCTTGGAGAAAATTTCTTTTTAGGATGAAATTTTTGAAGCACTCATTATATACATTATTTTTCAAAGATAGAAAATATTATTTTGAGAATAACATCGTTACTCTCTAAGCTATTTTTCATATCATATGAGAGTGCATTAGAGCTTTAATATTATACATCTCTGTATGTATTTAGAAGCATATTTTTATGTACAAAAATGTTTTTTATGTACCGGTTGGGTTCAGCCTATAAATTGAATTGGGGAGTCTCTGCTCCGCAAGAGAGACCGATTCGGTTTAGCCTAAAAATTGAACTAGGGAGTCTTTGCCTTGTAAGGGAAGCTAGTTGAACTTAGCCTGGTAATTCAGTTGGGTTTTGGTTCCACTCATAAAGTGTGGTTGGGTTATGGCTCTGCTCAGTAAGTGTAGCTAGAGTTTACCTTGCCCTGTAAGGAAAGGTTGTAAATAGCTTCTGCTCCACCCATTTAAGTGAGTAGGGATAGTGGAATCTAAAACCTAAGGTGTAGTCCCAAGAAGGGGAGGGGGTGAATTGGGTTATTTAAAATTTCTTTAATCCTTTTTGAGAGCTCTTGTCCCTTTTCACAATCTTTTAAGGATTACTTGTATTTTAGTTAATGAGGCAATCCACAAAAACTCCTATTTCCTCTAATCAATCCACAATCAACAAATACAATCAATTAATTTACTATTCAAACACAACAACCACACAACAAAAATCAATTGGAATATTTAGAGTCCCTATATATGAATGTACAACTCCTGTTATTGGCTTTTGAATTTGAATATTACAACGACATCCTAAAACGTTTTCAATATCAGAACTTCATTAAACCTTCAGCTAATAAGTTTTGTATGTTAACCAATCAACGTACTTCCTTTCGGTTTCCACAAAAGATTGATTAACCAACGTACTCCCTTTCAGTTTCTGCAAGCCCAAGAAAAAATTAGGCTTTGGGTTTACTTAATTTCCAATACGCGTTTGCTTTATGATTAAAAGTATTAAAACATCCACGCAGGTCATATCGTTGCTGAAATTAAAAGAGGGTAAGGAAAAGAGAGTGACACCACCACTTTTACGAGGTTCGGCTTATACCCCGCCTACGTCCTCGCCTTAGGTCAACCGCCTAAGGAATTTACTATATCTTGTTCCTTACAGGTGGAACAAAAACCTTACACAACTTACCCTCTTTTTTAGGAAGAGAAACCTCTCCAAGAACCGACCTGTACTTGCTCCAACGATCCAACAAACCTATGAATCGTTCAAAGTACAAGAAGATAGAAGTAGATCTGCGTACAAAAAAATACTCTCAAAATTCAGAGTAGGTTGTACAAATTAAGTTTTAAATTGTACTTCAAAACACCAAAGCTAAATAGAACATGTGAAGCTTTAAAGTTTTGGAAGTCAACAATGGTTCTAAAGAAAAATTTGAATGCAACTCGGAACCAAGCTTTTGATTTCTTAATCCACCAAAAACGTAGATTTTTTCTCTAACAAAATGATGTGAGCAAAGGAACTAAAGGAGAATTTCAGCGCAAGAAGAATTTCAGGGTATTAACTGTTTGATCTCTTAGGCTTATCTTGCTTGTATATTTTCTCTTATTTTTCATTACCCAAAGAGGTATTTATAGAATTTTTCAAAGAACAATGTTCTCATTTAATTAGGTAACATTCAAAAAATCATTAAATTGTTGAGTTAATGTTGAAATTCAAAATTTTGAAAAACTTCCCGTTGAGATCTGAAATTTGTTTCGAGTGGCAGTCGCCTGCCAGAGTGATAATTTGAAAACCAGAAGGTTGGCAGTCGCTTGCCAAGACTTGGCAGTTGCCTAGCTTGACTACCCAAGTGCCTGTCAGTGTTCAGGAAGTTGCCTGGAACCCTACTGCCTCCTAAATTTTTCTTTTAAATTGTGGCAGTGGCCTGCCTATATAAGGCAGTCACCTAGCTCTCAAGTATTTTTCTTTTTTACTTTGAAAACTTTCTTCCTTTGAGGCATTTTAATCAAAGACATATTTTAAGGTCTTTAAAAATGTGTTTCTTAGTTTGTTTTGATTTTTAAGAGCTTCACATTTATCTAGATAGTATTTGGTTTTGAAGTACTTACAAGAATCCTTTTAATCATGGTTTCCTTAAACACTAAG
The DNA here is from genome assembly GCF_029873635.1 of Malania oleifera. NCBI lineage: Eukaryota > Viridiplantae > Streptophyta > Magnoliopsida > Santalales > Ximeniaceae > Malania > Malania oleifera. The sequence continues at coordinate 43,212,473 of NC_080428.1, read as the reverse complement.
TTCTTTAGCCTCCTTCAGCCTCTTGAGGTTCAATTTTGACTTTAAGAATTGTTTGGCCTTTAACCTCTTCATTTGTCCTTCATTGACCTCAATATTCTGAGGAGCTTCCACTATATTGACATTGAACTTCAGCATATCAACCATGAGTGTCCTTTTACCTAAATCAAATCACTCAACACCACATGTTAAAGCATACTTCATTTTGTTATCATTAAAACAGGATTGAAAAGCCCAGTTAGGCCAACAGAATCCTTGGGAGGGTATTGTAATGCCCCGACCCCTTAAGTGGGCCCAGAGCGCTACTAATCCATTCATTTACCTAATAATCTATATTCTAATATCATGTACGCAGCAGAAAACATAAATATAATCTCCACAAATATAATACCAAAGTTTTCTACTTCTATCTATTTACCAAAATCAACTTTTCATCCACCTGTAATTACATATATTCATATCTCCAAAAACATAATCCAGAGCTTCTAGTATTCACAATTCTAAAAACTTAAAACATAATACATAAAACATAAAATATGTACATCCCAAAAATATCATCAAAATTATACCCTTTTCCCCTTTCTATAACCCAAAAATGCTATAAACACCTCGAGCTCTCTAAGTAAGGGAAAAAATAATATATTAAAGCAGCGTGTGGCAACATGAGATTTGTAAATAAAATATTATTCATCATTTCCAAATCATTAATATAATTTTTGAAATCACTTTATGAACCTAACCAAACACATATAAGGTATTTTACCTACGTGATTACCTAAGGATAGGGGTGATTACCCGCCCATACAAGTAGCACCCCTCTACTATGATATTTTAGGCAACCAAAGGTCACAACTGAAACATACCAGAGCACTCACCTTACTTAGTAAGCCCTCAGGTGAAGAAGTAATCATGCACTCATACAAATCATACAAAAGTTTACCTGCGAAGGCTATCGAGAATAGGGAAATCTACCAGCCCATACAAGTAGTTTCCCTTTGCCTTAGTACGTTATGTAGCCTACTGCTACATTTGATACTTACTAGGGCACTCGCCTTTCTCAGCAAGCCCTCGAGCGAAGAGTTTGCCCTGCCCAAACGTAACATGTTCTACTAGCATAAATACTGATAATATCATAATACATTATTTTTTCGATCATTATTCTGTAATTCTCATCTATTCATGTTCTTAGCTTGACATTTCATAGCGCTTCACTTTACGTGGCTCTTTCAAATTTTACATCGTTCACATTTCACATTTCATACCATTTCATTCATTTCCATTTTCATTTCATTTCATACTCGTTTTTCATTTCTTTTCATTTCATAACCAGCGTCTTTTGAGCCATTGTTAATTAATCTCGACATCTTTTCAGCCATGGTTGGTTAGCTTTGGCATATTTTCAACCGTGGTTGGTCAGCTTCGGCATCCTTTTAATTGTGGTCGACATCTTTTCAGCTGTGATTGGTTAGTTTCGGCATCCTTTCAGCCGTGGTCGACATCTTTTCAGTCGTTGTTGGTTAGTTTTGGCATCCTTTTAGCCATGGTCAGCATTTTTCAGCCGTTGTTGGTTAGTTTCGGCATCCTTTCAGCCGTGGTCGGCATCTTTTCAACCGTAGTTGGTTAGTTTCGGCATCTTTTCAGCCGTTGTTGTTTCCACGGTTGCGTTAACACTCATATACAACATATTTCATATATCATTTTAATATTCAATTCATTTCCTGTATATCCTGCATCTCATACATATAACATATTTCCACATAGAATTCCTATTTACTCATGCCACACTATTTAACAGTAAAATTCATATATATATATATATATATATTACCTGTAAAATAAGCTAACCTACATTTAACATTTATATGCTGAAAATATACCTTTCATTTCTTACATAATTATCCTGAAAAATATTTCACTTTCCTCAGTCCATTTTTCACATATACATAACTAATAAAGTAACTTTAGGCTCAGAAATCATAATTTAAACGGTTGGCATTTTTAAACCCATACAAAAACATATACATGTATATATAACATAATTTATTTTCCATTAAATTCATAAAAATTCTACTTTAATATATATTTTTCCCCGTACTTGATTTCTTGAACTACGCCAATAGGGACCCCGAAAAGATACCTGCGGCGCTCACCCGAGCCCTGAAATAAAAATCCTAGTTCCATTAAATCAACCCTAAATAAAATACTATTTTAATATTTCCTAAGCCCATAAATTTCAAATAAATAATTATACCCTCAAATATAACCAATTTATTTAATTCCCCAAATCCTACTCTCGCTTTGGAGTGGTGTCTATTTAGACAAACAAATTGAAAATTTACTCCAGCCAAAATGTCAACGATCGCGACTAAGACCCCGTAGTGGTGTCTGATCGTTGATTTAACGGCATATTTAAGGAGAAATTAAGGATTTAGAGGGAATATACCTTTCCCCAGGAGTGGTGCCTACGCTGCCTCCATGACCAATTCGCTCCAGTAGAAATGTCGGTGGCGAAACTTGGGGCCCAATGGTACCTTCCATTTCTCGATTGGCCGAATATCCGTCAAAAAATTGAGGAGAGAGGGAGAGGAGACGAAGGAGACGACGAGAGGCACTGAGAGAGAGCGCAGGAGCTCTCTTTATAATTTAGAGAGATTTTGATTCAGGAAACTTCTCATGTAAGCTTTTAACTTCCTTTATCTTTTTTTTTTTCTTTTACTTTATTCATTAACATAATATCATATTATGTTACATACTTTTATATATATATAACCACCATTTTACTTAACTAAGTTAATTCAATTTAATAATGTTTAATTAATTAATTAATTACTAATAAATAATTCTAATTTAATTTTTTTACTATTCCTTTTATTTGTTTATTTTATTAATTAATTTAATAATGTCTAATTAATTAATTGATAAATAACATATATATATTTAATTTTTATTTTTATTTTCTTTTTTCGGGTTACTACATTATTCCCTCCTTTAAAGAATTTCGTCCCCAAAATTTGATAAATACTACTCCGAATAAAATCTCCCATGACCCCAACCAATCTAAGTTAACCTCGAATAACAATAGTCAGGAACCCCACAAACTTAAACTAAACTCGCTAACAATCCTCAATTTAAACATCAAATACCTAACTGAACCACCAACTGTTACCAACATCTTCCTTCAAGGATTTCTGTAGAGAACCGTAGAATTATGATAATGAAATAATAAAGGAAGAAGGAAATGAAAATTTCAAAAAGGGCTTATAGGGTCTCGTCGACGAAAGCAGGATTTTGTCGATGAGTATTCTACTGGGGATTGTCGATGTAGACACGTGTCTCGTCGATGAGAAGTTACCGAGAGGGGGTTTGGTAGTCTGAAATTTGTTGACGAGGGGTTCGTGTTTGGTGACGAACTTCCTTTATGGACTCGTCGACGAGATGATGTGTCTCGTCGACGAATCCAGGTCTACAAGTAAGCCAAAAACGAGATTTTAGCAGAAAATTGCGTAGGAACTCTCTCCCTTTCTCTAAAAATCAACCCTCTCCCCTTCTCTATTCGATTCTAGCTCCATTATTTTTCGGTTCAACGATTGGAACCCGCCACGCTACTTTTGGGAGGATTCTCTTCACGTCTGTCAGAGTAGATCGTTGGTTGGGCCAACTTGGGTATCGTCCCAAAACCAGGGTGAGTGGATTATTTGAGTATTTTCAGCATTACCCAGTTAATTTGAGGTCAGATTTAGTATTATATGTGAATATACTAGAGTTTTGTGAAGTAAAATTTGGGTATTATATTTTCAGGAGTAGGGTGTTTTGGGACCCTACAGATATGGGTTGGAGACCGTAATAAATATTTCCAGGAACTCAGGTAAAATATAATCCTGAAAATTTGCATGTATGTAGGTTCGAGGTAATAAAGTTGATTTACTAGAAATATGTTTATGGGTGTTATTCCAGGATTTTGGGGATAGTACGTTATGTGCATGAGGATTAAGCTGGAGGTGAGCCTCCCAGCAAGTTAGGTAAGGGAAATATGTTATACTAGAAATTTTAGCAAGGTTATCAGAAAATTATGTATTTATTTATATATATATATATATATATATCAGTTTATCATCCAGTATTTTCAGAATATAAGTTTTTTTTATTTGTGTGGCCTGAGTGGATATTTGCCTGATATAAAATTTATATAGTTTTTTTTCCAAAATATCATGATTTACAGTATATACATCTGTAGACAGATATTTACCAGACAGATACTTATCAGACAAGTTTTACAGATATTTTCAAACTAGTATGTTACAGTAATTATAGAATGTCATGTTTCCTAGAACCATAATACTCAGATTTTACAGATTATACAGTCAAATATTACAGTCAGATATACAGTTATAACAGTCAGATACTACAGTTATGTTATTCAGGTATTATAGTATTCCCAGTTCAGATTTATAGTGTTATGGTTATTTTGGAAATATGATGAAGACAGTAGGGTAGTTATAGTAATAGTATATATATAATATTAGATCTCTAATGAAATATTTCAGACAAATTCTGTCAGTAGAACACAGTACCGTTGCTATTTTCAGATTAGAGTGCAATCACATATCTCATATAGTATGTGAATTCTATCAACCGTGCTCGGAGAGTTTGCGGTCTCCCCAGAACTCTGGGTTGAGGGTGCCCGGTTTGACAAGGTAGTTTTCTAGTTCCGTGCTTAGGAGAGGATGTAGTTTGGCTGGAATGAGGATGGGTAGAGTATAGTTGACTTGCCTAGTAGGCTAACCAGAGTTAAGTCTAGCCTACGGGCCGCACAACCCTGCCATGAGGGGTTAAATCATGACATATAGTTTTTCAGGGAAAAATCTCAATTATGTATATGTATAAAGATTTATAAAATTTAATAAATATAGTATAATATTATAAGTATGAAAAGTAGAAAACTCAGATGATACAATTATGTTTTAAACTACGATGAATTTAAGTTATACTTTATACTAATTTGCTAGCTTATACAGTTTCAGATATTATTATTATTATAGTATTTATGCAACTCGGTCGCCACACACTAGTAATAGCATATTTCCACTTACCGAGCATCGTCTCATCCCAATAATCTAACATTTTTCAAGTGAACTAGCTAGGCGAGTAGATCAGACTCGCAGATAGAGAGATCTTTTGTTTTGCTCTGCCTACAGGGTAAGTGTATTCAGAGGTTTATGTTTTGAGTAAATGCACCTGAGGAGATGTTTAAATATGTATATATGGTTTGGAAACATTGAATTCTAGTATTGTATATATGGTGTATGACTGTATGTTTTCCGCTGCATAGGTGTGTCTATTTATGTACCGGGATACCTCGGTGCCATATGAAGCCTGAGTTGTTATAATAGGTCTAACGAGGGTAACAAATTAATTTATTTCATTTTATAAAAAAATGGTGTAATTTTTGGGTCGTTATAGTTTGGTATCAGAGCTTAGGTTGCTAGGCTCTGTAGACTTTAGAGTAGAGCGGAAAACATCACCAGAATTTAGAAATAGAATCTTAAGACGAGCGGAATAGGATATCAGTGGATTAATCTTGGGAAATTAGAATGAGAATTTAGGGTTGTGTTATGTGGTTTGGAGGTAGAGTTTCGGGGTGGTTTCTGTGTTTTTTCTAGGGAGACGATTCTAGGAAAACCATAGTAAACTATTGATGATTTCTATTTCCATACGGTAAGGCTTGACCTTAAATTAGTGATAAGAGGTTAGGGGTATTTTAGTTAGTAGTATTATAGGGTTCAGATACTCAAAATAATTTGGTAATATAGCAAGATGTACCAGGAGGTAGTAGCGCTCACGCTAGTGGCGATGATGGAGCTGGGTCTTCTGGTGCAGGAGGCGGGGATTCAGATGTTGTGCTACACAGTGTGTCTCAGCAAGTCATGGCTGAGATTGCCCGGAGCTCCAGGGAGGTCCATCTCCAGCTCAGGGGTACACAATAGAAAAAATTACGAAAATGAACCCACCAGCATTTTTAGGAGCGGCTGATCCTGCAGTTGCTGATAATTGGGTGCAGGAAATAGAGAATATTTTGATGGTGCTTCACAGCACTGATGAGTAAAGGGCCTTTATGCAACGTATAAGCTGACAGGGGAGGCCAAGAGATGGTGGATAACCGCTAGACTACTAGAGAAGCAGTGAACAATTCTAGTGCCGATGACTTGGGCCTGATTCAGGGACATATTCTTTGATAGATACTATCCTGCCTCAGTTAGAGAGGCTAGAGTACAGGAGTTTCTGAGCTTGTCCCAGGGATCGATGACAATCTAGTAGTACGCAGTGAAATTTATCGAGTTATCACATTTCTGATGTTATATTGTTCCAGACGAAGCTAAGAAGGCTAGGATGTTTGAGAGATATTTGAAGCGAGATATTTATAGACAGGTGGTAGTACTGAGGATACAGGACTTCTCAGAGCTGGTTGAAAGGGCCATAATAGCAGAGGAGAGTTTGCCGAGAGAGACTGAGATATAGAGCCAAAAGAAGAGGACCACACCCTCGAGTTTTCAGGCGGGGTCTAGCCGAGACCCTTGGAGAGGAGTTAGATCTGGTGGGGGACGGAAGTAGATGGTAGAGCATAGTGGATTTTAGAGTGGACAGTCTTATACCACTTGCCCTAGATGTGGACGGAGACATCCAGGTGAGTGCCAAGGGGGGGAGAATGTCTACTACCATTATGGGAGACCCGACCATATGGCTCGATCATGTCAAATGCCGCCGATTCATGGACCAACTCCCAGACCAAACCGGGGTGGTCATCCGACGCCTCGTGGAGGCTAGCAGAGGAACACGACGCCGGCGAGGGTATATATGTTGACGCCAGGAGACGAAGAGACTGTTGGAGACATTGTCACAGGTACACTTATTGTATTATCATATAAAGTTATTATTTTTTTTGACACAGGTGCCACCCATTCCTTTATATCGGCGGGGTATGTTAGAGTAACTAGGGTAGAAGCACAGTTATTAGATGTAGAGCTGCCTGTGGTCACGCCGACGAGATCTGTGGTAAAATTTAGGAAGGTGCTTCGAAACTTTCCAGTAAGCATTCAGGAGAAAGTACTACCAGCTGATCTTATGGTATTAGATATGCAGGGGTTTGATGTAATAATAGGTATGGATTGTCTAGCAGTTAATCACGCTAGCATAGATTGCCATAAAAAAGAAGTGATTTTCAGACTCCCGGGTGAGCAACAATATAAATTTGTGGGTTCACGTATGCGTGCCTTGCCACAGCTTGTGTCAGCTATTCAGGTGAAGAGAATGCTACAGGGTGGTTCCCAGGGATATGTTGTGTACATAAATGAATTGCCAAAAGAAGAACTAAAACAAGCTCATATATTGGTAGTTAGAGAATTTCCAAATGTTTTTCGAGAGGATTGCCTAGCTTATCACTAGACCAAGAAATTGTATTTCCCATGGATCTGTTGTCGGGGTCAGCACCACTATCTAAAGCACCATACCATATGGATCCAGTCAAATTAAAGGAATTGAAAGATCAGTTACAGGAGTTGTTGGATAAGGGATTTATCATACCCAGTGTATCTCCCTAGGGAGCACTAGTTCCATTTGTGAAGAAGAAATATGGGACCATGAGATTGTGTATAGAATATAGGGAGATAAACAAACTGAAAGTCAAGAATAAATATCTTCTCCCTAGGATCGACGGTTTATTTGATCAGCTTTAGGGGACCCAGGTCTACTCCAAAATTTACCTGCGGTCTAGTTGTCATCAGGTGAAAGTTAGAGCAGAGGATATTTTGAAAACAGCATTCCGAACCAGATATGGGCATTACAAATTTTTGGTGATGCTATTTGGGTTGACTAATGTACCAACAATATTTATAGATTTAATAAATCGAGTATTCCACTAGTACCTGGACCTATTTGTTGTGGTTTTCATTGATGATATACTAGTCTACTTGAGAAGTTCTGAGGAGCACGAGCATCATCTGAGGCTGGTGTTGTAGACATTGAGTGAAAGAAAGTTGTACAAAAAATTCAGGAAATGTGAATTCTAGTTAAGGCAGGTTACTTTCCTTGGGCATGTGATCTCCAAGGGCTGTATATCAGTCGATCCGAGTAAGATAGAAGCAATGGTGAGTTGGGAAAGGCTAGGAAATGTCCAGGAGGTTAGAAGTTTTCTGGGTTTGGTAGGCTACTACCGACGCTTCGCAGATGGTTTCTCTAGATTGTCGGGTCTATTAACATGACTTACGAGGAAAAATGTGAAGTTTGATTGGACTGATGATTGTGAGCATAGTTTCCAAGAGTTAAAGCGGCGGTTGGTTTCAGCACCGGTATTGGCTATTCCATTAGGGGAGGATGAAGTTGTGATATACAGTGATGCATCTTTGAAGGGTTTTGAATGTGTGTTAATGCAGCATGGAAGAGTTATAGCCTACGCATCTAGATAGCTTAAAGAATATGAGAAGAACTACCCTGTGCATGATTTAGAAATAGCTGCAGTGGTCTATGCTTTAAAAATCTGGAGGCATTATCTATATGGTAGGAAATGCGAAATTTTCACGGACCAAAAAAGCTTAAAATATTTTTTTACTTAGAAAAAACTGAATATGAGGCAAAGAAGGTTGCTAGAACTCATTAAAGATTATGACTACACTATTAGTTACGACCCAGGGAAAGCGAATATGGTAGCAGATGCTCTGAGTAGGAAATCAGTGGGACCAGCACTGGCAACTATGGAGGTTCAGCATTCGATCCTGATGGATTTGGAAAGTCTTGGTGTAGAGTTAGTAGAGGATAATCCTAAGGAATTTATTGCTAGCCTAGTAGTGCAGCCTACGTTATATGAAAAGAATAAGGCTGCTCAGGGAGAGGAGTTCAGTATCTCTAATGACGGAGTTCTGAAGTTTCGCACAAGATTGTGTGTGCGTGTAGATGATGATATTAGGAGAATGATTTTATAAAAGGCTCACAGATCACTATACACAGTTCATCCTGGCAGTACTAAAATGTATAGGGATCTGCGAGAGTATTTCTGGTGAAGTGGAATGAAAAGGGAAATTGCTGAATTTGTACAACAGTGTTTGACGTGTCAGCAGGTTAAGGCTAAGCACCAGATACCGGCAAAGCATTTATAGCCACTGTATATCCCTAAGTGGAAGTGGGATCACATATTTATGGACTTCGTCACTGGGCTACCGCTAGTACCACATGGTCAGAATGCCATTTGGGTAATTGTGGATTAGCTAACAAAGACAGATCATTTTATACCTATTAAAGTTTGCTACCCTATGAACAGATTGGTAGAGATTTACATTCAAGAGATCGTTCAACCCCACAGAGTGCCACTGTCTATAGTCTCAGACCGTGACCCACGCTTTACATCACGGTTTTGGAAGAGCTTGCAGGAGGCTTTGGGGTCTGAGTTAGCATTCAGCAGCGTTCTTCATTCTTAGACTAATGGTTAGACAGAGAGAACGATTCAGGTACTTGAGGATATGCTGCGAGCGTGTGTATTTGACTTTAGGGGTAGCTAGACCCAATATTTTCCGCTAGTTGAGTTTGCCTACAATAACAGCTATCAGGCTAGTATAGGGATGACACCTTACGAGACGCTTTATGGTAGGAGGTTCTGTTCTCCTCTATACTAGGATGAGCTAGGTGAGAGGTGAATTTTGGGGCCATAAATAGTGCAACAAGCATATGATAAAGTTTGACTTATTAGAGATAGAATCTGGGCAGCACAGAGTCAGAAGAAAAGCTATGTAGATACTCGCCGCCGGGAACTAGAATTTAAAGTGGGTGATAATGTATTTTTGGAAATAGTACCACTGAAGAGAGTCATGAGATTTGGGAAGAAGGGTAAGTTGAGCCCTAGGTTTATTGGCCCGTTTGAAATACTTGAGAAGATTGGGTCAGTTTCCTATCGACTAACTTTATCACTAGCTTTGTACAGAATACATGATGTATTTCATGTCTCTATGTTAAGGAAATATGTCCCAGATCCTTCCCATATCATCAGTTATACAGAATTAGATTTCAGTGATGCTTTACCTTATGAGGAAGCTCCAGTACAGATCTTAGATAGAAAAGAACAGGAGTTGCACAATAAGAAAATACCACTAGTAAAAATCCTATGGAGGAATCACGCAGCGGAGGAAGTTTCTTAGGAGCCTGAAAAGGAAATCAGACAGAAATACCCATATCTATTTAGTGAGGTATAGTAGTCATTTGTAAAGTTCAAGTAATGGTAGTTTTATTTTATTTAGTATAGGATAATGAATGTATAGTTGAATTTTAGATTATAGGATAGGTAGTGTTTTGATTTTAGAAGAATTTTACTTTATAAATATAGTTGTAAACTTCTAGAATCCTAAATATAACCACGGTATTCCTCCACCATAAGTGAGGGTAAGTAATAAAATAAGTAGCTTATTTTTCTTAATGGATGGTGTTTAATAAAGATAGTAAATTTTGAGGACGAAATTTTATAAGGAGGGGAGAATGTAGAGACCCGTAGAATTATGATAATTAAATAATAAAAGAATAAGGAAAGGAAAATTTCAAAAAGGGCTTATAGGGTCTCGTCGACGAATGCGGGATTTCGTCGACGAGTATTCTACTAGGGATCGTCGACATACACACGTGTCTCGTCGATGAGAAGTTACCGACAGGGGGTTTGGTAGCCTGAAATTCATCGATGATAGGTTTATGTTCAGCAATGAACTTCCTATATGGACTCGTCGATGAGATGACGTGTCTCGTCGACGAATCCAGGTCTATAAGTAAGCCAAAAACCAGTTTTTTAACAAAAAATCACGCAGGAACTCTCTCTCTATCTCTCTCTCTAAAAACCGACCCTCTCCCCTTCCTTATTCGATTTCGGCTCCATTTTTCGTCGATTTGATGATTGGAAGCCACCATGCTACTCCTGGGAAGATTCTCTTCAAGTCTGCTAGAGTAGATTGTTGGTTGGGCCAACTTGGGCATCATCCCAAAACCAGGGTGAGTGGATTATTTGAATATTTTAAGTGTTACGTAGTTCATTTGAGGTCAGATTTAGTATTATATGCGAATATACTAAAGTTTTGTGAAGTAAAATTTGAGTATTATATTTTCAGGAATAAGGTGTTTTGAGACCCTACAAATATGGGTTAGAGACCCCAGTGAATATTTCCAAGAACTCAGGTAAAATATAATCCAGAAAATTTACGAGTATGTAGGTTCGAGGTAATAAAGATGATCTACTAGAAATATGTTTATGGGTGTTATTTCAGGATTTTGGGGATAGTACGTTGTGTGCGTAAAGATTCAGCTGGAGGCGAACCTCCCAGCCAGTTAGGTAAGGGAAATATGCTATGCTAGAAATTTTAGCAAGGTTATCAGAAAATTATGTGTGTATATATATATATATATATATATCAGTTTATCATCCAATATTTCCAGAATATGAGTTTTTATTATTTGTGTGGCCTGAGTGGATATTTTCCTGATATAGAATTTATATAGTTTTTTTTTTCCTAGAATATCGTGATTTACAGTATATACATATATAGATAGATATTTACCAGACAGATACTTATCAGACAAGTATTACAGATATTTTCAGACTAGTATGTTATAGTAATTACATAATGTCATGTTTCCTAAAACTATAACAGTCAGATTTTACATATTATACTGTCAAATATTGCAGTCAGACATACAGTTATAACAGTCAGATACTACAGTTATGTTATTCAGATATTACAATATTTTTAGTTCAGATTTATAGTGTTATGGTTATTTTGGAAACATGATGAAGATAGTAGGGTAATTGTAGTAATAGTATATATACGATATTAGATCCTTGATGAAATATTTCAGACAAATTCAATCAGCAGAGCACATTACCGTTGCTATTTTTAGATTAGAGTGCAACCACATATCTCCGATAGTATGTGGATTTCGTCAACCGTGCCCGGAGAGTTTGCAGTCTCCCCAGAACTCTGGGTTGAGGGGGCTTGATTTGACGAGGTAGTTTTCCAGTTCCGTGCTTAGGAGAGGATGTAGTTTGGCTAGACTAAGGATGGGTAGAGTACAGTTGACTTGCCTGGTAGGCCAACCAGAGTTAAGTCTAGCCTATGGGCCCCACAACCCTGCCATGAGGGGTTAAATCATGACATACAGTTTTTCAGTGAAAAATCTCAGTTATGTATATGTATAAAGATTTATAGAATTTAATAAATATAGTATAATATTAGAAGTATGAAAAGTAGAAAACTCAGATGATATAATTATGTTTTAAACTACGATGAATGTAAGTTATACTTTATACTGATTTGCCAGCTTATACAGTTTCAGATTTTATTATTATAGTATTTATGCAACTCGGTTGCCACACACTAGTAATAGCATATTTCCACTTACTGAGCGTCGTCTCATCCCAATAATCTAACATTTTTCAAGTGAACCAGCTAGGCAAGCAGATTAGGCTCGCAGATAGAGAGATCTTTTTTTTTGCTATGCCTACAGGGTAAGTGTATTTAGAGGTTTGTGTTTTGAGTAAATGGTATTGGGGAGATGTGTAAATATGTATATATGGTTTGGAAACATTGAATTCTGGTATTGTATATTTGGGTGTATGACTTTATGTTTTTCGCTACATAAGTGTGTCTATTTATGTACCAGGATACCTCGGTGCCATCTAAAGCTTGAGATGTTATAACAGGTCTATCAGGGGTAACAGATTAATTTATTTCATTTTATAGAAAAAAAATGGTTTAATTTTTGGGTAGTTACATTTCCCCCTCACTCTTAATTATTTCAACCTTCGAAATCTAATTTCATGCTCTAGTCTTTCTGCTTGGAAACGTCGCCATCGATGGATTTACCATGGTTTTATGAAACTTTAAACTGATTCAGAAAATTGTGAAAGTCCATCAAGGGATTTCTGCCTCCAGGCTACAAGATAGAATCCTATAACTTTTAACACCTAACTCACTCATTTCCTATCCTCATTGTCATTTGTTCCTATAATCTGGTATTTATCATCCCAAAATCTGCAGAACCCAAAACCTAATGCTCTGACATTTCTATAACCAGGCAATGTGAAATTAATCATACTTTCGGTTGGAAACCTGTTCTGATAGCATTTGTAACGTCTCGACCCCCTAAATGGGCCCAGAGTTCTATTAATCCATTCATTTACCTGATAATCCATATTCTAATATCATGTACGCAGTGGAAAACATAAATATAATCTCCACAAAATCAACTTTTATCTACTTCTATCTATTTACCAAAATCAACTTTTCATCCACCTATAATTACATATATTCATATCTCCAAAAACATAATCCAGAGCTTCTAGTATTCACAATTCTGAAAACTTAAAACATAAAACATAAAACATAAAATATGTACATCCCAAAAATATCATCAAAATTATACCCTTTTCCCTTTCTATAACCCAAAAATGCTATAAACACCACGAACTCTCTAAGCTCGATCTTGTGAAAGTCATGAAAGATAAATTCGTATTCGGGTGAGACACATCTTAGTAAGGGATAAAAAATAATATATTAAAGCAGCGTGTGGCAACATGAGTTTTGTAAATAACATATTATTCATCATTTCCAAATCATTAATATAATTTTTGAAATCATTTTTTGAACCTAACCAAACACATCTAAGGTATTTTACCCATGTGATTACCTAAGGATAGGGGTGATTACCCGCCTATACAAGTAGCACCCCTCTGCTTTGATATTTTAGGCAACCAAAGGTCACAACTAAAGCATACCAGAGTACTTACCTTACTCAGTAAGCCCACAGGTGAAGAAGTAATCATGTACTCACACAAATCATACAAAAGTTAACCAGTGAAGGCTCTGGAGAATAGGGAAATCTACCCACCCATTCAAGTAGTTTCCTTCTACTCTAGTACATTATGCATCATATTGCTACATTTGATACCTACTAGCGCACTCGCCTTTCTCAACAAAACCTTGAGCGAAGAGTTTGCCCCGCTCAAACGTAATATATTCTACTAGCATAAATACTGATAATATCATAATACATTATTTTGTCGATCATTATTCTGTAATTCTCATATGTTCATGTTCTCAGCTTGATATTTCATAGCGTTTCACTTTACGCGACTCATTCCATTTCACATTGTTCGCATTTCATATTTCCTTATCACTCTCATTGTCTTTTAATTATAATAGCTCCCTTTTAGCTGTCATTAACATGATCTACAACTCCCTTTTGGCTGTGATAAGCATAATCCAAAACACCATTTTGGCTATCATAAACGTGATCCACAGCTCCCTTTTGGCTATCCTAAACGTGATCCACAACTCCCTTTTGGCTGTCGTAAACATGGTTGCATTAACAAACACATGCAGCATATTCCATATAACATTTCATTTTAGTGCATTTCCTGCATAACATGCATCTCATACGTATAACGTAGTCCCATACAAGGTTCAATTTACTCATGCATTTAACATTCATATACTCAAAATATACTTTTCTTATCTTACATAATTATCCTGAAAATATCTTTCACTTTTATCAGTTCGTTTTCGCATATACGTATCTAATAAACAACCCTTAGCTCGAAAAACATAATTTAAATGGTCGGCATTTTATATCAATACCGAAACATATACACGTATATATAACACAATTCATTTTCCATTAAATTCATAAAAATTCTTGTTTAATATATATTTTTTTCTTTATTTGATTTCTTGAACTATGCCAACAAGGACCCTGAAAAGATACCTGCGACGCTCACCCAAGCCCTGAAATAAAAATCCTAGCTCCATTAAATCAACTCTAAATAAAATACTATTTAAATATTTCCTAAGCCCATAAATTTCAAATAAATAATTATACCCTAAAATATAACCAATTTACTTAATTCCCCAAATTTCACTCTTGTTTTGGAGTGGTGCCGAGGATACCCAAATTGAAAATTTACGCTAGCCAAAATGTCGACGATCGCGACTAACACCTTGCAGTGGTGCCTGATCGTCGATTTAACGGCATATTTAAGGAAAAATTAAGGATTTAGAGGAAATATACCTTTCCTCAGAAGTGGTGGCTACGCCGCTTCCATGACAAATCCGCTCTAGTAGAAATGTCGGTAGCGGAACTAGGATCTCAACAACACCTTCTATTTCCCGATCGTCCGAATATTCGTCGAAAAGTTGAGGAGAGAGAAAGAGGAGACAAAGGAGATGATGAGAGGCACTAAGAGAGAGCGCAGGAGCTCTCTTTGTAATTCAGAGAGATTTTGATTCAGGAAGCTTCTCTGGTCAGCTTTTTAACTTCCTTTATCTCTTTTTTTTCTTTTACTTTATTCATTAACATAATATCATATTATATTATATACTCATATATATATATATATATATATATATTACCACCATTTTACTTAACTAAATTAATTCAATTTAATAATATTTAATTAATTAATTAATTACTAATAAATAATTCTAATTTAATTTTTTTACTATTCCTTTTATTTGTTTATTTCATTAATAAATTTATTAATGTCTAATTAATTAATTGATAAATAACATATATATATTTATTATTATTTTTTTACTTTTATTTTCTTTTTTCGGGTTACTACAAGTATGTCCAATACGGGATCGTAGGCTAATTTGGCCGAACCTCGATAACAGATTTGGTGTCTCTCTCTCTCCTTATTTCATTTACTTTTTGCATTTTAATTTTCATATGTATATGCTTTTTTAATTATTTATTTTCAAAATTATTCGCATGTATACATTTAATTTAAATGAGATATGCTGCACTCGTGTATGTTCACATTAACTAGTAAATCATTTCACATACACGCTTTAAAATTTAAATGGAATATGATGTGGTATCTGTATGTTAATATTTAATTTGTTGAGAATGACATATTACTTTTAAATATTAGCATACTTGATTACTTGGGGAAATTGTGACTACTTAGAAAGTTCCTAGGTTGTGAAATACTGATTGCGATCTTAAATTGACTTAGGAAATTTTAAATCTCCTATTCACCCCCTTTTTGGGATCACACCAATCACATCAATTGGTATCAGAGCGAGGTTGCAATAAGCTTAACCACTATTTGCATGAAGATTGCAACGACTCATTTTTCGGTGTATCCCTATTTTGAGGGTCAAACCTTTGCAAACCCTCCACTGTTTTTATTGCGTACATTTTACTGTTTGGAAATTGAAAATGATTTTTGAAAAATCAATTGATTGGAAGTTTTGGAAAGTGTTTGGCAAAGAAAATCATATCCCTTTGAAAAATGATTTTTAAATGCATAGTTTCCCAATCTTGAAAATTAAGTTAATGAGCATGACATGTTTGATTAATGCATATTTGTTTTGTCATGCATGTTATATTATGCCTTAGCTACTAATATTTGTGCAAAGTTTTTGTCATATAGTAGTACTAAGGAAAATTGGGAACCCAAAGAGGCATATAAAAACTGAGAGAGAGAGAGAGAGAGAGAGAGAGAGAGAGAGAGAGAGAGAGGAACGCCACTCCAAGTTTTAACGTTTAAGGAGTAAAATGGAAAGATATATATCTTTCTCCTTCTACTTTATTGAATATTTCATGTCATGATTTGTATGATATATCTTGTGTTAAATTTTTATGAATCATGATTATTTTTTTATATAGCATCTTATGAGGCACCTTTCAAAGAAATTTTATTTATACTCATAAGATTTTTAGAATATATTATGTAGGGGGTTCTAAATTTGTAAGTGCATAAATAGTGTTTTGTGCTTAAAATTCTAAACCTTAGTGTACATTATTATTATACTAAGAACCATAGAAAAGCTAGCCATGTTAAAAGGTTGCATTGATATGCCCAATCTATGCTTAATATATATATCATTTTCATTGGGTATTATATAATATTGGCCATTGTACACTTAGATTTGTTAATCCCCTTCAAATAGACGAATAAGTACTTATTTGTTAAAAGATTTTTAAAGCTATATATGCTTTAGTATAAAAATATTAAATATAGCATATCTTGTCCATCATACATAATTAAGTTTTAGGGAATTAATCATTATACTAGATCATAACCCTAAACTCATAATGAAGTTAAAATGCTTAAACATCTTCAAAGTTCATCCCAGTTAGAAATTATTGAAAAAGTATGTGAATTTAGGTATAATCCCAAGAGGGGGTGAAATGGGTATTTTAAAAAATCTTGGTCTTCATATTCTAATTTTGAAAACTTACAACCACACATGCATATGCTAGGTGACAAGCAGTTCATAATTACACAACCTAGCAATTTCAAAGTATGATTTTATCAACCAATCAATATTACCCAATCACTTACAAACGTACTGAATATTCAATATGTACACAATAATCAAATGAGTAAACGCAAGTGGAAATTAAAGTGAGATAAGGGAAGAGAGATGCAAACACGATTTTTACGAGGTTTGGCCAAACCCGGCCTACGTCCTCACCTTGGGTAAACTATCCAAGGATTCCACTATACTGATCCTTAACTTGGGACGGAGCTTCTTGTTACAATCCGCTGCTTACAAGAGGCGTAGCTTCCTCCTCACAATTCACAAACCGAATCATTTATACAAATAATAAATAATAAATTTTTGAACATTCAAACACTTCTCAATAAGCTAATGAGTACAATCAGCCCTAAGCACTCTCATAAGATATAATATGAAGATGTATGTAAAAATTTGATCTTATATGAAAAATATATGTGTATGAGATGCTTCAAAGATCTACACTTTATTCAATATCTTCCAAAAATGATTTCTTAAAAATATATGCTTTGGAGATCTGAGGGTTTGTTTTCAAATAACTTTTGCAAGAATAAAATATGAGATCCTTTTAAAAAAATATTCTTGAATATCACACAGATCTAAGTTCTTACTGTAGAGACCCAAAAAATAAAATAATAAAAGAAAATGTGAAAAATAGATTTTTGGGCAAAACAAGGAGAAAACCGGAGACAGTTTTCTGAAGGAGGCAGAAAACAGGCGACGATTTTGGGTATTTTCCGCGGACAGGTAAAAGGTAAACGGTAATTTCTGGGCCGATTAATGGAAAACCGGCGACAGTTTTCTGAGAGTATAAAGAAACCGTCAACGGTTTTTGGGTGTAGTGCTGAAATTATAAAGAGAAGCCGAGAATCATTTGAAACCATAAAATTAAAACCTCTCTCTCCTTTCTTTCTCAAACCCTACAACCCTCCAACCTTGCACCTTCGATTCCGGCTTTGTTAAAGCCTGGATTGATGATCAGGAACCACCATAAAGTTCCTTTGAGTATTTATGGGTTGTTTATCTGAATTATGGGATGAATAGACTTAGAAATGAAAATATGAATATAGTTCTAGGGCTGAATTAAGGAATGGGAATTTTTTGAAATACAGGGTTTGGTGAGAATACCGCAGGCAGGCTAAGGATTTTAGTGCGTATTTTCTCAGGAACCCAGGTAGAATGATAAATAATTTATAGTTTAGAAAATTGTGAATATGCAGATTTGGGAAAACGTGAATACGATAATTATTTTGGGAATTTAGTGAATTGAATGGAGAATATTCGTGTATAATTTCAGGGTGTTGAAATTACGAACACCGCAAGCGTGAGATAGAAAACAGAAGAAATAATTTAGAAAGTCAGGCAAGGGAAATGTGTTATGCCGGTTAATTTAGAAATTTTACGAGTAAAGCATAGTATTTGAAGATGAGTTTTAGAGTATGATTTTTGAATAAATTAGAGCATGGAAATTATACACTATTATAGACAATATTTATTGAGTTTTATTTAATTTGTGTGGCATGAGAAATACCGGATAATTACAAAATTTTATATAGATCTATAGAATCATGATTATATAGTTTTTACAAAATAATGATACACAACTTATATAGTTTTATTTACAGAGCTATGACTATACAGAGGCTTACAGAATTACAGATTACATGGTTATACAGAAATATGTCTATATAGTATTTTACAAAACTATGTTTATACAATATTTTACAGAACCATGTTTATACAGTATTTTACAGAACCATGATTATAAATAATTTTACAGAAACATGGGTATACAGAGCATAGAACCATGACATACAGAAACAAATTATATAGATTTACAGTTATACATCGTTATGATAAATATAAAGAATTACAACATCATGATAATACAGTTTATACAGAATCATGGTAAAACAGATAGATGTTATATAGAAATAGTATTATATAGTATCAGACCCTGATGGAACAGAGCAGTTTACAGAGCACGGTATTGTGGCTATACAATATAGAAAGTGCAACCATACATCTTAGATAAAGTATGGTATTGCCGATTGTGCCACAGGTAGAGTAGTGGGCTCCCGAGCGTCCGGACCAAGTGGAGTGGGCCTTTCGTGCTATAGGCATATACAGATGCATACAATTAGGCTAGCATTGGTAAGCCAACAAGTGTCTAGCCTCGCCTACGGGCCTCACAACCCAGTTATGAGGGGTTAAATCATGACATAAAACCAACTTTGGAAGTTTTCAGAATCATGTAAATATATAGTCTACACAGAAAATAGTGATTACCTATTATAGTTAGAAGTATGATTGAATAGATAATTCAGATATCTCCATATTTTAAATGACATAGGCGTGGGTTATTATACAGTGATATTTATATGATATCTTATTTACAGTTTTAATTATGTTGCGAATAAACTCTTATGCCACACACTGGTAATAACATGTTTCTCCTTACTGAGTGGTGTCTCACCCCAACATTATGAATATTTCAGGTAACCTAGAGAGGTGTGCACTGCTGGCTCAAAGATAGAGGAGACAGCTGAGTTGGCGTAGTTTTGGGGTGAGTCTTGGGCTGGAGAGTAAAGCCCACAATATTTTGCAATTTTTTTGGAAATGATGTACATGTATGTATATATATGGCTCTATAATACTCTGGTATTGTATATTTTGGGATATGTTTGGATATTTTGTTTCCCACTGCATATGTATTATACAGGGAATGCACAGGATACCACGACACTTGCTTAGGGTTGTGATGATGATAGATATTTATATATAGGGTATCAGAGTTATGTTATAAAGTTTTGAAAAAAAAAAATGGTCAGGATTTTTGGGTTGTTACAATTTGGTATCAGAGCCTAGGTTGTTAGGTTCGGTAGACTATAAAGTACAATGGAAAACAATACCAGAGTATAGGAATAGATCAGGAGTTTAGTAAGTAAATGTTAAGGAAAATAAGATGAGTATTTAGGGTATGTTCCGTGATCGGGAAGCAGGATTTCCGTAGTGGTTTCTGTGTCTTTCCTGGGGTGACAATTTTTGGAAAGCCATAGTAAACTATTGTCGGGTTGTGTTTCTAGATTCTTAAACTAAATCTTAAGTTGAGAAGAAGGATGATAGGTTAGTTGAGGATATGAGAATTCATTTAGATAAATATGTCAGTTATATTATGTAGATAGGGTCCTCAGACTATGTTTAACTTCTTTTCAGGATGGACCCTCGGGGTAGCAGTACCCATGCCAGCACAGACGATGGTGCAGATCCCTCTAGTGCGGGTGATGAGAATTCAGATGCAGTTTTGTGTAGTGTGGCTCAGCAAGTTATGACTGATATTGCGCAGAGCTCTAGAGAGTAGGGAGGCCCATCGACAGATCAGAGCTGTACTATTGAGAATTTTACTAAAATGAATCCTTCAGCGTTCTCAGGAGGAGTTGATCCTATAGTGGCTGAAAACTAGATACAGGAGATCAAGAAAATACTAATGGTGCTCCACTATATGGATGAATAGAGGGTTATTTATGCTACCTATAAATTGAAAGGCGAGGCTGAGAGGTGGTCGATGACTACAAGATTATTGGAGGAGCAGAGGCCCATACTAGTGGTTATGACCTGGAGTCAGTTTAAGGAGGTATTCTTTGATAGATATTTTCCTTCTACCGTTAGAGAGGTTAAGGTAGTAGAATTTTTGAATTTGACTTAGGGAGGTCTCACGGTTCAGTAGTATGTGGTGAAGTTCGTTAAGCTGTCACGCTTTGCCCCCTACATCGTCCCAGATGAGGTGAAAAAGGTAAGGATGTTTGAGGCGAGATATATATAGACATGTGATAGTTCTAAAGATCCAGTACTTCTCTGAACTAGTTGACAGAGCCACAATAGTAGAGGAGAGCAAATAGAAAGATGTGGGAGCATCGAGTCAGAGAAAGAGGCCTACGCCTCTGGGATTCCAGGTAGAGTCTAATCGAGGCCCTTAGAGGGGAGACAGATATGGCAGATCTCAAAGATAGGAGAGGGGAGATCATGGGTACTAGGGCGAGCAGGCATACATTATTTGCCCTATATGCAGTAGGATACATATGAGAGCATGCCGGTTAGGGAACATGTTTGCTATAGATGTGGTAGACTCGGACACATAGCACGGGAGTGTCATTGGCTACTGAATAGTGCACCAGCCCCTAGACAGATCCAAAGATATAATCAGACACCCAGGGGTGGTAGCCAGCAAAGGAATACAACATCGGCAAGGGTTTATTCGTTGATGTCAGGAGACGCTGATGCTGCCGGAGATGTCATGACAGGTATTCTTACTACTATATCATATAAAGTTGTTGTTTTTTTTGACAGATGTGCCACCCATTCTTTTGTGTTGTCAGGATATGTCAAACTATCTGGGGTTGAGACACAGATGTTAGATGTCGAGTTGTCAGTAGTCATGCCGACTAGAGCAGCAGTGAGGTGTAAAACGGTGCTTAGAAACTTTCTTATGGGAATTTAAGAGGAAGCATTACCAGTCGACCTCGTGGTATTATATATGTAGGGGTTTGATGTGATATTGGGTATGGACTGGTTGGCGGCTAGTTACGCCAGCATTGATTATCATCAGAAAGAAGTGATCTTCAGACCCCCATGTGAGCAGGAATTCAGATTTATGGGACCACGTGTGAGCGCCTCGCCACAGTTGGTATTGGCTATTCAGGTGAGGAGGCTGATTCAGGGTGGTTGCCAGGGGTATGTTGCTTACATAAAGGAGATGCCAAAATAAGAATTGAAACAAGCTGATATTTCGGTAGTCAAAGAATTTTTAAATGTTTTTCTACAAGAATTACCTGGGTTACCACCAGATCAAGAAATAGAATTTGCCGTGGATCTACTACCAGGATCGGCACTGATATCTAAAGCACCCTACAGAATGGCTCCAGCTGAACTAAAAGAATTGAAAGACTAGTTGCTGGAGTTGTTGGATAAAGAGTTTATTAGACCTAGCGTGTCACCTTGGGGAGCACCAGTCCTATTTGTAAAGAAGAAAGAAGAGACTATGTGAATGTGCATTGATTATAGAGAAATAAATAGACAGTTAAGAATAAATATCCTCTTTCCATAGTTGATGATTTATTTGATCAACTCCAGGGGACCTAGGTCTACTCCAAGATTTACCTTCAATTGGGATACCATCAAGTGAAAGTTAGAGTACAGGACATTTCAAAAACAGCTTTCCGAACCAGGTATGGACATTATGACTAATGCATCGGCAGTGTTTATAGACCTAATCAATCGAGTGTTCCATCAGTACTTAGACCATTTTTTTGTGGTATTTATTCATGATATACTGGTCAACTTGAAGAATTTTGAGGAGCATGAGAATCATCTAAGGCTGGTTTTGTAGATATTGAGGAAACGAAATTGTTCACTAAATTCAAGAAATGTGAATTCTAGATGAGGCAAGTCACTTTCCTTGGGCATGTGATCTGCGTGGATGACATATCAGTAGATCCAAGCAAAATAGAAGCAGTGGTGAATTGGGTGAGATCGGGAAACGTTCAGGGGGTCAGGAGCTTTCTAGGTCTTGTAGGGAACTAGCGACGTTTTGTAAATGGTTTTTCCAGATTATCAGGTCCACTGACACGACTCATGAGGAAAAATGTAAAATATGAATGGACCGACGAGTGTGAGCAAAGCTTTCAGGAGTTAATGCAGTGGCTAGTCATGGCACCGGTGTTAACTATTACATTAGGAGAGGATGGATTTGTTACATACAATGATGCTTCTTTGAAAATACTTGGATGCGTGTTGATGAAGCACAAGAAAGTTATAGCTTACGCTTCTCGGCAGCTTCAAGAGTATAAAAAGAACTACCCGATACATGATTTAGAGCTAGCTGCAGTGGTGTATGCTTTAAAGATATGAAGGCACTATCTTTACGGGGGAATATGTGAGATCTTCATTGATCATAAAAGTTTGAAGTATTTTTTCACCCAGAAAGAACTGAATATGAGGAAGAGAAGATGGCTAAAGCTCATTAAAGATTATGATTGTACTATCTGCTACCACCTAAGGAAAGCAAACGTGGTGGCTGATGCGCTAAGACGAAAATTAGGGGGTGCAGTATTGTCAGTAATGAAGATTCAGCATCCGATTCAGATGGACTTGGAGAGGCTCAGTGTGGAATTAGTAGAGGATGCTCACCAGGCATTTATTGCCAACTTAGTGTTACATACTACTTTGCAAGAGAAGATTAAAGCTACTCAGATAAATGATGCAGAATTGATAGAGTTAATGGATAAAGTGCAGGACAGACAAGGAGAGGAGTTTACTATTTCAGATGATGGAGCCCTGAGGTTCCGTACCAGACTGTGCGTTCCTGCAGATGCTGAGATCAGGAGGGCTATTTTAGAGGAGGCTCACATATCCATTTACACAGTTCATCCTGATAGCACTAAGATTTATCGGGACCTTCGAGAGTCATTCTGGTGGAGCGGTACAAAGAGCGAGATAGATGAATTTGTGGAGCAGTGTTTGATGTGCCAGTAGGTAAAAGTTGAGTGCTAGAGATTGGTAGGATAGTTGCAGCCACTCCATATCCCCAAGTGGAAGTGGGACCATATATCTATGGATTTCGTCACAGGATTACCACTAGTGCTACATGGACAAAACGCCATTTAGGTAGTTGTTGACCGACTGATGAAGACTGCCCACTTCCTACCTCTTAAAGTTAGCTATCCTATGAACATAGTGACAGAGATATATATATTCAGGAGATAGTTCGACCTCATGGAGTGCCAATATCTATAGTTTCAGACTGAGACCCACGTTTCACGTCCTGGTTTTGAAGGAGTCTGCAAGAAGCTTTGGGGTCTTAGTTATCATTCAGCACAACTTTTCATCCTCAGACTGATGGGCAGATAGAGAGGACGATTCAGATACTTGAGGATATGCTATGAGCCTGTGTGCAGGATTTTGGGGGTAGCTGGATTCAGTATATGTCACTGTTTGAGTTTGTGTATAATAACAGTTATCAGGTCAGCATCAGCATGGCACCTTGCGAGGCGTTATATGGTAGGAGGTGCCGTTCTCCACTATATTAGGATGAAATGGGTGAGAGGCGAGTTCTGGGGCCAGAGTTGGTACAGCAGGTGTGTGATAAAGTTTGACTTATTAAAGACATAGTCAGTGCAGCTTAGAGTCGGTAGAAAAGCTACGCAGACACTCACCGAAAGGAATTAGATTTTGATGTGGGAGGTCAGGTATTTATAAAAGTAGTGCCACTGAGAGGAGCTATGAGGTTTAAAAAGAAGGGTAAACTTAGCCCTAGGTTTATTGGCCCATTTCAAATACTTGAGAGAGTGGGTCCAGTTGCCTACAGGCTAACTTTATCACTAACTCTATCTAGGATACATGATGTATTCCATGTTTCCATGTTGAGGAGATACGTCCCAGACCCCGCCCTCGTGATTAGTTACGAATAATAGAGCTTAGAGATACATTAGCATATGAGGAATCACCAGTGTAGATTCTAGATAGAAAAGAACAGGAGTTATGTACCAAGAAAATTTCACTAGTAAAAGTCTTGTGGAGAAATCATGCAGTAGAGGAAGCGTCGTGGGAGCTAGAGGAGAAGATGTGACAGAAACGCCCACATTTGTTTAGTGGGGACCAGCATTGATCAAAAAAGAATAGTGATAATTTAGGTAAAGTAAATATAGTTGAATTTTATTTTGTGCAGAGCTGGATAATGTATATATAGTTATATTTTGGTTTATTAGATATAGTGGGTTTTGGGAGAATTTTTGGTTGGTTATTGTAATCTTCTAGAACCATGTATGTAACCACAGTATTCCTCCACCAGAAGTGAGGGTAATTAATAAAATAAGTAGAAAAGTTTCCTCAAAGGATGGTGAATAGTACTGATAGCAAATTTCAAGGACGAAATTTTTATAAGGAAGTGGAAATGTAAAGACTTGAAAAATAAAATAATAAAAGAAAATGATAAAAATAGATTTTTGGGCAAAGTAAGGAGAAAATCGGGGACGGTTTTCTGAAGAAGGTTGAAAACTGGCGACGGTTTTGGGTATTTACCGCGGTTGGGTAAAAGGTCAACGGTAATTTTTGGGCCGGTTAATGGAAAACCGGCGACAATTTTTCTGAGAGTATAAGAAAACTATCGACGATTTTTGGGTGCAGTGCTGAAATTATAAAGAGAAACCGAGAGTCATTTGAAAACATAAAATTAAAACCTCTCTCTCCCTTCTCTCTCAAACCCTATGACCCTCCAACCTTCCACCTTCGATTCTAGCTCCATTAAATCCCGGATCGACGATCTGGAATCACCATAGGGTTCCTGGGAAGATTCTCTACATCGTAGCCAGAGTGGAATTTCAATTTGGGGTTTCAGGAAACTATCACAAAAATGAGATAAGGGTGTTATTTGAGTATTTATGGGTTGTTTATCTGAATTATGGGATGGATAGACTTAGAAATGTAAATATGAATATAGTTCTGGGGTTGAATTAAGGAATTGAAATTTTGTCAAATACAGGGTTTGGTGAGAATACGACAGGCAAGCTAAGGATTTTAGCGGGTATTTTCTTAGGAACCCAGGTAGAATGATAAATAATTTATAGTTTAAAAAATTGTGAATATGCGGATTTGGGAAAACGTAAATACGATAATTATTTTGGGAATTTAGTGAATTGACTGGAGAATATTCATGTATAATTTCAAGGGGTTGAAATTACGAACGCCGCAGGCGTGAGATAGAAAACAAAAAATAGAATTCAGAAAGTCAGGTAAGGGAAATATATTCTGCTAGTTAATTTAGAAATTTTACCAGTAAAGCATAGTATTTGAAGATGAGTTTCAGAGTATGATTTTTCAATAAATTAAAGCATGGAAATTATACACTATTACAGATGATATTTATTGAGCTTTGTTTAATTTGTGTGGCATGAAAAATATTGGATAATTACAAAATTTTATATAGATCTATAGAATCATGATTATACAGTTTTTACAAAATAATGATATACAACTTATATAGTTTTATTTATAGAGCTACGACTATACAAAGGCTTACAGAATTACAAATTACATGGTTATACTGAAATATATCTATATAGTATTTTACAAAACTATGTTTATATAGTATTTTACAGAATCATGTTTATACAGTATTTTACAGAACCATGATTATACAGAATTTTACAGAACCGTGATATACAGAGCATAGAACCATGACATACTGAAATACAGATTATACAGATTACAGTTATATAGCGTCATGGTAAATAGAAAGAATTACAGCATCATGGTAATATAGTTTATATGGAATCATGGTAAAACAGATAGATGTTATATAGAAATAGTATTATATAGTGTCAGACCCTGATGCAATTGAGCAGTTTACAGAGCACATTAGTGTAGCTATATAGTATAGACGGTGCAACCATACGTCTCAGATAGAGTATGGTATTGTCGATTGTGCCACAGGTAGAGTAGAGGGCTCCCTGGTGTCCGGACAAGGTGGAGCGGGCCTTTCGTGCTATAGGCATATATAGATGCATACAGTTAGGCTGGCATTGGTAGGCCAATCAGTGTATAGCCTTGCCTATGGGCTGCACAACCCAGTCATGACGGGTTAAATCATGACATACAGCCATCCAGGGAAGTTTTCAGAATCATGTACATATATAGTATACACAGAAAACAATGATTACCTATTATAGTTAAAAGTATGATTGAATAAATAACTCAGATATCTCCATATTTTAAATGACATAGGCGTGGGTTATTATATAGTGATATTTATATGATGTCTTATTTACAGTTTTAATTAAAGGATATGTTGCGAATAAACTCTTATGCCACACACTGGTAATAACATGTTTCTCCTTACTAAGAGTTGTCTTACCCCAACATTATAAACATTTCAGGTAACCCAGAGAGGAGTGCAGGGCTGGCTCAAAAATAGAGGAGGCAGCTGAGTCAGTGTAGTTTTGGGTTGAGTCTCGGGCTGGATAGTAGAGCCCACCGTATGTATATATATATGTATGTATATATATAAGTGGGTTTGTAATACTCAGGTATTGTATATTTTGGGATATGGTTTGGATATTATGTTTCCCGCTGCGTAGGTATTGTACAGGGAATGCACAGGATACCATGGCACCCTCTCAGGGCCGTGATGATGACATATATTTATATATAGGGTATTAGAGTTATGTTATAAAGTTTTGAAAAAAAAATGGTCAGAATTGTTGGGTCATTAGACTTGCTTTCAAATATTTTATGCAGAGATAATATTATATCTTTGAATAAAAATAATAAACTTAAATATCACAAAGATATAATCCCTAAAAACGATTTTCCTAAAATATTTTTATCAAGTATATGGAATACTAGGGTTCTTGTTCCCAATATGTTGACTCTACGAGTCCAATTTGGTTTTGATAATGAAAAATCACTTGGTATTTGATCTATGCATTGAGTTTGTGAACATGATCTATATTAAGCATGCACGGAAGGATAACGAGTCATGGAAGCCATAAAGTAAACCATACATATCTTGGCAAGATCCATGGAACTCAAAGAGTATGAGAATCAAGTTGCAAGCGGAAAAGTTCAAGAACGTCATGGGAATGGGTACTTAGAACTTATGTATTTACATTTTTGCATGATTTAATTTGAGGCTCAACCTATACCCTAGAATGACTTTAGGACTCATGCATTTCATGAACATCATTATGGGATATTCATGGACTTAGAAATATTGTTAAAACCTTGGAAAATGTTTTTATAAAAGAGTCAAGAAAGAGAGCAAAGCAGATTTTTAAATTAGAAAAGAAAAATTCAGAAAAATGGCACTTCGGTAGCCTAAACACAACCTCAGTTGCCTGAAGAATTTATTTAGGAGCCTGAAGATTAAGTCGGTAGCCTGAAGATTTATTGGTGAAACACAGAATCAGGTCGAGGCACTTCAGTCTCCTGAACTTGGACTTTAGATGCTTGAACTTGCCACTTTAGGAGCCTAAACCCCACTTCAATTGCTTGAACTTGTGGGAAAACTTAAAATTTTGATTTTAATAAAAGAACACGCGAGCTATATTTTGATCCTACGGTTGAGATCAAATCTAAGGGTAAGACACTATATATACTGAATATCTAAACCCTAGTACGTTAGCCAAGACAAGCTAAGACAAAAGAGAAGAGAAGAGAACTTTGTTTGAAAGAGAATTGAGAAATCTAAGCGTAAAGCTATACGATTTCCTGCACTCCAATCTATATTCATCTTCCTTGGGCAAATCAACTCAGAAAACCAAAAAGGGATCTCTCTTATACATCTTGATTGCAACTTGGTCTTGAGGTTTGGTCATTGAAGTTAATATTTTCAAAAGTTTCTCATCTCATCAATTGTTATTGAATATCGTTAGAAAATTGATCTTGAGTGTGCATATACATATAAAGATTGCTTTTGCAAAGATCATTACTTGAAAAAGTTTTTAGCTATAAGTTGAATATTTTTTGATTCAAGAGTATATATATATTTTTCATTGAGCTTATCATTGTAAGATCTACTTTTGAATATTGGTTAAGAAATTTATCTTGAGAGCGCATATATTAAATCACTTTGATAATATTATCACTTGAAAAGAGCTTTAGCTATTGATTGAATACTTTTGGTTCAAGTGAGTTTTTCCATTCAAAGACTTGATATTTTTAATATTACAAATCCACTTGATTAGATATCCTTGAAGTTCATAAATATATATATTGTTGAAGGATATTTTCTGAAATAGATTACATTAGTTTTTTATCTTTGGAATACATATCGTATATATATATACTTGCATATTACAAAGATCTTGTTGTGATTGAATATTTGAAAGAAAGCTTTTTGATTTTGATTAATATAATATTCAAGATAAAGCTTTTGATAAGTTCACATTAGATATATTTGTGCATATTTATAAAGTGAACTAGAACCTTAATATACTCCAAAGTGTTTTAAATATATCTTTACTTGGGAGTTTTTGATAAAATGGATTTTGTGTACGGAAGCATATCATACATAAACGATTGTATCATTTCATACATTCAGAGCTTCAAGTTTCATCATATGTTAATGTATTAGGAATTTGAATTGTACTCACTAGCTTTTGCTAGAAGCAATTTTGAGTGTTTTACAAATTCATTGTATTCATAGTTTGGTTTGTGAATCGAGTGTGAGGAGGAAGTTGTACCTCTTGTAAACAGCGGATTAGGAGGAAACTATGCCTCCTGTAAGTAGCGGAGTAGGAGGGAGCTATACCTCTTGTAAGCAGTGGATTGTAAGGGAAGCTCTATCCCAATTTAAGGAGCAGGGATTTTAGTTAAATCCTTGAGTGGGTTACTCAAGGCGAGGACGTAGGCCGAGTTAGTCATAAATTCCAGCAATTGATTTGGTAAATATACAAATAGGGATTAAGTTGTAAATAGGTTCAAAGAATTTTAAAATACTCAATTCAGCCCCCCTCTTGGGATTACACCTTAATTAACACAATAAATAATTTAAATGAAAGAGTACTAGAATAGATGAGCTTATAAAAATAAGATTGAATGCTCAATAATAAATTTAACCAAACCTTAAGATCAAACCAGTTTTTCATAAGATGATATGAGTGTAAGCACTTGGATCTTGAAGATGATAGTGGCGAATGCCCAAACTTGATGTGAATGCTTTGGAATGCAAACAAAGATTAGCAAAAGGTGTCAAGCAAGGGTTTTGGGTTGATATTTATAAGTAATCTCGGTTTCTAAATGAAATTTGGCCGTTTGATCATTTAAAATAATTTTAACAATAAAAATATGTCCGTTTCAACGCTAGAGTGTCGTTCTGCTCGACGAACTCATCGACGAATGTCCGTACCAGTCGATGAATGTACTGTAGTTGCTTGTCGATGAGAATATGGGATTTGGCGACGAGTAGGCTGTCTGAGAAAACTAGGGTCTCATTATTTTCTCGTTGATGAGATGAATCACTAGTCGACAAGTGTACTACACTCCCTCATCGACGAATCCATGTGGCTAGTCGACGAGCGCCCTATTTTTCAGCCATATAATCCTTCTAAAATGTAGATCCACCCTAGGTCAAATGCTTATGAATATTTCATGAAAAACATGCATCCTATGATTGGTCTATATGTTATTTTGAGCTTCGCATCATATCTTATGAGTTATGAAAATACAATCGAACCTAATTTGAGAAATACAATTGAAAATTTGGATGTCTTTATCCTTCAGCTCTTCTGCTTCCATTGATTGAGGCAAGTGGTACGTACTTCAAGTTCCTCGTGGCTTCCATAGCATATTTATCATCCGT
Source organism: Malania oleifera (assembly GCF_029873635.1). Taxonomy (NCBI): domain Eukaryota; kingdom Viridiplantae; phylum Streptophyta; class Magnoliopsida; order Santalales; family Ximeniaceae; genus Malania; species Malania oleifera. Next base: position 43,181,798 of record NC_080428.1, on the reverse strand, counting down.
GCATGCTAAGTCATGATCTTGTTCAAAATCTCAAATGCACAGGTAAAATACCAAGTGATTTGTAATTATGAAACTAGGAATGGACTCATAAAGTCAACAATCTCCCCTTTTTTGATGATGAAAAATACCCGAGCAAACATGGGTTAAGCCTAACAAGGCTCCCCCTAAGATAATGTATGATTTATAATATAATTCAGACACATTGTAGAATATTGCAATTTGAAATAGTTTACTTCAAATATGTCGAATTTTGCAATATGCCCAAAAATACTTGTTTGCATTTCTCTCCTTGTTACTATACAAATTATTTTTGCTCTAGAAAATATCTCTCCCACTTTTGATCCCGAAAAAAAAAAATTGCTCTAGAAAATATCTCTCCCCCTTTTGGCATCCATCAAAAAGGTATATTAGGAAAAAAAATGTACAAACTTAAATATCTCTCCCCTTTGTTAAAAAAATTATATATCTCCTCCTTTCTAAAAGTATAGTTGTTTGTAAAAGTAATTTTCATGTTGAACATACAACAACATTTCAATCAACATTTATATAGACAAGCAAGCAATTCAGTTCATTAAAGTCCAAAAGTCATGCGCATATCAATATGTATATGTAGAGACCCAGAAAATTAAAACTATTAAAACAATTAGGAAAGATAATAAATATAATAGATAATTAAATAATAAGGGAAAAGGGAAGATTTAAAGGGAAATGATAGCATACTTCGTTGGCGAATCTTATGCCTTCGTCTACGAGCGTCCTTCTAGAGATCGTCAGCAAAGTTCAGTCCCTCATCGACAAAGAGATCCCGAATGACAGGAATTTCAGAATTTGGGTTCATTGACGAAGTCCATCTTTCGTCGACGAATGTGCTTCAGTGGCTCGTTGACAAAGACATCATCTCGTTGACGAGAGTGGCCGAGTATAAATAGAATTTTTTGTTTCTTATTCATTAAGCAAACTCAAAAACTTCATTTTCTCTCTTTAAAAACGTTTCTCTCAACCTTCCCTCTAAGTTTCCGGCCTGGATTCAACCCGAATCAACAAACGGAAATTGCTACGGTGTCCTAGGGGAGATTCTCAAGCAGATTTCTAAATTGGGCTTTTTCAGGAATCACTCCAAAGTTAAGGTAAGGGTTAGGATTCCTAGTTTTTGGGGTTTTAAATATTTTTTCGAGGTTTATGAGTTGAGAAAATGTTAAAATAATAGGTTATATGGGATTTATCTAATTAAACTAGGGTTTTTGATTCAGGGTTCGAGTGAGCGCCACAAGCATCATTGAGGGGTTCCTGCTGGCGTAGTTTAGGAAATTAGGTAAGGGGAATATATTAAATTAGGATTTTTGAGGAAATAACTGGTGAAAAATGGAAATACTATGTATATATGTATATGATTTTTACGTGAGTTTTGAAAAACCAACCGTTTGAATTGTAAATTTCTGAGCTTAGGGCTGTGCTACTAGATATTATTTGTGAAAATGGAAAGTTAAAATGGTATATTTTCTGGTTAATTATGTAAGAAATTAAATGTATATTTTCAATATATGAACGATGATTACGGTTTGGCTTATTTTCAATAAATGTATGAATATATGTTGTGAAATCATGTGGCATGAGTAAAATGAAGTTTCTGTGTTGAACTATGATTTATGTATGAGATGCTGGAAATATTGGAAATGTATTGAGAATTAAAAGTGATATGATTTATTTTGCATGTTTTTGGTAATGTTAAATTACAATGTATGGTTTGAGAACTCCGATAGACCATAAAAGGGTACAGTACTGTTGCAGATATGTATGGAAGCGCTAGTGCACCCATACGTCTTAGATAGAGTGTGGAAACGGGATGGTCGATTGTGTTGGAAAGGGTAGTGTCCCCCCTGGAGTCTAGACTAGTAGTAGGAACAGCCAATCAAACCTACAGATTGTAGAATGTGGTTGATTTAACTCTGGTGGGCCAACGAGGGTTAAGTCCAGCCTTTGGGCCGCACAACCCGTCATAGGACAGAAGCATGACTATGATTTTTCTTTGGTATAAAGGGTTCTAAATGCATAGTTTTAAGTTTAACCATGGATAATATGAGGACAATAGATATGGAAATAACAGATATGGGAACAACAGATATAAGAACAGCAGGCATAATGAATACATAATATGTGAAAGCAGACATGAATACAGAATGAGAAATGTAGAATATGAATGCAAATGTAATGAATGACATAGAGATAACACTATAAAGAGTAAGTATTATAAGTATTAAATATAGTAGTATTACATATATTTGGGGCGGGGTATACTCTTCGCCCGAGGGCTTGCTGAGAAAGGCGAGTGCCCTGATAGGTATCAGATGTAGCTATACTGGGCTGCATAATGTATTAGGGTAGAGGGTAGTTACTTGTATGGGTGGATAATCTTCCCTATTCTTGGGAACTTCTGCCAATAAACCTTTGTGTGAATGTGGGAGTACGAGATAAACTAACCACCCGAGGGCTTACTGAGTAAGGTAAGTGCCCTGATATGCTTTAGTTGTGATCGTAGGTTGCTTAAGGTATCAGAGCAGAGGGGTGCTACTTGTATGGGCAGGTAATCACCCCTATCCTTGGGAACTCTTGTTGGTAAAATACCTTGCATGTGCTTGAGTAGGAACAAAGAATGATTTCATATTGTGGTTTCATTTGAAAATGATGAATATATATATATATATATATATATATGTTGTATTTAATTATCGTGCACTGATTTAATGTATTCCATCCTTACTGAGATGTGTCTCACCCGATAGTTGAACTTTATCTTTTTCAGGACCACCGTGTGATCGAGCTTAGAGAGCTCGGGGCTGTAGTAGCATTTTCGAGTGAATGAGTGAGTGAGAGAGAGAGAGAGAGAGAGGGTATAAACTTTGGTTATAATTTTTGGGGTTGTAATATATTTATGTTTTCAGAGTTGTGAATATTTGTGATTATTGGATGTTAGTTTATACTTTTGAGATTATATAGATATAGAAACTCTAGTATATTATTGAGGAGTTGTCATTATTTTCGCTGTGTAACTGATATAGAGCCAGGTACAGGTAATAGAACACGTGGCACCCGAGCCCCACTTGGCGAGTTCGAGGCGTCACAAGGTGGTATCAGATATATATTTCAAATAACACTCTGGACCCCACTTAAGGGTTCGGGGCGTTACATCATATATCCATAAAACATTTAACATGCAATTCTCTATAAATAGCAATTACTTAATTTTAATTTAAGTTACTCCCCCTCAGTTATGTATTCTAATATATCTCTAGGCAACTTCTCTACAGTGCATTAGACTTAATTCATGTCTAATTTAGACAAACCTATCATCCAGAAGTGGTTTTGTGAATATATCTGTGCATTTTTCATCTGTGCACACAAACTCAAATGTCATATCCCCCTTTTGCACATGGTCACGAAGAAAGTAATGTCGAGTTTCTATGTGCTTAGTTCATGAGTGTGATATAGGGTTCTTTGAGATATTTATTGCACTAGCATTATCACAATTTATGGGAACAGTGTCATAGTGCAATCCATAGTCCATGAGTTGTTGCTTCATATCTAGCGTTTGAGTACAATAATTTCCAGTTGCTATGTATCTAGCCTCGGCTATGGACAGTGCAACTGAGTTTTGTTTCTTGGAGAACCAAGAAACTAAGGATTGTCCTAAAAAGTGACAAGTGCTGCTCGTGCTTTTTCTATCCACTTTACTACTAGCAAAGTCAGCATCAGAATAACTGACAATCTCAAAATAAGTGTACTTAGGATACCATAATCCAAGTTCAATAGTCCCAATAAGGTATCTAAGTATTCATTTAACTGCTAATAAATGTGATTCTTTAGGTGCAGTTTGAAATCTTGCATACGCTAAACATAATATCAGGCCAACTAGTAGTCAGGTATAACAGGCCACCAATCATTCCATGATAAAGCTTAACATCTACCGGCATACCTTTCTCTTCCTTACCTAATTTTATGGCAGTGCTCATAGGTGTTCCTAAAATTTTACCATCTTCCATGTTAAAGTTTTTAAGTAAGTATCTAATGTATTTTGATTGGTTTATAAAAATATCACGTTTTTCCTGTGTGATCTAAAGTCCTAGAAATAAATTATGTTCTCCCATCATGCTCATTTCGAATTCATTTTGCATGCATTGGGCAAACTCATTGCACAACTCTTCGTTTGTTGCTCCAAAAATGATGTCATCTACGTATATTTGTACTAGGAGCAAATTATCATTTTTAGCCTTTATGAAGTGTGTTGTGTCAATCTTCCCTCTAGTAAACCCATTATCCAGAAGAAAGCCACTAAGCCTTTCATACCAAGCTCTAGGAGCTTGCTTAAATCATACAAGATTTTAGACAATTTATAAACATGATTTGGAAATTTGTGGTTTTCAAATCCTAGGGGTTGTTCAACATAAACTTCCTCATTTATATAGTCATTTAGAAATGCTCTTTTAACATTCATTTGATATAATTTGAAGTTCTTAAAAGCAACATATGTTAACAGCATTTGAATGACTTCCATTCTTGCTACACGAGCATATGTTTCCCCAAAATCTATGCCTTCCTCCTGGTTATATCCTTGAGCTACTAGTCTCACTTTGTTTCTAATTACTATGCCATTTTCATCTTTCTTGTTCTTATAGACCCATTTCATTCCAATAACAATATGATTATCAAGTCTAGGAACTAATTTCCAGACTTTGTTTCTCTCAAATTGATTTAATTCTTCCTACATAGATATCACCCATGATTCATCCTCAATTGCCTCACTCACATTCTTAGGCTCTTCCTGTGATAAGAATGCAAAGTGGCTAACCATATTTCTAAGTGATGATCGTGTAGCTACTCCACGTGAAGGTTCACCTATGATTTGATCTATGGGGTGATTCCTTACATACTTCCATTCCCTAGGTAGTTCATGAGCCTCCCTTTCTACTTGATTATTTTCAGAAGATGTTTCCTTAATTTCAGTGTTCTTATCTGAATTATTTTCAATCGACAATTTTTATAATCCTTTACTTATCTCAAAATCATCCTCATCACACCTTTTAGAGAAAGGATTGGACTCATCAAATACTACATGAATGGACTCAACTATGGTCAATGTTCTCTTGTTATAGACTTTGTAGGCTAAACTGTCTAAGGCATAACCTAGAAAGATACCCTCATCAAATTTTGTATCAAATTTTCCTAGGTGTTCATTATCTCTAAGAACAAAACATTTACATCCAAAGATATGAAAACAGGAAATATTAGGTCTATGACAGTTTCACAATTCATAAGAAGTTTTATTAAGAGTAGACCTAATCAAAACTCTATTCAATACATAGCAAGCAGTGCTCACTGCTTCGGCCCAAAAGTATTTAGTTAACTTGTGTTCATTTAGTATCGATCTACTCATTTCCTATAGAGATCTGTTCTTTCTTTCAACCACTCCATTCTGTTTTGGTGTCCTAGGTGTGGAGAAATTATGAGAAATTCCTAGTGAGTCAAAGTATTCTTCCATACCCTTGTTTTGAAACTCTCTACCCCTATCACTTTGTATGTGTGTGATCGTATAGCCTTTTTCATTCTGAATTCTTCTACATAACTTAATAAATTTTTCACATGCTTCATCTTTATGTGCAAGAAACAATACCCACGTGAATCTAGAATAATCGTCAACAATTACGAAAGCATATGACATACCTCCTAGACTTTGAGTTTGGTTAGGACCAAATAGATCTAAGTGCAACAGTTGAAGTGGTCTAGTGGTGGAGAAGACTTTATTTTTCTTAAACGTAGATGCAGCTTGTTTTCCTAGTTGGCATGCATTACATATTTTATCTCTCACAAACTTAGTTCTAGGTAAACCCTTAACTAATTCTCCCTTGGCTAGTTTAGACAATAAATCCATGTTTGCATGTCGTAATCTCCTATGCCAAAGCCAACTTGCCTCATTTATAGCAAAAAAACAGTTTACGTGTTAAGAGGCTAAGTTATCAAAACTAGTGGTATAGACGTTCTTATTTCTTTCCACAGTAAACAAAATTTTATTCTTAGATTTGTTTTCTACTATGCATCTATCACTCTCAAATGATCCTCTATATCCTTTTTCACAAATCTGGCTTACACTTAACAGATTATGTTTCAATCCATCAACCAATAAAACATTATCTATCATGAGAGAAGGATCCTTACCAACCTTACCTACTCCAATGATTCCACCTCTTGCATTGTCGCCGAAGGTGACAAATCCTCCATCCTTAGGTGTGATGGACGCGAACTTTACTTTATCTCCGGTCATGTGTCGAGAGCATCCACTATCCATATACCATTTGTCCTTTGAAGCAGATGATCTCAAGCACACCTACAATGGACATTTAATTGACTAATTTTGGTACCCATATTTTCTTGGGTCCATGAGGGTTAGTGCTCGACACTCCTTTGACTTTCCAGACCTTCTTAATTTTAACTTCTTTGTTTTTAAAGGACAATCAAATTTTATGTGACCTAACTTCTTGCATTTAAAGCATGTAGTATATCTATAAGATTATTTAGATGGAACATAAAATTTTGACTCTGTCACAAAGTGACCCATGTAAAGGTGTTTCTGTTTTAGGTTTTCCTTTCCATTAAAACCAAGATCTTCCTTATCTAAAGAATTTCTTTGAGCTCCAAGAAGTCTTTCAAAATTATTTTGACCCTCTGTGAATTTATAAATAATTTTAGATTTGTCTTCCACATTTCTTTCTAACTCCTTAATTTTCAAATCCTTTTCTTTTATTAAAGAGGTACGAGACTCATTTTGTTTTTCCAACAACTTTTAAAATTCCTTTAATTTTAATTTCAAATCATAATTTTTCTTAGTCATTTTCTCAAGTATTTTAAGAGAATACAAATATTCCTATTGTAATTCATCATATGAAATCATGCTATCATCATTATCAAAATCACAAGAATAATATGATGATGCAGAGCAAAACGATCGTACCTCGTGATCTTCATATGCGATTAGACACAGATTAAAACCTTGATCGTTGCTTGATTCAGAGTCTGAGCTACTGGTACTATGTGTGTCTCAATTGACCTTTAGTGCTTTCTTCTTCTTTTGGGGAACTTTCTTTAGTTGAGGATAGTCTGGCTTGATGTCACCAACTTCTCTCCAATTGTAGCATGTTGTAGGGTCATCCTTTTGCTTCCTTTTGATTGACTGTCCTTTTTCGGTTTTTGACTCCCGGAATTTTCTCCCAAATTTATTGTTCTTTTTTAGGAACTTCCCAAATTTCTTAGTTAGAAGCGTCATATCTTCTTCCGACTCTAAGCTACTCTCCTCACTAGAGTTGTTGGAGGATGCCTCGAGGGCTACTACTGTTGACTCTATAGGTCACATCCGGTTTTGATAATGACAAATACTTAGGAATTTGATGGTTGTCAAGTGTTTGTGCAGGCTTAAATGAGTATCTCAAGGAATGACACTTAAGCAACATGAAGACCCTGAAGACTTTAATTTGTATTGCCAATTTAATTTATGTAATATGGGTCTGTAACAGTAACTTAGGAATATGGTCTGTATTTCCTACCTGCATATCATGCATATAGGATATGTGGCAAGTTTTGTAAGACCATAGTATGACTTTAGGTCCCAACACTCACACACATATCATACAAAATACAGAAGTGTTGAAAATGTGCTTAAATTGAATATTATTAAGAAAATTGAGAGAACTCGGGCGACCGAACCCTAGAAGTTCAGAACTCCTATGGTGCCCAAACTATTGAGAAGTCAACAGTTGACTTAGGCTCTTGGGCGACTGAACATATTTGTGCATACTATCCACAGGTGCCCGAACCTTTCGAAAGGGACATTCCACCAACTCGGGCTACCGAGTGATATAGTTCAAATAGAGCCCCGGGCAACCGAACACATGAGTTTGGGCTACCGAACCTATGACCAAGAACCCGAAGTTACAAAGAAATCTTTCTGACTTTGTTTCGAGCCACCGATCTGAAACTTAGGCTGCCGAACTAAATTTAAAGACTTTTAAAATCATGTCTATTCGGGCGACCGAACCACGGTTTAGCCACTGGAACCTTGGCGGGTTAAAATTATTTTAACTGCGGTAAAATTGGATTAAGTTGGGTTAATGGTGTTTTAACTATTTGAAACTTTTTTAATAATTCTCAACAAATTCCAAGCGGTTATATTTTTTACCTTGCCTATAAATATAGGCTCATTTGTGAGGATTAGCAAGAATTAGCAATTTGATTAGCCAAAAAATCCTCTCTTTTGAAAATACACTCTTTGTCCAAATAATCTCAAATCTTCACTTCCTTGATATATTATGAGATTGTGAGATCATATTTAGAGTGCTTGTGATTGCTAGAGTTTACTACGAACTCCCATTTGTGTGATTGATTGTGATATTATTTTTAGAGAGTTTAGCTTAGGTTTATCCCACAGATTTTTTTATTATAAATCTTGTGTTGGGATAAATTAAGTGGGCTTAGAATATTAGCAATGTTATTGCAAGTGTCCAATAGTTTTGGTTTTTGTTATGCAAAGATTTTTTTTAACAAGCAAAATATTTTCAAACTAGTATTATGCTTATTTCATTGAAGAAAATCTTCTTGAACTAGTTTGAATATCTGATTCATATCCTTGGAATATTGATTTGCTACTGAACTTTGCTTTGCTTAAATTCCAAGATATTGCTTGTATTGAACACTCTTGATCATTTCACTAATTATACTATTTATAGTGTTGATAGAACAAATATTTGCATCACTGAGCTTACACTATATCCATATCATTTATGTGTATGTGACTGCGAGTATTGGGTACATATCTGCTTTACATGAAAGCATAATCACTGTACCATTTGATTGAGAGAATACTGTTGTATTTCTAGGCATGGCCTGAGGAGGCGGTAATCCAGCCCGGTAAGGATTGTGTAAAGGTTGAGGTCAGCCCTGTGCTAATTGGCCTGGTTGTTTAGGTGCCGCTCCACCCTTTTAAGTGAGCATTATAGTGGTAATCCTTGTGCTTCATAACCAAGGCGGGGACGTAGGCAATTTTTCAAACCTAGAAAACACTTCTGCGTGTCACTTCTTTTTACTACTTTCTGGTGCATGCTTAGTTAATTAAATTGCGTTATTTAATTTCTGGTACATATTACAATTGATTTACTTTACTTGCACTAGATTGACTTTAGGGTTATGAATATACTGCTGTTAGGATACTGACCTAGGACATTAATTTTAAAAATACCAATTCACCCCCCCCCCCCTTTTGGGATCACGGTAAAGCTAACAACTACTTTCTTCACTTTATTTTGCTCACTCAGTCTTTCATTTATGATTAATTTCTATGTCCAACTCATCTAGTGTCATTGCCTTTAGGTTCCGGCCTTCAGCTATAGCTGTAGCCTTTGCCTCCCAAACTGATGGTAGACCCCTAAGATTTTTCCTAATCATTTCATAAGTAGGGTAAGTCTTACCAAGAGCATGCAAAGAATTTGTGATGTGGGTGAACCTGGTGTACATAGATTGGATTGATTCACTAGAAGACATTTTAAATGCTTCATATTCACTTGTAAGCATGTCTATTCTACTATATTTTACATCTTTAGTTCCTTCATATGTTACTTCTAATTTATCCTATATTTCCTTAGTAGTTGTACAAGCCATGACCCTATTAAATTCATTTACGTCTAAAGCACAGTATAAAAGATTCATTGCAGTAGCATTTATTTAAACAGTTTCATGTCCTCATCTGTAACGACCCCAAAAATAATATGCTTGGAAGTGTAAAAAAAATTATATGGGAATAAAGACACACACACACACACACTCATACAACCCAAATCAATAGGAATTGAAATTTCAACTCCAGTCACAGAACCTTCCCCCCCCCCCCACCACATTTCTCTCTGGCCGTACAGTATCACCCTCTCTCTCTTTTCACGCCTCACCTTCTCTTTTTCTTAATTTCTTCCCCGATTCTTGACCGATTGAAGAATGGAAAATACAGTTGGGTTTCATTCTCGGCCACCAACATTTTAATCAGAGTGGATTTGTGATTAGGGCATCGTAGGCACTACTGCTGGGATAAGGTAAACCCTCTCTCTCTCTCTCTCTCTCTCTCTCTCTCTCTCTCTCTCTCTCTCTCTCTCTCTTTTCGGTTTCTCCCCAATATTCAACCAAATTGATGATTGGACACCATCACAGGGTCCCAGTTTCGATCCTCGTCATTTTAATCGGAGTAGATTTTTGATTTGGGAATCCTACGCACCACTCCAAGGCTAAGGTAAGGAGTACAAATTATGTCAGTTATTTTAGAAATTCAACCGGTTTAATTATAATATGTGATTATTATGTTGGAGCATTGGATTATATCAAATTTTTGGGATTAAGTTAAATTGTAGGAAATTGGTTAAATAAGATTTTTGGGAATGTTTTGGAATTAAGTTAAACTATAGGGATTTGATTAAATGGAAATTTTAGGGAATATTCATGGGATTTAATTGACCTGCAGGATTTGATTATATTAAGTTTTTGGAAATATTCCTGGGATTAAGCTAAACTACGGGGATTTGATTAAATTAGATTTTTGGGATTTAATGAAATTAAATTAAATAGGTGAAATTAATCATACCAGCATTTTTTTTTTGTTAGAATTTAACCAGTTAATGGGAGTGTGTGAGCCTAGGAATATTAGGATAATTGTAATTATGGGGTTGATCTGATTGAACTAGGAAAATATGATTTTAAGGTTTAGAACTTCGAACGCTGTGGGACATGGATTTAGGGTTTATAGCAGGCGTCTCAGTAAGCCAAATGAGGGGAATAAATTATAATAGCCATTTTGGGAAATTACCAGTTGAGCAAATACATGAAAAATAAGAATATGATATTTTTCCTGTGATTATTATGATACAAATATCAAATGAAATTATGTGGCATATGATTTATACCAGAAATGTATTTGAAACTGGGTTATGTGATTTGCACTGAGAATAATGAGACTATGCTATATATATATTGAAATGTTTTATGCAGAAATAAAGATAAGGGGAAACCCAGTTATGTTTTATATATTGAATTGTGATGATATGAGATTTGAAATATGGGAAATGATGAAAAATGGAATACATAATTTTTTTTTTTTTTTGAGAACGATGAATTGTGTTATACCAATGTGTATTTTATTGAAAAATGATGAAATATGATACATATATATATATATATAGATATATAAATATATATGTATGTATGTATGTATAGAAATGTTTTCCATGGTAAACGAGAAAATAAGAAATATCGATATGTTTTATTGAGAAATGTTGAAATACGTGAAATGAGATATGTACTATTATGAGATGGAATGTGTACTGATATGATGAGAATGAAACAGAAAATGATGAGAATATTACTGATGTGATGAGATGAACCAACATACTGAAATGTGAATACTGGAATGTGAATACTGAATTGCGAATATTGAAATGTGGAAATAAGAACTCAGATGGACTGGAGTTGGATAAAGAAGACAGTACTGTTGCTAGCGAAGTGTTAGTACAATCCCACGGTCTCATGGAGAGTGTGACGTGGCAGTCGATTGAGCCAGTGAGAAGGGTAGTTTTGCTACCTATCGTTCAGACTAGGAGTGGCCAAGCCAATCGTACTACAGATAGACAGATTCTTTGTTTTGATCTTACCGGGTAAGCCAACCACAATTAGGTCCTTCCTTCGGGCTGCACAACTCAGTCATGGGGGGGGGGAAGCATGACTGTTTGAATATCCTTGGGGCAGCCGTAAGTTACAGACAGAATTTGTATTTGTTATAGATGGATACTCATGAACTAGATTGTGGAATAAATATGAGAAATGAAGGAGTGTGAGCTTAATTGCTTGAATAATTAGGGCGAAGTAAAACTCTCCTCTTAAGGGCTTACTGAGTAAGGTAAGTGCCCTGATAAGTATCAGTTGTAGTCGCACCCTAGTTAATTGGGTAAGGTTACAAATGATATCAGAGTAGAGGGGCGCTACATGTATGGGTGTATAATCTCCCCTATCCTCAGGAACTTTCGCTGATAAATATTGGTTGTATATGTGTGAGTATAAGAAATGGTAACAAAGTTTATGAAATTATGTTTTATATTTATATGATTATGAGTACATATCGGCATATTTTCTCAAAAGATATAATCACATAAATGAGTATATTATGATATAACTAAACTCATACTGTCACACACTATGAATAATTTATTTCGTCTTAGTGAGAGGTGTCTCACCCAAATATTTAAATATTTCAAAGAACCGTGACAGACGAGTAGATAGTGTAACACCCCAAACCCACCAAGTGGGGCCCGGAGGTCATGTGTTACATTCACCTATTTTTGATACCATATACCACAATTTATGCAGTGGAATTAAAGCAATATTCCTCAAATTTAAATACCAGAGTCTACCTGTGTACATATATGTACCCCATAAACAACTACCGTTACTTGTTTATATTACATACCAGTACTTAAAAACATAAACTCTACATAAGCTGTTTCCAAATTTACCCAAAACACTACCCTGCCAGAGCCCTAAAGCTCGATTTCCTGATGGACCTGAAAACATGATCATCCACTAGGGTGAGACACATTTCAATAAGGAAGAACAAATCATAGTAGTGTGTGGCAGAGTGTTTAAATATCACAATATATATATATATATATATATATTCTTTTGCCATTCACCATCAACCGCAACTAAGAAACACATCATTAATATCAACATTGATCTCTGATTTCATAATCACATCAAATATGCATAAATACTGGCTTCTGATTTCAGTAAGCCCTCGAGCTATGTATATTGACAAATTCTCCAAGAATAGGGAAGATTAACCACCTATACAAGTAGCTTCCCTTTGCTCTGGCATCAAACCGAAAATACCAGAGCACTCGCCTTTATTAGCAAGCGCTTGGCAGAATGTTTACCTTGCCATATATATACATATAATTAAAATATTATATCATTTATCTTATCAGATCACATTCCACATAAACGACTGGTCCACACAGGACTAACATCAACACATGGTCCACATAGGACTATCATCAACACATGGTCCACACAAAACTGATCCACATAGGACAAACATCAACACATGGTCCACATAGGACTGGTCCACACAGGATAAATATCTCACATAATATATATCGTGTCCCACACAGGCACCACTAATCACCAGTACCAATCCCCATGACCTACCCATAGTATATTAGTAGAACAACCTCCTTAAGTTTGCCAACGCTCTACCCCAATATATAATGACAATATACGAACTCCTCAGGTTTGCCAACATATATCGTGATTACATCTAGGCAATATAACGAACTCATCATGTTTTCCAATGTTATATTGTGATACACATGAATAACCACACAAAATAACCCAAATACATACATCACAATATTTGTTACGCAACAATCTCAACAGCAGTATTTACAATCATACAGTATTTATCACTCGTCAGTATTCACAACATGCCAAAATCCATAACCAACCAATGACCACAATCCAATAGTATATCTCATCATTCTGTACTCATAACATCCAATTAAAATTATGAAAGTTGTATTCCTACCACACAATTTCTTTTCCATATATATATATATATTAAACCAAAGGTCAATATTTCTCCCAAATGATCAACTATTCAAATACATCATACCTATATATATATTCCAAAATTAACCGGTTTAAACTTTAATAAAAACCCTACTATAATTAATTCCCCTTACTTGGTTCCTTAGATTACGCCCACAGAAGCCCCAAAATGTCGCCTGCGTCACTCACCGAACCCTAATTCAAAACTCGAGTTCATTAACCCAAAATCAATACAATGTTATTTTATCATTCCCTAGGCCCTATATATTTCATATTAATAATATAACTTAAAAATACCCTACTTACCTTGACTTTGAGATGGTGCCCAAATCCCTCAAACTGAAATTTTGCTCCGAGGTGGTTGTAGAGAATCTTCCCAGGAACCCTGTGGTGGTTCTTGATCATCAATTCGGGTTGAATTGGGTCCGAAATTGAAGAGAGAAGGTGGGAAACCTGAATTCTAGAAAGAGAAAGGAGAGAGGAATTGATTCTTTGCTAAAAAACATGATTTTTGCCTATATATAGGTGACTTGCCACGTGGCCTCGTCGACGAACCTAAGAAGACAGTTCGTCGACGAAGGTGAAAAGGTCGTCGACGAACTAATAGGTCTGACTTACCCCCTCTCGGTATCTCTACATCGACGTGCCATACAAGGGAGTTCGTTGACGAAGCCAGAGCGTTTGTCGACGAATCCTACTTTATCTCCTTTAATTTTTCCTTTCTCTTCATTATTTATTTATTAAAATTTTTGGGAACCTACTGATAGATCTTCGAGATAGAGGAGAGTTGGTACCCTGATAGACAAAGTGAGTGTTATGAGCTAGGAATGTGTGATTCTACTAGATTATTTGGTTGATTTTGGGAATGTGTTTAGACATGCATATATATGGATGGTTAGAACTCTGGTTATTTTTATTCTGCATGGTTTGTAAATATTGACTTCCGTTGTTAGGTATGTTTGTATGAGATTGACAGTTTACCTAGTACCCACTTTGGGTCGAGTTGTGTTGATATGATATCAAAGTTTGTGATGTGGCGGATGATTGAATATTTATTAATTATTCGAAAAAAAATGGTATAAAAATCGGGGCTATCAAAGCGTAGGTTGCTAGGTTCTGCAGACTTTAATTAACAGCGGAATATAATACCAAAGTATAAGAATGGATCATAATGAGAGTAGGGGATGGGTAGACTGAGATATGAGTTAGCTATTGTTGGAGAATGATATTGAAATTTAGGGTTCTATCTTGCAACATGGAAGCAGAAATATTATGTGGTTGTTTCTGTGATTTTCCTGGGGTGATGATTTCAGGAAAATCATAGTAAACTATCTCTGGTTTTTATTTCTAAGTGGTAAAACTGAATGTTAAATTGGTAGTAAGGAAGTTAAGTTGGTTGGTCCTGTAGGATATAGTATATTTTATATAGTTCAATGACTGCATCGACTGTATTAAGATAGTGGAATTCTAAGACTGTTTCTTCCATTTTCAGGATGGACCCTGGAAGTAGCAATACATGTGCTGGAGGTGATGATGCAGGGCCTTCTAATTTGGGTGGTGGAGATTATGATGCGGTGCTACGTAGTGTCACCCAGCAAGTGATGGTAGAAATAGCTAGAAATTCAGGGGAACAAGGCTGCACGATTGAGCAGTTTACATGTATGAATCCCCCATTATTTTCGGAGGGATTGACCCAATCGTGGCTGAGGACTGGGTCCAGGAGATTGAAGAGATGTTGGCAGTTGTCCCTTGTATAGATGAACAAAAAGTCATATTTACTACCTTTAAGGTTATAGGGGAGGCAAAACACTGGTGGAGATCAGTGAGATTGTTAGACGAGAAGAGACTTGACCCTGTAGCGATGACATGAAGCCACTTCAGGGAGATCTTTTTTTAGTGGTACTTCCCCGTTACTATTAGAAATGTAAAGGCGATAGATTTTTTGCATGACTTAGGGACACATGATGGTACAGTAGTATGTTGCCAAATTTATTGAGTTGTTCCACTTTGCCCCATACTTAGTACTGGAAGAGGAAAAGAAGGTGAGGAAGTTTGAGGAGGGCCTAAGTCAAGGATTATATGAGCAAGTTGTAGGCTTCTGATTCTATACTTTTTCAAAGATAATTGATAAAGTCACAGTGATTAAGAGTGACCTACAGAGAGGCGCTGCGACACAAAGTCAAAGCAAGAGGCCACCACCTCCAGATTTTCAGGCAGGGTCCATCTGGGGGCCATGGAGGAGGCAGGATAGTAGAGGTGGTCAAAGATAGGGGATGGGAGACTGAGTAGTAGAGGGCAAACCGATGCCCCTTCTCTATCCCAGATACTATCGAAGACATCTAGGAGAGTGTCGGGTCAGGGAGGTGATATGCTACTAGTGCTATCAACCTGGCCATATAGCGAGAGATTGCCGAGCTCCGCCAGTGATTGTGCTTGCTCCTAAACCATGTAGAGGAGGTCACTAGGCACCTCGAGACAGTCAGTAGTGGAATACCGCCCCAGTATGAGGCTATGTTTTGGCGTCAGGAGATGTTGAGACGGCAAGAGATGTCGTTACAGGTACTGTTTCAATACTGTCATATAAAGCTACTACCTTGTTTGATTTAGAGGCGACTTATTCTTTTATCACCTAGGAATTTGTAAAATTTTGTGTGATAGAATCTCAGCCGTTAGATATTGGTTTTTCATTGACTACACCGACCGACACTATAGAGTTGTGTAGAAAGGTACTTATAAGTTGTCCATTCTGTATTCATGGGAGGACCTTGCTAGCTAAATTGGTTGTCTTAAATATGCATGGTTTTAAGATAATTCTGGGGATGGACTGGCTAGTTGCTAATTACGCCAATATTGACTATTATCCGAGAGAGGTAGTGTTCAGACCATCAGGAGAGAAGGAGTACAAATTTGTGGGTACATGTGTGCGCACCCCACTACAGATGTTATCATCCATACAGGCGAGGAGGTTCTTATTAAAGGGATGTTAGGGATACTTGGCCTGTGTAATGGAAGCATCAGAAAGGAAGTTGAGATTAGAGGTTATCCCGATAGTGACGGATTTTCATGATTTATTTCTAGAGGATTTTCCAAGACTACCTCTTAATCGTGAGATAGAGTTTGCGATTGATCTAGTTCCAAGGACAATGCCAATTCCTAAAGCACTGTACAGAATGACACCAAAGGAATTAAAAGAATTGAAGGAACAGTTGCAGGAACTGTTGTATAAGAGGTTTATTCGGCCCAAAGTGTCACCCTAGGAAGCACTAGTATTGTTTGTGAGGAAGAAGAATGGGTATATGAGAATGTTCATCGACTTTAGGGAAATTAATAAAGTGACTATCAAGAATAAGTTCTCGCTTCCCTGCATTGATGATTTATTTGATCATTTGTAGGAACACAGGCATTCTCTAAGATTGATTTGTGATCAGGGTACCATTAGGTGAAGGTCAAAACAGAGGATGTGCCAAAGACAACGTTCAGGACTCGATATGGCCATTGTGAATTTCTGGTTATGCCATTTGGATTGACAAATGCTCCTGTAGTGTTCCTGGATCTGATGAACAAGGTATTCTACCAGTATTTGGACCAGTTCATGGTAGTATTTATTGACAACGTATTGGTATATTCAAATAGATCATAGGAATACGAGGAACATATGAGGACAGTGCTTCAAGTGCTGAGAGAAAGAAAACTGTATTCGAAATTCAAGAAGTGCGAGTTCTGGCTAGAGGAAGTTACCTTCCTAGGACCTGTGGTATCTAGGGGTGGTATTTCAGTGGATCCAAGCAAGATTGAGGCAGTGGTAAACTAGGTACGACCTAAGGATGTGCAGGAAATTAGAAACTTCCTGGGATTGGCTAGGTACTACTGCATATTTGTTGAAGGTTTTTCTAAACTATTAGACCCATTGACTAGATTAATTAGGAAATATGTAAAGTTTGAGTAGTCAGATGAATGCAAACGGAGCTTTCAGGAGTTAAAGCAGTAGCTCATCACTACATAGGTTTTAATGATTCCTTCACGAGAAGAGGGTTTCTTGATTTATAGTGATGCATCACACAAAGGGCTCCGATGTGTTTTGATATAGCAGGGGAGAGTTGTAGCATATGACTTACGACAACTGAAAGAATATGAGAAGAATTACGCTACCCATGAACTAGAATTAGCAGCAGTGGTCTATGCACTGAAAATTTGGAGACACTATCTTTATAAGGGTAGGTGTGAAATTTTTACAGATCATAAGAGTCTAAAATACTTTTTTCACGTAGAAAGAGTTAAACATAAAGCAGAGAAGATGGCTGGAGTTGATAAAATATTACGACTACACCATTATTTACCACCCAAGAAAAGCTAATGTGGTGGTTGATGCTTTGAACTAGAAATCAGTGGGTTCATTAGTATTTGCAATGGTGACTCAGCATCCGGTCCAGATGGATTTGGAAAGACTTGGGGTGGAACTCATAGAGGGTAATCACAAGATATTTATTACCAATCTAGTACTGCAGCCAACCCTACAGGAGAGAATTAAAGTTGCTTAGATAAAAGACACGAAGTTAGTGAAAATTATGGATAAAGTACAAGATGGTCAAGAGGCATAATTCAGTATCTCAAATGACGGGGCTTTAAGATTCTATACTAGACATTGTGTGTCTACTGATGCTGAGATTAAGAAAATTATCCTGAAAGAAGCACACCGATCCTTGTATACTGTACACCTTGGTAGCACTAAAATGTACAAGGATCTTTGGGAGTCTTTTTGGTGGAGCAATATGAAGAAGGAAATCGCTAAATTTTTGAATCAGTGTTTAACATGCTAGCAGGTGAAAGCTGAGCATCAGAGTGGCGCCGCAGAAGCATGATGGGAGCACATCGTTTTGGATTTCATCATAGGATTACTATCGGTATTTTATGGACAGGACACCATCTGGGTAGTTGTTGATCGATTGACTAAGACTACCCATTTCCTTCCCATCAGAGTTAAACTACTTCATGAGTAGACTTGTAGAGTTGTACATACAGGAGACTGTTAGACTGCACGACGTACCAGTGTCCATTATTCTAGACCGGGACCCACGATTCATGTCTCAATTTTGGAAGAGCTTATAGAGTGCTTTGAGGTCCCAGTTGTTTTTTAGCACGACTTTTCACCCCCAAACTAATGGATAGACAGAGAGGACTTCGGGCTTGTGTGTTAGATTTTGGGGACAACTGAACTCAATACTTGCCACTGGTTGAGTTTGTTTATAACAATAGATACCAAGCCAGTATTGAAATGACATTGATTGAATGAAGCATTATATGCCGGAGGTACCGCAGTTATTTAATGAAGGCCAACACTAGTCAGGTAACCGTGGCAGTTTAGTCGGTTGCTTGGTTAGTCAATATATAGACTTACTTAGTGTTGGTTAGCAAATTTTGAGGACGAAATTTTTATAAGGAGGGGAGAATGTAACGACCCCAAAAATAATATGCTTGGAAGGGTTAAAAAAATTAATTAAATGGGAATAAAGATATATATATATATATATATAATATTGTAATAATATTCTTCCCCGATTCTCTACTAATTGAAGAATGGAAAATACTGTTGGGTTCCATTCTCGGACACCAACATTTTAACCGGAGTGGATTTGTGATCAAAATATCGTAGGCACCACTCCTGGGATAAGGTAAACTCACTCACTCTCTTCAAATTCTCCCCAATATTTAGCCAAATTGACAATCGAACACCACCACAGGGTCCCGGTTTCGATCCTCATAATTTTAATCAGAGTAGATTTTTGATTTGGGGATCCTAGGCACCACTCCAAGGCTAAGGTAAGGAGTACAAATTATGTCAGTGTTGGCCTTACTAGGTTTGATACTCCATTTTGATGCTAACAAACAAGTAGGATTTAACATGCTTTAGTTAAGTGTTGTGTTTTCTCAAGAATTCATATTGAAGGTACTCATATAGCATGAATCAATAACTGATAGCATGGATCAAAGTTTGAAGACCATAAGAGCATGATGATTAAAGAAGAACAACATGAGAGCTCAAAGTTCAAATTATTCTGCAAGATCGGAGAAAGTTTAGAACAAAGGAGAATTTTTGAGAAATTAGGACAAGTCTATGTAAGTACTTTATACTTAGCTTAGCCCTTTTTGTTGATGCTAAAAGGGGGAGAATTTTTATGAGAAAAATTTTTATGAGCAAAAGGGAAATTTTTGTTTGGGGCAAATATCTGAGCTTGTGCTTTAACACAAAAATTTAAATGCATGATTATTTTTAATGTCTTCTTTCGTGAATAAGCTTAAGTTTTACTATTTATATTTTACATTATGCATATTTTTAAGGGGGAACCTTTTTAAGTTGTACCCATTTTGTTCTTGTGCGTTTGTCATCATCAAAAAGGGGGAGATTGTTGACTTTTTGAGTTTGATCCCTATTTTGATGCTGAAAAAACACATGTTTCTTATGTGTGTATTTAGCATGTGAAAAAGGTCCATTAACTTAACACACACATAAGGAAATGGAGATGGAAGCTTGCAAAACTTAAAGCCTATACGATCAGGCGCGTTCCATGAAGTCAGAAGAGCAAAGAAGAAGATAAAGAAGACATTTTGATTTAATTTGTATTGCATTTAACTTTTATTACTTGGTTGTAATAATTCATGCATCTGTATGATATGGTTGAATGCTCAAATGGCCATAATTTGACTTTAGGAGACTTTACCTTTCAAAGACAAACCTTTCTCTAAAAGACTAAAATCATACAAAATGTTTACAAATAATTTAGGGTCAAAATAAGGCCAAAATTGAGTTTTTAAATAGCCCCGGTCAACCGACCCATTGACGTTTAAATCACCACGGTCGACCGACTACATCGTAGGCCAGAAATCAAATAGTTGACTAAGCCTTGGCCGACTGACCCTAATTTGAACGTAGCATCCACGGTTGACCGACCAAAGAACTTGACTTTCTACCTTCCCAGGCCGACTGAATTTTTTAGTTCAAAAACAACCGCAGCCGACCAGCCATTTGGCCAGCCAATCGAATCCACGAAGAGGAAATTGCCCTTTGCTCGGCCAACTAAACCCTTTTGAAATTCAAAATACACTGTGAGAGGACAGCCGATTGACACTGGGATCGGTCGACCAAACCTCTTGGGTTTCGATAATTTTAAGCACTTAAACACGATTAAATTTTTAATTAAATATTTCCAAAATACCGAGCGTGTCCCTTAACGATCATATTTTCTAGAACTCTATAAATACCCCTCTCATAACTCCAATTAGCAACTTTGATAAGCTTTAAAATTATCTCAAATATTTTTTAATCAAAGTTCCCCTAAACAACCTTTTATTGAAAACCCTTTTGAAAGAGAGCATTTTTATTTTAGGGCATTTATTTTGGCATCCATGCTTTCATAGACAAATTTTTATATTGCAAAATTCATTTGAAAAACCAAAACCCTAGGTTCTCCTACTTCATATTGAAAAATTTTTTTGGAGAAAATTTCTTGTTAGGGTGAAATCTTTGAAGCACTTATTATATACATTATTTTTCAAAGATTGAAAATATCATTTTGAGAATAACACCCTTACTCTCTGAGCTATTTTTCATATCATATAAGAGTGCATTAGAGTTTTAATGTTGTACATATCTGCTTGTATTTAGAAGAATCTTTTTTTGTATAAAAATATTTTTGATATACTAGTTGGGTTTAGCTTGTAATTGAACTGGGGAGACTCTGCCCCATAAGAGAGACCGGTTCAGTTCAGCCCAAAAATTGAACTGGGGAGTCTTCGCCCAGTAATGGAGACCAATTGAACTCAGCCTAGTAATTAAGTTGGGTTTTGGCACCGCCGGCAAAGTGTGGCTGGGTTATAGCTTCGGCCAGTAAGTGTAGCTGGGGTTTACTTTGCCCCGTAAGGAAAGGTTGTAAACGACTTCTACTCTGCCTATTTAAGTGAGTAGCGATAGTGGAAACCTTGAGTGGTATGCCCAAGGCGTCACGTAGGCTAGTTTAGCGAACCTCGATAACAAATTTGGTGTCACTCTCTTCTTATCTCATTTACTTTCTACATTTTAATTTCCATATGTATATGCTTATTTATTTACTATCAAAATTATTCTCATGTACACATTTAATTTAAATGAAATATGCTGCACTCGTGTATGTTCACATTAATTAGAAAATAATTTCACATACACGCTTTAAAATTTAAATGGAATATGATGTGGTATTTGTATGCTAATATTTAATTTTTTGAGAATGACATATTACTTTTAAATATTAGCATACTGGATTACTCGGTGGAATTGTGAATGCTTAGAAAGTCCTTAGGTTGTGAAATACTAATTGTGATCTTAAATTGACCTAGGAAGTTTTAAATCTCCAATTCACCCCCCTGTTGGGATCACACCAATTACATTAGACATAATTATCTTTTGGTAGGCCATTAAATAATTATTTAGAGGATAATCTATGCAATAAATCCATGCTAGCATGACCAAGTCTCTTATGCCATAACCAACTAGTTTCATTAGTTGCAGCCAAACATCTAATATCACAAGATTTAATGTCATCAAACTCTATAGTATAGATATTAGATTCACGATGTCCTACCAGGATAGTTTTTCCATTTAAATCATTTATTAGGCGTTGAGTGGACTGAAATATAAAATTGAGCCCCTTATCACATAGCTAATTGAAACTCAACGAATTGTGTTTTAATGTGTCAACAAGTGCAACATTATCAACTAAAAATGATGAGTTACCTGCTTTACCTTTGCCGATGATTCTACCCTTTGTGTTGTACTCGAAAATCATGAACCCTTCCTTTTTCTAGATGAGAGAGATGAATTTTCCAGCATCTCCAATCATGTGCCTTGAACACCCACTATCAAGGAACCATTTGTTCTTCATAGATGTGGTCTTCAAGAAAACCTGCAAAATAGAGTTAGGTGATTTGTTTTGGTACCCATTCTTTCTTGGGTCCTAGGGGGTTAGTTTTCTTGATGACCCATGCAAACTTCCTTTCTTTACCACTAATTCCTCTATAAGGACAAGTGAAGTGAACATGACCTTTTCTCTCACAGTATACACAAGTTTTTTTAACATGTAAAGGGTTTAGTTTGGGTGCTATGTTTTTACTTGGTAAAGAGTTTCTTTTGACACAAAGACTTGCAAAGCCAATAGATTTAGATGAGGATAAATCATAACCTAAACCGTCCTTGTAAATCTCAGTTCTTTGAGCTCCAAGTAGTTTGTCAAAATTTTCTTTCCCATTGGTAAACTTATAAAGGATATTACTTTGATCCTCAATTTTCTTTTTCAAAGTCACGTTTTATTTTTAAACTCTCATTAATTTCATTTTTCAAGTTTTCAATTTTCTTTAGAAAAGGTTCATGATATTTTTAAGAGCTTTTAACAAGTCCTTCATTTTTCATTTTTAAAGATGCATTTTCTTCTTTTAAAGTAGAACAAAGACATATCTCCTTTTGTTTGCATTTTGAGTGAATTTCTTCAAGATGTTTATTTTTTGTTTTAATCGCTATTAACCATCATACAATTTTCAACAATTATCTTTTAATTCATCATAGGAAGGGAAGTATTCATCATCAAAACTAACGTCATCTTGATCCTCCGCTATGAAACAAAAGTTTTCTACTTCCTTTTCATTTTCTCCATCAATTGAAAGCTGGTCGAGTTCGTCCCATTCGGTTGCATTCATGGCTTTGTACTTCTTCTTGTCTCTTTGCTGATTATTACCTTTGTTTTTGAATTGTGGACAATCAACCATCCTGTGTCTGATTTCTTGCAATTATAGCACCTCATGCTGGATTCTCCCTTTTCTTTTTGTGTACCATGCCTCTTGTTCAATTAAAATATTCTAAATCTTCTTGTAAGAAGAGCCACTTCATCGTCATTGTCACTCTCTTCTTCTTCCACTATTTCTTTCTGACTCACTGATTTTAAGGTGATGCCCAGTGTATTTTTTGGTTTTTCTACTTCAAGTGTTGAATTTTTATTTATAATCTCATACGTCATGAGAGATCCGATCAGCTCATCAAGGGTGACCTTTGAGAGATTCTTCGCTTCTTCAATGGCTGTTGATTTTGCATACCATGATTCCGGTAATGATCAAAGGATTTTCTGCACATTATCTTCCATAGAATAATCCCTACCAAGTGCTTTTAAACCATTTGTTATATATGTAAACTGAGTAAACATAGAAGTGGTTGATACTCATTCTTCCATTTTAAACATTTCATATTCCTTTACCAACAAATAAAATTTAGATTTCTTAACTTGAGACGTACTATTATACGTTACCTGGAGCTTATCCCAAATTTCCTTTGCAGTGTCACACCGGCAAATACGGTTGTACTCTTCAACACTCACAACACAATAAAGAAAGTTCTTAGTCTTGAAATTTAGTTGGACTAACCTCGATTCATTGTTTGTTAGCTACTCAATTTGTTTAGGTTCACCTTTGTCATCCTTGAATACATAATCTCCTTTTGTGATAACTCGCCACATTTTAAGATCGTGAGATTGGATGAAAATGGTCATTCGGTTTTTCCATGATGGGTATTTGCCCCCGCTGAATTTAGGTGGTCGATCAACGATTTGTCCCTGGGTGAGTGGTGCTTCAATCGTATCTGCCATTTAATCTTTGCGCTCTAGAAATTACTTTGTAAGTCAAGCAATAAGCTCTGATACCACTTGTCGGCCCATGAGTGCGTCTAGTGGGGGGGTGGACAGACACTTTTTGTGGATAATGGATTTTTCTACAAAACAAAAGTTTGGCAAGATACAAGTGATTTTTATCACAATAAATTGCAAAGTAAACAACACACGTCGATAAAGTAGAAGAGAGATATAAGAGCTTGACACCAAGATTTTAACGTGGTTCGGCACCCAACCAACATCCACACCTTGATACCAACTCAAGCATTGCAAAATCCATTACTTGGTCTCCTTTCAAGATGGTGAAGCCTTTACAACTCAGGAACCAATCCCAGCTGCTCACCAAAAGCTGATACAAGGAATTCGCCAAGAACCTCTAACAATCAATTAATACTTGCAATAAATGTAGAGACTATAGAAAACGCTCCTTCTTGAGCTGATAATACAATATCAATCCTCACACTAAATGATGAGTAATAAAAGTAAGTGAGCAAGAGAGTCTTTAAGCAAATGTGAATGCTTTGAATGAATGCAACTACCAACTTAATCACTAATCAATCTTTAATAAATGCAAGAGCTGGTATTTATGGGCAAAGGGATTAGCTAACTGTTGTCTAGCCGTTGGGCATTTAATGACATGAGACAAAAAAAAAATAGCCATTTGAAGCTCATTTTTTTGCAGTTTGCCTATTGTTAATCATCGACGAATGGCTTCCAATCGTTGACGAGTTGTTGACGAATTACCCCTTTTCGTCGACGAGTCACCTGGGCTGAAAAACATATTTAGCTACTAGAAAAATTTGTCAACAACTTAGCCCATTCATCAACGATTCACCCTTATTCGTTGACGATTAGCCTGGGTAGAATGTCAATTAGGCTACTGGTCTGATTAGTCAACGAAAACACCCTAATAGTCAACTAATGCCCCGCTTTTCATACTAACTAGCCTATTAATGAATTAGCCCAAGCTAGGACAAGTGTATATGAAATAAAATGAGTATAATAATGATTTAAACTTGTTCTAATGAGGTTTCAACAGAATGTAAGATGTCTTGTTTAAGAAAACACATTTGAAAGCTCATTTCGACATCTTATGCATTAGTATAAATTGGTATGCATATGAAAACTAATTTTGATGTTATATACTAGTATGAACTATATGCACATGCATTTGCTTATCTCATGCTAAGTTATTCTTGCTAACATTATAAGCACAAGAGTTACAAGAAATTTCTACCTCACACACAACCCAATATTATACATATAAGACCTCACATAGGCTTCGGTTGGTTGTTCTTTGGGTCTTCCTTGTGCAAGCTTTGATCATGACTTCATTGGAATTCATCTTCTTCTTGTGTTTGCTCCGGTAATGACCTGTTGTCATGTATTGAACTAGAGTGCACAGGCTAGTTAGTCCTGAGGGTCACAAATGGGTTGTTATCATTAAAACTAACTGGATTGAGATACCTTAGTTGTAACGACCTGCTTAATTTTTTGTAAATAATAATTTTTTTTTTCCATGATAACATTTAATATAATAATCTAGTTCAACCAATAAAACATAATCAACCTGGACCCATGGGTACTAGGGATATACCCAAAATACAACACTAATACCTAACCAGTGAGAAATGTAAAATCATATACATAACAAATCATCCAACCAACACAGTACCAGAGTTTTACTAAAACTGTTATATACATATACATTTCCTAAAAAGACCCAAAAAAAAAAAAGTGCCCTAGGGTCTCAACCCAAAAATCCATCAGACCCTAGTATATTGACTTACCCTTCTGCTAGGGTAGAATAGTCAACCACTAATGTTGTGGAGCTCTATCCGCTCTTCTATCTGGGGCTCCTAAAATGTTTATATATCTGGGGTGAGACACCTCTTAGTAAGGGAAATAAACTAATATCAGTGTGTGGCAACATGAGTATTTTTGTGTTATACATAATATCAGTATATACATCATATCTAGCAAAAACTGTTGATATCATATCTAAATAAAACATGATTCCTCATAACATAATATAACGTATTAAATTACTAACATGAAAATCATCTTATATAACTATACAATACTAAAATAACACTCAAGATGGATAGCTAGCTGATGTCTTGTCTTACTCCCATATGACTAGGTTGTGCAGCTTGAAGGCGGGACCTACCAATGGCTGGTTGACCATGCTAGATTAATCATAAGTCTGTAAGTATGATGAGCCTGTCCCACCTGGTCCCAGACTGCCAGGGGAACAACTCCACTCTACACTGAAGCCACATCGACTACCATCGCCCACACTACTGGTCGTGTGGTAGCATTATCATAATTCTGAACATATAGCTACGGTACCATGCTCCTGAAACTAAACTAAATCATACCATCCGGGTTCTAATAACATATACTATATTTCATATATTGAACATAGCTATTTCGTATTTTATAATAACATGTGACATGATAATATTCTATGAATTCTGTTTTATCTTAGATGATTATGGCATTTGCACCAACACGAATCACGGCATCTGCGCCGGCATAACATAACATGAATTACGGCATCTGCGCTGGCATATCATAATATACTGAAGATAATTTCTCTATACTGTTCAATATTTTAATCATGAAATCATGGTTCCTGTATTATTTTATAATTGCTCTAAAAACTATCATATCATGTTTGATGTGGGAAAACATAATATTATGACATACATAATTATATGAAAATTTAAACTCATGCCACACAGAAATGGGTAACCTCCGAAATGTAAAATATGTTCCCAAAACAATATTTTTCTGGTAAAACATGTTTAAATCATATCCATGTTCATAACAGTATTTCCCAAACAAAATTATATAATATACGTATTTTCCTAAAATTCAATGCTATAAAATAATAAATAATTTCATGAAAAAGTATGACTTAATTTATCCCCTTACCTAACTTATAGAGAAGCCTACAAAACACTCAATCCAACGCCTATAGTGCTCCTAGCACAACACTTTGAAATTAAAATTTCCCCAAAAAAATTTCAATATTATCTTTCCTAACATATTCTCCTCAGTAGTCAAACTCCAAATACCCAATAAAACTGAAATTAACTAACTTATCCAAATTTTGGAATGGTTCCCAAGTTAGCCTAACCAACGATCCATTCCTGCATAAATGATAAGAAACTTCCCAAGAGTAGCGTGGCCACTTCAGATCGTCGATCTGGCGAAGAACTAGGCCGAAATCGAAGAGAGAAGGAGTAAAGGATGATTTTAGTGAGAGAGAGAGAGAGAGAGAGAGAGAGAGAGAGAGAGAGAGAGAGAGGAAAGTTGCATGTAGAAAACTAATTGAAAACTAGAGATTGAGTTATTTATACACGTGGCTTCATAGACGAGGCCAAGAAGATAGTTTGTTGAAGAACACTTATTTATCGTCAAAAAATTTCAGACCCTGCAACAGCCCTCTTGGTAATTTTTCATCGACGAGACATGTGGCGTGTAATGAATTTAATAGGGTGTTCGTCGACAAAACCAGAGGGTTCGTCAACGAATCCTAATTTTTCCTAATTTTTAAATTTTCCTTTTTCTCCCTCTATTATTATTTAATTCTATAATTCTTCAGGTCTCTACATTCTCCCCTCCTTATAAAAATTTCGTCCTCAAAATTTACTATCTGTATTGACACAATCCTTTAAAGAAAAATGGGCTACTTATTTTATTACTTACCCTCACTACTTATGGCGGAGGAATACCGTGGTTACATTCAAGGTTTTGGGAGATTACAAATACACATAAAATAAAATTCTCTCATAACCAAAATATTATCTACTACCAAAAAGACTATTACATGCACTGACTAACTTGTAAAAGAAACATTATATATCTACTTTTTTCTCTTCTTGATTACTGCTATTCCTCACTGAATAGACGCGGGTATTTCTATTGTATCTCTTCCTCAAGCTCCCAAGAAGCTTCTTCCACTGTGTGATTCCTCCGCAAGAATTTTACTAATGGAATCCTCTTACTGCGCAATTCCTGTTCCTTCCTATCCAGAATATGCACTGGAGTTTCCTGATAAGACAAAGTATCATTGAGTTCTAACTCGGCATAACTGATGATATGGGAGGGATCTGGTATGTATTTCCTGAACATGGAAACATGAAATACATCGTGAATTCTAAAAAAAGCTGGTGGTAAAGTTAGCCGATAGGCAACTAACCCTACTCTTTCAAGAATCTTGAAAGGGCCAATGAACCTAGGGTTCAACTTACCCTTCCTCCTAAACCTCATAACTCCCTTCAATGGTGCTATTTTAAAAAATACATGGTCTCCTACTTCAAATTCCAACACATAGCGGCGTGTATCATCGTGGATTTTCTACCGACTCTGAGCTGCACTAATCCTATCTCTGATGAGCCAAACTTTATCGTACACCTACTACATAATTTCTGGTCCCAAAACTCACCTTTCACCAATCTCATCCAAGTAAAGAGGAGATTGACATCTCCTACCATATAGCGCCTCATAAGGTGTCATGCCAATGCTAGCCTGATAGCTATTATTAAATGAAAACTCTACCAATGGCATATACTGGGTCCAACTACCCCCAAAATCCAACACGCATGCCCACAGCATATCCTCTAATATTTGAATCACCCTCTCTATTTGGCCATCCATCTGAGGATGAAACACCGTGCTGAAAGATAACTAAAACCTCAGAGCCTCCTACAAGCTCCTCAAAAATCGTGACATGAAACGTGGGTCTTGGTCTAATACTATAAACACTGGCACACCATGTGATCGTATTACCTCCTGAATATATAATTTTGCTAGTCTGTCCATGGAGTAGTTGACTTTAATAGGAATGAAGTGAGCGGTCTTCGTCAATCTATCAACGACCACCTAAATAGCATTCTGACCATGCAGTGCTAGCGGTAAACCAGTCACGAATTTCATAGATACATGATCCCACTTCCACTCTGGGATGTAAAGAAGCTGCAAATGGCTCGCTGGCCTCTAGTGCTTAGTCTTTACCTACTGGAACGTCAAATACTGCTGTACGAACTCGAAAATTTCCCTCTTCATGCCACTCCAATAGTAAGACTCTCGCAGATCCTTATACAATTTAGTACTACTTGGATGAACCATGTACAAGGACCTATGAGCCTCCTCTAAAATTGTTTTTCTAATATCAGCATCTGCAGGCACACATAACCTAGCACGAAATCACAAAGTTTCATCATCTAAAATACTGAACTCCTCCCCCTGTCCGTCTTGCACCTTAGTTATTAGCTCCGCTAATTTTGCGTCATCCCTCTAAGCGATTTTAATCCTTTCTTGTAGAGTAGGAAGCAATACCAGGTTGGAAATAAATGCCCGAGGATCACTCTCTACCAACTCTATATCGAGTCTCTCCATATCCATCTGAATCGGATGCTGAACCTCCATAACTGCCAATACTAGTCCCACTAATTTCCTACTTAGAGCATTAGCTGCCATGTTTGCTTTACGTGGGTGGTAACTAATAGTGCAGTCATAATCTTTAATAAGTTCCAACCACCTTCTCTGTCTTATTTTCAGCTCCTTTTGAGTAAAGAAGTACTTTAAACTTTTGTGATCGGAGAATATCTCGTGTCTCTCACCGTGCAAGTAATGCCTCCAAATCTTTAACGCGTGTACCATTGCAACCAATTCAAGATCATGGGTAAGGTAGTTCTTTTCATACTCTTTCAACTGCCTAGAAGCATACGCTACTACCCTGCCTTGCTGCATTAATACACAACCAAGCCCTTTCAAGGACGCATCACTACAGATAACATAACCATCACCCCCTGATGGGATGATTAACACTGGTGCAGTGATGAGCCTCTACTTCAGTTCTTCGAAGCTCCGCTCATAGCTGTCATCCCATTCAAACTTGACATTCTTTATGGTCAGTCGCGTCAGAGGCCCTGACAATGTTAAGAACCCCTCAACAAATTGACAGTAATAACCTTCCAGCCCCAAAAAACTCCTAATTTCCTGAACGTTCTTCGGCCTAGCCCAATTCATTACTGCTTCAATCTTGTTGGGATCCACATAAATTCCATCCCCTGATATAACATGCCCTAGAAATGCCACTTTCTCCAACCAAAATTTACATTTACTGAACTTGGCATACAATCTCTTTTCTCAAAGCATCTGTAGTACTAGCCGTAAGTGTGCCTCAAAACTCCTCGAATAGACCAGTATATCATCAATTAAAACCACAACAAACCGGTCTAAATACTGATGAAAGATTTTATTCGTCAAATCCATCAATATAGCAGGAGTATTTGTCCGACCAAAAGGCATAACGAGGAATTCATAATGCCCATACCTAGTCCTAAAGGCTATCTTCGAGACATCTTCTACTTTTACTTTCACCTAGTGGTAGCCTGATCTAAGATCAATCTTGGAATAGACCCGCGTACCTTAAAGCTGATCAAATAGATCATCTATACGAGGTAGAGGATACCTATTCTTGATTGTCACCTTATTAATTTCCCTGTAATCTATACACATCCTCATAGTCTTGTCCTTTTTATTTACAAATAACACTGGAGCTCCCCACAGTGATACACTAGGCCGAATAAGTCCTTTATTTAATAGGTCTTGCAACTGGTCCTTTAATTCCCCCAATTCTGTTAGAGCCATTCTGTAAGGAGCTTTAGAGATCGGTGCCGTCTCGGGAAGTAGATCAATAGGGAAATCTACCTCGTGATCAGGAGGCAAACCAGGTACTTTGTCTGGAAAAACATCTGAGTACTCCTTTACCACTGGCGTATTAACAAGCTTCAATTAATTTCGTGACATCTCTTTTACAAAAGCCATAAACCCTCAACAACCATCCAGGAGTAGCCTTCTCGCATGCATGGCTGACACTAACTGAGGCGGGGAATGCACCTACGACCCCACAAATCTGAATTCTTTCTTGCCTGGTGGTTTGAAGATCACTTCTTTCAAATGATAGTCAATATTAGCATAGTTATTTGCTAGCCAATCCATACCTTGTATTTCATCGAACCATGCATGTCAAGTACAATTAGATCGGCAAGTAGCACTCTCCCCTGAATTTCTATAGGACAGCCCCTGAGCACCTTACGACACTTTACCACTGAACCAACCAGTGAAGCTACTGGCATTTCTATATCTAATAACTAAGTCTCACCTCTATACAATTTAATGAAATTCGCAGACACAAAGGAATGAGTAGCACCTAAATAAAATAAAATGATAGCATAGCATGACAAAAAAGTAAGGGTACCTATCACGACGTCTGCGACCGTCTCAGCGTCTCCAACGTTAGAGCATAAACCCTCGTTGGGCCTACATTCCTCTACTGACCTCCATGGGGCGCCCGGTAACCTCCCCTAAACTTCCTGGGAGTAGGAGCAGTTCCAATAGGTGTAGGAAAATCTCGTGCCAGATGCCCCGATCCTCGACAACTGTAACATATACCTCTACTTGCTCGACACTCCCCCATATGCCTTTTTCCACATATTTAACATACAGGGAAGGTCCGAGCACCCTGAACCTCACGGCCCCCAGTCTCCTACCTCTGACCTCTGCCATAATTTCCTTTCCTCCACTGACCCCGACCATAACCTTACTAGGCCTGAAGGTGTGGATCTCTTCTTCTGTCCCTGTTCCTCTGCACCCAACTGCTCACCGACCTCAGCCAAAGCTACTCTATCAACTAACTCAATAATATCCTGTATTTTCAACACCATAAATTGCCTATAGATCTCACGCCTCAATCCCCTTTCAAACTATCTTGGCTTCTTTACTTCATCAGGAACAATATACAGGGCAAAACGGGACAATTCGATAAGCCTCGCCGCTTATTGCTTGACCGACTGTTGTCCCTACTTCAAATCCAGGAACTCTTCTACTTTAGCTTCCCTGATAGTGGCTGGAAAATATCTGTCAAAGAATAATTCTTTAAATCGGTCTCATGTCATAATTATCGGCGCCATCCTCTTCTACTCCAGAAGTTTCACCGCAGTCCACCACCTCTCAGCCTCCCCTGTCAATTTATAGGTGGCGAAGAGGACCCTTTGCTCTTCTATACACTGTAATACTGCCAAAACTTTCTCAATCTCCTGCATCCAATTCTTGGCGGCTGCATGATCAACTCCTCCTGAAAATGTCGAAAGATTCATCTTGGTAAATTTCTCTATCGTGCACCCATGGCCTACGAATGGGCCCCCTACTCTCTGGAGCTCCTAGAGATCTTAATCATAACCTGCTGAGCCAAGTTGCATAATACCGCATCAAAGTCAACCTCCTCTATACTCGAGGGCCCTACACCATCACTTCCGCTCGCATAGGTGCTACCTCCTCTAGGGTCCATCCTAAAAAGACATTAAACATGACTTAAGGACCCTACCCTTATAACTTACGCATCTAACCAAAATCCTCTATCTTGACATCCTTATCTTATTTCAAGATTCAGTCCTACACTTTAGAAACACAACTCAACAATAGTTTATGATGACTTTCCTGAAATTGTCACCCCAGGAAAGGCACAAAAACCACCACGGAAGTCCTTCCTCTAAACTGCAAAACAAAATCTCAAATCATTTTCCTGTACTTTGGTATTGTTTCCGCTGCACTATAGAGTCTACAGAACCTAGCAACCTAGGCTTTGATACCAAACTGTAAGGACCTGCCTATTTTTTCATAAATAATATATTTTTTTTCCATAATAACATTAATATAATAATCCTGTTCAATTAATAAAACATAATCAACCTGGACCCATGAGTACCAGGGATATACCCAAAATACAACACTAATACCTAAGCAGCATGAAAAGTAAAATCATATACATAACAAATCATCCAACCAACACAATACCAGAGTTTTACTAAAACTGTTATATACATATACATTTCCCAAAAAAGACCCAAAAAAAATGTCCTAGGGTCTCAACCCAAAAACCCATCAGACCCTAGTATATCGACTTACCTCCTAAGGTAAAATAGTCAACCACTAATGTTGCGGAGCTCTTTCCGCTCTTCTATCTTAGGCTTTTGAAATGTTTATATATCTAAGGTGAGACACCTCTTAGTAAAGGAAATAAACTAATATCAGTGTGTGGCAACATGAATGTTTTCATGTTATACATAATATCGGTACATACATCATATCTGGTAAAAACTGTTGATGTCATATATGAATAAAACATGATTCCTCATAACAAAATATAATGTATTAAATTACTAACATGAAAACCATCTTATATAACTGTACAATACTGAAATAACACCCAGTATGGATAGCTAGCTGATGTCATGTCTTACCCCCACAAGACTAGGTTGTGCAGCCCGAAGGTGAGACCTAACAATGACTGGCCGACCACGCTAGATCAATCATAAGTCTATAAGTACGATGGGTCTATCCCACATGGTCTCGAACTAGCAGGGGAACAACTCCACTCTGCACTGAAGCCACATCGACTACCATCTCCCACACTACTAGTCGTGTGGTAGCACTATCATAATTCTGAACATATAGCTACGATATTGTGCTCCTGAAACTGAACTAAACCATACCATCCGGGCTCTGATAACATATACTATATTTCATATACTAAATATAGTTGTTTTGTATTTCATAATTATATCTGACATGATAATATTCCATGAATTCTGTCTTATCTTACATGATTATGGCATCTGCGCCAACATGAATCGCAACATCTGCGCCGACATAACATAACATGAATCACGACATCTGTGCCAGCATAACATAACATGAATCACGGCATCTGTTTTGGCATATATACTGAACATAATTTCTCTGTACTATTTAATATTTTAATAATGAAATCATGGTTCATGTATTATTTTATTATTGCTCTGAAAACTCTCATATCATGTTTGATCTGGGAAAACATAATATTTTGACATACATAATTATATGGAAATTTAAACTCATGCCACACAGAAATGGGTAACCTCCTGAATGTAAAATCTGTTCCCAAAACCATATTTTTCTAGTAAAACACGTTTAAATCATATCCCTATGCATAACAGTATTTCCCAAACAAAATTATATAATATACGTATTTTCTTGAAATTCAATGTTGTAAAATAATAAATAATTTCATGAAAAATTCTGATTTAGTTTATTCCCTTACCTAGCTTATAGAGAAGCCCACAAAACACTCAATCCAGCACCTGCAGTGTTCCCAAAACAACACCTTGAAATTAACATTTCCCCAACAAAACTTTAGTATTATCTTTCCCAACATATTCTCCTCAATATAGAAACTCCAAATATCCAATAAAACTAAAATTAACTAACTTACCCAAAATTTGGGATGGTTCCCAAGTTAGCCTAACCAACGTTCCATTCTTACAGATATGAAGAGAAACTTCCCAAGAGTAGCATGGAGGCTTCGGATCATCAATCTGAAAAAGAATAAGGCCGAAATCGAAGAGAGAATGAGTGAAGGACGATTTTAGGGAGAGAGGGGAAAGTTGCATGCAGAAAACTCACTGAAAACCTGAGTTTGAGCTATTTATACACCTGACTTCGTCAACGAGACAAATAGCATGAGACGAATTTAATAGGGTCTTCGTGAACGAAACCGGAGGGTTCGTCGACAAACCCTGTTTTTTCCTCTTTTTTGAATTTTCTTTTTTCTCCCTCTATTATAATTTAATTCTATAATTCTTTAGGTCTCTACATTAGCTACTAAGGCTAACAAGATAAATTCAGAAAATAATATTAATTTAATAAATTAAGTTGCAAAAATTGGTCATTTAATTATACTATATTTTAAAAGTTAAACCTACGAATTGAACACACAACAACTAAATCGAGTCAA
The DNA here is from genome assembly GCF_029873635.1 of Malania oleifera. Taxonomy (NCBI): domain Eukaryota; kingdom Viridiplantae; phylum Streptophyta; class Magnoliopsida; order Santalales; family Ximeniaceae; genus Malania; species Malania oleifera. The sequence continues at coordinate 43,146,593 of NC_080428.1, read as the reverse complement.
CTAGTTGACTTAAGCATGACAACATATTAAATTATTAATTTTTAAAAAATAAAAATATAGTAAATAAATAATAATAATAATAATAATTGAGAAAAAAGTTACAAAATATTTTCTATATATATATATATATATTAAATGACTAAATATATCTTTAGAAAATAAAATATAGTTTAAAAATCTTTTCTTTGGGGAAAATTTTTTACTCTCCTACTCTTTTTCCTTTTGTTTGAAAAACCTTTTGAAAGAGAGCATTTTTATTTTAGGGCATTTATTTTTGCATCCATGCTTTCATAGACAAATTTTTATGTTGCAAAATTCATTTGAAAACCCAAAACCCTAGGTTCTCTTACTTCGTATTGAAAATTTTGTTTGGAGAAAATCTCTTGTTAAGGTGAAATCTTTGAAACATTTATTATGTACATTATTTTTCAAAGATTGAAAATATTATTTTGAGAATAACACCCTTACTCTGAGTTATTTTTCATATCATAAGAGAGTGCATTAGAGTTTTAATGTTGTACATCTCTACTTGTATTTAGAAGCATCTTTTTATGTACAAACATGTTTTTTATATACCAGTTGGGTTCAGCCCGTAAATTGAATTGGGGAGTCTCTGCCCTGTAAGAGAGACTGGTTCAGTTTAGCCTAAAAATTGAACTGGGGAGTCTTCGCCCCGTAAGGGAACTAATTGAACTCAACTTGGTAATTGAGTTGGGTTTTGGCACCGCTCGTAAAGTGTGGCTGAGTTATAGTTCCGCTCGGTAAATGTAGTTAGGGTTTACCTTACCCCGTAAGGGAAGGTTGTAAACGCCTTCTGCTCCACCCGTTTAAGTTAGTAGGGATAGTGGAATCCATGAGGGGTATGCCCAAGGCATCACGTAGGCTAGTTTGGCCAAACTTCGATAACAAATTTGGTGTCTCTCTCTCCTTATCTTATTTACTTTCTGCATTTTAATTTCCATATGTATATGCTTGTTTATTTACTATCAAAATTATTTGCATGTACACATTTAATTTAAATGAGATATGCTGCACTCGTGTATGATCACATTAATTAGTAAATCATTTCACATGCACGCTTTAAAATTTAAATGGAATATGATGTGGTATCTATATGCTAATATTTAATTTGTTGAGAATGACATATTACTTTTAAATATTAGCATACTTGATTACTTGGGGGAATTCTGACTGCTGAGAAAGTCCTTAGGTTGTGAAATACTGATTGCGATCTTAAATTGACCAAGGAAGTTTTAAATCTCCAATTCACCCCCCTCTTGGGATCACACCAATTACATCAGACATAATTATCTTTTGGTAGGTCATTAAATAATTCTTTAGAGGATAATCTATGCAATAAATCCATGCTAGCATGACCAAGTCTCTTATGCCATAACCAACTAGTTTCATTAGTTACAACCAAACATCTAATATCTCAAGATTTAATGCCATCAAACTCTATAGTGTAGATATTAGATTCATGCTATCCTACTAGGATAGTTTTTCCATTTAAATCATTTATTAGGCATTGAATGGACTAAGATACAACATTGAACCCCTTATCACATCGCTGACTGATACTCAACAAATTGTGTTTTAATGTGTCAACAAGTGCAACATTATCAACTGAAAATGATGAGTTACTTATTTTACCTTTTCCGATGATTCTACCCTTTGGGTTGTACCCGAAAGTCATGAACCCTTCCTTTTTGTAGACGAGAGAGATGAATTTTGCAGTGTCTCCAGTCATGTGCCTTGAACACCCATTGTCAAGGAACCACTTGTTCTTCATAGATGTCGTCTTCAAGTAAACCTGCAAAACAGAGTTAGGTCATTTGTTTTCGTACCCATTATTTCTTAGGTCCTAGGGGGTTAGTTTTCTTGATGACCCATGCAAACTTCCTTTCTTTACCTCTTTTTCCTCTATAAGGACAAGTGAAGTGAACATAACCTTTTCTCTCACAGTATACACAAGTTTTGTTAACATGTAAAGGATTTAGTTTGGGTGCTGTGTTTTTACTTGGTAAAGAGCTTCTTTTGACACAAAGACTGCAAAGCCAATAAATTTAGATTAGGATAAATCATAACCTAAACCTTCCTTGTAAATCCCAATTCTTTGAGCTCCAAGTAGTTTGTCAAAATTTCCTTTCACATTAGTAAACTTACAAATGATATTACTTTGATCCTCAATTTTCTTTTCAAAGTCACATTTTCTTTTAAACTCTTATCAATTTGACTTTTAAAGTTTCAATTTTCTGTTAAAAAGGTTCATGATCTTTTTGAGTGCTTTTAACAAGTTCTTCATTTTTCATTTTTAAAATGCATTTTCTTCTTTTAAAGTAGAACAAAGACATATCTCCTTTTGTTTGCATTTTGAGTGAAATTCTTCAAGATTTTATTTTTCCTTTTAATTGCTATTAACTCATCATACAATTTTCTACAATTATCTTTCTATTCATCATAAGAAGGGAAATATTCATCATCGAAACTAACCTCATCTTGATCCTCTGCTATGAAACAGAAGTTTGCTACTTCCTCTTCATTTTCTCCATCGGTTGAAAGCTCATCGAGTTTGTCCCTTCCGGTTGCATTCATGGCTTTGTACTTCTTCTTGTCTCCTTGTTGATTATTACCTCTGTTTTTGAATTGTGGACAATTAGCCATCCTGTGTCCGGTTTTCTTGCAATTATAGCACCTCATGCTGGATTCTCCCTTTTCTTTTTGCTTACTAGGCCTCTTGTTCAATAAAAATATTCTAAATCTTCTTGTAAAAAGAGCCACTTCATTGTCATTGTCACTCTCTTCCTTTTCCACTATTTCTTTCTCACTCATTGATTTTAAGGCAATGCCTGGTGTATTTTTGGGTTTTTCTACTTCAAGTGTTGAATTTTTCTTTTTAGTCTCATACATCATGAGCAATCTGATCAGCTCATCAAGGGTGACCTTTGAGAGATCCGTCACTTCTTCAATAGTTGTTGATTTTGCATGCCATGATTACGGCAATGATCGAAGGACTTTCTGCATGTTATCTTCCATAGAATAATCCCTAACAAGTGCACTTAAACGATTTCTTATATGTGTAAACCGAGTAAACATAGAAGTGATTGATTCTCATTCTTTCATTTTAAACATTTCATATTCCTTTACCAACATATAAATTTTAGATTTCATAACTTGAGACGTGCCTTCATACATTACCTGGAGCTTATCTCAAATTTCCTTTGTGGTGTCACAAGCGCAAATACAGTTGTACTCTTCATCACTCACAATACAATAAAGAAAGTTCTCAATCTTGAAATTTAGTTGGACTAACCTATATTCGTTGTCTGTTAGCTCCTCAATTTGTTTAGGTTCACCTTTGTCATCTTTGAATACATAAAATCCTTTTGTGATAACTCGCCACATTTTAAGATCATGAGATTGGATGAAAATGGTCATTCAGTTTTTCCATGTTGGGTAGTTGCCCCCACTGAATTTAGGTGGTCAATCAACGAATTGTGCCTAGGTGAGTGGTGCTTCAATCGTATCCACCATTTGATCTTTGCACTCTAGAAATTACTTCGTAAGTCAAGCGACTAGCTGATACCACTTGTCAACCCAAGAGTGTGTCTAGAGGGGGGTGAATAGACACTTTTCGTGGATAATGGATTTTTCTACTAAACAATAAAGCTTGGCAAGATACAAGTGATATATCACAATAAATTGCAAAGTAAACAACACACGTCAATAAAGTAAAAGAAAGAGCTAAGAGCTTGACACCAAGATTTTAACGTGGTTTGACACCCAGCCTACGTCCACGCCTTAAAACCAACTCAAGGATTGCAAAATCCACTACTCAATCTTCTTTCAAGAAGGAGAAGCCTTTACAACTCGGAAACCAATCCCAGCTACTCACCAAAAGCTGATACAAGGAGTTCACCAAGAACCTCCTTCAATGTGGTTCACCAAGAACCTCTAACAATCAATCAATACTTGCAATAAATGTAGAGATTACAGAAAATGCTTCTTCTTGAGCTGATAATACAATATCAATCCTCACGCTACTCTCTTGTGCAAATGATAAGTAATAAAGGTAAATGATCAAGAGAGTCTTTGAGCAAATGTGAATGCTTTGAATGAATACAACTACCAACTTAATCACTAATCAATCTTTAATAAATGCAAGAGCTGGTATTTATGGAAAAAGGGACGAGCTAACTGTTGTCTAGCCATTGAGCATTTAATGACATGAGACCAACAACAAAAAAAACCATTTGAAGCTTGTTTGTTTATTGTTTGCCTATTGTTAATCATCGACGAATGGCTTCCAATCGTCGACGAGTTGCCTTCATTCGTTAACGAATTACCCCTTTTCGTTGACGAGTCACCTGGGCTAAAAAAGATACTTAGCTATTGGAAAAATTCATCGACGACTCAGCCCATTCATCAACAATTCACCCCTACTTGTCAACGATTGGCCTAGGCAAAATGTCAATTAGGCTGCTGGTCTAATTAGTCGACGAAAGCACCCTAAGAGTCAACTAATGCCCTATTTTTCATACTAATTAGCCTATTGATGAATTAGTCCATGCTAGGACAAGTGTATAAGAAATACAATGAGTCTAATAATGATTTAAACTTGTCCTAATGAGGTTACAATTGAATGTAAGATATCTTGTTTAAGAAAACACATTTGAAATCTCATTTTGACATCTTATGCATTAGTATAAATCGGCATGCATGTGAAAACTGATTTTTGATGTTATATACTAGTATGAACTATATGCACATGCATTTGCTCATCTCATGCTAAGTTATTCTTACTAACATCATAAGCACAAGAGTTACAAGAAGTTTCTACCTCACACACAACCCAATATTATACATATAAGACTTCACATAGGCTTCGGTTGGTTGTGCTTTGGGTCTTCCTTGTGCAAGCTTTGATCATGAATTCATTGGAATTCATCTTATTCTTGTGCTTGCTCCAGTAATGACCTGTTGTCCTGTACTGAACTAGAGTGCATAGCCTGGTTAGTCCTGAGGGTCACAAATGGGTTATTATCATCAAAACTAACTGGATTGAGATACCTTAGTCACAAAGGCTAACAAGATAAATTAAGAAAATAACATTAATTTAATAAATTAAGTTGCAAAAAGTTGTCATTTAATTATACTATATTTTAAAAATTAAACCTATAAGTGAATTGAACACAACAACTAAATCGGGTCAACCAGTTGACATAAGCATGACAACATATAAAATTATTATTTTTTAAAAAATAAAAATATAGCGAATAATAATAATAATAATAATTGAGAAAAAAGCACTTAAATAATTATATTGTTACAAAATATTTTCTATATATATATATATATATATTTCATGAAAATTAAATGACTAACTATATCTTTAGAAAATAAAATATAGTTTAAAAATTGCCTCAAGTTGGACGGTTTGTTGAATTGTGGTTTACTTTTTGAGTCTTGTTGAATAACATATTTAATAAAATAAACACTCAAATAAAATTAAGAAGAATTGGTGAATTGTCTCAAACAATGGCCAACCAATTAATATAAATTTGAGTTTTTTTTATTCAGTTAGTATTCCAATTAATATAAATTTGAGTTTTCTTTATTCAGTTAGTATTCATAATTTTTATATACAAAAAAACTAACATCCAACTTTATAATTTTAATTTATAAAATAAATTTTAAAATTTTAGTTTATATTTTTTTAACACTTGAACTATGTTTTATTTGTTTTAAGTGTGTTTAGCCATTATATTTTTTAGTATTATAATTATTAGGTATTTTTATAATTTATTAGTAATTTTTATTTTTCATATTTTAAAAAAATGGAAAAATTATAGAATTTTTTTTGTTAAGTTGATGTCAATTGGTTGATCCAAAACAATTGAACCGGATAGACTAATTAATTTAAAAATCAATTAGATTTTTGAGTCACCTAGTTTTCAAGAGATTATACTACGCATTTTTTAGATTTAATTAATTAAATGGGTATCATTTTAAAATATCATTTTATTACGGGTAAAATTAATTTTTTTTCACATGTGCTTAACGGTTGATCAATGGTCAACTAATGGAAGGTTTATTTTGTCAAAAAAATTAAACCTTGGGAGATTCTTTGGTAATTTTTGAAAATACAGTGGGTGGAATGTTCTTTTTTTAAAAACTCAAAGAACACTACTAGATTTTACCCTCAAAAAAAACAAAATTATTAAACAAAATACAAAATCATGTTGCAAAGAAATATACTATGCAAGTTAATCTCATAAGCCAATAATTTGAACCTTTCCTTATTTTAAATGCATCCCTCTTTAGGGTTATCTTGATAATCAGGGTTAGCACTTTGAATTGAATTTAGATGGCTGCCATTAAAATTAAATCACTTCATAATCCTTCCAGTTGTCTAGTTAAACAAGGTAAATCGAGGATCAATATTATTTTATCATATATAATCATAGTTGTCTAATTTATTTAAAATATAAAAATATTTAAACAATTAGATTAATATGATATATTTTTGGTAGGAAGCCTCGTAAATTTTCCCTTGTTAGAAGATTTCAAGATTCTTTCATAATCTTCCTCAAGATACTAAAGCAACAAAAATAAGAAAAACATTTTATATAAGATTTGAAATTCATCAATTGTAAGATGCCATGTATGTTAACATTAGCATGAGTAGGTATGAGTTCGTCGCAATTATATGGGCCCCACATCTTTTTGAAAGCCAAACCATAATATAACATTTTATTATTAGTGGTATCATGTACAATGGCCACAAGTATTTTGTTAGACAAATGAAAATAAGGCAAGATAAAATTGAAATTAATTTAGTTTATCCAAAAATAATTTTAATGTATAATTAATTTGTTGAAATTAGTGTAATTTTAAAATAGAAATACATAAAAATAAATGAAAACCAAGGAAGAAAGAAAAATCCCCACATTTCAAAAAATTAATAATTTAAATAAAATAAAACAAGTAAATTATGATAACAATAATAAAAAAAATTAGAAGAAAAGAAGAGGAAAATGGATATATCATAATTATGCTAATCTTAATAGAACATTGCTGTTAGCTTTACCGTAATCCCAAGAGAGGGGTGAATTGGTATTTTCAAAATTAATGCCCTAGGTTAATCCCCTAACAATAATATTACACAACTCAAAGGTTAATTTAGTACAGATAAATTAAATCAATTTAAATATACAACAGAAATAAATTACACAATTAGATTAACCAAGTATGCACGAGAAAACAGTAAATAAAGATGACACCCATAAATATTATCGAGGTTCGACAAATTGCCTACGTCCTCGCATTAGCTAACAAGCATAAGGATTACCACTATAAGCTCACTTAATGGGTGGAGCGGCACCTAAACAACCAGATCAATTAGCACAAGGCTGACCTCAACCTTTACAACCAAGTCAATTAACACAGGGCTGACCTCAACATTTAATGCAACAATATTTTCACAATATGACCGGTACAGTGATTATGTTTCTCAGTAAAGCAGATATGTATCAAATGTAATCAATCACATGCACATCAATAGTATAGAATATGTAAGCTCAGTAATGTGAATATTTGTGCAAACAACACTCAACAAGATGTGACCACTAGAATGTTCAAGAGTGTTCCAAACAAGTTATATCTTTGAAACAAGTTATATCAAATCTCAATAACAAATCAGGGTTTCAAAGATGCTAATTTAATATTCAAACTACTTCAAAAGATGTCCTTCAATGAAATGAACATAAGAGTAGTTTGAAAATATTGTAGCTTGTAGAAAATTATTTTGCCCAATAAAATCAAAGCTATAGGAATCTTGCAATGACAATGCAAAGATCCTTAAGCTTGTTAGTTTACCCCAACACAAGATTTATAATGTTCAAATATGTGGGATAAACTTAACTAAACTCCCCCAAAATCAATGTCAATAAACAATCAGTGCAATGGGAGTATTAGCAATCTCTAATAATCAATAACACAATATAACACTCTTATAATACTAAGATGTATCAAGGGAATGAAGAAATGAGAGTATTTAGGAAAAATAGGACTTTGAAAATAGAGAGAATTTTTGCTAATTAATTGTTAATCCTCACAAATGAGCTCATATATATAGACTAATGCCAAATTATGACCGTTTAGGACATATAGGTTATTATTAGATTTTTTTTAAATCAATTTAGAGAAATTAACCCTATTTAACCTTTTTAACCACGGTAAAATATTAAGTAACCCGAGATGATTCGAGTGGTTGAACTATGGTTCGGTCGGTTAAATAGACTCAGCTCTAAAAGGCATTTTAAAAGGTTCGATAGCCCAAGTCTCGGTTCAGTTGGCTGAACAAAAGTCAGAAACATTATGTTCACAGTTCGAGTGCCCGATGCTAAGTTCAGTCACCCGAGGCCTTTTTTGAACGCGAATGTTCAGGCGCCCGGGCTGGTGAAAAGTGCTTTGGCACTTGTTCGGTCGCCCGTGGATGGTAGGTTCACTTCTACTTCGGTCACCTGAAGTTAGGTCAAACCACTGACTTCCCAGTGGTTTAGGCACCCGAGGTGTTTTGAATACGTGGGGTTCGGTTGCCCGACCTCTCACAAATATTGCCTATTCTATTCAATTTCATTTCAAGTTGATCTCTTGATTGTGAATTTGAATGGAGACTTATCTGTGCATAAGTTGTAACGACCTACCTAATTTGCCACATAAACAACCATATTAAATATCATTAACTTGAAACATAACAAAGTCAATCCAAACCCGTGGGTAACGAGGACACACGTGTCATACATAGCGAAAACCTAAGCAGCAATAAGCATAAATTCCATTCATCCAACCATATAACCCAATATACCAGAGTTGCCTACATTTTCACCATGTATTGTAAATGTATATATACAATCCTAAAAAAAAACCAAAAGATAAAACTAGGATCTTACATCAAACCTACTGACCTTAGTTCAAAAGACTCACTTTCCTAGCGGGGTAGTACAGCTGCCTCAACGACGCAGGGCTCAGTCCACCTGTCTTTCTGGGTACCCTGAAATGGTTTAAGCTGGGGTGAGTGTGACGACCTGCTTAATTTCCACATTTTTTTCCATAACAATAAAACCCAGCAAATCATAATCCACCTGGACCCGTGGGTACCATGGATACATCAGAACATATAATGGAAGCTTAAGCAACAGGAAACATACAATCACAATATCACAAATACGAAAACATCCATCACAATACCATAAATACCAGAGTCACTATATCCACTGTATTTCAATATACACATCCCAAAAACAAGATCTAGGGACATTTCCCACAAAATCCAACTACCCCTACTAAAAACTTACCCTTTAGAGAGGGCAGGTCAACAGCACTAGATCAACGGGGCTTTTCCCGCTCTCCTATCAAGGGCTCCTAAAAAGTTTATAAAATTCGAGGTGAGACACCTCTCAGTAAGGGAAATAAACTAATACTAGTGTGTGGCAACATGAGTATTCTGTATTATACATATATCATACAAAACATATTCAGTAAATTATTATGTCGAATCTGGGAAAACATGTATATCATCAAAACATGGCAAAACATACTGCATTTCATAAACATATGTCATCTCATATAATAATAATACAAAACATTCCTGGTAGGTTAACTGGCTGTTGTCATGTATTACCCCCACATGACTGGGTTATGTGGCCCGAAGGCAGGACCTGACAATGGTTGACCGACCACTGCCAAGTCAAAAGTACAGTCTATAAGTCTGATGGGTCTGCCAGACATGGTCCGTACACAAGGGATGCTCACACACTTCTTAAAAACCACATCGACCATCCAATCTCACGCCACTCCGTACAGCGGCGTTAACACAAATATCATGATCATGATGACCATGTACACATAGCAACGGTACCGTGCAAGTGCTAGCCTAGACCAAGCCAACCAGGTTCTAATATCATATAACATATACTGAAACTGTGATACATGGATATTTCATATCATTAATTATCAAATCAATCATATCATTTTGCATATATATGTATATCATGAAAATTAATGGCCCGTATGCCGGTATTTCACATTTTACCATAGCTCCGCCCGTACGCTGGAAAATCACATCCATAGCACAGCCCGTACGTTGGCAAATCATTTCTATAGCTCGGCCCGTACGCTGGTAAATCATATACATGGCATAGCCCGTACGCTGGCAAATCATGTCCATGGCACAGCCTGTACGCTGGCAAGTCATACACATAGCTCGGCTCGTACGCCAGCAAACATATATAAAAATCTTGGCCCATATGCTGATTTTCCATTATAAAATCTGTATCATAATTACATTTCCAGAAAACAGTATTTCATAACAATTTCTACTCATGTCACACTAAACAGGTTTTTCGTATATTTAACATGCCATTATTTTCAACTGTATTTTCCCAAATATAAATCATATATATAAATATATTTACTTCCCTGAAATTAAATGCTATATATACATACATTTTCTCAAAAGAACTAGTTTAGTTTATCCCCTTACTTGATTCTTGAAAAGCCCCTAAGAAAATCTGTGTCGCGTTTGTAGGGTTCCCTACTTAACACCCTGGAAACAACATTCCCTAGACCTAAAGTTCAGTATTTCTACGCGTATAACACTTTCTACAACTGTCAAATAACAAAATATCGAGTAGGAAGCCTTACCCTAGATTTGGGATGGTTTCCAACTCAGCCCCACTGACGATCCACTCCAGTAGACTTGTAGAGAACTTTCCCAGGAGCGTCGTGGTGGCTTTAGATCGTTGAACCAGCAAAAATCCAGCCTAAAATCTTAGAGAGAAGGAGGAGAAACCATATGAGGAGAGAGAGAGAGAGAGATTCGGCACATAAAAAATGACTGAAAATTCTCGTTTAACCCTATTTATACTATGGGATTTGTCGACGAGTCACATTACCTCGTCAACGAGTCTTGTAAGAAGTTCATTGACGAACTTCAACCCTCGTCGACGAATTTTAGGTTTTCTCAAATCCTCTTTCGGCATCTTCTCACCAACGAATCCTGTCCTCGTCGACGAGCTCCTCTTATACCCTCGTCGAAGAGTCCCCTGTGTTCATCGACGAGGAGTTGAAAAAATCCTCGGGATTATCCCATCCAAAATGCAACGCCGTTAACAAACGCGAAGCGTTCATCGACGAAGTCAACTGGCTCCTTATGTTCCTATTTCCATTTCCCTTTATTTTTATTATTTAAATACCATTATTCTTCGGGTCGTCACAGTGAGACACCTCTCAGTAAGGACAATAAACTAAACACAGTTATGTGGCAACATGAATATTTGCGTGTTATAATAAATATATAGGATGCATGTCACATACTTGAAAACACTGATAATAACATAACTGAGTAAACATACAATTTCATAGTTTTACTAAAACATATTGTATTTCATCGTTCATAAAATCATCTGATATAACTAGTAACTCTGAAATTTACTCAGGATGAATAGCTAGCTGATGTCATATATTATCCCCCATGATGGGTTGTGCAGCCCGAAGGCGGGACCGACAATGACTGCCAACCACTATCGAGTCAAAAATGTTTGTAAGTACAATGGGCCCACCAGACCCTGGTCCAGACTGCCAAGTAGACGTCTACAACTCTACACTGAAAACCACATCGACTATGCATCTCCTACCCCCTCTACTAACAGGGGTGGTTAGCACAAGTTTGAACTAAACTGAACTATATAGCTAAGATACCGTGCTCCTGATAACTGATCTGATAACATATAGTACATGATAATATACTGTTTTAACATAAATAGATTGATAGCATTTATGAATTCTGTAATAACATAAATAATTACGGTTTTGCGCCGAATACATTCATAACTACGGCCTTGTGCCGAATAACATGCATAACTGCGGCCTTGCGCCAGCTATCAATCATGGCCTTGCGCCGAACATATCATAAATATTGAACTGAGAATATGTACTGTTTATCATATATTCTGAAATCATAATTTCCAATATTATCATGTTATTCCTGAAAATAACTGAAACATGCTTTTTATGTAAAACTGACTTAATATAATATCATATTCATAAAATAATATTCATGCCACACAAGCTGAATAAAATCATGAATTCTGTTCTGAAATCACATTTCATACTAAAATATATTTATATCCCTATGCAACAATAGTATTTTCCCAAATATACATTTTCTTAAATATACTCATATATAATAAATGCCTTTTGAAAATTAATCTGCTATTAAATAATAATAATTTTCATGAAAAATTACTGCTTTAGTTTACTCCCTTACCTGACTACTGAAAAACCTCTATAATGACTAGTCCTATACCCGCTGGGTTTCTCGTTCAACACCCTGAAAACAACATCTTCATGAACAAAACTTCAATATTTCTTCAAGTACTACATTTTCTACAATTGTAGGAAAGCCAAATACTAAATAAAAAGTCTTACCCTGAATTTGGGATGGAGTTCAAGTTAGTCCCACCAACAATCCACTCCAGCAAACTTGGAGAGAAACTTACCAGGAGTGTCGTGTCAGCCTCGGATCGTCGAACTGGCAAGAAACCAGCCCAAAATCTTAAAGAGAAGGGAGAGGGGACAAACAGGAGAGAGAGAGAGAGAGAGAGTGAGAGAGAGAGAGAGAGAGAGAGAGAGGTTCTTCGTGTGATTGCTATAGGAAAAATCGAGTTTAGGCTATTTATACACTTGCACTCATCAACGAGCCACGTCACTTCGTCGATGAGGCCACAAAGGGAGTTCGTCAACGAGGCCACGAAGGGAGTTCGTCAACGAATGCTTATTCCTCGTTGACGAAATTTAGAGTTGCAAATAACCTTTTGGTAACTTTCGTTGACGAGACACGTGTCCTTGTCGATGATCCCATCAAGCGTGTTCGTCGACGAACGTGCTATGTTCATCAACGAGACCCCTGTTGAATTTCCAAATTACAATTTATCTTTCTCTCTCCTTTCCTTTAATATTTAATTATTATAATTTCTTTGGGTCTCTGATAAGTGTTGGGACCTAAAGTCTCACTAAGGTCTTACTGAGCTTACTATATATCCTATATGCATGATATGCAGATAATTATTACAAGACCTTTTTCTCCTAATTACTATTACAAACCCGCATTTACATAAAAGAATGACAATCATAAAAATGGTCTTCAGGGTCTTCATGCTTTGCTTTCATGTGTCATTACTTGATCTTCTAATATAAACCTGCACGTATACTTGAGAGCCATCAAATACTAGAGTATTTGTCATTATCAAAAACAGGTATGACCTTTAAGGTCAACATTCTCCTCCTTTTTTATGATAACAAATACACCATGCAAAAAGTGGATATAGCCGTAGAAGGCTCCCCCTAACAATATGCATAATATAAAAATTTATCAATGCAAATAAATTTTTAGTTTAAGTTTAAGTGCAACCCAATTTTTTCCCTCTTATGCATCTCCCCCTTTTGGCAATAGCAAAAAGGGCTATGAAGTTAATAGCCTTAGGCATTGGGTATAAACCATTAGCACACAAGAGAAGTTTGGGAATTTTTTTTTAAAAAAAAAAATTCGATAGCATGCCGTTTGAAAATAAGACATTTTCCAAAAATTTTTGTATAAAAATGACTTGTTTTGAGTTTTAAGATCTAACAATTCCAATATGATCAAGACATAAAACATAAATAGAATCATTATCATGCAATAGATATGAGAATTGTGCATTGCAAAAGATAACCAATTTCATAAAGTCCAAGCCAATGAAAGATACGAATTGTTATATTAATTGTTAGACTTTGAAATTATTAGAAAGCTCCCCCTTTTTAATATAGCTTTTGGGTATGAACAGTTTTATAACCAAAGAATATGTCATTTAAGCACACAAGCAAGAAAACAAGATATGTCGCATGTAAAATCATTTTCCAGCCAAAAACAAAAATATGTAATATAAATAGATAAACATATATCTCCCTTCTGATCTTAAAAAAAAATGCATAGCAGCAGTGCTTTCTTGAAAAAGAAACTTTAATTCAAAGATCAACCAAGCGAATTTTTCTGGTGATCCTTTAAACACAAAACAACTTTATGACTAGAAAAATTACAACCATATGTAACTTAAAGATAAACAATTTTAAGTGCAAGATCATATGGTAAACTTTGAAATAATTTGTGGCAAAACAATATATTTCAGCTTTAGGATTTTCAATGAGATTAATACATTTACGCATGTGCCACAATACAACTTAAAGCACAGCTAAGCTTCAAAATGGGCGAGCACAACAAGATTGTGATTTTAGCTTAAGGTCTCCCCCTATGAATTTGAATACTAGCTTAGATAAAATGAAAAGCTTATACTACTCAAAGATTTAATTCATTAAGCATGCCAAGCAGTATAAGCAATCTCTTAAAAAATATCTTTATCAAAATTATACTGGACATTAATTAATTCATTTCAAGCATTGTAACCAGTATAGTCTCCTTATAGCCTTCAAATGCATCAGAAAATATATACTAAGGCATGAAATGGTACTCATAACCTAGAACAATCCATATTTATTCAAAGACCTTTAAGCACTGGATATGATGTTCAAGGTTTCTCAGAAGAGCCTCAATATATATAAAGCTAGACAAGATGTATGTGAGACTTTTATGGTTTTTCTCTAGGGATGGAGTTTAACTCCTCTAAATGCCTGATGATTATGCCAAGATGAAGATTAATTTTCATTTAGCTTTCACTCATCCTTTCAAAAAGATTTTAATATTTGATCTATTATAATCATCTTTGTACAAGGTTCTATTTTGGGAAAAATCTACCGAAATTTCGGCAGCATGTCGTTTGTATATTGGATGTTTTTCCATAAAACTTGTACCTGATAGTGGGTTGTTTTCAACAGATAAATCATATAAGCAAGTCACAACCTAATATCCACAACTAGCATGCAAATTGTATCACTACATCCGCCATGCAGGAGGCTTTCAACACAAGCATGCTTTCGAGTAGTTCAATCAACAACTTATAAAAAAAATGAACTATCCAATAGATGATATGAACAGTAACTAACAATGGATAGTTATGAGATTGGTGCAGAGTTGTTCTCATAAGAGCATACAAGCATATAAGCATAAATAAACAACGAGAGCATTTTAATGTATATAGATATGAAAGATAAATGTTCTCCCCCAAGTATGCACTCAACTCATTTAATGCTTTTTTCTTATTCTTCAAGTCATTTAGCCAAGAGATCTAGATTTTTAATGATATATGCTTGGCTTTGGATGAATAAGCTTAGAGGACCAAAAAGTCACAATATATATTTCTTTAAATGAACTAAGCCAATATTGCCTCTATTGATATGAATTTTAATGCATGTGAGAGGCACGAGTTTAGAATGGCTTTCAATTTAAACTGTTCGTGCATAGGTTTCATTTGGACTATGACTTCTCTCTAAATCTGAAACCTAGTGCAATTAATTTAGTCATTCAACTTTACTAAAGATATGAAGCTCTAAGGATTTGACCTTGAAGGATTGAGAGCTTGTGAAGCTAGCAGGGATAAATACTCTTAAAGATTAAATTATTAATATGTTCAGAAGAGTATTTTGGTAGTAGCATGACATTATACAAGATATTCATTCTAAAGAAAATGTCCTAACATTTTTGGCAAAGAGCATATAGAAGAATATGAATATTTTTTTACCAATGCTCTTTGGAGATTGGAATGAATCCTTCGACTATGATCACAGTTTTGGAAAAAGGATACGAGCCAATGAGAGGATGGATCTTTACCTGATGTGATCGTGGTATGGTAAAGATTTCCTATGGAGGATATGGTGAACCAAAATTAGAAGATCTTTATATTTTAAGCACAAAAGGGAATATTTTGGTTAATCAATGAAACTAGAATCCCTTAGTGGTTGCCTCTAATTTTGATTATGGAAGGATGTATTTAAGTAAGCACTAGTTAGAATAGGGACTAATGATCATTAGTGCTTAAGCCTAGAGTAATGACTAAGCTATGGTTAAGGCTTTTACATTCAAAAATGAGTTTAGGTTTAAATAATGTATATCAAGATGGATTCCCTAAAGCTCAAATATGTGCAATGGATATTCATATTTAGGCACGAGTTAAGCTATTTTAAATTTAAATTCAAGGCAAACATGCCATGTCCATTTGGAAGTGGATTTTTATTCAAGTAGCCAATAATTTCATAATTTAACCAATGAATATATGTAATAAGTTTAGATTGGTTATATACTTGGATTTGTAGATTGACTTGATTCCCTAATTATCTTAGTATACCAAGGTGGAATGAATATGCTAAGATTTGACATTTTAGGAACATACCACTTTGTAGGCCAATAGACATAACTCCCCAAAACCTAGAACCTAAGGAAAGCATTTATGTAATTCCAATTTGAATTCATTCATCCTTAAGTCCTAAGGAGTTTCCCTTTTTGACAACCCATACCATTTTTCTACCTTTGATTCTTGATGGGTTAGGATAACATGGTTCTTTGACTCTCCAGACCCGTTTAGGTTTCACACCTTTCCTTTTAAATAGGTAATCAAATTTTATGTGTCCCTTCTTTTTACATAAGATGCATGTGGTGTGAGTGTATAAACTGAAAGAGGTAATAGCATAATGTTTCGATTCTTTTACAAAGTACCCCGTGTATAGGTTCTTCTTTTTCCTATTTTCAATTCCATTAAAACCTATAACTTCTTTATCTAAGGTCATCTTTTGTGAACCTAAGAGTTTGTCAAAATTTTCTTTACCTCTAGTGAATGTATGGATGATCTTAGACTGGTCTTCTATTTTATTTTCTAGATCTTGAATTTTAAAGTTCTCTAGACCTTTGCAAGCATTCTAAAGTTTCATAAATTTTTGGTCATATTGTTTGCTTTATTTTTGAGATCAAGGATATGAAGATCCTTTTCATTTTCAATTGTAAGTTGGGATCTTACGCTTTAAGCTCTTTTTGCAGCATAACATTCTTGTTTTCCAAATTCATGATTTTCAAATCCTTTTCTTTATTAACATGAATTTGTGATTCAAGTTCTTTCAATGATGCCTCATTCTTGTTTTTCAAAACAGTATAGTGTTTAAGTGTTTTAACAAGAGACTTATGAGTTCTAACATATTCAACTTGCAATTCCTCATAAGATGGCATGCTTTCACTATTAGAACTATCACATGGTTCAGAATCAAATGCATCACAAGATTTATCACATGAATCAATATATGGATTATTTGATAAAGCTAAAGGAGAAGAATTTACCTCATCGTCGGTCAAAGCAATAAAGCACTGTTTTTCTCTTTCATGGCCTTTTGAGTTGGAGTCACATGGAGCTATAGACTTTTCATGCTTAGATGCTCCATATCTCTTTTCAAGTTCCTCCCATATTGTTTTAGCGTTTTGACATGCCCTTACTTCAAGAAAGATATTAGTATCTAAAGCATAAAATAGAATATTCATGGCATCAAAATTTATTTGAATTAAACTCCTATCGTTATCATTCAACTCAATTTCTGATTTGGAGATTTAAACATTATTGACACTCTTCATAGGTACGATATCCCCTTGAGTAATGACTCTCTAAGTCCACCAATTCAATGATTTTACAAAAATAGTCATTCTAAGTTTCCAATTAGAAAAATTTTTACCAGAAAACATTGGAGGGTTTGTAGAGAGCCTACCCTCACACAAATGGGATACACCAAAATGAGCCATCATGATCTTTTACTAAATAACGTTTAAGCCTAAGCAACTTGGCTCTGATTAGGGGTGAGCATAATTTGGTGAAAACCGAATTAACCGAATTAATCGGCCAAAATTGGCCGGTTCGGTTCGGGTAAAAATCTCGGTTCGGTCGGTTCAGTTATAATTCTACAAAATTTCGATTAATCGGTTTCGGTTCGATTAAAGGTAAAAAAAAATTCGGTTAACCGATTAACCAAATTACTAATTAATTAGATTTTAAATATAATTTATGAATATAAATTTTGCTTATGCAAGTGCATTAAGGAGTTTAATTAAGCTTGCTTATACTCGGCATTATTATTATTATTATTTTTTGTCGTTGTTTTTCTTGTTTTGGATTCTTTGTTCTATGGTAAAATATTATTTTCATTAATAAAATTAATAAATAAGGTATTTAATTAAGCTGGATTTGGTCTTCAAAAAAAAAAATTATAATTGTATTCTGTTTCTAGCAATTAATTTTAAATGATTTCGGTTAAAATCGGTTAACCAAATTACCTGAATGGGCAATTTGGTCGGGATCAGTTCGGTGTCCTTTGTCAATTCGGTTGGTTCAGTTAATGGTATTATTTAACCAAAATTTTCGGTTAATTCGGTTAATTACTCGAATTTAACCAAACTGACCGTTTGCTCACCCCTAGCTCTGATACCAATTGTTAGCTTTACCGTAATCCCAAGATGGAGATGAATTGGTATTTTCAAAATTGATGCCCTAGGTCAATCCCCTAACAGCAGTATTACACAACCCTAAGGTCAATTTAATGTAGATAAATTAAATAATTTAAATATACTGCGGAAATTAAATTGCATAATTGGATTAACCAAGCATGTACGAGAAAACAGTAAATAAAGATGACACCCAGATATGTTATCGAGGTTTGACAAACTACCTACATCCCCACCTTGGCTAACAAGCACAAGGATTACCACGATAAGCTCACTTAACGGGTGGAGCGGCACCTAAACAATCAAGTCAATTAGCACAGGACTGACCTCAACCTTTACAACTAGGTCAATTAACACAAGGCTTACATCAACCTTCACAACCAATCCTCACAGGACTGGATTATTGCCCCCTCAGCCGACGCCAGAAATACAATAGTATTTTCACAATATGAATGGTACAGTGATTATTCTTCTCAGTAAAGCAGATATGTACCAAATGTAATCAATCACATGCACATTAAAAGTATAGAATATGTAAGCTCAGTGACGTGAATATTTGTGCAAACAACACTCAACAAGATGTGACCACTAGAATGTTCAAGAGTGTTCTAAACAAGCTATATCTTTGAAACAAATTATATCAAATCTTAATAACAAATCAGGGTTTCAAATATGCTAATCAAATATTCAAACTACTTCAAAAGATTTCCTTCAATGAAATGAACACAAGAGTAGTTTGAAAATATTGTAGCTTGTAGAAAAATATTTTGCACAACAAAATCAAAGCTATAGGAATCTTGCAATGACAATACAAAGATCCTTAAGCATGTTAGTTTATCCCAACACAAGATTTATAATGTTCAAATCTGTGGGATAAACTTAACTAAACTCCCCCAAAATCAATGTCAATAAACAATCAGGGCAATGGGAGTATTAGCAATCTCTAATAATCAATAACACTCTCATAATACTAATATATATCAAGGGAATGAAGAAATGAGAGTATTTGGGCCAAATAAGATTTTGAAAATAGAGAGGATTTTTGCTAATTAATTGTCAATCCTCTCAAATGAGCTCATATATATAGACCAAGGCCAAATTATGACCATTTAGAACATGTAAGGCATTATTAAATTTTTTTAAAATAAATTTAGAGAAATTAACCCTGTTTAACCCTTTTAACCACGGTAAAATATTAAGTAACCCGAGATAATTCAGGTGGCTGAAATATGGTTCGGTCGCCCGAATAGACTCAGCTCTAAAAGACATTTTAAATGGTTTGGTAGCCCGAGTCTAGGATCAGTTAGCTGAACAAATGTCACGCCCTGAACCCCAAAATGGGACCCAGAGGTGAGAATATAACCCAACCTGTCTCTGTATCATACAAATCATCACAGATACAGTACAAAGGATGAGGATCCGACCCCGTGGGGTTCCCAGGCACCCTAAACACATCCAAACATCATTATATACGCAACGGAAAAACCATACATACATATGCAGTACCATACCAGAGTCTATACAAGAGCAGAACATGGCTCTATCAAAAACGTACAAACGAGTGCCCAATACATCCTAAAATGTCAACCCACCAAAATTACAGTCCTAGCACTTACCTAGCGCTAAACGCAGTACACCGGCCACTACACTCCCTACACCAGGACGCTAATTTCGGTTACTCGAAAGACCTGTAAAAATGTACGCACAATAGGGGTAGACACCTCTCAGTAAGGAAGAACACATGTTATATCGGTGTGTGGCATTTGAGTGTTATCATGATGCAACATACACGTTGTTGAATGCAATCCAATACTAATTTACACAGTGCATACATGCACAAACAGCACATGATCTTAAATCTTGGTATCATCATACCCTTCGGCCCGAACCAAGTCCGCGACATCCGGCTTTGGCCCGGCCAACCTGCGAAGCATAGCGCCACCGGCACATGGCTAGTCCCCGACTCCCATGGCAATGTATCGGCGCTAACTGGTGGATCCACACCCTTCAGCCTGATCTTCCGGTATAGGCTCACACCCTCGGATATAGAGCCGGACACTCTTGCCTATGTGGCTGGCAATAAACACATGCCCTCGGATATAGAGCCGGACACTCTCAATACCTGGAACAATTTTGGAACTCGGTTCCTACTAGCATTTCAACATAGCACACAACATGCATGCTCATATAACCAAACAAACCACACTCATTTGGTAATCTAAATCATGGTTTTTCAAACAAATTCAATTAAACAAGTCAAGACACGGCCATCCCAATATCACAGTATAAATCACACATATACTCGATTTTCAACAAAACCCGGGATTCAGCCCGTCGCCCCCTTTTTCCCAAAACTGTATTAATGAAAAACTCATAGTTTTCCCCATTAGATCCCCCCAAATGAGTACCCAAAACACACACAGGACCTTGGACCACAGTTCCACCGAGTTTGATTTAAAAAATAACCAACATAAACATAGTTCCCCTTACCTTTTCCCCGAATACCAAATCCCAAACTCTAAGGCTCCTAAACAGCGAACCGAGTTCCAAAACCTACAAATCACAGTACAAAATATGTTCACAAGACAGTTACCTACAAATCTATAGGATCAGAATTGAAAACCGAGCCTTACCTCAATTTTAGGCCAAAACCCAAAAATCTTCGAAACGAGATTCCGATCTATAGAAGTTGCAGAGAATCCTTCCACAATCCTTGTCGTAACTTTGTATTTCTGATTCCATCAACGATCGGCAAAGAAATCTAGAGGGAGAGAGAGAGAGTAGGGAGAGTTTTAGAGAAAGAGAGAGATTTTCTAAGTTACTTAGTGAAGAAGTAATGGAAATTTCCTTTTATAGCCCTTCGACCCAGCCCAATTTTGTCGACGAAATGGTGCCTTCATCGACGAATCTTTCACTGACTTCATCGATGACACGGTGGCCTCGTCGACGAATCTGGCATCTTCGATTTTTCCAAGACTCCTCGGCTTCTCCTCGTCGAAGAGCCCTTGAATTTCATCGACGAGAAGAACAAAGGCTTCATCGACAAAATATGGCTTCGTCGATGAAATCTGCCAAATTCCCAATTTTGCCCCTCTCTTATTTATTTGACCCATTTATCACGGTTCGAGTTCTTACAATCTCCCCTCCTTACAAAAATTTCGTCCTCAAAATTTGCCATCTCTCATTTACAAACTCATTCATACAATCGAATATGTAGACACAACTCTAAAGAAAACTGGCGACCACTACAGCGTAGCCTCATCATATACATACACATACATACCCTCACTTATGGCGAAGGAATATCGTGGGTACATATACAACGGTCTCAGGAGTTCACAATACACACACACTCCCAACAACTAACCCCCTATCCCAACCCATAGTAGGATCATGTACAGGTGCTCAAAACAACTGTGGATACTTCCAGCGTATTTCCGTTTCCAGTTCCCAAGAAGCTTCCTCAACCTCGTGCTTCCGCCACAATACCTTCACTAACAGTATCTCTTTGGTACAAAGCTTCTGAACTTTACGGTCCAGAACCTGAACAGGTATCTCCTCATACACTAAAGTATCCCTAATTTCCAACTCATCATAGCTAATAACATGTGAAGATCCAACACGTACCTTCTCAACATGGATACGTGAAACACATCATGGACCCTCAAAAGTGCTAGAGGTAATGCGACTTTATAGGCTACAGGACCCACTCGCTCAAGTACCTCGAATGGTCTAATATACCTCGGGCTCAGCTTGCCTTTTTTTCCGAATCTTATCACCCCTTTCATCGGAGCAATTCGCAGAAATACCTTACCCCCCACCTCGAACTCTAAATCACGGCGGCGAACATTTGCATAACTCTTCTGCTGACTCTAAGCTGATCTAATCCTCTCCCGGATCAAACCCAACTTCTCAGATGCCTGCTGCACAAGTTTCAGGTTCTAACACCTGACGTTACCGACCTTATCCCAACACAAAGGAGATCAATACCTCCAACCATACAAAGCATCGAACGGTGTCATCCCGATACTAAACTGGAAGTTGTTATTATAAGTGAACTCTACAAGTGGCATAAACTGTATCCAACTACCACCGAAGTCTAACACACAAGCTCGCAACATATCTTCCAATATCTGAATCATCCTCTCAAACTATCCATCAGTATGGGGGTGGAACGCTGTACTGAAAGTAAGTTTTGTCCCCAATGCCTCCTTCAAGCTCACCTAGAATCAAGAAGTAAACCTCGAATCTTGATCCAATACTATGGACACCGGTACTCCGTGCATTCTCACAATCTCATGCACATACAACTCTGATAGCCTACTCAAAGGATAGCTAACTCTCATCGGTATGAAATGAGCATATTTCGTCATTTTATCCACAATCACCCAGATAGCATTCTACCCGTGAAGCGCTGGTGGCATTCGGTCACAAAATCCATGGAAATATGCTCACATTTCCACACCAGAATAGGCAAAGGTTGCAACGGCCCTATCGACCTCTGATGTTCAGCTTTCACCTGCTGACACATCAGACACTGCTCCACGAACTAAGCAATCTACCTCTTCATACCATACCACCAGAAGGTTTCGCGCAAGTCCCGATACATCTTCGTACTACCAAGATTTACCTTATACATGAAACGATGCGCCTCCTCTAGAATAGTCCTTCTGATCTCATCATCGTTCGGAACACACAGTCTAGTCCCAAACCTCAATACACCCCCTTCAGAGATGTTAAACTCTGTAGCCAGTCCCTGCTATATCTTTTCCATAACTTCTAACAACTCTGCATCACTAGCCTGCGCAGCTTTTATACGCTCAAATAAGGTCGGTTGGACCACCAAACCAGCAAGATAAGCCTGATGATCACCAACCACCAACTCTATACCTGAGCTTACCGAATCCTATATGATGTGACACTGAGTTACAATTGCAGATACAGTCGTAGGCCCTAACTTCCGACTCAACGCATTAGCTACCACATTAGCCTTTCCTGGGTGATAACTGATCGTGCAATCGTAATCCTTAATCAATTCAAGCCACCGCCTCTGCCTCATGTTCAACTCCTTCTATGTGAAGAAATACCTGAGGCTCTTATGGTCAGTGAAGATCTCACACTGCACCCCATACAGATAATGTTGCCAGATCTTCAAGGCATATACCACAGTAGCTAATTTCAAATCATGCGTAGGGTAATTCTTCTCGTACTCTTTCAGTTGCCGAGAAGCATACACCACTACCTTACCTTGCTGCATAAGCACACATCCCAAGCCTTTCAGAGACACATCGCTATAAATCACAAATCCACCATCCCCCGAAGGAATGGTCAATACTGGAGCAGTAACCAGCCGGTGCTTCAACTCCTGAAAGCACTGCTCACAATCACTAGTCCACTCAAACTGGACTCCCTTCCTGGTCAATTATATCAGAGGTCCAGACAGTTTAAAGAAACCCTCTACGAACCGATGATAGTAACCCACCAGTCCTAGAAAACTCCAAACCTCCTACACATTCTTCGGCCTTTCCCAGTCGACCACAACTTCAATCTTACTAGGATCGACTAGTATACCATCCCCAGTAACCACATGGCCTAAAAATGCAATCTGACTCAACCAGAATTCACACTTCTTCAGCTTAGCATACAACTTCTTCTCCCGCAAGATCTGTAACACTAACCTCAAATGTTCCACGTGCTCTTCTGTACTCCTCGAGTATACCAGAATGTCGTCAATGAATACCACTACGAATCAATCCAGGTACTCATGGAAAACCTTGTTCATTAGATCCATGAACACCGTCGGGGCATTCATCAACCCAAATGACATGACTAAGAACTCATAGTGGCCATATTTGGTCCAGAAAGTAGTCTTCGCTACATCCTCCGCTTTAACCCTCACTTGATGATATCCTGACTGCAAATCGATCTTCGAAAGACCCGCGTTCCCTGCAACTGGTCAAAAAGATTATCTATACGAGGTAAAGGATAGCGATTTTTCATAGTCACCTTGTTAATCTCATGGAAATTAATGCACATCCGCATCGACCCATCCTTTTTCTTCACAAACAGTACTGGAGCTCCCCAGGGCAAAAAACTAGGTCGAATAAATCCCCTATCCAGTAGTTCCTATAATTGCTCCTTCAACTCCCAAAGTTCTATTGGAGCCATCCGGTACAGAGCTTTAGAGATCAGTGCCTTGCCAAACAGCAGCTCTATCACAAACTCCACCTCACAATTCAGAGGTAAACCGGGTAAATCATTTGGAAATACATCCGAGAATTCGCTGACTACCCCAATATCTTTGGGTCTCAACTCATCCCGCGGCGATTCCTTCATACAAGCTACGTACCCTTGACATCCGTCCAAGAGTAGCCTCCTCGCCTATAGTGCCAATAGAATCTGTGGCGCTGGACGCACAAACGATCCCACAAATTCGTACTCCTGCTCCCCAGGAGGTCTGAAAACTACCACCTTCCTACAACAGTCGATCACAACATAACTGGAGAACAACCAATCCATCCCCAAAATGATATTGAACCCCGACATGTCGTATACCACAAGATTCGCTGGTAGCAGCTTTCCCTGAATTTCCACTGGGCCGTCTACCAACATCTTCCTACAAAAAGATACACTCCTAGATGGGGTAGTAACAGATAATACCTCATTCATATCTCGGGTCTCAACCCCACACCGTCCCACAAAATTCACAGACACAAAGGAAGGAGTCGCACCCAAATAAAAAAAAACAGAAGCTTTATTCAAAAGCAATAATAAGGTACCTGTCAGCACGTTACCTACATGCTCAACATCCGCTGGAGTAAGAGAGTATACTTTGGCCGGAGTTGTATTCGTCTG
The DNA here is from genome assembly GCF_029873635.1 of Malania oleifera. NCBI lineage: Eukaryota > Viridiplantae > Streptophyta > Magnoliopsida > Santalales > Ximeniaceae > Malania > Malania oleifera. Next base: position 43,121,272 of record NC_080428.1, on the reverse strand, counting down.
AGCGGTTTCCCGAGTTATCTAGTTGCTCCCTCGGTCCCCACTAACTGCAGGCACGTCTTGCCTCGGTGCTCGACAATCACGAGACATGTGGTCTGGCTGGCCACATTTGTAGCAACTACCCCCAAATGACCGGCGCTCACCCTCATGCCACCTGTGGCATCTGGTACAACGACCAACAATCTGGCTCATCTGAGAATCCTGGCGCTCGGTATTCTGACGATAACCCGAGCCCTTGCTCCTCTTCTTCCACGATCGCTGACGAGATCCTGTCTGAGAACCAGAAGGTACTGTCCTCTTCCTCGATTCCTAATCTGCCTCGTCCTCTCGGATACCAATCTAGATCACCGTGGCCTTATCCACCAATACCGAGAACTTGCGGATTTGAAGCATACCCACCAGTCTGTGGATATCCTACCTCAAACCCTTCTCGAACCTCCGAGTCTTCTCATACTCGCTCGAGATCATACATGGTGCAAAGCGGGACAACTCTATGTATCAAGCCGCATACCCCTGCACTGTCAAAATCCCCTGAGTCAGCGCAGAAAACTCATTTGCCTTCGCATCACGTACTGAAGCCAGGAAGTATCTGCCAAAGAACACCTCCTTGAATCGGCTCCATGTCATCTCCTTAGGACCGGCTCTCTGCTTCTCCAGCAGACTCACCGCAGTCCACCATCGACCCGCCTCCCCAGACAGCTGGAAGGTGCCATAAAGGAGCTGCCTATCCGTGCAGTGCAGGACTTCTAGAATCCTTTCAGTCTTCTCCACCCAATCCTCTGCTATTATTGGGTCAGGTCCTCCAGAGAACGTCGGAGGATGCACGCGTATGAACCTCTCAATGGTGCACCCCGCAACAGTAGCAGAGCGCTCGCGTCTCCTCACACTCCGCCCGATCTCCCGTAATACCTGCCTCGTCAAACCTCGAGGCACAGAAGGAGACTCATCACTCGTAGTCTCATCGGAGCCACTTCCTAGGTCATTATCCTTGGGCTCCATTTTGTATTACAATAAGAATCTATCAATATCCCTACAACATATACACTTAACACAATGATCTACACTAATCTTGTTAACTACTCCCTGCCAGGTCTAGGTCTTTTCTATCACACTGACACGAAAGTCATCAATGATCTACCCTACTTTTATTAGAATCGTTATCCCAGGAAAAACACGGAATACCATCGACAAATCCCAGTCTAGCAACCGAACAACCCTCAACCAACTCTACCCATGCCCACATCCTATACTCTGGTATATACTCACTACTAAGCCTAACCAAGTCTACAAGATCTAGCAACCTGGTTAGCTCTGATACCAAGTTGTCGTGCCCCGAACCCCGAAATGGGACCCAGAGGTGAGAATATAACCTAACCTATCCCTGTATCACACAAATCATCACAAATATAGTACAAAGGATGAGGGTCCGACCCCGTGGGGTTCCCAGGCACCCTAAACACATCCAAACATCATCATATACACAGCGGAAAAACCATACATACATATGCAGTACCATACCAGAGTCTATACAAGAGCAGAACATGGCTCTATCAAAAACGTACAAACGAGTGCCCAATACATCCCAAAATGTCAACCCACCAAAATTACAGTCCTAGCACTTACCTAGCGCTAAACGCAGTACACCGGCCACTACACTCCCTACACCAGGACGCTAATTTCGGTTACTCGAAAGACCTGTAAAAATGTACGCACAGTAGGGGTAGACACCTCTCAGTAAGGAAGAACACATGTTATATCGGTGTGTGGCATTTGAGTGTTATCATGATGCACCATACACACAATTGAATGCAATCCAATACTAATTTACACAGTGCATACACGAACATACAATACATGATCAGCAATCCCGGTGTCATGACACCCTTCACCCCGAAGCCGGTCCCCGACATCCGGCATTGGCCCAGCCAACCCGCAAAGCACGGCACTACCGACACATGGCTAGTCCTCGACTCCTATGGCATCGTATCGGTGCTAACTGGTGGATCCACACCCTTCGGTCTGATCTACCGATATAGGCTCACGCCCTCGGATATAGAGTCGGACACTCTTGCCTATATGGCAGGCGATAAACACACCCCATTGGATATAGAGCCGAACACTCTCAATACCTGAAACAATTTCGGAACCCAGTTCCTACTAGCATTTCAACATATCACACAACATGCATGCTCATATAACCAAACAAACCACACTCATTTGGTAATCTAAATCATGGTTTTTCAAACAAATACAATTAAAAAATTCAAGGCATAGCCATCCCAATATCACAGTATAAATCACACATATACTCCGTTTTCAACAAAACCCGAGATTCAGCCCGTCGCCCCCTTTTTCCCAAAACTGTAATAATGAAAAACCCATAGTTTTCCCCGTTATATCCCCCCAAATGAGTAGCCAAAACACACACAGGACCGTGGACCACAGTTCCACCAAGTCCGATTTCAAAAATAACCAACATAAACATAGTTTCCCTTACCTTTTCCCCGAATACCAAATCCCGAACTCCAAGGTTCCTAAACAGCGAACCGAGTTCCAAAACCTACAAATCATAGTACAAAATATGCTCACAAGATAGTTACCTACAAAACTACAGAATCGGAATTGAAAACCAAGCCTTACCTCGATTTTACGCCAAAACCCGAAAATCTCCGAAACGAGATTCCGATCCGTAGAAGTTGTAGAGAATCCTTCCACGATCCTCATGGCAACTTTGGATTTCTGATTCCATCAACGATCGATGAAGAAATATATATATATATATATAGAGAGAGAAAAAGAGAGAGAGAGAGAGAGAGAGAGAGAGAGAGTAGGGAGAGTTTTAGAGAGAGAGAGAGAGAGAGATTTTCTAAGTTACTTAGTGAAGAAATAATGGAAATTTCCTTTTATAGCCCTTTGACCCTGCCCAATTTCGTCGACGAAATGGTGCCTTCGTCAATGAATCTTTCACTAACTTCGTCGATGAATCGGTGGCCTCGTCGACGAATCTGGCATCTCCAATTTTTTTAAGACTCCTCGTCTTCTCCTCGTCGACGAGCCCCTGAATTTCGTCGACGAGCCCCTGAATTTTGTCGACGAGAAGAACAAAGGCTTCATCGACAAAATCTGCCAAATTCCCAATTTCGCCCCCCTCTCTTATTTATTTAACCCATTTATCACAGTTCAAGTTCTTACAACAAAAGTCAGAAACATTATATCAGCAATTTGGGTGCCCGAAGCTAAGTTTGGTTAACCAAACTAACATGTTTAGTCGCTCGAGGCCTTTTTTGAACACGAAGGTTCGGGTGCCCAAGTTGGTGAAAAGTGCTCTTGCACTTGTTCGGTCGCCCGTGAACGATAGGTTCACTTCTTCTTCGATCGCCCGAAGCCAGATCGAACCGCTGACTTCCCAACGATTCGGCCGCCCAAGGTGTTTTGAACACCTAGGGTTCAATCGCTCGACCTCTCACAAATATTGCCTATTATATTCAATTTCATTTCCAGTTGATCCCCTGATTGTGAATGTGAATGGGGACTTATTTGTGCATAAGTCTTGGGACCTAAAGTCTCACTAAGGTCTTACTTAGCTTACCATATATCGTATATGCATGATATGAAGATAATTATTACAATAATTTTTTCTCTTAATTACTATTACAAACACGCATTACATAAAATGAATTACAATCATAAAAATAGTCTTCAGGGTCTTCATATTTTACTTTCATATGCCATTACTTGATTTGCTAATATAAATTTGCACATATGCTTGAGAGCCATCAAATACTAGAGTATTTGTCATTATCAAAATCGGGTGTGACCTATAAGGTCAACAATTGCAAAAAATAATCTTGTACCCAAAAAAAAACAATGAAATACTCAATCGATTGCGAAATTATGTTTGAGTTACAAAAGTATCTCTTTCCTTTAGGGTACAATCTAGTAACATTCCCTCTGTTTTATGAAAATGACACTTCACCCCTTGTGCTTTCAAATATTACTAAAAAATCTCTTGAAATTTGCTTTATTGACAAAATTAACCTTCAATTAGTTGACCATTAGTCAACCATTATGTATACATGAAAAAAAAAAAATTAGTCATGGTAAAATTATATTTTTAAAAAGACACCTACTTAATAAATTAAATTTAAAAAATCGGTCAACATAATGTCTTGAAAACTAACTAAACAACTTAAAAACCTAATTGATTCTCAAATTTAATGATCTATCTAGTCTGATTGCTTTAGATCAATCAATTGATATTAGAACAACAAAAAAACGTATTATTATATTAAATTTACATATATATATATATATATATATATATATATATGATTACTAATAAATCTTTAAAATATCTAGCAATTTTAATACTACAAAATGTTTATTAGATATAATTTTCATAAAAAAAATAATGTCTAAACACATCATAAAATAGATAAAATGTAGTTCAATATCTTTAAATTCAAGAAATTGTGTATTAAGGATTGCTGGTTGAATAATAATTGGAACTCTAATTTATTATTGGAATTGGTTGTGCCAATAAAACAATGGAAATTTTACATCAGGTGTCGGCTGGTAAAAGTGGGCAGGATATTTTTTTCGTTTGGAAGCCTACCCCTGACGGTAATTTTTCTACAAAACCGGCTTGGGAGGAAGTGAGGAGTAGAAGTGATAATTTTGTGTGGAATGATTGGTTTTGACATTCTTTATTGTCTAGAAGAATCTCAATGTGTTTATGGAGAGCCTGGTTTAGATGTTTGGCAATAGATGATAGAATTCAGGCCAAAAGAATATCGATGGCTTCGGCTTGTGATTCATGCGTATAAAGAAGTCTGGAAAACATTGATCATATTCTTTCTTTAGGTGAGGTGGCTTCAAAAGTTTGGCATCAGGTTAGTGTGGTGTTGGGGATTCCTTTCCAATGATCCCTTCCCTGGAAAAACAGAATGGCAAATTGGTTCCACTGTGCTCGAAAATCGTCTATTAAATGTATTTTAATCGGGCTGATTCCGTGTTTGATTATGTGGTGCCTCTGGAATCGAAGATGTAAAGCGAGAATGGAAGGATTTTATTAAAGTACAGATCAGATGTGGAGAAGTGTTCGATTCTATTTTAGTTTTATAGCTGAGAGCACTAATTATTTTCAAAAATTGAAGAAGTCGGACATTATGATTTTGGACGAGTTTCAAATTAAGCATCAGGGAGTTTGCAACAGGCCTGAAATAATTATTTCGTGGGTTAAACCTCTAGCAAGGTGGATAAAACTTAATCGTGATGAGAGCTGTAGGGGCAATCCGGGTATTTCACGAGGTGGAGGAATTATTCAGGATTGCCATGGCATGGCAAAAGCGATTTTTTCAAGATATTTTGGTAATGGTACGAATAATAGTGCGGAATTAAAAACAATCAGGGAAGGAATTCGTTTGTACAAACGATTGCATTTTTTTAATGTGATTATTGAAAGTGACTCGCGAATTATAGTTGATTGGCTTCGGAAAGGTAGATGTACTTTGTGGTATCTTTGGGATTTTTGGGAGGGGCTCGTGGTGGAGCTAGAAGGAGTGAATGTCATAAAAACACATCAATATAGGGAAGGCAATAGTGCGACTGATTTTCTTGCTAAAAAAGGAGAAATGGGAAACAATGAAATCTATGAAGAACAACACCTTCTACCACGTTATTTGAAAGGTCTTCTTTTGATGGATAGGTGGGGTCTCACTTTCGTTCGTTGTTAGTTCAATTCTCGAGTTTGTTTTGGTGAATTTTGATTTTTATATGGTTGTTTTTGTGTCTTTATCTTCTTTGTTAGCTTTGTTTAGTTTTATTGTCGTGTTTTTGTTGGTTGTTGGTATTGTTTCTGGGAGGGTTTTATTTTATTTTTCTGTAATCTCCCTTTTACTTATCTTGTAATCATGGTATTCCTCCTCCAAAAGTGAGGGTTTATTAATAAATAAATGGAGGTGCCGCCCTCTTTTAGTAAAAAAAAAAAAAAGTAACTTATTAAACATAGTGTTAAAAAAAGATAAAATAAAATTTTAATTTTTTTATAAATTAAAATTATAAAATGGCATGTTAGTTTTTCTCTATATAAAAATATGAATGTTTAATGGATAAAAAAACTCAAATTTATATTAATTGGTTGACCATTACTCAAGATAATTCACGTAACTTTTCTTGATTTTATTCAAATTGTTATGTTATTAAATTTGGTATTCAGCCAAATCGAAAAAAATTAAGTCACAATTCGATCAACCATCTAATCTAAATCAATATTTTTAAACTATATTTTATTTGTTAATAATATATTTAGTCATTTAATTTTCATGAAATATATATAGAAAATATTCTATAATAATATAATTATTTAAGTATTTTTTTCTAAATTATTTGTATTACTTATTTTTCATAGCTTTAAATTATTTTAAAAGATAATTTAATTATGTTGTCATGTTTTATGTCAATTCATAGATCTGACTTAATCACTAGGTGTCTGATTCACTTATAAGTTTAATTTTCAAAATATTGTAGCTAACTAATCAACTTTTCTTACTTAATTTATTTAATTAATGTCATTTTCTCAATTTATCTCATCAAAGTTGAGTGGAAGGATAAAATTATCATTTTATTAAGAATAAAAATTTAATTTTTCACTAAACTTAATGGTTAACTAACGGAAGATCCATTTTATCAATAAAATTAAACCTCAGGGAGTTTTGTGGTAGTTTTCGATAACTCAAGGGGTTGATTGTCATTTTCTAATAAAAAATAAGCGGGTGTTGCTAAAGTTTACCCTTTCTTTTAATATATATATATATATATATATATATATATATATATATATATATATTTCTTGGTGATACCAAATTTTGTCATAGGTTTATGAACAAATTGAAAATACAAAAGTGATAAACTCTTAGTGAAATTTTTCAAAATATATAACCTTAGCAAGTTTAATTCATTAAAAATATAGTGATTCAACATCCTTTTTTTTTTTTTTTTGGGTAAAAGAGGGCGGCACCTCTTTTCTTGATTTTATTAATAACCCTCACTTATGGTGAAAGAATACCGTATAAACAAAAAGACACTTGGGGCTTACATAATAACCAAATAAAAAGCACCTCATGCATCAAACCAAATAAAAGAAGAAAACAAACATATATACTAATACCAAAAGGAAACCAACTAAACATACCTTATATAGGTCGTACCTATGTTATTCAATCTATATAAACCTTTGATAACTCTAGGAAGTTGATACTATTTGTAAGCAAATTATTCCTCCCCATAACTCCTTGTCGAGCCAACGCATCTGCCACTTTATTCCCTTCTCCATAGAAATGATTTATAGAAAAATCTACTCCCTCCAATACACCAATAAGTTACTCCCAAAAATCCCACAAATACGATAAAGAGCATTTATTGGATCTTATCTAATTTACTACAATATTCAAATCACATTCACTGTTAATACTTGTATGGCCCAATTATTTGCAAAGCTTTATTTCTTCCATCACTGCTCTCAATTCAGCTTCACTATTAGAACAAGAACTAAAATATTTTGAAAAATCAAAAATAAAAGAACTTGTACAGTTTCTAAGGATGCCACCACCACTCGTTGACCCTGGGTTCTCAAAACTGCTCCCATCCAAATTTAGTTTCAACCTCCCTTGCCTCAATTTTAGTCATCTCACAACTTGCATAGCTTTATTCTTTTTATTCACAATCTGCACCTCCAAATCCTGTAAAATTCGAACATCAGCATCATTTAAATGAGTCAAACTATCATGTTCTCACTTAAAACTTCCATCCAATTCTTAATGGACAGCCACACATCTGTACTACTCTCTAATTTCCCCTCCATTCTAGCCACACATCTCCTTCTCCACAACCTCCAAATTACTAAACAAGGAATCAAACCTATCAATGTTCCCAATAGTGATTCAACATCCCTTGATAAAGATACAATAAAATTTATCCTCACGTCTTTAAATTTGTGAAAATAACACAACACCTTCACACACACACACACACACACATATATATATATATATGAAAAAAAAAGTATATCCTTAGTATCACGGTCCCACATCAAATGTGTACTAGAGAGATCTTGAACTTATAAGAATGGTTTAAACTCCAATTATATGAGGCGCCTTTTATAGGACAAACTCGTGAGGCTAGTGGAGGCCAAAGCAGATAATACCTCACCGATGTTGGGCTGAAAACCATTATATTTGGTATAAGAGCCACCTAAGGGAACTACCATGTGGGGGTCCTACATAGAGATGTAAGCCACTCTAATGAGGGCGTTAGAGATAGGACGAGAGGGCATGTCACGATTCCACATCGAATTTGTACTAGGGAGATCTTAGGCTTATAAGGATGGTTTGAGCTCCAACTATGTGAGACACCTTTTATGGGACAAACCTGTGAGGATAGTGGAGGCCAAAGTGGACAATACTTCACTAAAATTATACCCAAAACCGTTACACTTAACTCTATATTGAAACTAAATATTACACAGACCAAGTTAGATTAGGTAGGAATATTTTATGAAATTACGTGAGATTTGGCTCAAGCAAAGCATTCTTTGTTTAAGCATTTTTCTTTAAATATGTTAAAATATTGAAGAATGGGGAGAGTTAGATAAAAAGTAGAGAGAGAGAGAGTGAGAGATAAGTGGAGAGAAATGAAAAGAAAAAAATTAAGGATCCGTTTAGCTGTGTAATTTTTTTTCTTTGTTTTAGTTTTTATAAGTTTAAAAAAAAAAGGAGAGAGTGAGATATAAATGGAGAGAAATGAAAAGAGGAAAAAAAGAAAAGAAAACGAGGAGAGTTAAAAAGATGAAAAAACAAAAAACAAAGAGAAGCGAGTGAGAGATAATAAGTAAATAAAAAAAAAAGGGAGAGAGTGAGAGATAAGTGGAGAGAAATGAAAAGAGAAAAATTTAGGATCCGTTTAGTTATGTAAAATAATTTTATTTTATTTTTGTTTTAGTTTTTATAAGTAAAAAAGAAAAAGAAAAAAGAAAGGAGAGAGTGAAAAATAAGTGGAAAGAAATGAAAAGAGAAAAATTTAGCATCCATTTACCAGTGTAAAATAAAGAGAAAATAAAGTAAAGAGGAGAGATAAAAAGGGGAAAAAAAGAAGAAGAAGAAGAAGAAGAAGAAGAAGAAGGAGAGAGTGAGAGATAAAAAGTAAAAATAAAAACGAGGAGAGAGTGAGAGATAAATGGAGAGAAGTGAAAAAAAAAAAATAGGATCTGTTTAACTGTGTAAAATAATTTCTTTTTTTTTTTGTTTTAGTTTTTATAAATAAAAAAAAAAAAAAAGGAGAGAGTGAGAGACAAGTGGAGAGAAATGAAAGAAAAAATTTAGGATTTGTTTAGCTGTGTAAAATAATTTTCTTTTTGGTTTTAATTTTTACAAATAAAAAAAAAGAGGAGAGAGTAAGAAATAAGTGGAGAGAAATGAAAAGAGAGAGAAAAAAAAAAGAGTTAGAGAGATAAAAATTAAAAAAAAAAAGGAGGAGAGAGTGAGAGATAAGTGGAGAGAAATGATAAGAGAAAAAATTAGGATCCATTTAGTTGTGTAAAATAATTTTTTTTTTCGTTTATATAAATAAAAAAAAAAAAAAAAAAGAGGAGAGAATGAGAAATAAGTGGAGAGAAATGAAAAGAGAAAAATTTAGCATCCATTTACCAGTGTAAAATAAAAAGAAAATAAAGTAAAGAGGAGAGATAAAAAGGGAAAAAAAAGAAGAAGAAGAAGGAGAGAGTGAGAGATAAAAAGTAAAAATAAAAAGGAGAGAGTGAGAGATAAATGGAGAGAAGTGAAAAAAAAAAAATTAGGATCTATTTAGCTGTGTAAAATAATTTCTTTTTTTTTTTAGTTTTTATAAATAAAAAAAAGAGGAGAGAGTGAGAGATAAGTGGAGAGAAATGAAAGAAAAAATTTAAGATTTGTTTAGCTGTGTAAAATAATTTTCTTTTTTTGTTTTAATTTTTACAAATAAAAAAAAAAGAAGAGAGTAAGAAATAAGTGGAGAGAGAGAGAGAGAGAGAGAGAGAGAGAGAGAGAGAGAGAAAAGAGTTAGAGAGATAAAAATTTAAAAAAAAAAAAAAAAAAAGGAGGAGAGAGTGAGAGATAAGTGGAGAGAAATGATAAGAGAAAAAATTAGGATCCATTTAGTTGTGTAAAATAATTTTATTTTATTTTTTTGTTTTCGTTTATACAAAAAAAAAAAAAAAGAGGAGAGAATGAGAAATAAGTGGAGAGAAATGAAAAGAGAAAAATTTATGATCCGTTTAGTTGTGTAAAATAATTTTATTTTTTTGTTTGTTTTTTTTAAAAACTTACACAAAAATTAATTTTTTTATTATTATAAAATTTGTATGAATCAAATGAACAATAATAATCATTTCTTGCACTATTTTCTTATAAAAATAGTTTTTAATTATTTTTACTAAATTATAATATTTTCAAATTTTGCCTTACAATGACAATTTTTTTGTGCATGAAAATTAAAAAAATAGTAAAATATTATGTGATTGGAATTTATTATTTTTAAAATTTTTAAAAATTTATAGATATTTTTACTTTTATTTTATTTAAATTCATATGATCATTTTATTTTTATTTTAATAAATAGTATGCATAAATCAATGATTTAATCCAGAAATTTTATTTTTTGGTATTAAAATTTTCTAATGAAAGGTTACCAACATAACTTAAAATCACAAAATAGTATTTCCAATTTTTTTTATAAACATCTAAAAATTAAAATTTGGAAAAATAGACATAAGCGTTTTAATAATCTATTTCTTAATTGTGTAGAAACAAAAATAAAAAATAAAAAATAACAATAATACCAAATAGGCTCTAAGTTCTCTATATTAAATATTATTAATAATAAAAATTATTTTTCTTATAAAATAAGAAAATAAAAAACTAATTTTTAGATAATATGTAAAAGATCATAAACAAAGTACACGTTCATTTTTTTCCTAGACTTGGGTTGCAGACCATTTGTCATGCTCGGCCTTGTATGTAGCCCTATCATGTGCAAATGATATTAATATTATCAACTAATTAGAACTTTTTAAGTTATTATAAAAATAAAAAATAATTATAAATAGTGATAAAAACGTAATTTAATTTTTTAAAATTTAAAATTTATATAAAAATAAAAAAATTACACAAATCAGCTCTGTGGTTTGACTTAAAAGGAAAAAAGGTATCTTGTTTTCATTACGACTCTCTATGCTTTCCAAAATTTTATAAAATGCAATCTCTTCAATTTTTACAAAAAATGTTAAGATGATCAAAATATCCACACAATCAATTAATTAAATTAAGATATTAAATAATTTGACAATATTCAAAGTTCAAAACTTATTATCTTCTCACTAACGACAAACATGCCGATTTAATGCTCTACATATATATAACCACATACAACTGGCCAATAATATATGGTGCTTATTAATAGTGATGAGCGAATATATGAAGAGGGAGGTAATAATGAAGGACTTGCTAATAAAATGGTGAGGAATTAAATAGAAGTTAGCGATTCAATCTAAGGTGATAAGAATGCAATATACGGTGAGTATGGATTAATTAAGTGTTGAATTTTTTATTGATACTAATTTAATTAATTTTTATTTTAATTCAATTAATTGTTTTGTAGATATTTTGGTCTTTTTATCACATCTTGTTAACACAAATAACACAATTAATATCTCACATATTTCTAAAAAAATAAAAGGGAGTTTAGTTGTCGTAATGAAAGCATAATGTTTCTTTTTATTTTTGAGTCAAATCACAAAAAATGATGTTGACTTTTTAAATCTGATCTCTGTTTTGATGCTGACAAAACACATGTATCTTATGTGTGTGCCTAGTGTTTTGAACAGGTTCACAATTCAGAATGTACACACTGAAGAGGAAGATGGAAGCCAGAAAACTCACATCAACTGGCGTTTACCACGAAAAACAGAAAAGCAAAGAAGAAGACATTTGTTTTGTAATTGTATTGCATTTAATTTTTTATCTTTGGTCTATAATAATGCATGCATTTGAATGATATGGATGAATGCTCAGATCGACCGCAGATAAGCCCTAAAGACCAGCACATTTCACCAAAAACCTTTTTCTAAAAAGACTAAAATCATACAAAGTTTTTGGAATAACTTAAGGGTCAAAATCAAGGCAAAAGCAAAGCCTTCAGTAGACCGACATCAGATTTTTTGGAAAAAATATTCATTGTTAATGCCCTCGGTCAATCGAACCACTGTTTGTCCATAAGTCAAAAGTTTGACCTACGACGGTCGATTGAACCTGTGGAGTTATAATTGCCATGGTCGACCGAACCATTCAGAAGTCAACTTTTTGATTTTGGATAGTCAACCGTTCTGAAATAAACATATCGTTCACGGTCGACCGAACCAAAGCATGTCTGACACCCAACTACTTAGTCGACCGAACCTTGTAGTTCAAATTGGTCACGGTTGACCGAATCTATAAAAATGGTCAACCGACCTTGTCTTGGTCAACTGAACCCACGAAGGGGTTAATCGCCCTCATACGGTCGACCGAACTTGTCAATATGGTCGACCGAACCCTCTATATGGTTGACCAAACCTCTCGAGTTAAAAATTTTTTAAAGGACTAAAACGTCATTAATTTTTAAATTAAACTTTTTCAAAATACCGAATGTGTCCCCAACGGTCATATTTTCCTGAAAATCTACATATACCCCTTTCATTACTCCATATTAGCAACTTTGGTTAACTTTAAATTCTCTTTAAACTTTTGTTAATCAAAATTCCTTCAAAAGTAATTTTTATTGATAAAATCATTCTTTTGGAGCAAAATTTTTTATACAAATCTCTCCACCTCTCTTTCATACCTTTATTTCAAAACCATTTTTGAGGAGAGTATTTTATGTAGGGCATTTTATTTGCACATACTCTCACTTATCCTTTAATTTTTGAAAAATATTTTTGAGAGTATTGCTTAAGTTTTCTCTCGGTTATTTCTTTGATAAATATTTTTGGAAGAAAATTATTTACAGTACAAATATTTTCTTCAGCTTAAATTCCTAAATTTTCCAAATATTCTCTATTTGCAAAAATATTTATAGGAGAACAATAATACTCATTTTTCATATATATTCTATTTGTGCAAAATTATTTGATAGCACCCTTACTCTACTGAGCATATTTCATATCATTAGAGAGTGCATGTTTTGAGCCTTAAATTTGTATACATCTGCTTTTTGAGAAGCATTCTCCGTTGTACAAAAATTTAATTATTATTGATGTATTCTCGACGAGTTGTTGGAAGAGGGAGACTAATCCTATGAATAGTCTCAAACTTGCTCAGACCCGGTTAGAAGAACACCGGAATGGTTCACACTTGGTTAAGAAAACTAGGAGATGCACCCTCTTGAGAAAGTGTGCATGTTGTTGGCTCCACCCGTTAAGTGAGCTAGGGAATGTTTGCCCCGTAAGGACATTGTAAACGGTTTCTATTCCGCCCGTTTAAGTAAGCAAGTTTAGTGGAATCCTTGGGGGGAATGCCCAAGGAAGGGACATAGGCTGATTTGACCGAACCTCGATAACAAATCTTGTGTCGCTCTCTCTCTATCTTATTTAAATTCCTACACTTTAATTTCCATACGTGTATGTCTGTTCATATTTATTGTCATAACAACCTGCATACATCCATTTAATTTAAATAAGATATTGCAAACGTATGTGCTTGTTTTCACTGCTTAAATTATTTTACATACACGTGTACATTTTGAATGAAATATGACATGTGGTGAATCGGAAAAAATTTAAATTGGCCAAAATGTTTTAAAACTCATTCACCCTCTCTTGGGATCTCACCATTTCGAGCAAATGATTTCTATAATTTTCCCTACAAAAATTTACAAAACAAGAAAGAAATGTTTTTTAAACTTCGTTATGTAAGTAAAGAGAAAAGAAAGTAAATTATTACTTTTAGAAGTAGTTCAAAAACTAAAAATGAAAAATAGAATCGTTTCCACAAGAGGGCCTTAGTATTTTTATTTGTGTGACTATATCAATATTTTTATTGATTTGTGATGCAAGGTTTTGGTAGCATAGGATTGACAGTCATTGGCAATTTGCACCTTAGTATTTAAAACAATTAGAATAAACCTTTTCTTAAAAAAATAGACTTAGAGTATATGCTTGTATTCCTAGAATAATGATTTGTACATAAAACACATAGTGAAAAAGATTTTTGTCCCTGTTTGATAAGCTTTTCCATAGTTAATAAATATATAAATATATGCTTCAGTATATTCCTCTTAAACCATATAGTATTTGCTTAACAAATACACCTGCGAAATCACCAAGCAAACTTTAGGAGAAACTATCAGTAAAATCAACAATAAACATTATGCAAAATAGAAATACTTACTACTCATTTAGCATAGTACTCTAAGTTCAATGAGAAAAAAATAAAAGCTATTGAAGAATTAGATCGACTAGCCCCATCAAAAATTTTTCTTCATTTGATTCTTGTAATTTAGTTCTTCTCCTTACATTGAGTTTTTTCTTTTCTTTTTCAATTTCTAACTTTGGTGAAAATATTTCACATAAATGGTTGCATAGATGCGAAATTTTACCCAAAAAAATAAAATAAATAATTTTAAAATCTATACACATACCTTCATACATCTTAAATTCATTAGACAAAATTTTCAGGTCCATGATTAATATTGTGATGATAAATTGAAACAATAAAATGTAATAGCTTATCCTTTACTAAAGATTCAAATGAACTTAGACAAAACGAATTTAGACAACACGTGAGTCCCCATGTGGGTATAAAACTTTTAAATATAAAAATTTTAAATTGTAATAATTGGAATATTTCTTAGAAAATAATTTATCGTTATTAATTAATATACATGATAAGATAAATTTTAACATAGTTCATGGGGTTTCTCCAAATTTATAGGCCTCATTTTGCAAAATAATTATATTTAGTTGTAGAAAAGCAAATTTTGAGATCATTGCATCATGCACTAATGATATATATATAAGTGGTCCTTGCATAAAAGGACCAAAAGAAAAAAAAAAATATATATATATATATATATTTTTTTTTTTTCTTTTGGTCCTTTTATGCAAGGACCACTCCCACGAAAAGATTAGTAACGGTGAGGACACTGTTTCAGCCTGAAGCTTATATGGAAGGTTCACTTTTTCTTCCCCAAAAATTATTATTGGCTATTAATTGTCAACTCCAATTTCCAATGCTCATTCCAAATCACATTCTAGACCCCTCTTAGCTCCCTTTCAAATTCACATTAACCCAAATGCATCTCAAATTTTTTTTTTTTTTTTTTAAAAAAACTCAGTAATATATTTTAAATTAAATTACATTGCAAGCCCTATATCTCAATTTTTTTAAAAAAAATGAATATTATATTTTAAATTAAATTATATTGCAAGCCCTAAATTTTTAAAAATTGTAATTTTTTAAAAAATGATTTAATTATAATATTTTGATGCCTAAATAAAATTAAAAGTTTGAGAAAGTGGAATGTAACTCAGTTAAATTTGAGAGAAGTATGGAGCATAATTTATCAGGACCAAGTTAAAACTTTAAAAACCCTCAGGATGTGGTTCAAGTGGCAGTGCGAACTGCAGGAGTACCTTTCACGAGGTTAGGTGCTTAAATCCTCTCAGATTTATTTCAGCCCCTGAATTCCTGAATTTATCCTTCCTTTAGAGTTGTGAGGTCAACTTCAAGGAGTGCAGGATTAGTCATGTGGACCGTAAAACGGACACGTGGATACCCAGTGCATAATCCAAAAAAAAAAGAAAAAGGTAAAGACTTTAAAACCCTTTTTGGGATATGAAAATTTTTTTTAAAAATAAAGAATAGAAGCTCCGAAAATTGAGGGAAAGTGAGAACATGCATTCACATTAATTTTATTTTACCATGCAATAAATAATAAACTCATTTATTATTTCTTTAACCCTCCCCAACACCACACGGGAGCTGCCGGTATTGAAAGCCGTGCGCCATAAGAAAATGAGCTGTTTGGTTTCGGGTTCTAGGCCGTCGATGAGAGAGAAAAACACATTACTTGAAGAGAGAGAGAGAGAGCGGGGGCCGCACTCAACGCGGGTGATGCCATCTGAAGACACAATTATAGTGTGCTCAGTACGATTCAATTTCTCCCATTTTCTTCAAACACCCCCCCCCCCCCCCCCCCCAATCAGTCCCTTCTATAAATGCAACCCCATTTCCCTCCCTTCCCTCACTGTTCCATTCTCAGTTTCCCATTCTCAATAATTTTCTCGCACTTTCTCGCCATGGCCGAGGAGTTCGAGGAGTGCGAAGTGGTGTGGCCGGAGCTCGAGCAACCCGACCGGAACGACGACGTTAATTGCTTGGACTACCGAGATGTGATCGACCTGAACCACCACCAGCAGCATAATTCCAGAATGCAGAAGCCCAAGAAGAAGAAGAAGAGAATCTCCGATTCGGCCCCCGTTAATATCCCGGAAAGCGTTTTCCATTCGGCTGATTCCGATGAGTTCGAGGAGGATTACGGGGAGGAGGGAGAGATTGTTCCGCCCCATTTGATCATCGCCCGGAGAATTTCCGGGAAAATGGCGTTTTCGGTGTGCACGGGAAATGGGAGGACTCTGAAGGGGAGGGATTTGAGCCAAGTCAGGAATTCAATTCTGAGAATGACTGGATTCCTGGAAACGTGAAGACGCAGACCCAGTGTCCCTGGAGATCAATTGAGACGAATTCTGGCTTGGAATTCAATTCCCATTGAAGCCAGACAGACAAAAAAAAAAAAAAAAAAAGGAGAGAGGGGAAAAAATTAATTTCCTTTGGTTTCTGTTCGGTAATGGGTCGATTCCCTTCCAATTCCCATTCATTTGTAACAAAAAGGAAAATTTAGAATTAATCGGTGTTCAATTGATTCTGGGTTTTTGTAATTCCCCATTTGTTTTTGCTTTACTTTTAGAATTCTGAGTTACTTTGCCCAGCTCACCTCTTCCTCATTCTCCCCAAACGCCTGTTTGGACAGTCGTATAAAACCCAACATCAACAGCTGGGTTTTTTCTTTCTTCCCCTTAAAAACAAATTTCTGTCTCAATGGATATTAATGTTTGTTTATGTATATATGAAATGGGCAAACTCCCTTGGAGCCAAATAAATCTCAAATAAACTTCAAAACTTTATGATTCAAAAATCACACTACCAAAATAGATTATGTTTTAAAACGTGCTATGAAATTTTAAGTTTAAGATTACATAATTAAAATAAAATTAAATATAATTTAATATTTTATTTTATATAAATTTGCACAAATTTAATTCAGGATAAAAAATTAAAAAAAAAAAAAAAATTTGGGGGTGCGGGAGGCATGGGTTTAAAAGGTCAAAAAATATTTTTGGCTTGGCAGCATATGGCAATGATCTGGAAACTGCTACTTGTTCTTGAAGCAAATGGGAGCAGATTTTTTTTTTTATTTTGAATTATTGTGGCAATAAATAAAAGCATGGGTGAATGTGACATGACAGAATGCTGAGTTTAGATTTCAGAGCATGGGAAGATGAGGCATCCAGGTCATCTATAAGCCAGTGTTAATCTTTATCACCTATATTATTGACTTTATCTTTCTGTCTGTATATAATATATATATATATATATATATATATATATATATTATAAAACTACCCAATCTGAGGATAGATAGCTGCTACCCAAATTAATGTATTAAACAAGTTTAACGTTTATCATAATACTTATCAAATAAGCATTAGTCTCTCCACAATTAGTCAATGATCCCAAATTAGGGAATTGTGTTAAGTTCTTCTTTGCTTATAATGTTTAGGTTTAAAAACGTTGATGTTCTTTTTCGTTGCATCTAGTACGTATGTATAAAGAGAATTTTTCTATTTTTCTATTTATTTTTTATTTTCTTAAAATACCCATGTAAAAGTAATTTAGGAGTATAATTAATTTATTAGTACTTATATGTTACATATATGTTGACTTTTTGAATCTTATCTTGTTTTTGATAATGACAAATATTAAGGTATTTAATGTTTGCTGAATTTATGTGCAGGTTGAGTCTTGCATGAATTGGCAATATCATATGGTGTATATGGAGACTCAAAGAAAAATGAAGACCAAATTGTTTATTGTTTGTAACTTATATTTCATTCATTCGGGTCTGTATTATATTAATATGTCATGGTCTGTAATAATTAGTGCATATCATGCATGTAGGATTTGTAAACTTAGTAATACCATAGACAGACCATAGGTTAATCAAATGACTTTAGGGCTGACTTCGGTCGACTGATGCTAAGTTTTTAGGCGTACTTGAAAAGGCCTTAAAAAGACCCTAGGTCCTCACACTTACACTTAAGATAGTTCCCATTGTCACATATGCTATGAGGATAGACTTTTGAATTAAAACAAGACTTAAGGTATAAGAATAGTGAGGTTTCAGTTGACCGAACCGTTGAATGGTCAAATAGTTGACTTGACTTTAGGTGTTCGAACCAAAAAGGATTTCACCATCCTCGATCAACCGAACTCGCACCGTTACCTTTTCCACCAACTCGGCAACTTGAACTTTCACATTCAAAACTACCTCAGGCTACCGAATGCTCAAGTTTAGTAAACCGAACTTGATAACAGGCGACTGAATTGCGGACTTTTGGAAAATCGTTTCGGTTCAGCAAACTGCTCTCTTCCTAGGCACCCGAACATAAAGAATGTACTTTTTCTCATGTGTCTATTCGGGCAACCAAACCACAAGGTAGGCGCCCGAAACTCTCGGGTTGCACAAATTTTTACCGTGGTTAAGAGGGGTTAAACAGGGTTAATTTTCCTAAATATCTTAAAACAAATTTAATAATACCCTATGTATCCCCAATGATTATAATTTTAACCTCCTTTATATATATAGGGGCTCATTTGCTCAAATTAAGGTGGGATTAACATTTTGATTTGTAAGAAAATCCTCTGAAATTTTTCAAAGCTTATTTTTTCATATAAAGCCTATACTTTCTCGTACAATCATTTCTTTACTAAATCAATATTTCTGAGAGCCATTGAGTGATTATACATTGTTCTATTTTGCTAGAAACTCTCATTGTATTTATTGTTATTTGATTTTCATATTGAGAGTTAAGCAAAGATTTTTCCCTCGATTATATTTAATAAATCTGTGTGTGGGAAAAATTTTATAGCTAGTGAGTCTTTGTATCTTCATTACAAGACTCATTGAGCTTGTATTTTTGAGTGTGCAAAAATCTTTTCACAAGCTCATTTTTGAATATCTCTTTGTGCTTGAACATTGAGAAAATATTTTTTAAAGATATTTAGAATACTCTTGGTATAAATTTTTGAAACCTTATACTGTGATTGAGATTTACATCTATACATAGTTTTAAAGATTAGCTTGTTGATACACTTTTGTGCTTGATTAGATATAGTCATTACTGTTGAGTGTTGATTGCACACATATAACATTGAACTTATAGTCTTTATATTATTGATGTGCATTGATTATACTATGCTGAATTGTTGTACAAATCTGCTTGTGTTAGAAGTACTTTTCATTATACGAAAAAAGTTTATCTAATTGTATTCTAGACGTGGCCTAAGGGGGTTTGATCTAGCCTGTAAAGATCAGGTTAGGGCTAGCCCTGTGAATTTGATTTAGAGTATTCTCTGCCCCGTAAGAAGAATTTGTAAAGGTTGAGGTCAGTCCTACTTTAATTTGATCTGATTGTAATCGGTGCCGCTCCACCCATTAAGTGAGTTATAGTGATAATCCTCGGGCTTGCGAGTTAAGGCGGGGACGTAGGCACAGTTGGTCGAACCCCGATAACACATCGTGCGTGTACTTTTAATTTCTACATTTTAAATTCCAGCACTTGAATGTTTATGTTTTACTATTAAGATTAATTAGGATTGCATAGAAAGATCCTAAGTTGTGAAATACTGCTAACATCTGCTTTAACCTAAGAATAAGTTTAAAATTCCAATTCACCCCCTCTCTTGAGAATACATCAAAGTCAACAATATAAATATCAATAACTAATTCATAAATATGCATAATCTTTTCTTTTGTATATTTCATTAACATATTCAAATATAGTTGATTGATATTGAAAAAAAAAATTATTTGAACAATAAAAATAGAAAAAAAGAAATTAATTAATCTTGTGAATGGATTAAACAAAGAGAAACTACTCATGCTTTGGACGTATCCAATAACAACAAATGAAGCCCTATCTAAAGGCTAATAAAATATAAATATCATCTTTGTTTTTCTCATCGATTGTAAATATGTATGATTAGTGGTTCATGCACGTGCGCACTCTCACAAAATTAAAGATGATTTTTTTTTTCATTTATTTCGCATAAAGGCAATGATACACCCGGACTATCCTTTACGACTATGTACTTATTACATTATCATGAACACATATTGACAAGTCATTCAATACACTTTTGACAAAAAGAAAAAAAAAAAAAGTCATGTGTTAATATTCTAAATATAGGGGAAAATTGGTAATATAGTGAAAGTGGATTGTGATTATTAAACATTTATCATTCCTTTAACATCCATGCGATATCAATCCTTATAGTAATTTTTTTTATCGTTTATTATGTCAAGTAATAAACCCTAAATTGAGTCGTTTAAATGTTAAAATATTTCTATAAAAGCATTCTACTAGTTAGTAATTTCATTTCCTCCCTAATATAAACTTCTTGAGCAAGAATTCAAATTCAAAAATCTTTTTCATCTTTTTACTCTTACACACACACATGCACATACAAATACACGAGCATGCGCACAAAGCTTATTGTAACCACATCTATCCTAACTAACGCCTCTTGATGCCTTTAAAGAAAACAGCACACCAATACTATGGAATGCATGTCTCTTTGATCCTTTAAAACTTTAATATCCATCATTTGTATAAAATGACATTAGATTGACAACATGGGAATAATGTATAGGAAAAGAAGAAGAATAGCCAAAGATAGAGGCCAAAATTGCAATAGTTAGGATGGATACTTAACAAGTTCAAGGGAAGTAATTAGGGTATTGCCTATAGAGATTGCACAATTCTTCCTTGATATGGAGATGTCCTATATATAGAACTTGTACTAGGTATAGTTGTTACAAATTCAAAAGTATTTAAATACCAAATCAAGAAGATCCTAAACTATCAAATATAAACAAATATTCAAGTAATATAACTGAAAAATCCCAGATTATCATTGACTATCGGATATCAGCCAATCTTCAACTGGAAGGATTCTCGGCAATTCAGAAACTGGCAGAATCGTCGATGGTTTGGTGAAACCGTTGATAGTTTGCTCTTGGAAAACTTTCTGTTTGAAACCGTCGAAGCAACTGTCGAAGGGTATATAAAAATCATCAACGGTTGGCTGGAAAACTACATAATTTTCTTTATAGGCCCCCTCAAGATAGGCGTGCCATCAGTTAAGCCGATCTTGGAGCATAAAGAGTGAAATTTTTTACGTGATAGAGTCTTAGTCAAGAGGTTTGCAAGTTGATCGTGGGTGCTAACATAAGATACTTGTAGCAAACCTTTAGTGACCAGATCACGAACAAAATGAAGATCAATAGTAATATGCTTCATCCATGAATGCATAATAAGATTAAGACTCAACTGAGTAACACCAATATTATCACCAAAAATAAAAAATGCAACGGCTTAGTAATTGGAATATTGAGTTCATGAAACAATGAGCAAATCAAAACAAGCTTGGAGATGGCTGAAGCAAGAGCTCGATATTCCACCTCAGTGGAGGAACGAGCCACAACACTCCTTGTGCGTGCTCCAAGAAATGGGACAATCACCTAAAAAAATGAGTTAGGCAGAGGTGGAGGATTTGGTATCCTTATCACCGGCCCAATCTACATCAGATAACCCTTGAGGAGTGAGATTCCCAGTGCACTTAAGGAGGATGCCATGATGAAGAGTTGTAACGCCCCAACCTGGGTCTGCTAGGGAGCACTGCATCTCTCCTCCTCCACCTGGACCAGGCAACAGGGGGCGGGCCTTATCGGACTAATGACTGACCCTATAGACCAACACATATCCTTTTCAATGTGTTTTGTCCTCACTCACACACTTCCTGAGAAAACTTCCCAGAGTGTCGCCTATCCCAAGATTACTCCAAGCCAAGCACGCTTAACCGTGGAGTTTTTATGGGAAAGCTCCTGAAAAGAAAGGTGCACCTTGTTGATATGGGTAGTAACATCTAATCTTTTTAAACCTTTCTTTCATAGGGTATCACATTCTCCCTTACTCACAAAACACAACGTCCTTGTTGCGAACCCACATTTTCAAACCCAGGCGATATGAATCTCATCACACTTTTGGTTGGGTAATCGGCTCGGATACCATTTAGTAATGCCCTAACCTAGGTCTTCCAGGGAGCACTGCATCTCTCCTCCTCCACCTGAACCAGACAACAAGGGCCAGCTTTATCGGACTAATGACTGGCCTCATAGACCAACACGTGTCCTTTTTAGTGTGTTTTGTCCTCACTCACATACTTCCTGAGAAAACTTCCTAGAAGGTCACCCATCCCAAGATCACTCCAAGCCAAGCACGCTTAACGGTGGAGTTCTTATAGGAAGGCTCCTAAAAAGAAAGGTCCATTTTGTTTATATGAATAGTAACATCTAATCCTTTTAATTCTTTCTTCGATGGGGTATCACATTCTCCCCCACTTACAGAATGCAACGTCCTCGTTATGAACCCACATTTCCAAACCCAGGCAATGTGAATCTCATCACACTTTCGATTGGGTAATTGGCTCTGATACCATTTTGTAATGCCCTAACCTGAGTCTGCTAGGAAGCACTGCATCTCTCCTCCTCCACCTGAACCAAACAATAGGGGGCGTGCCTTGTCGAACTAATGACTGGCCCCACAGACCAACACATGTCATTTTTAGTGTGTTTTGTCCTCACTTACCCACTTCCTAAGAAAACTTCCTAGAAGGTCACCCATCCCAAGATTACTCCAAGCCAAGCATGCTTAACCGTGGAGTTCTTATGGGAAGGCTCTCAAAAAGAATATAGGTAATAACATCTAATTCTTTCAAGTCTTTCTTTCACGGGGTATCACAAGAGTGCCTTTCAAGTATCGCAGAACGCATTTGGGAGCGGTCCAATGAAGCTGAGATGGTTTCTACATGAACTGAGCCAACTTATTGATCGGGAAGGCAATGTTGGGACGAGTAAGAGAGAGATATTGGAGAGCTCCTATAACGCGATGGTACTTAGTTAGATTAGCAGGAGAAAAGCCATCTTGAAGCTGAAGAAGATCCTTTAGGCTAGTGGAGTCATCATTGCATTAGCATGGTCCATCTTGGTGCAAGAAAGAATATCACAAACATACTTTTGTTGGGAGAGGAACAGCCCACGGGAAACGAAAATCACCTTGACAGCAAGAAAATAATGTAAGGGACCAAGATCCTTCAAAGAAAACTGATGACTGAGCTACTAAACAACCTCAAAGATAGCAGCATAATTACTTCTAGTGAGTAAGAGATCATCCACATAAACCAAAAAATAGAGAGTAACATCAGCACAATTGTAAATAAAAGAAGAGGAATCAGATTTAGACTACTGAAAATCAAGGTAAAGAAGATAAGCACTAGTTCTTGATACTAAGCACGAGGTGATTGTTTCAAGCCATACAAAGACCTTTTTAACTTGCAAACATGAGAAGGCATATTAGGATTAACAAAACTCGGAGGTTGAACAATGAATACATCCTCTTGAAGGCGGCCATGTAGAAACACATTATTAACATCCAACTACTGAAGTGGCCAATTTTTTTGAACAACAATAAAGAGAACAACTCGATTAGTCACTGGCTTCACAACAGGGATGAACGTCTCATTATAATCAAAACTAGGTCATTAATGAAAATTTTGGCCACTAACCATGCTTTATAGTGAGAAATACTACCATTAGGATTTCATTTGAGACGGAAAACCCACTTGCAATCAACGGGTTTGATGGTGGAGCGCCGTGGAACAAGCTCCCATATGCCATGTTTAACCAATGTAGTGAACTCTTCAAACATAGCAAAATGCCACTTGGGATATGTGATAACCCCAAAAATGTATATACAAGTAGAACATGTAATAACCCGAAAAAAAATTTAATTAAAAAAATTAAGAGTAATTATTAATTTATTAATTTATTAATTAAACATTATTAAATTAATTAAATAAAAAAATAATAGAAATTTTAAAGATAAATTATTATGAATTAATTAAAGATAAATTATTATGAATTAATTAAGTATTATTAAATCTGATGTATTAAATAAATAATATGATATACATATATATATATATATATATATAATATTATTATGTTATATGTAAAGTAAGTAAAAGAAAAAAAAATAAAAATAAAAGAAAAGAAAGAAACAAAAAAGCTTGAAGCTTCTGGGAGAAACAGAGGAAGCTCAGCTCTCAATCTCCTTCTCCGTCGCCTCTCCATCTCCACCTCTCTCTCTCCCCTCATTTCTCGACAGATATTCGATCGATCGGGAAACGGAATGTGTCATTTGATTCTTAGTTTCACCACCAACATTTCTACTGGAGCGGATTTGTCGTAGGAGCGGCATAGGTACCATTCCTGGGGTAAGGTAACTTTTTCCTAATTTCTCAATTTCTCGTTAAATTTGTTGTTAAATTGACAATCATGTACCACCACGGGGTCCTAGTCGTAATCATTGTCATTTTGACATAAGTAAAGTTCCAATTTGGGTTTTCTAGGTCACACTCCAAAGCGAGAGTGGGATTTGGGAAATTTGGTAATTTGGCTATATTTAAGAGTATATTTATTTATTGAGAATTTATGGGCTTAGAAAATATTAAAAAAGTATTTTATTTAGAATTGATTTAATGGAATTAGAATTTTTTATTCAGAGTCTAGGTGAGCGCCGCAGATATTTTTCGGGGTCCCTGTTGGTGTAGTTCAAAAAACCAGGTAAGGGAAAATTATATATTAAAGTAGATTTTATGAAATTAAAGGTAATAAATTATGTTATAATATATGTATTTTTGGTGTGAATTATTAAAATGTCAACCATGTAAAATTATGATTTCTAAACTTAGGACCACTTATTTAGTTATGTATTTGTGGAAATGAACTGAAGAAAGTAGAATGAATTTTCTAAATAATTATGTAAGAAATGGAAATTGTATTTTTAGTAATCAAATGCTAAATATGGGTTGACCTATTTTATAGGAATATGAATGAATTTTACTGTTAAATTGTGTGGCATGAGATTATGTGCAAATATATGTTAAATGTATGAGATGCAGGTTAAGTAAGTAAAGTATTGAGAATAAAATATGTTATGGACTATGTTGCTTGTGTATTCTAAATGCAACCATGTACATGTAAGACAACTGAAAGACAGTCATGTTAGCATATTTTAGCACACTTCTGTGTAGACTAACTGATGACAATTGAAAGAAGCTGTAGACTAAGTGATGATGGCTAAAGACCAGCTGTAGTACGAATGAAATGAAATGAAAATGTTATGCAATGACAATGGAATGAAAATGACAAATGTGAACGATGTAATGTTTTTCACCTAAAGCGAAATGCAATGTAATGTTTAAGCTATGAACATGAACAAAAAAGTATGATTGATTAATGACAGAGAGAATTGTAGACACCCTATTTTTGCCCTAACCAGATAGAACAAGGGGTAAATTCTTATTTTCATTATTATTATTATTATTATTATTATTATTATTATTATCATTATTATTATTATTATTATTATTACTATGATTTTTATTGTTGTTATTTATATTATTATTATTATTTTCACTATTATTATTATTAATTATTTTCCTATATTGATATAAGTAACTTATTATTATTACTATTATTTTATTATTATTATTATTATTATTATTATTATTCTACTAATAGTATCTTTATTATTTTTATTTTTACTATAATTATTTATTATTAGTAGTAGTAGTATTATTATTATTATTACCTTATTGATCCTTATATTATTATTCTAATAATAATTATTATTATTATTACTATTTTCATTATTATCATAATAGTAAAAGTAGAAAAAGAAAAGAAAAAGAAAAAGAAAATAAAAAGGAAGTTTTTTTTAGGGTTTTTAGAATTTTTTTTTTATATAAGGAGGGGGGCGCGCAGAGGCCAGAGAACACCAAAAAGAAGGACTGTTCTTCTTCTTCTTCTTCTTCCCGAGCAGTTCTCTCCACCGACTCATAGCCGCTGCAACTCCCATCTCTGTCCATCCTCTCTGCCTTCCCCAAACTCTCCTGAAATCCTTTTGTTCCCTGCCTTCAAGCATTGCACAAGCCCGAGCCACTCCTCCACAGAAGAACAGAGCACCACCGCAGTAGCCTCTGTAGATCATGAGCAGAGCATCCCCAGCCGAAGCCATTTCAGCAGAAATCAACATGCCTCTGCAAGTTTACCTCCTCCGAGCACTCCTCAGCCTAGCCATCATCTCTGGCGGCCCATCACGGCAACCACAGCACCTCTTCACTCGGCCACTGCTGCTCCTGGTAGACGTCAAGCCTCCATCTCCATCAGCTACAACCATCAACACCGCCTCCATCCCACTACCGGAGTCCTCTGCTCCGGCCATCTGCCGCCAGCCACAGCAACTCTCAGACCAGACCCGAGCTCCTGCTGCGCCAGAACACACACAACACAGCTCTCCCCAACCAGCAGGATTTTTTGTTCACATTTAAATTTTTATCATTTTTGTTTATGCATATTAAATACTAATTGATTTATTCTTCTTGGGTGCAGGATTTTTGTTCATATTAGATATTTACTTGATATTTAAATATTATTATTGAATTTGTGCTCTTTAAGGTATGTTGTAATATTGGTGTTTATTGATATTTTTGTCATGTATATATATTTAGGTAATATTGTGATATATTATTGCTTTTATTATTATGGTATAATGTTATTACCTATATACATTTATATCTAGATTTATTATGGTTTAGAATATCGTTTCTATTATCATGCACATATTATGATTTTATATTGTCTGTAATATTAGGGTTACCACTTAATATAGTATTATTATCATGTATATAATCTTTATTATTAATATGGTATCATTTAATACAATATTTCTTTTAGCATATATGGTGCCATAGTCGCTATTATTTATCATGATATTTTTAATATTTTGAGATATTTAGTGTTACCTTAAATGTTTAGTATTACGTATCTTTAGTATGTTAAGATTGTGTTATTTATGATAGTATTTTATTTTGGTACATATGGTATTATTCATTATGGTATTTATTTTCATTGTTATTATTATTGTTGTTATTATTATTCTAGTTTATATCATACGTTTATATTTAATACTACTAATTGTGCTATTTTCAGTATTATTATTATTATTATTATTATTATTATTATTATTATTATTATTATTATTATTATTATGTTTACTTTTAGTATAAAATATTTTCTTGATTTTTTTTTATCCCTATGATTTTAATTCTAGGGTATTAGCCTTCGGGCTTCACGTACCTTTAAGCTCTGAGGGAATATATATGTATATATTATATTTATTCAGTTGTTTATTTATTTTCCATGTGTATTTATAAATTCGTAAAAAGAGTAATTTAAAGACTTTTTAAATTAACTTAGGGATAATTTTAAATTAACTAGGTACCGTTCGTAAGAATGGGCGCGTAGGGGATGCTCGTACCTTCCCCTTGCGTAATCGAACTCCCGACCCAGCTCTGGTAACGAAGACCCACTCTACCCTTAACAGGATAGTAATCATGTGTTCTAACCACATTAAAAGGTTAATGGTAACTCCGACATTCCATATTTTTCTTGAAAATTAAAACACATTTTTAATTTCGCCGCCCGGGGCACACACGCGCCGAGACGTCTCGACAGCTTGGTGACTTCGCTGGGGACATTAGAGAGTCAAGTCATTAATTAATTAGAAATTATCCCAAGTTCAAATTTAATAAATCTTTTAATTACTCCTTATTTTGTGAATATTGTAATTCGTAAATAACCCTGATTAATTGTAAATATTTTACTTCCATAATTTACAAACAACCGTAATTAATTAAAAATATTTTGTTTCTTATTTTTTTTTTTAATATTAATTGTAGATATTTGGTTTCCAAATATTCTGAATAAGCATATTAATTGTAGATATTTTGAATAAACATATTAATTATAGATATTTTGTATACTAATCGTAAATATTTTGTTTCCATATTTTTTTTTAAGTAAACATATTAATTAAAAATATTTTGTTTCCAAATTTTTTGAATAAACATATTAATTACAGATATTGTGTTTCCATATTTTTTGAATAAATATATTAATTGTAGATATCTTGTTTCCATATTTTTAATAGCATGTGAATAAATGTGGGGGTAGCGAGTTTAGGCTAAGCTTATAAATTCACACACTCTCACGCTCTATACCCGGACTTTACCTGCCAAGATTAGAAAGGAGTGTAATACCGTTTGTCCCCACGTGGCAGGGCTTGTGGGGACCCGCGAACCACTCCGCTCAGTTTAAAATTAATCCAAACCCCTTTTGGGTGAGGATGGAGGTTAGATTGGGAACCTTTTTATTAATAGGGATTAGAGCTTACCCACGCATACTTGTCTATAGTCTTCCCTAACTAGGATAGAGCCATGAAGAACCCTGTATATACATACCTACCCTGGGTTGGGACATAAGCCACATCCTTCTCCATGTATAGTGTGTTGTATATATGTTGTGAGATACTTTGTATTATATCATGCATTTGGCATCAATTAAGACATGCATACTACTTAGCCAGTATTCTGAAAAGCCCAATAATGAGACAATGGTCCATCCTTTCAAAAAAATGAAGCACTTGGCCCAAGCATTTTAAAATATGGGTCTGCCCAACCCTTTTCAAATAACTCGGGCCCAATTCTTTAAAAACAAACTTGGGCCCGACCTTTTCCTAAGCAAAAACTCGGCCCAGGCCTGATTTTCAAAAGGGGTCAAACCCAAATTTCAAAAATGGGCTTCGGCCCTATTACCTAAAAATTCGGGCCAACATTTTTCAAGTAATCCAATCCCAATTCCTTTTCAACTAGTGCCTTAACCCATCATGAAATAGCTCGAAACCTATATTTTAAAATACTTGAGGCCCAAGTGCACACTAAAGTTCACAAGTCCGCATTGAACAAATCCAATGAGTTGACTAGTCTGGGTCAACCCCAACCTCAGAACATAACCTGAAACTTCATAGAATCTGAGATACATGGACCCTCAACTAGGAAAAGAATGGTTAAGGGAAGATTTGAACTGAAATCGTGGCCCATCAATGGTCGTGTTAATCTTGAAATCTCTCATTAGTGGAATTTTTCTAGAATCCTGGCAAAGTAGTCATTTAGGTTACATCGTATTCATGCATTTCATTTCATACATAGTCATGTACGATAGGCTGCATGCATGCTCATATCTTTGTTTGTATATATAAGTGCACTAGTTGCATCCATGCATAAACACCTATTGCATACCCTAATCATGCATCAAAACACATTCACTCATACTGTACATAATTGTGCATTCATGATTCTAAAAAGGAAATTGTTGGTTTTCAGTTCAAACAGGTCGTTTGAGTAATATAAAGTAATAATTGAGACCACCACGCATCAATTTAATACCAGGCGAAGAGCGAGAGAAATGAGTGAACAATTGGAAAATAGAGTCCTGGGCCTAGAACAAGGACAAGAAGAGATAAATGATAAGATAGTAAGGTCCTGAAGTTACTGATGAACAAAGGAAAGGCGGTGCAGGTTGATCCCGAAGTAGATGTGGACCCCACTCATCCCCCAGGGTTCACCCCAGATCATGGACAAACATCAGTTCCACCACCTGGTGTTATGGGGGGTCCACTGCCAAATATGCCTCCTTTTATCCCTGCTGTGCCAGCACAAAGGTTCCCAGTGGCAGGAACTCCTCCGTTAGTACCTTCTGATATGGGGATCAGCAAATCTGAGGCTGAGTGTGGTTGTGATGTATTGGAAGAGTGCTTGAAAGCAATGGAAGGATCTAATTCTTTCTATTCCATTAATCCAAATGACCTATGCTTGGTGCCAAGAGTCACCCTGCCACTAAAGTTCAAAATGCCAGACTTTGAAAAGTTTGACGGGACCCAGTGCCCTCGAACACATTTAGTGATGTACTGCCAAGCAATGGCCACTTACTCAGACGATAAAAAACTAATGATGCATTGTTTTCAAAGTAGTTTGACCGGGTCCGCTATCCGTTGGTACATTCAGCAAGATAAGGCCCGGATCCGCACCTGGAAGGACTTGGCCAACGCCTTTGTTACTCACTATCGCCATTTGACGGAAATGGCACCTGATCGAATGACTCTAGAAGAAATGGAGAAGAAATCCACCGAAACATTTAGAGAATATGCTTACAGGTGGAGAGACATGTCGATCCAGGTGGACCCCCTGGTGAGTGACCGAGAGGCCATCTCTTTGTTCGTGAGCACATTAAAAGACCCCTACCGCACACATCTTCGGGGAGCAACTCCCCACGATTTTATGGATATTGTGGCTGCGGGAAGAAGAATTGAAGGCGATATCAAGGTAGGCCTAGTCAAGGATAGTGGCACAGAAACTGGTTTAGGCAAAAGGTGGACTAATAGGAAGAAGGAGGAAGAGGCACAAATGATACAGGGGCATTTTAATTAGAAGAATTAGTACACCAAAGGTGGGAACCAATGGCCCAAGAGAAACTTTGGTTTTGAGCCCATGGTAAATCAAACGGTGCATACAAGCACAAGGCCCCAGATTGTTCACTCTGGTCCTACGTTCACCCCACCAAATCAGCAAGCACAAGATAAGAATGTGACCAGAAACTTCCAAAGGGTGGACCCCATTCCCATGACATATGCCGAATTATTTCCTCAGCTGCGGGAAAGGGGGATGGTATCTGCAATCCCTGGGATGCCCGTTGCAAATCCTCCTCCACAGTGGTATGATCTTGGGGTTCGTTGTGAGTACCATGCTAACTCTCCCAGCCATACTATTGACCTTTGTTGGGCTTTCAAGCATAAGGTGCAATCGTTAAGAGATGCAGGATGGTTAGCTTTTGATGACAAGCAACCAGGAGTCCAGGGGAATCCTTTACCTAAACACGAGGAAGGAAGTGGTTAACATATCAGGGATGTTCCCAAATTAATGGTTTTAGTTGTTATCCATAGAGGCTAAAGTGCTGGAGTAGTGACCTTTTGACTACCTAATCCTTTTCAATTGATGTTCTTTTGTTTTCCCCATTGTTATTTGCATTTTGTAATCCATGGATGCCTGTGTCTCGGAATATTTTCTATAGTCAATAAAATGAATTATGCATTTAGTTATCTTACTTGCATCATGAGTCCAGTTGCCAAATATTGTTTGCTTATGTTTCATGCGGGAATAGGGAAGATAATATTCCTAGTATTCACAAGCTGGAAAGAGTTGTTAATTTTGAAAATTCAACCCAAGAGGCGAAAGTAGAGAAGGATGAAACAATCATCAAATTCATATGTTATGAAGAAGTATCTTACTCTCCAAGGAATTCAATGAAACGGCTATGCTGTTTTGATAATTTCCTATCAATTCATCACTCATGTTTTGATCAAATGATGGATGGCCCTCTTTGGCTGACTAGTTATCCCTAAAAGAACCCAAACAATGATTTACCATTTGTCAACCAAGTTGAGCCTAAATGTTAAATTAGTTTTTTTTTTCTTAAAAGTCAAATCACCAGAAATCTAACTTGGGCATGGGTAACTTAGCGTTTGGAAAATCATTTGAGACAATAGTCATTACCAAAAGGATGACAGACCATTGTTCTGCTACCCAAAAGAAAGTCAAAGAAGAAATCTCTTGCAAACCCTTTTTGAGCCTGAAAAATTCATTTCTTGATTAACTCGTCAAAGGATCACACCCCACACTGGGGCAGTTTTTAAAAGATTGGTCCCAATTGAAGTTCAAATGATAATGAAGTCAAGATTCCTTTATAAAAGGAAAAGTGAAAGTTGCAGTAAAAGAAGGAAAAGAATATTAAAAGGAAAAAAAAAAAAAAAGCAGAAGGAAGAAGAAAGAAAAATAAGGGACATGACTCATATGTGATCTTTGACTAGCAAATACCTGTGATAAGATTGATAAATTTTGAGCCTCATTCAAATCTTTCTTTCTTTAACCTATACATTTAGCCTACATTACGGTCCAAATGAAAGTCCTGACCAGATTGGTATACATTGTTGTCTCTAATGATTTGTCAAACTCAATATTGAGTCCGAACTACGTAATGACCTGATCCTGAAAAGGTATGTAGGCAGCTTGTTTAAATAACAAGTTCGGTCAACATCTTGCAAAACGCCTCAACTCGAATTGGGGGCATAAAACATTATTTGGGGTGGTATTTTTGAGCCTTAGTTTCCCTTTTATTCTGAAAGCCTACATCCCTAAGCCTACGTTTCGTCCTGAGTCGTAAAGATCATCTTGAGATCAAAGCATGGGTTGATGGAACTGGGGCAGTTGAAGAGAATGACAGTCGTCCAAGCTAGGAAATCAACGTTATACGACTCTTGAATATTGGTATGAATTTTCCCCTATGATAGCATTAAAACATGGTAAAACATTTATTTTGTGCGGATGACTTTTTGTTTTAGCAAGTTGATGTCATAGTTGCATAATCATTCCTCATTCCTTAAAAAAAAAAAAACAAAGGAACCCTTCTTACTCTTTAGAGCGTTAAAAAAGGATGGATAGTCAAAGAGTTTCAAAATCACTAGTACTTTTGTATGAAAAAGATACCTGTGGAGAAAGAGCAGCCTAATTGGGGTAAATGTTATGTCAGAATCTGCTTATTCAAAAGAATCCAACAATAGAGTCAAGATCGGTGATAGATGAATTTAACTGGGGCAAATTTCGAGTTAAGTCTTAGTAGGTCCCATTCAAGCGCCTTTTTATCATATTGGAATATGAAATCAAAGTCAAGATCAGCTGTAAGTCCATTCAATTGGGGCAGATTTTGTGATTTTCATTTGAGCTGAGTCGATCACTTCCATGACCGGATGAATAAAGAAGATTAAGCCAAGATCAGTTACAGATCCATTCAAATGTGGCGACTTTTATGTAGAGACCAAAGATGAGGTCATTGCTCACAAGTGCATTAGGAGAAAAGATTCATGCATTGTCATGCATTACCCCAAATTTCACGCATTGTCATACATTTCATGTATTACCTAAATTTCATATATAGCCATGCATTCTATGCATTACCATACATCTCATGTATTGCCATGTATTTCATGCATCACATAAATTTCATGCATTGCCATGCATTCCATGCATTACCATACATCTCATGCATTGTCATGCATTTTATGCATTGCCTACATTTCATGCATTGTCATTCATTGCATGCATTACCTACATTTCATGTATTACCATACATCTTATGCATTACCTACATTTCACGCATTACCATACATCTTATGCATCTTATGCATTACCTACATTTCATATATTACCAAAGATTTTATGCATTGCCATGCATTTCACGCATTACCATACATCCTATGCATCGTCATGCATTTCATGCATTACCCTATATTTCACACATTACCACACATCTCATGCATTGCCATGCATTTCATGAATTACCATGCATCTCATGCATTGTCATGCATTTCACGCATTACCATACATCTCATGCATCGCCATTGTGCGTTTCATACATTACACAAAAAATAAAAAAATAAAAAATGCATACATATATTCACAAGTTAGTAACATGCATATCAATAGCAACATATCACTGCATTATAAGTTAGCAACATGCGTACATATAGCAACATATCATTGCATTATAGCATCACAAGCAACAATAGAGCACCCTTCACACTTGTCTTAAGCTTTCAAATGATTATTTGACATCCTTGATGGAGAGATTCCTATTGTGTTTAATTCTGAGCTGGGGTAGCTGACCCCAAGCGTACATTGATTTACTTGGAAAATTAGGGCAAGTTGACCCCAGACACACATTGATTTATTTTGAAACTGAGGCAATAGATCCCAAAGACAAGAGGATTCATTCATTGACATTCGGACTTTACCCCAAGTGCATTTTTCAAATAGAGTAACAATTTTCCAAACTTTGCTTTCACACCTTGTTACTAGTTGAGGTGGCTCGGATCATCGTATCCACTACGGTTTGGATTCTTACATTCGAAGCAAACCATCATTATGTCCCATGGCTGGATCATCGTATCCCTACGGCTCAGATTCTTACATTCGAAGCAAGCATCATTGTGTCCCATGGCTGGATCATCGTATCTCTACGGCTCGGATTCTTACATTCGAAGCAAGCCATCATTGTGTCCCATGGCTGGATCATCGTATCCCTACGGCTCAGATTCCTACACTCAAAGCAAGCCATCATTGTGTCCCATGGATGAATCATCGTATTCCTACAGCTCAGATTCTTACATTCGAAGCAAGCCATCATTGTGTCTCATGGCTCGAATCATCGTATCCCTACGGCTTGGATTCTTACATTCGCAGCAAGGCATCCTTGTGTACCTTAACATGGATTCTTACATTTAGTATGAATCGTCCTTGGTTGGCAGAAATAAACAACTCTTGATTAACCTGAAAAGCTATAGAGAGTTGAAGGGCTTAGCTAAAATAGGAGTCTTTTATCTTTGCAGGCTTGTTGCTACAAAAAACGTAGGAGAGTTCCTACCGTTACATTGAAGCAACGAAGCCTACAAAGAGAGGCAGCTGTAGACACCCTATTTTTACCCTAACCAGATAGAACAAGGGGTATATTTTTATTTTTATTATTATTATTATTATTATTATTATTATTATTATTATTATTATTATTATTATTATTATTTTATTATCACTATTATTTTATTATTATTATTATTGTTATTATTATTATTATTATGATTTTTATTGTTGTTATTTATATTATTATTATTATTATTATTATTTTCACTATTATTATTATTATTAATTATTTTCCTATATTGATATAAGTAACTTATTATTATTATTATTATTATTATTATTATTATTATTATTATTATTATTATTATTGGTACTATTCCTATTATTATTATTATTATTATTATTATTATTATTTTACTAATAGTATCTTTATTATTTTTATTTTTACTATAATTATTTATTATTAGTAGTAGTAGTATTATTATTATCATTATTATTACCTTATTGATCCTTATATTATTATTATAATAATAATAATTATTATTATTACTATTCTCATTATTACCATAATAGTAAAAGCAGAAAAAGAAAAGAAAAAGAAAAAGAAAATAAAAAAGGAAGTTTTTTTTAGGGTTTTTATAATTTTTTTTTTATATAAGGAGGGGAGCGCGCAGAGGCCAGAGAACACCAAACAGAAAAAAAAAGGACTATTCTTCTTCTTCTTCTTCTTCTTCCCGAGTAGTTCTCTCCACCGACTCATAGCCGCTGCAACTCCCATCTTTGTCCATCCTCTCTGCCTTCTCCAACCTCTCCTGAAATCCTTTTGTTCCCTGCCTTCAAGCATTGCACGAGCCCGAGCCACTCCTCCACAGCAGAACAGAGCACCACCGCAGTAGCCTCTGTAGATCATGAGCAGAGCATCCCCAGCCAAAGCCACTTCAGCAGAAATCAACAGGCCTCTGCAAGTTTACCTCCTCCGAGCACTCCTCAGCCTAGCCATCATCTCTAGCGGCCCATCACGGCAACCACAACACCTCTTCACTCGGCCACTGCTGCTCCTGCTAGACGTCAGGCCTCCATCTCCATCTACTGCAACCGTCAACACCGCCTCCATCCCACTGCCGGAGTCCTCTGCTCTGGCCATCTGCCGCCAGCCACAGCAACTCTCAGACCAGACCCGAGCTCCTGCTGTGCCAGAACACACACAACACAGCTCTCCCCAACCAACAGGATTTTTTGTTCACATTTAAATTTTTATCATTTTTGTTTATGCATATTAAATACTAATTAATTTATTCTTCGTGGGTGTAGGATTTTTGTTCATATTAAATATTTGCTTGATATTTAAATGTTATTATTTAATTCGTGCTCTTTAAGGTATGTTGTAATATTGGTGTTTATTGATATTTTTGTCATGCATATATATTTAGGTAATATTGTGATATATTATTGCTTTTATTATTATGCTATAATGTTATTACGTATATACATGTATATCTAGATTTATTATGGTTTAGAATATCGTTTCTATTATCATGCACATATTATGATTTTATATTGTATGTAATATTAGGGTTGCCACTTAATATAGTATTATTATCATGTATATAATCTTTATTATTAATATGGTATCATTTAATACAATATTTCTTTTAGCATATATGGTGCCATAGTTGCTATTATTTATCATGATATTTTTAATATTTTGAGATATTTAGTGTTACCTTAAATGTTTAGTATCACGTATCTTTAGTATGTTAAGATTGTGTTATTTATGATAGTATTTTATGGTATATATGGTATTATTCATTATGGTATTTATTTTCATTGTTATTATTATTGTTGTTATTATTATTATTCTAGTTTATATCATACGTTTATATTTAATACTACTAATTGTGCTATTTTCAGTATTTTATTATTATTATTATTATTATTATTATTATTATTATTATTATTTTATCTTTATGTTTATTTTTAGTATAAAATATTTTCTTGATTTTTTTTTTTATCCCTATGATTTTAATGTTAGGGTATTAGCCTTCGGGCTTCACGTACCTTTAAGCTCTGAGGGAATATATATGTATATATTATATTTAAAGACTTTTTAAATTAACTTAGGAATAATTCTAAATTAATTAGGTACCGTTCGTAAGAATGGACGCGTAGGGGATGCTCGTACCTTCTCCTCTCGTAACCGAACTCCCGACCCCAGTTCTGGTAACAAAGACCCACTCTACCCCTAACGGGGTAGTAATCATGTGTTCTAACCACACTAAAAGGTTAGTGGCGACTCCGACATTCCATATTTTTCTTGAAAATTAAAACACATTTTTAATTTCACCGCCCGGGGCACACGTGCGCCGGGACGTCGCGACAAGAATAATATATTATGATATCAGAATTACTTATGTACGTAGAACACGTTATGATTGGGCGAGGCGTGTAATACCCCAACCCCAAAGGGTCTACGATATTTTCTTTTTACCATTGATTTGCAGCAGAAGTAAATAAACTCAATTATTATTAAATCAGAGCTCTAATTATCCATATTACAATCATTTATTTCAAAATAAGAAAAATTCCTTAAGCATAAATATCTGGCATCATACTATTATTTCTAATCAAGTTTTATTTTTTTTCTATTCTATTCCCACCCGCATACTTACTATGCCTGATTTCCGATATGTCCTTTAGAGTTATCTGAAATGTAAAAATATGATTGAGGTGAGACGACACTCAGTAAGTAAATAAGATTATTATTATGTGTGGCCAAAATGAGCTTTTTTTAAAATTTTGTAAAATAATATTTAATACTATAACTTCAAAACTGCTTCTAAAATAAATGTAAATTTAAAAATTTATGCATCAAACTTTTTCCATCAACTATAATAGTAAAATTTAATAACCATATACTGTGACTGTTAAATTAAACTTTTAACTTTAAAGTTATAAAAATATTTAATGATATGCACACATATACTTTTTCTTATACGTTTTCTTTAGATCGTCATTTAAGCACAAAAATGACCCTTTTCATGTAAATTTATACTTTTCCTTCAAAATCATCAATAACTTTGTACACGTAATTAAATATGTATAAACATATATTATAAAAACCACCCTTAGGCCTGTTTGTTGTAAGTCATGTTTACCCCCGTGATTGGGTTGTGCGTCCAAAGACTGGACTTAACTGACAGGCCGACCAAACTAAATTAATGTACGTAAATATTAAGTGAGATTTTTCTTATTAAGTCCTGGTCCAGAACCAGGTTTGTACTCAGGCGAAATTCACTAACATAAATAACCACCTTGTAAATAGTGTGGGTGCACTCTGATCCGTTTTAACTTTAAACTGCGGTACCGAACATCTATAACTTTGAACTTCCTTTACCATTAGGGGTTTTAAGGTCATCTTATTATAATTTATGCAATTTAAAATAATCTCGTGAAAATCTTATCTTTACTCATATTTTCATGAAAAATGCAACGTAAAAATAAACTCATGTCACACAATTTTTGTGTTAAATATATATATATATATATATATATATATATACTTTTTTTTTAATAGAAAGAAATGCTGAAAATTTACCCGAGAGGATTAGAACATTTTTTAACCCAAAAATAAATGAAAGTATATTAAAGATAGAACTGGTATAATTAAATATGCTTAAAAATAAACTCATGGAAATTTTATGAAACTAACAAACATAATTGACATTTACTTACAAAATAAACTAGAGTATGAATTTTAAATAAAAAAACTAACATAATCAAATTTACTTACCTCTTCTTTTACCTTGTGCTACGAACACAATGACTATCTCTAAGAAATGAGATCGAAAAGAGTGGGTGAATGAGAACTTACTCAAAAATTTTCTCTCCACCACTAATTCTTTCACTCACTAGTCTTTCTCTTTCTTAACAAATTTTTGTGAAAAATGAAGGTTGAGAGCTTCCTATTTATAGGAAAATTTTGGGGAAGAAATGAAATTTGTAAAAGTGTGGGGAGAGAGGTGAAATTATAATTTTTTTTAAATTAAAGAATGGGCATGAGATAGGTTAGGTATGGGTTGAGTATGGGATAGAGATGGAGGTCATGTGAGAGTGATTGCCACTACTCACATTTAATTAATTTTTTATTAATTAATTAATTAATTAATTTATTTATTTATTTATTTTTATGTGATCTTGTGGGCCCCACACAACTTTGAGACTCAAGGGTCCTACGTAACTCTAATAATCTTCATATGATTTTATGAGCCCTACGCAGCTTTGAGACTCATGTGGACCCCCCCCCACAAGGCTGCGAGACTAATGTGGGGCCCACACGGTCTCGTGGGCCTTGCATAGAATACCTATTTTATTATTATTTTATCATATATTTCTACAATTTATGTCAGTCAAAACATCATTTTATGTACTTATTTACGTATACAAACAGTGTCTACCCTGTTTATCCTATGAAATTCCATTTTGATCAGGCTGACCTCTAGGGAGTGACTGAACCTCAATGGTCTTTAAGCACTTGCTTAGACAAGGTCCTTCTTAAACATCAAACATAGAATTAATGATCTTAACAGAGAAACACTTTCATTTTGATACTAACTAAATGACATTATTATTATTCTATATATATATATATATATATATATATATATTGGGTTATTACAAGGTGTACTCTTTGCCTGAGGGCTTGCTGAGAAAGGCGAGTACACTAGTAGCTTCAGATGTGGCAGTAGCTACATAACGTACTAGGGCAGAGAGAACCTACTTATATGGGCGGGTAGATTTCCCTATCCTTAGGGCCTCTGCCAATAAGTTATTGTAGAATGGTGTAAGTACGAGATCAATCTAACACTTGAGGGCTTACTGAGTAAGGTGAGTACCCTAGTATGCTTTAGTAGTGACCTTAGGGTTACCTAAATATCATAGCAGAGGGGTGTTACTTGTATGGGCAGGTAATCACCCCTATCCTTGGGTAATTTCGTGAGTTAAATCTCTGCATGTGATTGATTGGGTTTAGAGAATGATTTCGGTATTAAGTTAATGATTTGCAAATGTTATTAAAATGATATTTATATACCTCATGTTAGCCACACAATGTGTTTAATATATTATTTCTTCCCTTACTGAGATGTGTCTCACCCGAACATAAATGTATTTTTTTTTTAGGATTTCCTCGAGATCGAGCTTAGGGAGCTTGAGAGTTTTTAGACTTTTTTGGAATTATTAAAAGAAAGGGTATATACTAATAATACCTTGGGGAAATGTAAATATTTATGTTTTATATCTTTATTTTTAAATCAGTTATGGAAGGAATGATTGTGAAAATATTAGAATATGTGGAGAGGTATGTATCCATGGAAATGCAGGTGTTGGATGATTAATATAGAATTTAGATAGAGATAGTAAACTCTGGTATTACGACATTGTGGTATTATAGTAGTATGGTATTATTTATGGAGATTATGTTTATGTTTTTCTACTGCATATATTATGGATTAAGGATTATCAGGTTTTTATTAGGTATAACACACCGGACCTGGGTTTAAGGGTTCGGGGCGTTACAGAACATGATAATAACAATAAAATAATAAAAATAGTCATTTAGTTAGTATCAATATGAAAGTGTTTCTCTGTTAGGATCCTTGATTTCATGTTTGATGCCTAAAAAAGACATTGTCTTCGTGAGTGCTTAGAGATCATTACGGCTCAGTCGCTCCTTGGAGGTCTGCCTGGTCAAAATAGAATTTCATAGGATAAATAGAGT
Organism: Malania oleifera; assembly: GCF_029873635.1. NCBI lineage: Eukaryota > Viridiplantae > Streptophyta > Magnoliopsida > Santalales > Ximeniaceae > Malania > Malania oleifera. The sequence continues at coordinate 43,080,607 of NC_080428.1, read as the reverse complement.
AGACGAAGAGGATGTAATGAAAACAAAAAAAAATTAACTAACTAATTAATTAATTAAGTAAATTAATTAAAAACTAATTAAATGGGAGTGTCGACAAAAACTCCCATTTTTTTTTTATTTCCCCCCTATATATCCCCATCCCTATCCTATACCTCCCATCCCAAGCCCATCCCATGCCCATTCCTTTATTTTTTTAAAAAATTATAATTTCACCCCTCTCCCCATACTTTTATAAATTTCATTTTTTTCTCTAAAATTTTCCTATATATAGGAAGCTCTGAACCTTCATTTTTCACAAAAATATTTCAAAGAAAGAGAAGGATTAGTGAGTAAAAGAATTAGTGGTAGAGGGAGAATTTTTGTTATACTAAAAATTTTCACTCGTCCACTCTTTCCGATCTCATTTTCATAGATATTCTTTGTGACCATCTCACAATGTTAAGTAAGAGTAAGTAAATTTTGATTATGTTAGCTATTTTTCAAAATGTGACAACCTGATTTTTCCTACCATTTTTTTTTAATACAATAGTAAACAATAATCTATCAAATATCTTTGATAAGTATCTATCAATTATCTCTGATACCATAACAACATGACTTGACCCAAAATAGGGTACCAGGCGATCAGTCCATCTCATAAAAGTACACCAAACAACGAAAGTCCATATATATACCATACCAAATACAAATACCAGAGTTCTATACATCCATACATACACAAATTCATATAGCTCCCCAAAAAATCCACAAAATATTTTGGGGTCATCTGGAACACATTCCCGGCTCAAAAACACTTACCCCGACTACTAGGGTAACAAGATCTCCTCTACCTCGGAGCTCTTTCTGCTCATCTGTTCTGATTTCTTGATATGTTTAAATTTTGGGTGAGATACTTATTAGTAAGACGGAATAAGTTTTTCACAATGTGTGGCAACATGAGTTTTAATATATCATGACATTCATTTAAATAATTACAACAACTGAGTAAATATACTGATATGTCATTACAATCATATATATATATATATATATATATATATATATAAATTATAGTGTCATAAACTTTCATATTATTTTCATAATCATATATATAAGCTGTGAATTCTGGTGTTATCCCAAGAGGGAGGTGAATTAGATATTTTAAAAATTACGTGGTTTGGCAAAGCCTATATCCACAGGAGCAATCGGTAAGAGATTCACAATGAAAATCAAAGATATACACTCAATGATCTTATCTCCTTCTCCCACCCTTCTCTTACTCTCTTACATATCAAAACATGCCTAGAAGAGCATTTATAACAAGCCCTTGAAGGTTTCCCTCCAAATCCCCCAACTGTCACAAAGTTCAAATTCAAAATTTAAATAACTTCTCGTAGCCTAGGCGCACTCGTCGACAAGAACAAGAGATTCATCGACGAGTCCAAGAAGCCCACTCGTCGACTAGTCTATCCTCTTGTTGATTAGTCTTCTACTTTGAGATTTTCTGGCTCTCGATATCTACTCGTTGACGAACATAGTGCACTCGTGGACGAGTCATTGCTGCTGCACCAACATATGTTTTTCCTCCCTTTGTTTATAAGCCCCCACAAAGTATAAGAGCCACACCATAAACAACAATCTCCACCTTGACAATTATACACCCCTTAGGAGAACCCGAAAAATATATCTGACTGCTCCACCTTGAACTTAGAACACTCGGTTGGGACTGTCTCCCTTCTAGCACTTGGAGACATGTACCAAGTCCAAGCAATGCAGCTTGAACTTCCCAATGGCAGTTTCAACCTCTACCATCAACTCTAATATAGTTGTAGATTCAACACCCGAAGACTTCACCCTAGTCTTCCAATAAGACCTTCCCACAACAGTAAACACAAAAATTGCTGTAAGTCTTATATCACCAAAGCCCCCCTATATAGTCCTTAACAAAACTAACAACTGACGGTCCACTTTGTTGCTTGCTGAAACACTTCATTACACAATCATGGAGGACCTTTGACATATCCCGGACATTACAACCCATTCTTGGGTACTAAATGGTAGACATTTAATAACGGTTCTCTACAGAACCTTACTGAGACGGCAAACAAAGTCTCCCTGCGATTCCGTGAACAAAGCTACCCTGAGAAAACACCAATCTCCCTGCAGCTCTGTCCATGCAAATCAGCAAACCAAGACACATCTTGGCCTTGCCCAATACATACATGTAAAAAACTTTCAACATAATTCCCAACTGATTAGCTTCAGTTAAAGCATTTCTAGCCAAAAACATATCATTCACATACGATGGATACATCACTTCATATATCACTATCACCCTCTTCCCAACTGGAAGCCTTACCAATTTATACCTGAATGGTGGTCTGATATTGCACATGGGCCCACTGTGATCCTGCTGGTCTCCCAAGCTAAAACTCCCTGTAATATGACCAATGTCCTTGTTGCCCTGAGTCTGTTGCTCCACCTGCATCACATGCCTATTCATACCGTGATACTGTTGACCCAAGATGGAACTCGTTGTATTTCTGCACTAAGTCCCTAACTCCACCTGAATAATATGATTACTGCTGCTGCAGTAGTTTTCTAATATTTGTTTCTCTTCCTTTACCCAAGTATGCTGCCCTATGACTTTAAGAAAAACAATCCTGTCCTCGATCACCCCCTTTGTTTGCCATAGGATCACCCAGCTTGCCTAGATCCTCCAAAAATATAACTATCTGGACAAAACGCCAAGCCTAGATCCTCCATCACTAGAATAGTACACTAGTGGACATCCACTCACAACTAAGTAGTCTACCACAAAACTTGCCTATAATTCACTTGCAACTTTCCCATCTAGCGACACTTTTGGTGATCGATCACACGAGAAACGCGTCATACTCATGAACTTCACGAAGAAGTACCCTACAAGTCATGCATATAACCTACCCTGCTCACAACTTTCTTGAACGAAACCAGCGTACTCAGCCCCAATGTTTGAATTGAGAATCTCTCTTTCGGTCTGGTTCTCCACCTCAGCCACTGCATGGAGTACACCAAGACCCTTCGTGATAAACACACAAAATACATATGTCTATCCTTTGATGCTATCATCATTGGTTCCCAAATAACTGAATACATGTAGTCACCCATATTCTTTAACCGCATATGCTATAGGATACCTGACTCAGATTCAACAGTTGTAACTCCACCTACAACCGTAACATCCTGCAGTGCATAGATATTTCCTGCTACTTTATCTCCTTTCATCACTATCAAGTTACCTTCACACACTTTCATTTCTCCACATTTAGACTTGTAACCATATTCATTATGGTCTAAAGTTCCCAATGAGATACTATTCTTTCTTAAACCTGATTCATGCTTTACATCACATATGGTTCTTACAACATCACTATACATTTTGATTTTGACTTTTCCAATAACAAAAAATTTGCATGAAATATCATTTTCCATAAAAAAATACAATCAATATAAATTGACCTGTAGATGTCAAACCATTTTTCTAAGATAAAAGCATCCGGTATCTAAGATCCAAGAATTACCCGTGAGGCACTCCGAATCCGATGAAACACGTAGCATATCTCTATCACTACATTTTGAGTCTTCCTCCACTACACTTGTAGATTTTGACAAACCCTTAGACATATATTGGTATTCCCGTTTTTACTAAACTAATGCCAGAGAATTCTCATCCATGACATGATACAACATGTCCTCAGCCAAACAAGACAAATGATTGCTCCCAATTCATTCCAAGTCGTTGCATCCATGCTATTCGGTTGAAATTCTGTATAAACCTTTCACCATGCCTGGCTACACCATGAGATCCTTCGATTTAGAGGCCATACAACACACACGCTCTAATACCAATTGTAGTGAAAATAATGCCTCTTCAAACAATGCACATCGGAATAAACATTGTAAAAGATTAAACAATACCATATGCAACAATCTAAAATGGTGAAATACATAATATATCTACAACCATAGCAATATAAAAAGAGTAAAGATAAGAGCAATGACACCAGGAATTATGTTGTTTGATAAAACCTACATCCACGGGAGCAATCGGTAAGAGATTCACTATAAAAATCAAAGATACACACTCAATGATCTTCTCTCCTTCTCTTATCCATCTCTTACTCTCTTACATATCAAAATATGCCTAGAAGAGTTAACAAGCCCTCAGAGGTTTCCCTCCGAATCCCCCAACTATCAAAATGTTCAAATTCAAAAATTAAATAACTTCTTGCAGCCCAAGCGCACTCGTCGACAAGAACACATAAAACATGGAGTCACCACCTTTTTTTTTTTAAACACAAGGAAATAAAGAAAGCCCTAAAATGTTTGTGAAAATCAAAGATAAGGGTTGGGAGTACACATTTGACTATAGATAAGGTGATTGACTAACAATCTCAATAATCCAACCAACACCCTTATTGACACATATTCGTAAAAAAGGTGATCGCAATTATGTGTGTGTGCCTTTGAAAGAAACTGAAATTTAATGAAATGAAGGGGAAATGATTTTTTTTGTTCCTTCAGGATCAGCATTATTATCCAAGAGCACTCCAACATGGTTTAGAAGAGCCTATAATATCATTATATAAAAAAAAGGGGATTAGAACTCTAATTTTGAAAAAAAAAAAAGCATAATAATGATGGAAAAGAGTTGATTTGAAAACATCGGGTTGTATCATTATTCTAAAAACAAGAGTTTATAAAGAAAACATCAAGTTGTATCACTGACCTGAACAAAGATGTGTGAAGAAAAAAAGTTTAAAAGGTGAGATTAGGTTGTATTAAGGACTTGAAAATAGGATTTGATGAAATGCATGAGTTTTGAAAAGTTCCATCATTAGCCAATCAAAATCAAGATAACTTATGAAAATATTTTTTGATTTTTGAAAACATTTTTCAAGTGAAGGCTTCATCACTAAACAAACACATAATCTTAGCTTGTTCTATCTAATCCCGTTGGTTGAGATCATGATCCCTTTTGTTCATATGATCTTTAAAGGTTAAAAAGTAACGTTTCCGAAGATCATTTAATTTTTAGGCACCAACAAGGACTAAATTTTAACCAAACTCAATTCACCCTTCTCTTGACTTGTCTTCAGGATAACACAAGTTTCTATTTAAACAATTAAAAGGAAAAAGACTTTGAGTAACTTTCCAATTAATATTACTTATAGATAATTATTAGTTTTGTTTCATTAAGATCATATTTGGAACTTGGAGAATACAAAAAAAAAAAAAGAGGAAAGGAAAATTTAAACAATTCACTTTTTAAACATAATTATCAAGGAAAATGATAGAGACCTTACAAATAACAAATTAACGAACTGAAATCTAATTTTAAATATTATTAAAATTTTATTATTTCGTAATTTTGGTCATAGAAAAACAAATTTCATTTTTTACAATTTGTAATAAAAAGGAGTTTGCTGTCCATCTTTCGTTTTCAACTAATTATACAAATGTCATTTTGTTTTTCAATTTTTTTAAATTTTGTGCAAGAAAGTTGAAAAACATATTTTAGTTGTTTCTCGTAAAAATCTTGAAAAGCTAAAAAATAAAATGATATTTGTATAATAATTTAAAATTATAAAAATAAGAAGAAAAGTTGATTCCCCAACTAAGCATGTCTCTTTGCCACAACTCATCTTAGGGCTCAAGTGTCGCATCATCTAGTGTTTGCTATCCCCAACTAAAAATATCTACTTTATAACTTGCTATCCCTCAAAAGAGTACTTTTCCTAAAGTCAAGTAGGCCGTTTTCATTGTTCTTTGAGTTCCACAAGAAATAGCACAAGTCCTTTATCCACTGAAAACTAAAATGCAGAATTGATGTTGACATCTTTTAAAATGAGAAGGAAAACTCATGCATTCTGACCAGACATCTCCAGCCAAAGAAAATGATAGAAAGCAGAGGAAATTAGAGCGGCAGAGAGAGAGAGAGAACAGGGGAAAACAGAGGACGATAGACCTAAAACAGAGAGAGGGAGGAAGAGAGAGAGACGTGTAGGTTTAGCTAAGAATTCCCAGTTGTTTTGTGGAGGTCAATGCAATTGGAGTGCACACTAAAAATGATTTTAATGCTCTAGCGGAAGTCTAGAGGTGGCGGAGGAAGTGGTGTCGCCATGGGCAGATTGAAGCGGAGCGAAGAGTTGCAGAGGCTGTGAGAGCTGGGGGTGTGAAATCTGATGGCGGGGCGGAATTGGCAGACGAGAAATATCGAATATTAACGTTGGGGACGATTTATTTTGGATGATTCTAAATAGTGAAATAAAAAAAAAAAACAAAATATGAGGCCTGCGTTTTTATTATTTGATAAGGGTAAAATAGTAAAATACATTAATTTTAAATTTATCATCTTCTTTGAAAATCAAAATTTTTATAAACTTTTCTATCATATTTAATTTTTAAAATGACCTTGTTGTTAAAAAGTCAATACAGTTTTAAATTTATAAATTAATTATTAAACATCATTATAAGTTAGAAGTCATAACTATCTCTCAATTTGAATGTTAATTTTCTATGTACAAAATAAGATTTGGGAATAGGACATATTTATGATCTGTTTAGTTGTATAAAACAATTTTTTTTTAGTTTTAATTTTTATAAGTAAAAAAAAAATGATAAATAAGTTGAGAAAAATGAAAAAAGAAAAATTTATGATCCCGTCACCCTTACCCAATTAGGGCAATAAATACATATTGTAAACCTTTGGTTCGACCACTTCCTTCATGCGTGCCGTAAGCCTTTCGTAGGACCACCTCTCTCTCTCTCTCTCTCTCTCATGGGTATGTTTTCTTGCTTGGATTTTTCTTATTTTGGTTGTTTTTGTTTTGGTTGCTTTGAGAAATAAATAATCCTCTTATCCCAAAATGAGTTGAAGAGTAGAGAAGACTTCGGGAGGGTTAGCCGCCAATCAAACTACTACAAGACTTGTTATTACCTCTTACCCGAAACCATAAATATATAACTTATATAATAACATTTGATTCATTATCCTCTGACGTGGATGGTTACGTGCCACCCCGGGTAGTGGACCCCGCCCGACCCTGAGCAGGGGCCGTCGGATGCGCCGAGCTGGACGATCCCCGTGACCGTGCATTTATCTAATCATTGCCACCTCATCTCACTCTTTCACCCTTTATTTTATTTCTATATTTCACTTATGACCTCGCCTTGGCTCGGCTCAGAACCGGCTGGAGAGGATGTCAATTATTCAATTCCAATATATGTCGGACGTGGCAGGGGTGCTGTCAAAGTAACGAGCGATTAGCATCCTCGGTTGATAAAGAATAGAGGTCCGTGGACACGTCATCCTTAAAAACACACGTCATCCTTAAAAACTTTGATGTCAAAAAAATCTAAAATTGACAAACGCGGCCTTTGCTTTTCATTTGATGGTTTACTCATGATATTTTAAAAGTATCATTATAAAAAAATATATATATATATTAAAATTAAAAATAGAAATTGGAAATCAGATATTTGCTTCATTTTTGTAAAGCATAAATAAATTAAAAAATATTCATCTTCATCTTTAAATTAAATAATAGTTTAAAAAATATGATTTAAATGATAAAAGTGCAAAAGAATATAAACTAAAAATGCTTTACTAAGAATAAAATAATTATAATTGTTTTACTAAATTATTATATTTTTAAAATTTGCCTTACAATGACAATTTTATTGTGCATGATAATTAGAAAAAAGAAAAAAAAATTGTAATTAGATTTTTTATTTTTTAAAAAATTATAGATATTTTTTAATTTTATTTAAATTCATGTGATCATTTTATCTTAATTTTAATAAGAATTATGCATAAATCAATGATTTAATCTAGAAAATTTATTTTTTGATGTTAATATTTTCCAACAAAAGGTCACCAACATAACTTAAAATCAAAAAATTTTATTTTCAATTTTTCCATAAATAGCTAAAAATTGAAAATTGAAAAAAACAAACATTGTCGTTTTAATAATCTATTTCTTAATTTTGTAGAAACAAAAATAGAAAATAAAAAATAATAATAATATCAAAGAGACTCTAAGTTCTCTATATTAAAAACAAACTACACTTTCATTTTTTTTTTCTAGACTTGGGTTGCCGACCATTTGCCATGCTCAGCTTTATATGTAGCCCTATCGTGTGCTATCGATATTAATATTATCAACTAATTAGAACTTGTTAAGTTATTAAAAAAATAAAAAATAATTATAAATATTGATAAAAATGTCAATTGGTTTTTTAAAATTTAAAATTTATATAACGATAAAAAAAAAAAACACAAATCACCTCTGTGGTTTGCCTTAAAAGAAAAAAGTATCTTATGTTTCCATTACAGCACTCCGTGCTTTTCAAAACTATATAAAATGCATCTCTTCAATATTTAGTCACAAAAAATGTTAAGATGATCAAAATATCCACGCAATTAATCAATTAATTAAATTAAGGTATTAAATAATTTGACAATATTGAAAGTTTATACTTATTACCTTGTCACTAACGACAAGCATGTCAAATCAATGCTCTGCATTATACATAACGACATTAAACTAGTCAATAATATATGGGTGTTTATTAATAGTGATGAGCAAATTAATGAAGGGGGAAGCAATAATGAAGGACATGTTAATAAAATGGTGAGAAATTAAAGAGTCATTAGGGATTCAAGCTAAGGTAATAAGAATGCAATTTAAGGTGAGTATGGATTAATTAAGCATGAAAATTTTTATTGCTACTAATTTAATTAATTATTATTTTAATTCTATTAATTGTTTTGTAGATATTTTAGCCTTTTATCACATCTTGTTAACATAAATAACCAAATTAATATCTCACATATTTCTAGAAAGTAAAAGAATGAAGGCATGATGTTTCTTTTTATTTTTGAGTCAAATCACAAAATATGATTTCTATAATTTTCCCTACAAAAATTTACAAATTAAACCAGAAAGAAATGTTTTTAAAACTTCGTTATGTAAGTTAAGAGAAAAGAAAGTAAATTATTGCTTTTAGAAGTAGTTCAAAAGCTAAAAATGAAAAATAGAATTGTTTCCACAGCAGTGCCTCAGTATTTTTATTTGTCATGTGAGTAGTGACGAATCAGAAACTAATAGTGTTAACCTTAATTACCCATCAATTTATTTAACTATTAGTGACGCTTTATGTAAACCGTCATTAATAGTAGAGTATTAGTGACGGTTTTTATAAACCGTTACTTATAGTCTTAACCTTTATATTCCTCCCTGCCTTTTCCCTCCATCCCTGCGCGCTGCCGCAGCCGCTGTTCCTTCCTCCCCACCGCCACTGCCGCTCGATTGTTCCCAGGTTCTTCTTCTTCTTCTTCTTCAGCAGATTTTTAAAACATTACAAACAGTGCATAAAGATGACTTTTATAACCAAAGTTTTACGGCAATCCTTCAATTAATTTATTTGTTGCGGCTGCATTCTTATTTTGTAGTTGTTCGTTTAAATTTTCTTGATTTAAATTTATCAATTTCTATTTTCACAAACAAAAGAATATTTAATTATAAAGTGGCAACACATTTCCACATTTTTTTTATTTGTTTAGAAACATTTTTTTTAAAGAAAAAAGAGAAATTGCTAATAAATTAATTCATTATTATTAGTACAATATTCATTACATTATATTTTGCGATTACTCTCGCTCCATTTGGAACTTTGAAAATATTAGGAACAGGAACCTTGGATTTGTATAGACTTGTATAAATTATTCAAGATCTCTCCAAATATTTTATGATGATATAGTTATTACATGTTATTTATGTTGGCAATCAATTATAAAAATATCGTATGATGATTATTTTTGGCATAATGAGAATTCATATAAGTGGAATTTATTGTGGTATTTTGTGATTGATTGGTGGTGATATTAGCATGGTGCTATTTGGAAATTCTATCTCAACATTTAAGAGCATAGCTTTTCGGGTTAAGGTTTAAATTCGTGTAGTTTGGGAAGGAATTCAACACAACTTTATATTATATTTTGTGAAAATTCATACAAATTTAAATTTAAGTTTATGTGTGTGTGTGCTTGTGTGCGTGTATTTGTAGAAGTATTTATATTTTAGAAGCAAATTTGATTTTTACATGTGGATTATAATTTTTCCTTTCAGGTGTCGAAAAAGTTTGGTTTGACAATATATTCTTGGGAGGAATTTCTAAAATTGGTATGTTATTTGCTCCTATTATAAGATTATTGCTGTTATTGATTGTGAATTTTGATTCCCAATATGCTTTTCTTTGTATTATGTGAAAGTCTTCTTAAAAAATATTATTCTTTGAAAATTGTTTATTCTATTTATAAATATTAGTCATTTGCATGTCATTTTGTTTAGAGATAACTGTCACGACCTAAAATTTCTACTATATATTTTTTTTTCTTACATATAAAACTCTGATACCAAACTGTGACTTCCCAAAATTATGCTGCTATAAATATAAAAATACTTTGATACCGATAATAATATCCACACAGTCAACCCGAACCTAGAATGGGGTACTGGGGATATACCTATCCATAAGTACATACTTTTACTGCAGCGGAAAACATAATGTATCTAAGTCTCATATACAATACCAAAGTTTTACTGTCTCTAAATATATATATCGATCCCCAAAAATTCATAAAATACCCTAGGGATTACACAAAACATATCCCCAATCCAAAACACTTACCCTGAATATCACAATACTAAGATCTCCTGTACCTTGGAGTTCGCTTCGCTAATCTGTCTGGATTTCCTCAAATATTTGAATTCTGGGGTGAGACACATCTCAGTAAGATGTGATAGATTATTATCAGTATATGATAACATGAGTTCTAATCACTACAAAAAATAAGATTATTAGTGAAGAATCAAAATCATCACTAATAATCACAAAACCGTCACTAATAGCATTAGTGACGGTTTTGAATTAGTGACCATAACTGCGATTACTAATAATTATTAGTGATGAATTTTAAAAGCGTCACTAATAATAGAGTATTAGTAACGGATTATAACCGTCACTAAAATCTTAATATCGTCACTATAAATTTTACATTGGCTTGGCTCAAAACCGTCACTAATTGTAAAGTATTAGTATTGAATTTCAAAACCGTCACTAATAGTAGAATATTAATGATGAATTTAAAACCATTAGTGATGAATTTCAAAACTGTCACTAATAATATATTATTAGTGATGAATTTCAAACTATCACTAATACTTGAGCTTTAGTGATGCTTTTGAAATTCGTCACTAATACTCTATTATTAGTGACGGTTTTGAAACCTTCACTAATACTTAAAAAATCGACAATTATTAGTGACGATTTTAAAACTGTTACTAATAATTTAAAATTAATAATTTTTTAATCATTAATTCCTGTAAAAATTTATAATTACATTTTCGCATACATAACATTAAACCATAATTATTAAAAATTCATAAATTATTTAAAATTATAATTCAAATTCAATTACAAATATATTATACAAATTCAATTAAAATAAAGAAATTCCATTTGTTTAGATAATAAAAAAAATACAAAAAAAATTTAAAATTTAAATGCAAATACATTATACAAATTCAAATTAAAATGCAGAAATTCAATCTATTCAGATAACAAAAAAAAAATTACAAAATAATAATCAACAGTTACATCTTACTGTAGTGTATGACATCATGCTAATGTTGTGATAGCCGCAAACCCTACAAATTAAGAATTATATATAAAAAAAATTAGTATACTATTTTTGAACATATATGTATACATACTATACGTATCGATGATTTGATAGTAAAATAATCAGACATTTGGACATTGTTAAAAAAAAATGATAAATTTTAAATAGCTAAGTTTTATTAATTTAGAAAAATTTTAGCAGCATTTCGTCTATAAATAAGATATTTTCCATAGAGATATGCTCCAAACTTAGGTATTTAAAATAAACATTTCACAATAATCCAACCAGTAATGAATTTTATGAGTGCACAAGAGTTTCGTATAATAAACATTAAATAATATAATGTGTTCATGCATTCAACAAAAAATCTATAATAGAATATAGTTCTATGAAAAAATAGAATGTGATCTTCATGGTTTACATGACTTCCTTAGGACTCAAAAACAACTATAATAATCAAATAATGCAAATGAGTTCATGATTGATAGAATTTTCACTTAACATATGCAAAAGTAAATTTAAAGATGAAGTTCAAAATTCATTTGAACTTCACTCATCATTTCAAAAATATTTTAACATTTAGCCTGTTATAAACATTCTCCAATGGGTTGGGCATGATCTTTTCCACCTATGAGCAGCCAGTCCATCCACCAAAAGGAATGCCCCCAATCCACCAACCCCCAAAGTTGAATTTAATAAAATTAGTAAAAGATACATTTCCCAAAGAATAATAATCAACTCTCCTCTCCAAGAATGAAATTGGAAATTTTCAAGAGAATTTAACCCTTCCAATGATGTAAAATTGAGTATAGGACACACACACAACGAAAAACGTAAAAACAACAGGAACTTAACCAATATGAATGAAAGAACAACAACCAATAACATAAGAATGAAAGCAAATGGCATTTAATATTCACTACAATGTGAAAACACCACATTACACCATTTTTACAATGATCTCCTATCTTTGATACACTCAGAAATACAATATATAAAAGTTATTCGGAGGTTTCCATCCAAATGCCCAACCACCATAACGTCCAAATTCAAATTTCAAAAATCTGCTCACAGCTCAGAACTGCTCGTTGACAAGAACTGAGATTCGTCGACGAGATCAAAAAGACAATTCATTGACGATCCTAACCACTCGTCGACGAACCTTTAAAACAACTCTAGGTATCTCAGGATCTATGAACTTTTGGGCCTCTCGGGATCTTCTCGTTGATGAACATAGGACACTCGTCGATGAGGCCTTGTTGTCTCTTTGTCGACGAACACAGGACATTTGTCGATGATCTCCTATTGTGCTACCCCTTTATGTTTTTCCTTCTTTGCTTAAGAAAAACAAAGTATAAGAGCAACAAACAATAATCTCCATCTTGACGATTATACGCCCCTTAGGAGAATCCTGAAAAATATGTTCAACTGCCCCACCTTGAACTTGAGAACGTTTGGTTAGGTATGTCTCCCTTTTATCACTTGGAGACATGGAGTAAGTCCAAGCAATACTTGAACTTCTCTGAAGTAACTGATTTCTTCAAAATATTTGTTGCATTTTTAGACGTGTGAATTTTCTCCAACACAAGCTCACCCGAAGTAATCAATTCCTGAACCCTGTGGAAGCTCACATCAATGTGTTTGGTTTTAGCATGGTAAATCTGATTCTTTGCCAAATTAATGACACCTTGACTATAACAATGCAGCACCACTCCATCTTACTGTAAACCCAACTCTCTGACTAAACTAGTAAGCCATAAGGCTTCCTTTGTAGTTTCGGCAATTGCCATATATTCCGCCTCAATCGTGGATAATGCTACCAGAGATTGTACCATGGATCTCCAACATATCGGTCCTCTTACAAGGGTAAAGACATAATCTGTTGTAGACCTTCTGTCATCCATATCTCCAGTATAATCTGCATCTACAAACCCTATAACTGAAGGACAACCTTGTTGCTTGCCGAAAATGATGCCATAATTCGATGTACCCCGCAAGTATTTGAGTATCCATTTTACAGCTTCCTAATGTTGCCTTCTTGGATTAGAAAGAAACTTGCTTACCTCACTCACTACATGAGTCAAATCTGGTCTTGTACACATCATGACATACATTAAACTCTCTACAGTACTAGCATAGGTGTAGAGACCCAGTGAATTATATTAATTAAATAATAGAAGGAGAGAAAATGAATTGAATTTGGAGTTCAAACAGGGTCTCGTCGACTAACCCATCATGTTTGTTGATGAACACGCTTAATGGGATCGTTGATGGGGACACGTGTCTCGTCGACAATAGTTACCTAGCGGCTATTTTTAGTTCTGAATTTCGTTGACGAAGAATAAACACTCGTCGATGAACTTCCTTCGTGGCCTCTTCGACGAAGTGACGTGGCTCGTTGACAAGTGCAGGTGTATAAATAGCCCTAAATCTGGATTTCAGCCATAAACTTGCAAGCCTCATTTTCTCTCACTATATTTTCGTCCTCCACTCCTTCTCTCTAAGATTTTAGATCCATTCGTCATCAGATTAATGATCTGAAGCCGCCATGCTACTCCTAGGGAAGTTCTCTCCAAGTCTATTGGAGTAGATCGTTGGTGGGGCTAACTTGAACTCCATCCCAAGTTCAGGGTAAGACTTTTTATTTAGTATTTGACTTTCCTACAGTTGTAGAAAATGTAGTACTCAAGAAATACTAAAGTTTTGTTCGGGGCAATATTGTTTTCAGAGTGTTGAACAGGGAACCCTGCGAGTGTAGGACTAGTCATTTTAGTGGCTTTCCAGAAGTCAGGTAAGGGGATAAATTAAGTCAGGTTTTTATGAAAATGTACTTACTATTTTACAAAATTTAATTTCATATAAATATGTATATTGTAGAATTATGTTGGAAGTAATGTTGTTGATTAGGAATATGAATTTCATGTGTAATATCATAAATAAGATTATTATCTCTTTTGTGTGGCATGAGTAATGTTTATCATGGAAATTATGATAATGAAATGTTATATTTACAAAATAAGTATATTATTACTGCTTTTAGGAAAATGTTAAAATGATACAAGGATTATTCAAACTAAGGAATTTATATGATATGTCGGCGTAAGGGTCGAGGATTTTATACAATATGTCGGCATAAGGGCCGAGGTTTTATATGAAATACCGGAATAAAGGCCGAGGTATTTTATAATATGTTATACCAACGTAAGGGTTGTAAATTTTTATATGATATGTTATGCAAAGTTTTATGAAAATATTAACATGACAGATATTATTATGATATAGTCATGTATCATTATTTGAAAATATATTATATGTTATCAGATGCTGGTTGGCTTGATTTTGGCTTTCACGAAGCATAGTACTGTAGCTATATAATCACGATCAAGTTTATGTTAGTGCTACCGCTTACCATAAGGGGCAGTGGGAGATTGGCAATCAATGTGGTTTATTGTAGCGCAAACGTCCCTTTGGTGTCCGGACCAAGAGGGGCAAACCCATCGTACTTACAGACTTATGTTGATCTAGCGTGGTCGGCTAGCCATTGCTAGGTCACGCCTTCGGGTCACACAATCCAGTCATGTGGGGGTAAGACATGATACCAACCAACTATCCATTTAGGGTGTTTTTCATGTACAATTATATGAAATGATTTATATGTATAGAAATTTAGTATGTTATATCATGTTATGATAAAATATGTTTTTCCAGATATGGTACAGTTAGAAAGAGAAAATTGTCTTTGGATGCTAGAGTATTTCAAATAAAGTGGATGAATGGACAATGAAAAAAGAGAGAGGTACAATTTTCATTACCTATCTTGTATTCGAAGATACTGGTCACTTTGTTTCCAACTTCCAATATCCTTTTCCAAGCTGGAACATTGCGTGGAGGAGGTTTTATGGCCCAAATATTTCTCTCCTTGAGCTTAGTCACTGAAATAAGCCCACGGAAGCCCACAGCTTACCAAGGTCAGCCCATTTGTGTGCATGCCAGCCCATCTGTCGGCACTAAGCTTGGCCCAGAAGAGTGGAGCAAATTTCAGACCATAAACTGTTTACTTGTTTATAGCGCTTGTCACTACAAATAAATATTAATATCAAAAAGTGATATTTGGCTTAGAGCACTTATTACAAAAAGTGTTTTATAAAAATCTTTTTTAGTTTAAGTGAATTTTAAAAATAATAAAAAATAATTTTTTGGTCACTTATAAATGATATTATTGAGAGATGGGATCAATTTTATAAATATAAGAACTTTGGTAGCTATTTTGTAACTTTAGAAAATATATTAGAAGATAATTATGTATTATAACATATTAATTATTGATAAAACATAATTAATTCCAAATTGAAGAACAAAAACCATCTAGTAACTTAAATTAATATTTACAAAATTAAAATTACTAATTTAATTAATAATATTTTTAAGATAAATTAATGTGATAATCATGTTATAAATATACATTAATAACATGATTATTGTCAATTAAAAATATTTTTACTTAATAAAAACATTTAAATATTAGTTAAAATAAAAATCAACATACTTTTTAAATTAATAATCATATTTTTAATTTATAATATATTAAAAAATAATTCTATGTTATTTTATTATGTGCAAAGTAGAGGAGCCAAGCCTGCAAAAATCATATTCAATAAATAAATCTCACTATTGCATTTAGCAATTAATGTACCGGGTCCAGTCGGATTGGTTCAAGTGGTAAGGGTGACTTGTGACCAAACCAAAGTCACGGGCTCTATTCCCCTTGAAAGTTTACCTCGGTGAATTACTAGGGGTGCGTCTGTAACGTCCTGATTTTAGAACCATTTTTTTTACATAAAATATTACTACTCTGATACCATGATATATAGTCAAAGTCAACCCAAATGTAGGCTATGGGTTTGTCCAAGGCGAGGACGTAGGCAGGATTGGTCGAACTCTCTCTCTCTCTCTCTCTCTCTCTCTCTCGTTTATATTTCTGCACTTTTATTTATGCACGTGTATGGTTGTTCATTCATTGTCATGATTATTTTGCATGCACGCTTTAATTTTTAATTGGGTTATAATGTGGTGAATCAGTGAATTTAATTTAGTCAAAAGTTTTAAAACCCAATTCACCCCCCTTTTTGGAATCACACTATAACTATCGATATCAAAATGACCCTTTTGTGCTAGCTATGCAGGTAGAACAAGTGTTATACTTTAAGGACACAAAATTGAATCATAAATGGCATGTGGTCCAAAAAATTCATCTCCAAAGTTGGTATGATATTATAGAAGTCGCGGATGGGGAGAAGAGTGTTAGCGAGGATGTTTTCCAAGAAGATAAGCCATCTGTCAATGCAGCAACTCAATCTGATTTCAATGTTGCTAAGGAAGGAGTTAATCCTATACCATTGAATAGGGTTGGTGCCGTGGCAGAATACGTAGGGACTGCTAACTTTGGAATCGACCTTTCTGTACATATTGACTTCATCACAATGATGAAACTAATGGGGAAGTTAAACCATGGTCAAGTACTGTAGTGAGGAGGACAACATACTAGAAAGTGAGTGAGATCAGTCTTGACACGTCCGTGACATTGAGCTAGAAATTTCAGAGCTAACGGTGACAAAAAACTTCTTCCCGGGAGCTTTTTAAGCACTTAGAAGCAGAGTAAGAATACAAACAAACTGAACAAACTTAGTATAATTTAGAACTTAGGTGTCTAACTTGAGCATACGAGGTCCAAACCAAGTGGGGTCAGTCCTGACACATCCGTGACATTGAGGTGGACGTGTCAGAGCTGACGGTGCCTAGAAACTCCTCCTCGGGAGCTTTTTGCGCACTTAGAAGTAAAGTAAGAACACAAACAAACTTAGTAAACTTAGTGGATTTTAGTACTGACGTATCCAACTCAGACATACGAGGTCCAAACAAAGTGGGGTAAGTCCTGACATGTCCTTCATATTGAGCTGGACATGTCAGAGCTTACGGTACCCAAAAACTCCTTCCCAATTGAAAATTATACACTTAAAGGCGAACTTAATAAACTTAGTTGATTTTAAACACTCAGGTGTCCAATTAGGGCATATGAGGTCCAAATCGAGTATGGTCAATTCCAACACGTTCCTCAATTTGAGCTGGATGTGCTAGAGCTGATGGTGCTCAAAAACTCCTCCCCGATTGAAAATTATGTGTGTAGAGGCGAACTTAGTAAACTTAATTGATTTTAAGCACTCAAGTTTCCAATTCGGGCATACAAGGTACAAACTAAGTGGGATTAGTCTCAAAACGTCCATCACATTGAGTTGGACGTGTTGGAGCTGACGGTGCCCAAAAATTCCTCCCCAAGACCTTTTTGTGCACTTAGAAGCAAAGAAAGAATATAACAAAAACTTAGCAAACTTAGTGGATTTTAACACTCAGGTGTCCAACACAAGCATACAAGGTTCAAACCAAGTGGGGTCAGTCCCGACATATTCGTCACATTGATCTGGACGTGCCAGAGCTAACAGTGCTTAAAAACTCCTCCCTGATTGAAAATTATGCGCTTAGAAGCAAACTTAATAAACTTAATTAATTATAAGAACTCAAGTGTCCAATTTGGGCATACAAGGTCCAAACTGAGTGGGGTCAGTCCTGACATACAAGTCACATTGATCTGGACGTGCCGGAGCTAACAGTGCCTAAAAACTCCTCTTCGATTGAAAATTATACACTTAGAAGCGAACTCAATAAACTTAATTGATTTTAAAAACTCACGTGTCCAATTTGGACATACGAGGTCCAAACTGAGTGGGGTCAGTCTCGACACCTCTGTCACATTGAGCTGGACGTGCCGGAGCTGACGATGCCAAAAAAACTCCTCCTCAGGAGCTTTTTATGCACTTAGAAGCAAAATAAGAATACAAACAAACTTAGAAAACTTAGAGTATTTTAGCACTTAGGTGACCAACTCAAGTATACAAGATCCAAACCAAGTGGGGTCAATCCTAAAATGTCCACCACTTTGATCTGGATGTGTCAGAGCTAACAGTGCCCAAAAACTCCTCCCCGATTGAAAATTATGTGTTTAGAGGTGAATTTAGTAAACTTAGTTGATTTTAAGCACTCAGGTTTCCAGTTCGAGCATACAAGGTAAAAACTAAGTGGGGTCAATCCTTACATGTTTGTTATATTGAGTTGGACGTGCTGGAGCTGACGGTGCCCAAAAACTCCTCCTCAAGAGCTTTGTGTGCACTTAGAAGCAAAGTAAGAATACAAACGAACTTAGCAAACTTAGTGGATTTTAGCTCTCAGGTATCCAACTTGGGCATACAAGGTCCAAACCAAGTGGGGTTAGTCCCGACACATTTGTCACACTGATCTGGACGTGTCAAAGTTGATGTGCTCAAAAACTCCTCCTCGAGAGTATTTTACACCCTTAGAAGCAAAGTAAGAATATAAAAAAAAAAAATACTTAGCAAACTTAGTGGATCTTAGGTGTCTAAGTGGGGCATACGAGGCCCAAACCAAGTGGGGTAAATTTCGACACGTCCGTCACATTGAGATGCCGGAGCCGACGATGCCCAAAAACTCCTCCTAATTGAAAATTATGCGTTTATAGGCGAACTTAGTAAACTTAGTTGATTTTAAGCATTCAGGTGTCCAATTCAGGGATACGAGGTCAAAACTAAATAGGGTCAGTCTTGACTCGTATGTAACATTGAGCTGGATGTGTCGGAGCTGACGGTGTCCAAAAACTCCTCCCCGGGAGATTTTTGCGTACTTAGAAGTAAAGTAAGAATACAAACAAACTTAGCAAACTTAGTGGATTTTAGCACTCAGATGTCCAACTTGGGCATACAAGGTCCAAACCATGTAGGGTTAGTCCCAACACGTTCGTCACATTGAGCTGGACGTGTTAGAGCTGACGGTACCTAAAAACTCCTCCTCGATTGAAAAGTATGCACTTAGAGGCGAACTTAGTAAACTTAGTTGATTTTAAGCAGTCAAGTGTTCAATTGGGGCATACAAGATTCAAACTAAGTGGGGTCAATTCGAGACATGTCTGTAACATTGAGCTGGATGTATCGGAGCTGACGGTGCCAAAAAATTCTTCCTCAAAAGCTTTTTACACACTTAGAAGTAAAGTAAGAATATAAACAAACTTAGCAAAATTAGTGGATTTTAGCACTCAGGTGTCCAACTCGGGCATACGAGGTCCAAACCAAGTGGGGTTAGTCTCAACACGTCTGTCACATTGAACTAGATGTGTCGAAGCTGACGATGCCTAAAAATTCCTCCCGATGAGCTTTTTGTCCACTTAGAAGCAAAGTTAGAATACAAACTAAATTAGCAAACTTAGTGGATTTTAGCACTCAGGTGTTCAAGTCGGGCATATGAGATCCAAATCGGGTGGGGTTAATTCCGACTAATCAAATTTAGAAATTTAAAATTGTATCAATTTTTTTAAATATGTCTAAATATCCGATCAGGTTGTTATCAAATCATTTTTACTTATAGTACGTACATATATGTTCAAAAATTGTATACTAATTTTTTGTATAGTTGTTACTTTGTAGAGTTTGTGGTTGTCACAACATCCAGACGATGCTAAGCACTATAGTCGAATGCATCTTTTGACTTTTTCTGTTATTTTTGTTATCTGAATAGAATGAATTTTTGTACTTGAATTTGAATTTGTATTTGTATTTAAATTTTGAACAATTTGTATTTTAATTTTGAATAATTTATGATTTTTTTGGTAATTCTGGTTTAATATTATGTATGTTATAATGTAATTACAGGTTTTTCCCAGAATTAATGATTGAATTCAAAAAGAAAATATTTATTTTAAAGTATTAGTGATGGTTCTAAAACCGTCACTAATAATTGGTCTTTAGTGATGATTTTCAGTTGAGAAAATTTAGAATTTATAGTGACAGTCTTAGGTTTTTAGTGACGAAATAAAACTGTCACTAATACTCCATTATTAGTGACCATTTTAGAATTCGTCACTAATAAGTATTAGTCACCTCCGTTTTAGCGATCAATTTGAAACCGTCATTAATAATGACTAAACTATCACTAATAAGTATTAGTGACGGTTTAAAATCATCACTAATAACCTTATTTTTTATAGTATATCTTAGTAATAGGTAAGAACAAAATTTTAACTAATTTCGGTTATGTCTATATTTTATTCAACTAGTGAGATCTAAGTTAGGCTAGCAATTTTGGCAATTTTATTAGAATACTTGGTTTGAAGTTCTTTCTTTTCTGTTTATGTAGTTAGAGTGAAAGAATATATAGGTTTTGTGAACATTTTGTTTATATTATTGTAGAAAATATTTATTATTTGGTCATCCCATTTAATTTTGTTTAATATATATTTGAGTCTTAAAATCACCCAAAAGACCTTAATTTTTTTTGTTGGGTATGGGAAACTCTATCGAGTTGTGTTATAAAATTTTAAGAACATGGAGGTGCATATTTTTGAAGAACATACAATCTCGAGTCTTAATTAATTTTTGCATTGGATATGAATACTCTAGGTCCCTTTTTCTGTAATTTGTTGGCCAAGAATTCTCTCTTTATCATAGGGTTTACAAGAGCGTCGCACCATGATTTGTGACGCAAGGTTTTAGTAGCGTAGGATTATAGTCATTGGCAATTTGTACCTTAGTATTTAAAACAATTAGAATAAACCTTTTCTTAAAAAATATACTCGTACAGCATATGCCTATATTCCTAGAATAATGATTTGTACATAAAACATAGAGCAAGCATAGTACTCTACAAGTTCAACGAGAAAAAATAAAAGTTATTAAAGAATTAGATCGACTAGTTCCATCAAATATTTTCCAAAATAAAAGTAAATTAAATAACAACTACTTAATTTTATTTCATATTGAAAACCATATCCTTCGATCATTTAAGTCCTTCGACAAAAGAGTTTACACAATGTACTTATCAAGATAAAAAAAAAAAAAAAAAAAGGTGCCTTATCCATTTCCCACTAAATGCATTTTTTTTCCTTTTTGTAGAACTTTCCTTTTATGTTTGACATGCAATTATTTAACCATTAAAAGATTTCTACCATTTAATAAAGTAATTTAATTGTCCAAACCCCTTTCTAATGCATTTTTGTTATTGATTTTTTTTCCATAGGAATTATGAAGATTTTTTTTCTTAATTTCATTCTTGTGATTTAGTTTTTTTTTTTTTTTTTTTTCAATTTCTAACTTTGGAGAAACTGTATCAAATAAATGGTTATATAGAAGCGAAATTTTACCCAAAAAAAAAAAAAATAATTTTAAAATCTACACACATACCTTCATACATCTTAAACTCATTAGACAAAATTTTGAGGTCAATTATGTCTTCAAATTAATATTGTGATAATAAATTGAGACAATAAAGTATAATAGTTTATTCTTTACTAAAGGTTCAAATGAACTTAGACAACACGAACTTAGACAACACGTAAGTCCTCATGTGGGTCTAAAACTTTTAAATATAAAAATTTCAAATTTTAATAATTGGAATATTTCTTAGAAAATAATTTATCGTTTCTAATTAATATACATGATAAGATAATTTTTTAAAAAATTCCACTAATATATTAATTCATGGGTTTTCTCTAAATTTATAAGCCTCATTTTGCAAAATAGTTAAATTTAGTAGTAGAAAAGCAAATTTTGAGATCATTGCATCATGCACCAATGATTTTTTTTTTTTCTCTTTTTCTTTTTCTTTTGGTCCATGTTTCATGCACCACCAAGCCATGACTTCATATGGACCATTCCCCACGAAAAGATTAGTAAAGGTGACGACACTATTTCATCCTAAAGCTTATATGGAAGGTTCACTTCTTCTTCCCCATAAATTATTATTAGCTTTTAATTGTCAATTCCAATTTCCAATGCTCTTTCCAAATCACATTCTAGAACCCTCTTAGCTCCTCTTCAAATTCACATCAACCCCAATGTATCTCACTTAAAAAAAAAAAAAAAAAAAAAACTCAATAATATATTTTAAATTAAATTACATTGCAAGCCCTAAATTTCTTTAAATTGTAATGTTTAAAAAATGTTTTAATTATAATATTTTGATGCCTAAATAAAATTAAAAGCTTGAGAAAGTGAAATGCAACTCAGTTAAATTTGAAGTTTGTAACTAAATTTTTATTCAAGTGTTTGAGGATCAAGTTAAAACTTTAAGACCTTTTTTTGGAATACAAAAAAAAAAAAAAAAAATTGAGAGGGAAAGAAAATTTTGAACAAATCCCTTTTCCATGTCTGGTTATCAAGAAAAATGAAAAAAAAAAAAAAAAAAGCTGAAAAATAAACGAAAACAAAATGAGCAAAATTTTAATTTTATACATGATTAATACTTAATTTTTAATAATTTTTAATCATATTAGAGTAAACTTTTATTTTTGTATTTGATATAGATAAATATATATATATATATATATATATATAAAATAGAAGATGAGTTTGTTTCTTATTTTCCTTTTCTTTTCTTTATTTAAGGGTCTCTTTGGTTTGAAAAATTTATTTGGAGAAGAGAAAGGATGATGTGTAATTTTTTTTTTTTTCATAACCCGAAACTTACCTTAGCAAATCCATCAAACTTACATAGGTGGCATCAAATTGGAGATGAAAATATTGTTACTTGCCTATTAACGCATTAAAAGAATAAAGAACTAGAGTGCGTCTAGGTTTGTGATTAAAAGAAAAGAAGCCTCAAAAATTGAGGGAAAGTGACAACCATGCATTCACATTAATTTTATTTTACCATGCAATAAATAATAAACTTCATTTATTATTTCTTTAACCCTCCCCAACACCACACAGGAGTTGTCGGAATTGAAAGTCATGTGCCATAATAAAATGAGTTGTTTGGTTTCAGGTTTTAGGCCACCGACATAACGACCCAAAAATTATAGCATTTTTTTTTTCATATAAAATATAAATTACTCTGATACCTCTGTATTACCTGCTATAACATCTCAGGGCCCAAATGGCATTGAGGTATCTCTGTACAAAAATCAACACACCTATGCAGCGGAAAACATAAAGTCATACATCCATATTTACAATACTAGAATTTAGTGTTTCAAAACCATATATATGTATATATAATTACACATTACCCTAGTATCATCTACTCAAAAATGTAATCCCTTGAACACACTTACCCTATAAACCGGACAAAATAAAAGATCTCTCTATCTATGAGCCTAATATGCTCGCCTAGTTGGTTCACCTGAAAAAATGTTAAATCACTTGGATGAGACAATGCTCAGTAAGTGGAAATATGTTATTACCAGTGTGTGGCGACTGAGTTTCATAAATATTATAATGACAATATTTGAAACTATAAAAGCTGGTAATCGATATATGGTATAACTTGCATTTATCATAGTTTAAAGTATAATTGTATTATATGAATTTTCTACTTTTCATACTTTTAGTATCATATTATATTGCTGATATTCTGTAAATCTGTAAACATATACATAGCTGAGACTTTACCTTGGAAAACTGTACGTCATGATTTAACCGCTCATAATAGGGTTGTTTGGCCCGTAGGCGAGACTTAATCCTGGTTGGCCCACCAGGTAAGTCAACTGTAACTCTACCAATCCTCAGCCTGACCAAACTGCGTCCTCTCTTGGGTACGGAACTGGTAACTACCTCGTTAAACCGACCTCTTCAACCCAGAGTACTGGGGAGACTGCAAACTCTCCATAGGCATAGTTGACAGAATCCACATATTATCTGAGATATGTGGTTGCACTCTAATATGAGAATAGCAACGGTACCGTGCTCTGCTAACTGAACATAACTTGATTCATCAGGGTATGATACTGTATGTACTATTTCTATAATTATCCTACTATTTTCATCATGTTTCCAAAATAACCATAACACTATAAATCTGATATGTAAATACTTTAATATCTAAATAAAATAACTATATGTCTGACTGAATAATCTGTAATGTCTAAGTGATATGGTTTTGGAAAACATGGCATTCTATAATTACTGTAAAATATTGGTCTGTAAAATATTTGTAATATCTGTCTGATAAAAGCTTTCTAGTAAATATATCTGTCTATATATATATATACACCGCAAATCATGATATTCTAAAAAACTACGTAGTTTTTGTATTAGGCAAATATCTACTCATATTCTAGAAAAATCGAACAATAAACTGATATATATATATATATATATACACACATAATTTTCTCGGAAACTTGTTAAAATTCCTAGCATAGCATATTTCCCTTACCTAACTAGCTGGGAGGCTTGCCTCCAACTTAATCCTCACGGCGTACTATCCCCCAAAATCCTGAAATAATAAACATGCATATTTCCAATAAATCAACTATATTTTCCCGAGCCTACATACTCGTAAATTTCTGAATTATAATTTACCTGGGCTTCTAAAAATACTCACTGGGGTCCACAACCCATATCTGTAGGGTCCCGAAACACCCTATTCTTGAAAATATAATACTCAAATTTTACTTCACAAAACTCTAGTATATTCTTATATAACTTAAAATCTAAACTCAAATAAGTCTGATACAACTGAAAATACCCAATTATTTAACTTACCCAAATTTTAGGATGGTACCCAAGTTGGCCTAACCAACGATCTACTCCAAAAGACTTGAAGAGAATCTTCCTAGGAGTAGCGTGGTGGCTTTCGAGCAAATGAACCGGCGAAAAACGAAGCCGAAATCGTAGAAAAAAGGGGAGAGGGTCGGTTTTTAGAGAGAGAGAGAGAGTTTTCTGCGCAACTTCTTGCTGAAAAATCTAATTTAGACCTACTTATAGTCCTGGATTTGTCGACGAGACATGTCACCTCGTCGACGAGTCTATGAAGGGAGTTTGTCACCGAACACGAATCCCTCGTTGACGAACTTCAGGCTCTACAAAACCCCCTCTAGGTAAATTCTTGTCGATGAGACACGTGTCCACGTCGACGATCCTTATAAGAATACTCGTCGACAAAATCCCTGTATTCGTCGAGGAGACCCTATGAATCCTGTTTGAAATTTTCCTTTCCTTCTTTTTTTATTATTCAATTACTATAAATTCTTTGGGTCTTTACATTCTCCACTCCTTATAAAATTTCATCCTCAAAATTTATTATATGTAATGAACAACATCCATTAAAGAAAATAAGCTACTTATTTTATTAATTACCCTCACTTGTGGCGGGGGAATACCGTGATTACATTCAAGGTCTTGGGAGATTATAGATATACTAATAAAAGAAAATTCTCCCAAAACCAAAACATTACCTATCCTATAATCTAAAAAACAACCATATAAGTATCACTCTACACTAAACAAACTTTGCCTTTATTTAAACAACACTAACTAATACTATATTTCATTAAATAAGTGTGGGTACTTCTATCTAATTTCTTCCTCAAGCTCCTATGAACCTTCTTCTATATCATGGTTTCTCCACAAAACTTTCACCAGCTGAATTTCCTTGGTGCGCAATTCTTGTGTCTTTCGGTCTAAGATCTGTACTGGTGCTTCCTTATAAGCTAGTGAATCTCTAAACTCTATTTCTGCATAACTGATTATGTGGGACGAGTCTGGGATGTATTTCCTTAGCATGGCAACATGGAATACATTGTGTACTCTAGACAAAGCTGGTGGCAGAGCTAGCCTATAGGCAACTAACCCCACTCTCTCGAGTATCTCAAAAGGGCCAATATACCTGGGGCTTAGTTTGCCCGTATTCCTAAACCTCATAACCCTTCTCAGAGGAGCTACCTTTAAGAATTCCAGATCCCCCACGTCAAATTCTAACTCCCAGCAATGAGTGTCTGCATAGCTCTTCTGCTGACTCTGAGCTATACTGATTCTTTCTTTAATTAGTCAGATTTTATCATACGCCTGCTGCACCATCTTTGGACCCAAAGCTCTCCTCTTGCCTACTTCATCCCATAAAAGAGGAAAACGACACCTTCTACCATAAAGCGCCTCGTAAGGTGCCATGCCGATGCTGGGTTGATAGCTGTTATTGTAAGCAAACTCAACTAACGACATAAACCGATTCTAGCTACCCCTAAAATTGAGCATGCATGCATGAAGCATATCCTCTAATATCTGGATCATCCTCTCAGTATGACCATCCATTTAAGGGTGAAAATCAGTGTTGAATGCTAACTGTGTTCTCATAGCCTCCTGAAAGCTTTTCCAAAATCGTGAAGTAAACCGGGGATCTTAGTCTGAGACTATGGATACCAGCACATCATGGCGCGAACTATTTCCTGAACATATATTTTTTCCAATCTATCCATGGAATAGCTGACTTTAATAAGGATGAAGTGAGCGGTCTTCGTCAGACGATCAACGATCACCCAAATAGCATTCAACCACTGTCGTACTCGTGGTAGCCCAGTAACAAAATCCATAGAGACGTGATCCCCATTCCACTCTGGAATGAAAAGTGGCTGCAACTGCCCTGCAGGTCTCTGGTGCTCAGCCTTTATCTACTGGCACGTCAAGCACTGCTTTACAAATTCAGTAATATCCTTCTTCATGCCACTCCACCAAAAGGATTCCCGTAGATCCCGATACATTTTACTACTACCTAGATGTATGATGTATAGGGATCTATGAGCTTACTTCAATATAGTACTCCTGATCTCAGTATCTGCAGGAACACATAGTCTGGTACGAAACCACATGGCTCCATCATCTGATATGCTGAAATCCTCTTCCTTTCTGTCTTGCACTTTCTCTATCAACTCTGCTAACTCTGGGTCAAACTTTTGGCTAACTTTAATCCTTTCTTGCAATGTAATCTGAATCACCAAGTTAGCAATGAATGACTGGTGATCATCCTCCATCAGCTCCATGCCCAATCTTTCCAAATTCATCAGAATAGAGTGCTGAATCTCCATAGCTGCCAGTGCTGGTCCCACTAATTTCCTGCTCAGAGCATCTGCTATCATATTCGCTTTCCCTGGGTGGTAACTAATAGTGCAGTCATAATCTTTAATGAGTTCCAACCACCTTCTTTGCCTTATATTTAGCTCTTTCTGGGTAAAGAAATACTTTAAGCTCTTGTGGTCCATGAAGATTTCGCATTTCCCACCATATAGATAATGCCTCTAGATCTTTAAAGCATAAACCACTGCAGCTAATTCCAAATCATGCACAAGATAGTTTTTCTCATATTCTTTAAGCTGCCTAGAAGCATATGCAATAACCCTATCATGTTACATCAATACACATCCAAGTCCGTTCAGGTACACATCACTGCATATCACGAACCCATCTTCCCCTAATGGAATAGTGGTACCGGTGCTAAAACCAACTGCCGCTTTAACTCTTGGGAGTTCTACTCACAATTTATCGGTCCAATTAAACTTCATATTTTTCCTCGTGAGTCGTGTTAGTGGACCTAATAATCTAGAGAAACTATTTACAAAGCGTCAGTAGTAGCATGCCAAACCCGGAAAACTCCTAACCTCCTGAACATTTCCTAGCCTTACCCAACTCACCACTGTCTCTATCTTACTTGGGTCAATCGATATACCATCCTCGGAGATCACATGCCCAAGGAAAGTAACCCGCCTTAACTAGAATTCACATTTCTTGAATTGCGTACAACTTTCTTTCTCTCAATGTCTGCAACACCAACCTCAAATGATGCTCATCCTCCTTAAAACTTCTCGAGTTTACCAATATATCATCAATGAAAACTACAAGAAACTGGTCCAGGTACTGATGGAACACTCGATTCATTAAATCCATAAATACTGCTAGTGCGTTAGTCAACCCAGACGGCATCACCAAAAATTCGTAATGCCCATATCTGGTTCGGAATGCTATTTTTGAAATATCCTCTGCTCTAACTTTCACCTAATGATAACCCAATCGCAAGTCAATTTTAGAGTAGACCTGGGTCCCCTAGAGCTGATCAAATAAGTCGTCAATCCTGGGAAAAGGATATTTATTCTTGACTGTCAATTTGTTTATCTCCCTATAATCTATGCACAACCTCATGATCCCATCTTTCTTCTTCACGAATAGAACTGGTGCTCCCTAAGGCGACACACTGGGCTTGATAAATCCTTCATCCAGTAACTTCTATAACTGATCTTTTAATTGCTTTAATTCGACTAAAGCCATATGGTATGGTGCTTCAGATACCGGTGCTAACCCTGGTAGTAGATCCATGATAACTTCAATCTCTCGATCTAGTGGTAAGCCAGGAAATTTTTTTGGAAAAACATGTAAAAATTCTCCAACTACTGAAATATCAACCTATTTTAGTTCTTCTTTTGGAAATTCCTTTATGTAGGCAACATACCCCTAGAAACCACCCTGTAGCAGTCTCCTCACCAGAATAGCTGACACTAGCTCTAGTGAGGCACGCATACGTGAACCCACACATTTGTATTCTTGCTCACCCGGGTGCATGAAAATCACTTCTTTTTTATGGCAATCTATGCTGGCGTGATTAGCTGCTAGTCAATCCATACCCAGTATTACATCAAACCCTTGCATATCTAGTACCACGAGATCAATTGGTAGTACTTTCCCCTGAATGCTTACTGAAAAGTTTTGAAGCACCTTCCTACACCTTACCATAGATCTTGTCGGTGTGACTACAAACAATTCTACATCTAATAACTGTGCCTCTACCCCAGTTACTTTAACATATCCCATCGATATAAAGAAATGGGTGGCACCTGTGTAAAAAAAAATAATAATTTTATATGATAATTGTAATAACCCGAATAATTATTAGAATTAAATAAAAAAAAGGAAAAATAATTTTAAAGGGGGACACAACAGGGCCTCGTCGACAAATCGTCTTCTTGAGCTCATCGACATGGACATGTGTCTCGTTGACGAGAATTTACCGAGAGGTTGTTTTCAGAGCCTGAATTTCATCGACAAAGGCACCGTCTACTTCAACAAACTGCCTTCACGAACTCATCGATGAGGCGACGTGGCTCGTCGATGAGGCTACATGGACCAACTTTCTATATAAAGTCAAAAATTGTTTTTCCTGCGAGAATTTCATATCTTATTCACTCTCTCTCTCTCTAGAAAATGCACCCTCTCATTTCTCTCTAGATTTCTGACTCTGATTCTCCCCAGTTCGATGATCAAAAGCTACCACGATGATCTTGGGGAGTTTCTCTACAACCTAATTGGAGCAGAAATTCAATTGGAGTAGTTTGGGAACCATTCTAAAATTTGAGTAAGTGGATTTTTAGGTATTTTCAATATTACCAGTATTATTTGGGGCTAGATTTTGTATTCTAGGAGTATATACTGGTGTTTTGTGGAATAAATTGGGGGTGTCATATTTTCAGGAATAGGGTGTTTTGGGCCCCTATAGTTATGGGTTGAGGACCTCATCAAGTATCTATTCATAAGCCCAAGTAAATTATAGTTCAAAAAATTATGAATAGACTCTCAAGAAATATGGGTGTATTGATTTACTAGAAAATTTGTATATCTAAATGCAAGATTTTGGGGTTGGTACACTGAGGGTGCGAGAGTTAAGTGCAGGCTAGCCTCCCAGTCAGATAGGTAAGGGAAAATATGCTCTGCTAGGAAATTCAGAAATATTATTAGAAAAATTATATCATTTGTTTATTAAGGTATAGAGTATAAAATTATACAGTTTTACAGATTTCAGAATGAGTTGTATTAATTGTGTGGCCTGAGTAGATATTTGCCTGATATAGAATTTATGTAGTTTTTCAGAATATCATGATTTATAGTATTTATATATATATATATATATATATATATATATATAGACAGATATATTTACCATACAGATTTTTATTAAACAGATTTTATAGATATTTTACAGACTGGTATTTTGCAGTAATTACAGAATGCCATATTTTCCACAACCATAACACTCAGATATTACATATTATATAGTCAAACATACAGTTATAACAGTTAGATACTGTAGTTATGTTATTCAGATATTACAGTATTTTCAGTTCAGATTTATAGTGTTATGGTTATTTTGAAAACATGATAAAAACAGTATGGTAAGTATGGTAATAGTATATACAATATCAGATCCCTAATGAATTATTTCAGATAGATTCAGTCAGCAGAGCACGGTACTGTTGCTATTTTCAGATCAGAGTACAAGCACATATATCAGATAGTGTGTGGGTTACTGTCTACCGTTCTTGGAGAGATTGCAGTCTCCCTAGTATTCTCGGTTGAGGAGGTCAGTTTGATGAGATAAAGTTTAGTGATCGTGCCTGGAGAGATTGCAGTGGGCTGGATTGATGATTGGTAGAGTTTCAGATTGACTTACCTGGTGGGCCAACCAGTGTTAAGTCCCGCCTACAGGCCGCACAACCATGTCATAAGGGGGTTAAATCATGACATTCAGTTTCCAAGGTATAATCACAGTTTATATATATACCAATTTACAGTACAACAATAGATTTATTATAATACTAGAATTATCTGTAACTAGAAAACTCAGATATACAGTTGTATTTTAAACTATAATATATGTGATTTGTACGGAATACTAAACTAACAATTTTACAATTTTAGTATTATATCAGTATATTAAATGTGTAATTCAGTTGCCACACACTAATAATAGCATATTTTCTTTTACTGAGCGTTGTCTCATCCCAGTGACTTAACATTTTTTAGGTGATCCAACTAGCCAACCAGGTAGAGAGGTTATTGAACTGTCCTTTTCGAAGGGTGAGTGTTTTATGGGTGTTGGTTGTTTGGGTAGATCCCAGGGTTTTTGATGGATGTCACTAGGGGTTTTGTAATGTATATTTTGGGACTTTTTAGATTTATGGTATTGTAAATATAGTTTACAGTTTTATGTTTACCGCTGCTTAGAAATGTAATATGATTAGAGTTTCCTCAGTGCTCCCATGGGGTTTGAGATATTTTTAGCAGATGTTACAAAGATATTTGCTAAATATCTTATATATTTTAATAGGGAAAAAATGGCATGAAAAAATAAGTCGTTACAATAATACAATAAGTGTACCTGTGACAACGTCTCCAGCAGTCTTGGCATCTCTCGGCGTCAATGCATAGACCCTCGTCGGCGTCGTGTTCCTCTGCTGGCCCCCATGGGGTACCTGATGACCACCCCGACTTGGTCTAGGAGCTAGTGCATAAATCGGTGGTCCCTGACATAATCAAGTCATATGGCCAGGCCTCCCACAACGGTAGCAGACATTCTCCCCCATCCGGCACTTACTTGGATGCTCCATCCACATTTGGGGCAAGTGGGATAAGAATGCCCACCCTGAAATCCACTGTTCTCTACCATCTACCTCTGACCCCCACCAGATCTACCTGCTCTCCAAGGGGCTCGGCTAGAACCCGCCTAAAAAATTGAAGGTTCGGCCCTCTTCTTCTGGCTCTGTATTTCAGTCTCTCTCGGAAAACCTTCCTCTACTATTATAGCCCTATCAACAAGCTCTGAAAAATCATGTATCGTCAGTATTGCCACTTGTCTATAAATACCCGCTTCAGATTCCTCTCGAACATCTTGGCCTTCTTAGCTTCATTTGGAACAATATAAAGGCAGAAACGTGACAACTTGATAAATTTCACCGCGTACTACTGAATTATCATCGATCCCTGGGACAAGCTCGAAAACTCCTATACTCTAGCCTCTCTGACCGAGGCAGGATAGTATCTCTCAAAGAATATGTCCCTGAATCGAACCCAGGTCATCGACACTGGAATTGATCTCTGATCTTCCAGTAATCTAGTGGTCATCCACCATCTCTCAGCCTCCCTTATAAGATTATACGTGGCATAGAGTACCCTTTGCTCATCGGTGTAGTGAAGCACTATCAAAATCTTCTCTATCTCTTGCATCTAGTTCTCCGCAACTGCAGGATCAGCCGCTCCTAAAAATGTTGGTGAGTTGATCTTTGTAAAATTTTCTATCATGCACCCCTGAGCTGTAGATGGACCTCCCTGCTCTTTGGAGCTCTGGGCAATCTTATTCATAACCTGCTGAGCCACACTGCATAACACGACATTTGAATCATAGCCTCCTCCACCAGAAGGCCCTGCTCCGTCGTCGCCACTAGCATGAGCGCTACTACCTCCTAGGTCCATCCAACAATATTACCAAATTATTCTGAGAATCCGAACCTTACAATACTATACTAACAAAAATACCCCTTACCTCTTATCACTGATTTAGGGTCAGGCCCTACCATATAGAAATAGCAATCGTCGATAGTTTACTATGGTTTTCCTAGAATTGTCACCCCAAAAAAATCACAAAAATCACCCTAAAACTCTACCTCCAAATCGCAAAATAGGACCCTAAGTTCTCATCCTAATTCCCCAACATTAATTCACTAATACTCTGTTCTATCTTTCTCCAAACTCTATTCCTATATTCTGGTATTGTTTTTCGCTATACTTTAAAGTCTACATAACCTAGAAATCTAGGCTCTGATACCAAACTGTAACGATCCAAAAATTACAGCATTTTTTTTCATATAAAATATAAATTACTTTGATACCTCTGTATTACCTGCTATAACATCTCAGGGCCCAAATGGCACCGAGGTATCCCGGTACAAAAATTAACACACCTATGCAATGGAAAACATAAAGTCATACATCCATATTTACAATACCAGAATTCAGTGATTCCAAACCATATATATGTATATATAATTACATATCACCCCATTATCATCTACTCAAAAATGTAATCCCATGAACACACTTACTCTATAAACAGGGCAAAATAAAATATCTCTTTATCTGCTTGCCTAACTGGTTCACCTGAAAAAATGTTAAATCAGTGGGATGAGACAACGCTCAGTAAGTGGAAATATGCTATTACTAGTGTCTGGCGACTGAGTTTCATAAATATTATAATGACAATATCTGAAATTGTAAAAGCTGGTAATCGATATATGGTATAACTTGCATTTATCGTAGTTTAAAGTATAATTGAATTATATGAATTTTCTACTTTTCATACTTCTAGTATCATACTATATTGCTGATATTTTATAAATCTGTAAACATATACATAGCTGAGACTTTACCTTGGAAAATTGTACGTCATGATTTAACCCCTCATCACAGGTTTGTTCGGCCTGTAGGCGGGACTTAATCCTAGTTGGCCAACCAGGTAAGTCAACTGTAACTCTACCAATCCTCAGCCCAGCCAAACTGCGTCCTCTTCTAGGCATGGAACTGGTAATTACCTCGTCAAACCGACCTCCTCAACCCAGAGTACTGGGGAGACTACAAACTTTCTATAGGCACGGTTGACGGAATCCACATACTATCTGAGATATGTGGTTGCACTCTAATCTTAAAATAGCAACGGTACTATGCTTTGCTAACTGAACATAACTTGATTCATCAGGATCTGATACTGTATATATTATTTCTAAAATTATCTTACTGTTTTCATCATGTTTCCAAAATAACCATAACACTATAAATCTAATCTGTAAACTTTAATATCTGAATAAAATAACTATATGTTTGACTGTAATATCTGACTGAATAATCTGTAATGTCTAAGTGATATGGTTTGGAAAACATTGCATTTTGTAATTATTGTAAAATATTAGTTTATAAAATATTTGTAATATCTGTCTAATAAAAGTTTTCTGGTAAATATATATGTCTATATATATATATATACACTGTAAATTATGATATTCTGAAAAACTACGTAGATTATGTATCAGGCAAATATCTACTCAGGCCACACAAACAATACAGCTCATATTCTGGAAAAACTGAACAATAAACTCATATATATATATATATATATATATATATATATATATATATACATACATAATTTTATGGTATTTCCCTTACCTAACTAGCCGAGAGGCTCACCTCCAACTTAATCCTCACGGCATACTATCCCCCAAAATTTTGAAATAATACACATATGCATATTTCCAATAAATCAACTATATTTCCCCAAGCCTACTTACTCGTAAATTTCTGAATTATAATTTACCTGGACTTCTAAAAATACTCACTAAGGTCCCCAACCCATATCTGTAGGGTCCCAAAACACTATATTCCTGAAAATATAGTACTCAAATTTTACTTCACAAAACTCCAGTATATTCCCATATAACTTAAAATCTAAACTCAAATAAGTATGATACAACTGAAAATACCCAATTATTCAACTTACCCAAATTTTGGGATGGTACCCAAGTTGGCCTAACCAACGATCTACTCCAGCAGAATTGAAGAGAATCTTCCCAAGAGTAGCATGACGGTTTCCGATCATCGAACTGGCGAAAAACGAAACCGAAATCATAGAGAGAAAGGGAGAGGGTCGGTTTTTAAAGAGAGAGGGAGAGAGAGAGAGAGAGAGAGAGAGAGAGAGAGAGAGAGAGTTTCATGTGCGACTTCTTGCAGAAAAATATGATTTAGGCCTTCTTATAGACCTGGATTCATTGACGAGACGCGTCACCTTGTTGACGAGTCCATGAAGGGATTTCGTCGCTGAACACGAATCCCTCGTCGACGAATTTCAGGTTCTGCAAAACCCCCTCTTGGTAAATTCTTGTCGAAGAGACACGTGTCCACCTCGACGATCCCTAGAAGAATACTCGTCAATGAAATCCCTGTATTTGTCGACGAGACCCTATGAATCCTCTTTGAAATTTTCTTTTCCTTCTTTTTTTATTATTTAATTACTATAAATACTTCGAGTCTTTACAGCGGATAAGAGAGAAACTCAAATCCACCCCTTTTGGAGAAAGAAAGGAACAAAACTCCCTTTTAGAGAGAGTGAGAAATAAGTGGAGAGAAATGAAAAGAAAAAAAAAAAAGAGAGTTAGAGAGATAATAATAATAATAATAATAATAATAATAATAATAATAATAATAATAATAATAATAATAATAATAAGAGAACAGAGTGAGTGATAAAAAGTAAAAAAAAAAAGGAGAGAATGAGAGATAAGTGGAGAGAAATGAAAAGAGGAAAATTTAGGATATGTTAACCTAGGTGAAAATTTTCCTTTTTTTTTTAATTAGTTTTTATAAGTTCAAAAAAAAAAAAAAAGGAAGAGAGAGTGAGAAATAAGTGGAGAGAAGTGAAAAGAGAAAAATTTAAAATCCGTTTAGCTATGTAAAATAAAAAGAAAAAAAGTGAAGAGGAGAGATAAAAAGAAAAAAAAAAAGAAAAGAAAAGGAGAGAGAGAGAGAGAGAGAGATAAGTGGAGAGAAATGAAAAGAGAAAAATTTAGAATCCGTTTAGCTATGTAAAATAATTTTCTTTTATTTTTGTTTTAGTTTTTATAAGTAAACAAAAAAAAAAAGGAGAGAGTGAGAAATAAGTGAACAGAAATGAAAAGAGAAAAAAAAAAGTTTAGAGATAAAAAGCAAAAAAAAAGTTTTTTTTTTTAAAAAGAAGAAGAAGAAGAGAGTGAAAGATTAAAAGTATTAAAAAAAGGGAGAGAAAGTGAGAGATAAGTGAAGAGAAATGAAAAGAAAAAAATTTAGGATGCTTTCAGTTGTGTGAGATATATATATATATTTTTAGTTTTTATAAGTAAAAAAGAAAGATAAGGGAGTGAGAAATAAGTGGAGAGAAATAAAAAGAGAAAAATTTATGACACATTTATTTATGAAAAATATATAATTTTTTTTTTGTTTTAATTTTTGGCTTTACGAGTCTAATCATGTTTCGATAATGACAAAAAACTTGGTATTTTACCTGTGCATTGAGCTTTTAAACAAGATCATAACTTAGCATACAAGGATGGTAAGCATGATATAGAAGCCACAAGGAACATGAAATACATACCATTTGGCTCAATCCATGGAAGCCGAAGAGCATAAGGATAAAGGCAATCCATATTTTCAGTTGTAATTCGCATTAGGTTTGATTGTATTTGTATAACTCATAAGATATGATGCGAATCTCAAAATGACGTATAGATTAACCTTAGGATGCATGTTTTTCATGACATATTCATATGCATTTGACCTAGGTTGGATCAGGCTGAATAACAGGAAGCTTGTCGACGATTCCCCTAGTCTCGTCGACGATTCCCCTAGTCTCATTGATGAACTCATGAAGGACACTCAGCGACGAATGTATCCACTCATCGACGAGTTCGTGGGGCAGAACGACGCTACAGCACATAAACGGGTGGAAATCTTTTAATTAAATGATCCAACGATTGAAAATTGATCAAAGGTCGAGAATACTTATTTAAACCAACCCTAAACCCTAAAAAACAACTAAGAAGCAAGAAGAAATACATTAGAGAGACTTTTGCATTGCTTTTGCTAACTTTTCCTACATTCCAAAGCATTCACATCAAGTTTGGGCAATTCGTTAACATCATCTTCAAGATCCAAGAGCTTACACTCATACCATCTTATGAAAAACTGGTTTGATCTTGAGGTTAGGTAAAGTCTTTTATTGAGCAATCAATCTGATTGTTAAACTGTTATCTACTCCCTTATTCGTTTTATCTAGAATTCTTTTTGGGAGAAAGAAACCTATTTTCCCATATATATATATTTGCTTGAAAAATCTTTTGGGAAAAGTATTCTAGAACTTAAATCTTTGTGATATTCAGGTATATATTTTTACTCAAAGATTTTATATTTTATTATTTTGGCATAAAATATTTAAAAGCAAGAACTTAGATCTGTGTGATATTCAAGGATATTATTAAAGGGATCTCATATTTTATTCTTGCGAAAGGTAATTTGAAATCAAACTCTCAAATCTCCAAAGCATATATTTTAAAGAAATTATTTTTGGGAGATATTAAATAAAGTGTAGATCTTTGAAGCATCTCATATACATACATTGTGACGCCTCGAACCCACCAAGTGGGGCCCGAGTACCACATGTTCCATTTACCTGTTTCTAATACTATAACATCAATTACGCAATGGAAAAATAAACTAATATCATTTATAACATACCAAAGTTCTATATATATATCCGGAAAAAAATATTCTCCAACATCTAGTAAATATAAAACTCAAAAAGCATAAATATAATACAGCCCAAAAATATATCCAAAGTTATGCCCTCTCTCTCTCTCTCTCTAAACTGCTAGGCCAGCCCCGAGCTCACTGAGCTCGATCACATAGAGGTTTTGAAAAAGATGAAATTCAAATTGGGTAAGACACATCTCAGTAAGACAGAATAGATTAATACCAGTGTGTGGCTATCATGAGGTTTGTGTACAAAATATATTCATCATTTACAAATTAATCCATAATTATGAAATCATTCTCTGTCCCTACTCACACACATGCAACGTATTTTATTAATGAGAGTTTTCCAAGGATTGGGGTGATAATCCACCTATACAAGTAGCACCCCCATGCTTTGATACCTTATGCAACCGGGTATGGCTACAACTGATGCTCATCAGGGCACTTACCTTACTTAGTAAGCCCTCAGGTGGATAGTTTGTCTCGTATTCACACACATTCACACAATTATTTATCAGTGAAGGTTCTCGAGAATAGGGGAGATTAAACGCCCATACATGTAGCACTCCTCTGCTCAAATACGTTATGCAACCAGATATGGCAACATCTGATACCTATTAGGGCACTCGCCTTTCTAAGTGAGCTCTCAAGCGGAGAGTTTATTTCGCTCCAAATACATATAATACTACAATTTGTAATACACTTACTACTTTGTTACATTACTCTGTGCCCTGTTATCTCTGTAATACTTATCTCTTCATAATCTCAGCTTTCACATTTCTCAATATTTCACATCACATAATATTTCTCATCACATAATATGTCGCATCGCATAATATCTCGCATTGCATAATTGTTCCCACATTTCACATCACATAATTTGTATTCACATTCACTATTCTCATGTTATACGTTGGTTAAATTTACAAATATGCCTTTAGAACTCACTACCAGATGAATAAACATTGTCATACTTCCCCCCATGACGATTTGTGTGGCCCGTAGGCTAGACTTAAATTTGGTCAGCCCACCAGAGTTAAATCAATAACAATCTCTTCAGTCTGTAAGTTAGATTGGATATTCCCATATTGGTATAGACTCTAGGGGCACTTTACCCTTCTCAGCACAATCGACCATCCCGTTTCCACACTTTCTCTAAGACGTGTGGGTGCACTAGCTCTTCAGAAATCACATGCAATAGTACTGTGCCTACTATGGTCCACCGGAGTTCTCAAACCATAACTTGCAATTTAACATTCACATTTAGCCCCTGTTTTAAATAATCTCACACAATATATATTCTCAAAACATTTTAGTATTTCCAACATCTCATAAATATATCATAATTCAACAAAGTATATTCACTTTACTCATGCCACATGATTTGAATAATACACATAATTATATCATCTAAAATAATAAGTCAACTCATGTTCATCATCTGTTTTACTGAAAATACACGTTAAATTTTCTTCACAATTTATCCAGAAAATCCATTACTTTAATCATTCTATTTTCACAAATAATAACTAATAACACAGCCCTAGGCTCAAAATCACAGTTCAAACAGTTGGCTTTTCAAAACCCACATGATAATCATACATATATACACACATATAATTTCCATTTTAACCTGTTGAATTACAAAATTACTAGGTTAATCTATTCCTTTTATCTGGTTTCTTGAACTACACTTACAGGGATCCCAAAATTATACTTGTGGTGCTCACCCAAACCTTGAATTCATGAAACCTTGTTTATCAATACCACCCCAAATAAAATACCATTCTTTTCACATTTCCTAAACTCATAAACTTCAAATAAATAATTAAATTCCAAAAAATGAAAAATTTTCTTAATTCCCATAACCTTAGCCTAACTTTGGAGTGGTGCCTAGAAAACCCAATTCAAAATTCCACTTCGGTCAAATTGACGAGGATCGACGCTAGGACCTAGAAATGGTGTCTGATCGTCAATTAGACTGAAGATTTGAGAGAAATTAAGGAGAAAGAGTGGGTTTACCTTACTCTAGGAGTGGTGCCTACAATGCTCCTATGAAAAATTCACTCCGGTTAAATTGTCAATGGTGGAAAATGGAACCTAACGGTATTTTTGGTTTTTCGATCGGCCGAGTATTTGCCGAGAAAATGAGGTGAGAGAGAGTGGAGGCAAGGAGAGAGACGATCGAAGTTGAGAGAGAGCATAGAAGCTCTATGTAATTTTATTTTATTTTTTCCAATTCTAATCCTATAGTAGCGTACAGGTTAAGCTTCTATATATATATATATATATATATATATATATATATACATATACTTTGATCCTTATACATTTAGGCATATATGTATACATATACTTTGATCCTTATACATTTAGGCATATATATACTTAACCATCATATATTTTAATTTAATTAATTCAATTTAATAATAATTAATTAATTTTTTAAATTTTATTTATTTATTTTTTTAGGATCACTACATTCTCCCCTCCTAAAAAGGAATTTTCCCCAAAATTTTGCTAATTGTTCATTTCCACATTTCTACAATTTATTAACTAACTATATATATATCCCACACAATCCAGTATATACTACCATTTGAATTTCTGCATTATCTACAATTAAATAAAACCATCATTATCTTAAACATGAACTCGTACTTACCCCCTTGGCAATATCTGCCTCGGTCGGGATCATTGTGCACACACGTGCTGAACCACCTCCAACTTGGAGTACATACCGGTTTCCCCGGATCTGATTAGGTGCAGGTGCATTGGGCAATAGTTCACGACAGTTTCTAGCAATGTGCCTTGGCTAACCGCACCTACAGCAGTTGGGGCCCCCAACTCGGCAGTCACCCCTATGCCTCCTATTACATCTGCGGCATACAGGGTAGGATGAATCATCCTAATAACCATAATAACCTCAATCTCTCATCTCCTACTTCAGGCCCACCACCCTTTCTCTCTTCCACTAATCCTGACTAGCCTTAGCTTGAAAACTTGGAGGTGCAAGCCTCTTTCTTTGCTCTGACGGCTCTATACTGCCCTGCAAGATCTTCTCCAGTATCGAGGCCTTACCACCAAGTCCGAGAAGTTCTGGACCTGGAAGCTCACCACAAGTTCATAGATCTTTCGTATCAAACCTTTTTCAAACATTCTGGCCTTTGTTGCCTTATTCGGGATCATAAATGGTGCGAAGGGAGATAGCTCCACTGTTAGAGTTGGTGTATTCCCAAGAGGGGGGGGGGGTGAATTGGAATTTAAAACTTTTTCTCCTAGGTTAATCTATTTAACAATAGTATATACACAACCTAGGGACTTGTCTGTGCAATTTCCGAATGCATGATAACAATGATGTGGAAATTAAATCAAACGCATCATTCACACAATAATATATACGTGCGGTAAATATAAAGTGTGGAAATGTAAATGAACACACGATATGTTATCGGGGTTTGGCCAATTGTGCCTACGTCCCCGCCTCTAGCTTGCAAGCCAGGTGATTCCACTAATAGCTCACTTAAGGGTGGAGCAACATTGTTTACAACCAGGTCAAATTAACACAGGGCTGACCCCAACCTTAACCAGGTCAATTAGCGGGGCTGACCTCAACCTACACGCCTTAACAAGACGACGCACCAAGCTTTCCTAACCGGGTCTACGCCAATCCAGGACTATTCCAAGGCTAGTCTCCCTCTTCAGGCCCGTGCCTGGATATACAACAAATGTGTATAAAATCAGATGGTATGGTGATTGTGCTTTCGTGTAAAGCAGATATGTACCCAGATGCGTGCAATAACAAACACCACAATATGATTCAATATGTAAGCTCAATGTGGTCTAAATGGTTCAACTCTCAAAGGTATTTTCTATTAGTGTAATGCATACGTGAGAGTGTCAAACAAGCAATCTTTGTATCACAAGATATTTAACAAATAATTTCACACAAAGATGTCAAGTCTCCAGTATTTCAATCAGCAAGATATCTCAAGCATGTTGGTATTAAATGATGTATATGCTTGGTTTGCAAAAGATGTGTAATCTTTGTATTTAGCAAATAATATATGAGTGAAAGAATATTGCAACAAAGACCACTATCACACAAACAAATATCTCTTCAAATATTTTACAAGATAAAAGTGCAATAGATATTTGGAAGTGTTGAAAAGTTTTTGCAACCAAAAACAAATATAATCTTCTCAAGATCTTTGCAATAAAGGTGCAAGCTTAGAAGATCAAACAAAGTTTTCTTAGGATAGGCTTATCAGCAAAAGCTCCCTAAGAATCCTTAGGTTTGGCTCTCAAGAAAATTGTGTCAAATAAGTAGCACAAGGAGAGCAAACCTATTTAAGAAAAACACTCAATCAACTTACAAATGATGTAGGCAATAATAGAAGGCAAGTATGAGTGATTTGAGTAAGAAAATGAGTAGTATAGGGTTTTTATTTTTCAGAGAATTCTTCCCTAATCAAAGTGGCTAATCTATCTTAATTTTATCAAATGAACTCATATATATAGACATGGGAGAAAATATGACCGTTGGGGACCTATTGCGTATTATTAAGAAAGTTTAATGACATTTAGAACATTTTAACCCTGTTTAAAAAATATTAACTGCGGTAAAAAATCAAGGCAACCCGAGAGGTCCGGTCGACTAGAAATGTTTCGGTTGACCAAGTCTCATATGGTTCGGTCGACCAGGGGAATATTGAACTAAAGGCTCGATCGACCAGGAGAGGGCGATTTCTCAGTTTTTCGAGGTTCGGTAGACCAGGCCATTTTGAACTGGCTGGTTCGGTCGACCAGACCGTTGGGAATTCTCCTGAGGACCCTCCGATCTACCAGGTAGTTAAAGAACAAAAGCTCTCGGTCGACCAGGTGGTCAAACTTTTGACCCACGGAGGTTTCGGTCGATCAGGGCTTTTTGAACTACCTGGTTCGGTCGATCAGATGGTCAAACTTTGACCCAGGTAGGTTTCGGTCGACCAAGCCAAAATGAACTGACTTGGCTGGTCAACCGAAAGTGCACCATGTGTGCATTTCGGTCCCGTTTCGAAACATACAAGCCCTATTCAAGTGCCTAACAACATATGTGTAAATGTGTGTGTCCTAGGATCACTTGAGGTCCAATTTGAAGACACTGAAAAGGTCTGGTGTCGGTCGACTGAATCTTTCTAAGGTCCTTTCTCATTCATGATTTGTTTGAGTTTACGTAATAAATCATACATATGGTGTGTGTGAGCTTATTACAAACCAAATAGCCCTAATTAATATTACAGACCAATTAAATATATTACAATGCTGAATTATAAATTAGTTTTCAGGCTTTGCTTGCGTTGTACACATCTTGATCTCAACGGTCTTATTTCCTACACAAAAACTCAAACACTCATTAGATATAATGAGTATTTGTCATAATCAAAACCAGCCATGACCAATAAGGTCAACATCCACCAATTTCACTACATACTCCCCAATAGTCATATTCCCCTGAGTTAGGTTGGTAAACTCCTCAACCTTTTCTTCTCTAGTGGATGAGGGGAAGTACCTATCAAAGAATAGTTCCTTGAATCGTTCCCAGGTCAGTGGCATTTTCACTAACCTCTGTCCCTTTAGCAGCTTCACCAAAAGCCACCAATGTTTCACATCTGTTAGAATTTGTGTATTCCCAAGAGGGGGGGTGAATTGGAATTTTAAAATTTATCACCTAGGTTGAACTGGATAAATAGCAGTATATACACAACCTAGGGTATGCCTATTCAATTTCCAAATGCGTAGATAAGTATAATGTGAAATTTAAGTCATACGCATCATTCACCCATAACATACATGTGCGGTAAATATAAAGTGCGAAAATATAAATGAACACACGATATGTTATCGGGGTTCGGCCAACCGCGCCTACGTCCCCGCCTCAAGCTCGCAAGCTAGAGGATTCCACTAATAGCTCACTTAAGGGTGGAGCGGCACCGTTTACAACCAGGTCAAATTAACACAGGGCTGACCTCAACCTTAACCAGGTCAAATTAACACAGGGCTGACCTCAACCTACACGCCTTAACAGGACGACGCACCTAGCTTTCCTAACCGGGTCTAAGCCAATCCGGGACTATTCCAGGGCTAGTCTCCCTCTTCAGGCCCGTGCCTGGAAATACAACCAAAGTGTATTACAATGAAATGGTACAGTGATTATGCTTTCAAGTAAAGCAGATATGTACCCAAATTCGCGCAATAATATACACCACAAGTATGAAATAATTTGTAAGCTCAGTGTGGTCTAAGATGTCAACTCTTAAATAGATTTACTATCAGTGTAATGCGTACGTGAGAGTGCAAACCTAAATGATCTTTGTATCACAGGATATTCAATCTAAGTGCTCAAACAAAGATATCATCCAAACTTCATATATTTCAATCAACAAGTTTTCTCAATACACATATGTATATGAAGCTCTAGCAACGTATAAGTTTGGTTTGCAAAAGGATATTCAATCTTTGTATTCAGCAAGAGATATATGAGTTAACGAGTATTGCAACA
The DNA here is from genome assembly GCF_029873635.1 of Malania oleifera. Taxonomy (NCBI): domain Eukaryota; kingdom Viridiplantae; phylum Streptophyta; class Magnoliopsida; order Santalales; family Ximeniaceae; genus Malania; species Malania oleifera. The sequence continues at coordinate 43,036,374 of NC_080428.1, read as the reverse complement.
AAGATTTTATCACACAAGCAAATATCTCATCAAATATTTTCAAGATTAATAACACAGTAGATATTTGAAAATGTTTTGCAACCAAAATACAAATACAATCTTCTTAAGATGTTGCAATGGAGGTGCAAATCTTAGAAGATCTATCAAAGTATTCTTAGGATAGACTTATTAATAAAGTCCCCTAAGAATACTTAGGGTTTAGCTCTCAAAGATAATACAACAATCAAATATGAATGGGAGAGCAAACCTTACTAAATAAACACACTCAATCGACTTACAGAGGGTTTAAGAGATCGAAGAAGGTAAGCATGAGTGAATAGGGCTTGGAAATGAGTATTATAGGGTTTTGGTTTTTCAAAGGATTTTCCCTAATCAAAGTGGCTAATGCCTCTAATCTTTGCAAATGAAGACATATATATAGGCAAGGGAGAAAATATGATCGTTGGGGACCTATAGGGTATTATTAGAAAAGTTTAATGAAGTTTAGTGCATTTTAATCCTGTTTAGAAAAGTATTAACCACGGTAAAAATGGGAGCAACCCGAGAGGTCCGGTCTACCAAAAGTAGCTCGGTCGACCGGTACTCAAGTAGCTCGGTCGACTGAGGGCATTTTGAACTAAGGGGTCGGTCGACCGGGTAAGCGCGATTTTTGAAATCTCTGAGTTTCGGTCGACCGAGGCCTTTTTGAACTGCACGGCTCGGTCGACCGAGTTGTTGGGAATTCTCCCGAGGCGCTTCGGTCGACCGAGTTGTTGGAGTACAAAAGTGGTCGGTCGACCGGGGGGGGGTCAAATAGTTGACTCCCAGGTGGTTCGGTCGACCGAGGTGAAATGACCTGTAAGGGGTCGGTCGACCGGGACCGGGTCAAATAGTTGACCCGGACTGGTTTCGGTCGACCGGGCCAATTTGAACTGTTTGGCTCGGTCGACCGAAAGTGCACCAAGTGTGCATTTCGGTCCCGAATTGACCCAACTCAATCAATTTTAAGTGCCTAATAAAAATATGTGCATATGTGTGTGTCCTAAGGCCACTTGGGGTCTAATTTTGAAGACACCGAAAAAGTCCGGTGTCGGTCGACCGAAGGTCGACCGAGGGTTCACCCTAAGGTCTTTCTATGGTTCGGTTTGAGCTTACAGATTAAATCATGCATGTGATGTGTGTGTGAGCTTATTACAACCCGAATGCCCTAATTACTATTACAGACATTTCCTACTTAAATATTACAGACCCTAATATAAATTACAACAAATCAATTATATCAAGGGTCTTCAAGGTCTTCGTTTTCCTCCGGGTCTCCGAGTGCCATCATAGGATACTGCCAAGATAAACCTACACATCAACTTGGCAATCATTAAATACTTGAGTATTTGTCATAATCAAAACAGGGTGTAACACGTAAGGTCAACAACATCACTTGTCATCTTAAACTGGGCATAACAGACCTTTTTCTTATCCGTGTAGCCGAGTACTTCCATTATCTCCTCAATTTCCTAAACCCAGTTCTCTGTAGCCACTGGATTGGGTACTCCAGCAAAATTTTGAGGGTTCAATCTAATGAACTCCTTGATGCTATAGCCCTAATGTACAGATGGGCACTTCTGCTCTCTAGGATCCTGCCTCATCTTTACCTTGACCTGACGGGCTATACCTCGCAACATAGTGGAAGTATCAAAGTCCTTCTCACTAGAAGCCTCCGAGTCATATCTTCCTTCAACCTCTACATTCTTCCTTCTAGGGTCCATCCTGAAAATAAGATAGAAAAGAGTTAAGAATTCCATTATCATAACCTACTCAACATAATCATTTAACTAAAATCCAGTATACATCCAAATCTTAAACTTAAGGACCAGTCCCCCAGCTTAGAAATGAAATCATCTAAGGTTTGTCATGGTTTTTATGAAATCGTCGATTGCTTCAGAAAAATCACAAAAAGTTATCGACGTACTTCCGCCCCCAGGCTACAAGACAAAATCCTGTAACTCTCAACACCTAACCTACTTATTTCCTATCCTTACTGTCATCTGTTCTTATATTCTAGTATTAATCATCCCTAAGTGTGCAGAACCTAAAACTTAATTCTCTGATACCACCTTGTGACGCCTCGAACCTGCCAAGTGGGGCCCGAGTGCCATGTGTTCCATTTACCTGTTTCTCATACTATAACATCAATTACGCAGCGGAAAAATAAACTAATATCCTTTATAACATACTAGAGTTCTATATATATATATATCCGAAAAAAAATATTCTCCAACATCCAATATTCACAAATATACAACTCAGAAATTATAAATATAATACAGCCCAAAAATATATCCAAAGTTATACCCTCTCTCTCTCTTTCTCTCTCTCTCTCTCTCTCTCTAAACTGTTAGGCCAATCCCGAGCTCACTGAGCTTGATCACATAGAGGTCCTGAAAAAGATGAAATTCATATCAGGTGAGACACATCTCAATAAGACGAAATAGACTAATACCAGTGTGTGGCTATCATGAGGTTTGTGTAAAAAATATAATCATCATTTAAAAATTAATCCACAATTATGAAATCATTCTCTGTACCTACTCACACACATGTAGCGTATTTTATTAACAAGAGTTTTCCAAGGATTTGGGTGATCACCCACCTATACAAGTAGCACCCCTATACTTCGATACCTTATGCAACTAGGTATGGCTACAACTAATGCTCACCAGGGCACTTACCTTACTCACTAAGCCCTCAAGTGGATAGCTTGTCTCGTATTCACACACATTCACACAATTATTTATCAGCAAGGGTTCCCGAGAATAAAGGAGATTACACACCCACACATGTAGCTCCCCTATGCTCTAATACGTTATGCAGCCCGATATGGCAACATCTGATACCTATCAGGGCACTCGCCTTTCTCAGCAAACCCTTGAGTGGAGTGTTTACCTCGCCCCAAATACATATAATACTACAATATGTAATACACTTATTACTTTGTTACATTACTCTGTGCCTTGTTATCTCTATAGTACTTATCTCTTCATAATCTCAGTTTTCACATTTCTCAGTATTTCACATCGCGTAATATATTTTATCACATAATATATCCCATTGCATAATATCTCACATCACATAATCTATTCCCACATTTCACATCACATAATTTGTATTCACATTCACTATTCTCATGTTATATGTTGGTTAAATTTACAACTATGCATTTAGAACTCACTGCCTGATGGATAAACACTGTTATGCTTTCCCCCCATGACGGATTATGTGGCTGTATGCTGGACTTAACGCTGGTTGGCCCACTAGAGTTAAATCAATAAATACCTCTTTGGTCTATAAGTCATATTAACTGTTCCCATATTGGTCTAAACTCTAGGGGGACTCTACCCTTCTCAGCACAATAGACCATCCCGTCTCCACACTCTCTCTAAGACGTGTGGAAGCATTGGCTCTTCAGAAATCACGTGCAACAGTACTGTGCCTACTATGGTCCACCGGAGTTCTCAAACCATAACTTACAATTTAACATTCACATTTAACTCTGTTTTAATCAATCACACACAATATATATTCTCAACGCATTTTAGTATTTCCAACATCTCATAAATATATCATAATTCAACACAGTATATTCACTTTACTCATGCCACTCGATTTGAATCATACGCATAATTATATCATCTGAAATAATAAGTCAACCCATGTCCATCATTTGTTTTACTGAAAATACACATTAAATTATCTCCACAATTTATCCAGAAAATCTATGACTTTAATCATTCCATTTTCGCAAATAATAACGAATAACACAGGCCTAGGCTCAAAATCACAGTTCAAACGATTGGCTTTTCAAAACCCACATTGTTGACTTTTTGAGTCCGATCCCTGTTTTGATGCTAACAAAGCGCTTGGAACTAATATGTGTGTCTAGTACTTAAACAGGTCCTTAATTCTGAACATACACATAAGAGAGGATTGATGAGGCCAGAAAAGACTTCAAGCACATACTCCTAGCGCACTCCATGGAAGACGGAAGAGCAAAAATACAAGAAGACATTTGTTCTTATTGTAATGCATTTTTTTTTTATATTTGGTTTGTAATAATGCATGGCATGCATGGTATGAATGAAAGCTCAGTAATGACCGTAGACAAACCATAGGGAAACACAGGACCTTAGGGATCACCCTTTGGTCGACCAATGCTGAATTTTTTGGGTTAGCTCAAAGACCATAGATTGACTTTAGGTCCCTAAATATCACATGAAAAGTCCCCTATAACTTAGAAATTACACTTATGTGAATCGGGATGATTTAAAATGAAAATTAGGACTTCAATGCACACTTTAAGTGTGTTCGGTTGACCAAACCCGAACCTACATAGAAGCCTCGGTCGACCAAACATACTAGGGTCAATAGGTTGACTATTTGGTCGACCATTTTGAAATGAACTTGCACTACACAATTGACCGAACTGACACGTGGGTGGTTCCCAACAACCTGTTCAACCGAACCACTAGTTAAAATCTAGCCTGGTTGACCGAACCTCAGAATTTGGACAACCGAACCGGCCCTGGTCGACCAAACCTCGAAGAGTTCAAAATTGCTTTAATACAGTCAATCAAAACCTCAATTCAAAAATGTCACGGTTGACCGAACTTAGTGATATGGTCGACCGAACCTAAAAAATAGTCGACCGAAACTCTTTGGTTGCTCGATTTTGACTGAGATTAAAATGGGGTTATTTTTTATTAACCTTACTTAAACTTTATCAAAAATACTGAATGAGTCTCGAACGGTTATATTTTTTAAAGGGTCTATATATATACTCCCTCATTTGGTTTGATTAGCAAGGGATTAGCAAACATCATTAGCTAAAACTCTCTAAAATTCAAAACCCTTATTTTTTCATATACAAATCAAAAATTCATCTATTACTTATCCTACTTGCTAAACTCCTTTGGTAAGAGTATTATTGAGATTGTTAATATTAGCTCAAACTCTCATTGTATTTGTTTGATGTTGATTTTTTGAGAGTGGGCGTGAGAGTTTCCTTGTGATTTAATTCATAATTCTTCAGTGGGAATACTCTCTAAAGCTTGTGAATCTTGCATTATTATTGCAAGTATTCAAAAGCTTGTTCTTGTACTTTGTGACACACTTTTCAAACAAGCTTGATTTCAAATATCTCCTATAATTTAAACTTAGTAATAGTTCTTGAGATATTTGAGTGTACTTTTGAATTCTTTATGGTTATTGCTTGTGATTGATATACACATTTTTAACACAAAGACATACTCACACTACTCTCACAAACTGCTTGATAATATTGACATTATCTTGAGAGTAGTCACATTTAGACTTAACTGAACTTATATTTTCATATCATATAGAAGTGCAATTTGTAATTGTATTGAGCATATTGTGGTACATATCTGCTTGTGGAGAAGCATTGAAACTGTACACAAAATTTATATTGAATATCTACTATATTCCAGGTGTGGCTTGAGGGGGTATTGATCTAGCCCGTAAGGCCCAATTGTTAGGGCCTTCTCTGCCCTGCAAGGAGAGTTCGTAAAGGTTAAGGTCAGCCCTGGAAATTTGACCTGGTTGTAACTGGTGCCACTCCACCTGTTAAGTGAGAATTAGTGGAATCCTTAGGCTAACAAGTTGAGGCGGGGACGTAGGTAGTATTGGCTGAACCCCAATAACATATTTGGTGTCACCTTTACTTTCCTTACTTTATATTCTGCTTTGTGCTTGGTTTAATTTCCATGCTGAATATACTGCATATCTAGTTGACACGTTATTGTTTTTGGTTAAGAGATACTAGAATTGCTTTGCATGTGCTGAAAATTAATAAGTATATCATCTCTGCAATTTCACACATATTTAGACTGCCCCTAGGTTGTGTAATACTGTTGCTGGATCAATCGAACCTAGGAAGGATTTTTTAAATCTTTAATTCACCCCCTTTCTTGGGATTACACCAAAGTCAACACATATGATAATCATATATTATATATACACATATAATTTCCATTTTAACCAGTTGAATTGCAAAATTACTGGCTTAATCTATTCCCCTTACCTGGTTTCCTGAACTATGTCTGCAAGGATCCTGAAATTATATCTGGACGCTCATCTGAACCCTGAATTCATGAACCCTAGTTTATCAATACCACCCCAAATAAAATATCATTCTTTTCCACATTTCCTAAACTCATAAACTTCAAATAAATAATTAAATTCCCAAAAATCTACAAATTTACTTAATTCCCATAACCTTACTCTAGCTTTAGAATGGTGCCTAGAAAGCCCAATTCAAAATTCCGCTCTAGTCAAATTGACGAGGATCGATGCCAGGCCCTAGAAAAAGTGGGTTTACCTTACCCCAGGAGTGGTGCTTACAACGTTCGTACAAAAAATCCACTCCAGTTAAGTTTTCAGTGGTGGAGAATAGAACCTAACAGTATTTTCAGTTTTCTGATCAGCCGAATATTTTTTGAGAAAATGAGGAGAGAAAGAGTGGAGGCAAGGAGAGAGACGGGCGAAGCTGAGAGAGAGCGCAGAAGCTCTCTGTAATTTTTGTTTTCCAATTCCAATCTTGTAGAAGTTTATAGGTTAAGCTTCTATATATATATATATAGAAGCTTATATATATATATATATATATATATATATATATATAGACATATACTTTGATCCTTATACATTTAGGCATATATATTTAACCATCATATAACTTAATTTAATTAATTCAATTTAATAATATTTAATTAATTAATTTTTTAATTTAATTTAATTTAATTTACTTTTTTTTTAGGATCACTACATATATTTTTCATATAGAGATAATATCTTTACGTACATCATTAAGAAAAATATATTCTCTCTTTAACATCGTATTATATTTTGTGAGAGTGCTTAGGGTTGATTGTATTAACGGTTCGATTTGTGAATCGTGAGGAAGAAGTTACGCCTCTTGTAAGTAGCAGATGAGGAGATGTTGGCTTAACATGGCTTACTAATTTTGTTTTGATGATAACAAATAAAAGGTTATTTAACATGTTTTTTTACAAATGATGAAACTTTAGGAATCGATCAATTCATTAAATCTCAAATTCAAGTGAATAGAAAGCTCATTACAAGCGTCTGTGAAAAAGATATGAAAGCTTAAAGATCATAAGAGCATGAGTATCAAAGAGGAATTGCTAAAAGCTTAAAGGATTTGAAGCTCAAAGACAAGATGGACTAAACAAAGGACAAGCATAAAGACTCCAAGCTTAGAATGTGTCTTAAAGTCTTAAAAGAGTCTCTATTAAGTACTTCATTCAAATGATGATTAGATTGAATTTGAAGCTCATTAGGAATCTCATAAACTTAGAGACCATGTTTTGAAAAACCTCAGAAAATACTTTTCAAAAGTCTTAAATTATTTTGGGGAAAGCAAAAGAGCAAAAATAATTTGGAAACAAAATTGAAAAATCAGTTGTTTGGTCTGTTTAGACAACTGACAAGGTCTTCCCAGTTGACTGACAAATATTTGAACTGATTTTGAAACAACTTGAGAGGACCTAGGCGACTGACTCGTGTGTTCCCAATCGACTAACTCGTTCTAACTTTGAAAATCTCAGTGCTTTAAATAGATCCAGACGACTGACTCCTATTTCCCAGTCGACTGATTTTTCAAGATTTTAAATTTTAAACATAACGGGAAGTTTCCAAATTTGATTTTTTGAATTCTAAATGTTATAAAAACTTGGGAAACACTCCAAATCACTTGGAGAGCACGAAATACTCTTGATTAAACATCTAAAAATACCTCCTCCCAAGGCTAAGGATTCAAACACACCAAGCAATTGTTGCAATCAAGCTTTTTTGCTCTCGAAACTCTCAATACTCTCAAAAGCTCTCTTGTGCAATTACTTTCTGAATTTCTCTATTGAGGTTTGTTAGGAATCTCTGACAAAATTTTGAGCCTACTTTGAATTCTTTCATTCTAGAAAGAAAAGCTCACAGTGATATACTTCTAAAGGCTTCAAATTCTTTCAATTGCTATTTTGAATTGAAGTATATTTTAGTGCTTAATTGTTGTACTAATTAGCGCTTGTTGAGAGTGTCTTTGTACACTAAAACTTGTTCTTGTTTTGTAGACGGTTCAGGTTCTTAAATCGTTGTTAGACCAAGCATGGGGTATCATTTGGAGAGGCGAATTCTAGCCTATTGAAGGAGAGATCGTAAGGTTGCATTTGCCCGTAAAGGAGTGGTTATAGTGGAATCCTTGGGTGGTTTAGTTTAAGGCGAGGACGTAGGTGAGTATAGCCAAACCTCATAAAAGCTCTCGTCTCACTCTCTTCCCTACTCTCATTTAATTTTTCATTCATATAAACTGCGTGGTTGGATTTTAATTTTTTTAATTCTTAAAACTACGTGGATTGGAAATTAAATAAACCAAGGATTAATTTGATTTTGGGATTGCGAAAACCGAAAAGGAGTACGTTGGTTGATCAATAAAATTGTGGAAATCATAAAGGGAGTACATTGATTGGTTAAAATGCAAGACTTATTAACTAAAAGTTTAATTAAAGTCTAAGTTTTTGGAAGAGTGTTGAAAGTTTGAATTGTGTTTCATATTGAGAAAATAGGTACACAAATACAAGGCTTCTTATCAGCAAACATATATTCTCAAACTCTACTTTGAGTTACAAAAGTGCTAAAACTTTGAAAGCATTGCTTGAGTGGTTGTTGAACCTAAAATAAGTTAAGAGAGAATAAATCAAAGAAATTAAAAAGAATTTTCAAAATCCCAATTCACCCTCCCCCCTTTTGGGAATACACCTTCCTTTTCAATTGTTATCAAACTGGGGTTATAGAAAATCTTAACTGGAAGCTATATAAAGATCTCTATGGCACACCTAGGTGTATCCCCTTTTGGTGAGGGACAATCCTCAACTAGACCTCCTATTTTATGTGGTGTAAACTATACATTTTGGAAACAAAGAATGAGAATATATCTACAAACCATGGATTGGAAGGCATGGAAAGTTGTCACACATGGTGACCACATTCCCACTAAATTAGTTGATGGTAAAGAAGTACCCAAAGAAGAAAAAGACATTACTGATAATGATTTTAAGCTTTTGCAAGTAAATTCAAGTGCCATGAATGCATTGTATTATGCATTAGACGTAAATTAGTTTAATATGGTCATGACGTGTAGGTCGGCTAAAGAAATTTGGGACAAGCTAGAGGTAACCTATGAAGGAACGATAGAGATTAGAGATAGTAGAATAGACATGCTCACAAGTAAGTATGAGACCTTTAAGATGAATCCAGATGAAACTATCACTAGCATGTATACTAGGTTTAGTCACATAATGAACTTCTTAAATGCTTTAGGTAAAAATTACACAACATATGAAATGATTTGAAAAACCTTAGAGAACTTCCTCCGATATGGGAACCTAAGGCCTCAGTAATCATTGAAGGAAGAAACCTGAAAAATACCTCCCTTGATGAGTTGATCGGATCCCTTCTCACATATGAGATGGTGATAAATGAAAGAAATTCAGAGAACAATAATAAAAATAAGAAATCAATAGCCCTCAAGGCTACCAAAAAAAGTTTTCGTGATGAAGACGAAAATAATGAATTAGATGATGAAGAACTAGCCTTCATTACTAAAAAACTTGTAAAATTTTTCAAAAAGAATAGGAAATTCCCTTGGAAGTTTAAAGGAACAAAAACTAACAAAGGAGAAAAAAAACACAAAGGAAACTAAGAATGAACCACCTATGTGTTATAACTGTAAAAAGGTCGGACACATTAAACTTGATTGTCCACAGCTGAAGAAAGAAAAGAAGAAGAAAAAGAAGGCAATGAAAGCTACATGGGATGATACACGCTCTAACGAATCGAAGAATGAATCAAGTGAACAAAAAGTTGCCAACATGTGTTTCATGTGTTTCTTGTAATGATTGTATGCCATCATACAAAGAAATTCAGGCTGAATTATTCGCCTTACACAATAGGTTCATTAAAGTGAATAAAAGGAATATAGCCTTGAAAGAACAAAATGAACATCTTAAAAATCAGTTAGAAACTTCTAAAATAGCTGAAAAAGAAAAAGAATCTCATATTGATGATCTAATGAAGAAAATTAACAACATGTCTCAAAAGTTGGTAAAACTACAAGTAAATGGTGAAAGTAAGAAAGACTTAGAAATTAGTAATCTTAAAAGTAAAATTGAAGATAAAGATAAAATCATTTACAACTTTACTAAAGGAAAAGAGAACTTTGAAAAAATGGTTGGACAACAAAGGATGATTAATAATAAAGAAAGAATTGGTTACAATGGAATAGAGAATAATAAGAAGAGGAACTTATTTATAGGATATTTTGTAAAAGAAGCAAAATACTATGCTAGTACATCTTCTACAAATGTTCATACACACTACTTGTTACTTGTATAGGAATTAAGGACACATAAAGTTTAATTGTCCACTTAAAAAGAAGTATGACAAAATCAAGAATGAATGGAAAGTGAACACTAAAAATAGAGATGACTTAAAAAGAATTAAGAAGGTTTGGGTTCCAAAAGTAACACTGTGAATCCTCACTCACTCGAAAAAATGAGCAGCTCGAAAGCTATCACAAGTATAGGAGTTCTATCGTGTAATATTTAATCCAAAGGACAGATCGTCTCCTCAGGGAATGCAATTTAATCTCAAATTTTACGTAATTCCAATCAGAAAATAAGAAACAAAAAGGCACTGAACACAGTTCAGATTTGAGTTTTTCAGGATGTTTGAGATTTCTTTTAATAAATTAAATGAACATGCAATTTAAATTATAAATCCTAACGCGCACTAAATTTAACAAAGAGAAATGGAAAACCTATGTCTAATAACTGAACAAGAATTGAAACACGCGTTGAACTTCGGAAAGAGATTAAAAGCGATAACTTTAATACGTAAATTAAGCACACAATTAAAATAAACTCATTCAAATACAAATTCAATAAACACCAAATTTTTAATGCAATCAAGAACTCAAACCCAAAATTAGAACTTTAACCACTAAACAATAATTAAGCACGGAAAAAAAAAATGGACTTCAATTAAACTAAACTTAAATTAAATCGAACTCAACAAAAAATCAATTTTTAACAAGACAACCAATCCAAATCCTAAGAAGATATAATTTTTTTTCCTTTTATATTTAGGAGATCAACACAAACTTAAATATAATCACTCAACCAAACACTAAATAAATACGGAGAAAAGGAAGAGAAATTAACTTTATTAAAACTACCCAAACAAGATAAAAAAAAGTTGAAATTTTAATTAAAATTCTACTTAAAAAAATATGACAAGTATTCAGTTTTCTAAAAATTAAGAACAAAACAAAACTAAAGGAAAAAGGAAGAGAGAGAGAGAGAGAGAGAAAGACAAGTAGCTGGTCGTATATGCTGAAGTAGGAGCAACAGGTGAGCAAGGCGAAGAGGTTGAAGCAGCAGGAACCAGCAGCTGGAGGGGGCTTCGATTGGGAGAAGAAGCAGCAGTTGGTGGGTAGCACCCAGCAATAGTCACACCACAGGAGGCTCTCAGGTTGGACACGAACAACAGCGGCTCCAACAATGCCAGCAGCAATGGTGGGGAGGAGAAAGAGCAGTAGCAATGGTAGAACAGAAAAAAGGAGAGGAAGAATAAGGGAGAGAAAGGAGAAGAAAGAGGGAAAAGAGGGAGAAGGGAAGAGAGAGTGAAAAGATAGATATAAGGAGAGAGAGTTAGAGAGAATGAGGGTAAGATCCAGAAAGAAGAGAGGAGAGGGAAGAGCTGAAAACCGAGAGAAGGGAAAGGGAGAGAAAAAAGAGGAGAAAAGGAAAGAAAGGAGAGCAAGGAAGAGGATGCTGGCTTCGTTGAAAGGTGGAGAAAAAAACATATAGAGGGAGAGGGGGAGGCTAGCCCTACCCAGCGCATGCCCAACAAAGACCCAGCTACATGGTAGGGTCAAATCAAAGCCTTTTAATTTTTTTTTTCTTTTTTCCTTTTTTTTTTTTTTTTTTGGTTTTTGCTTCTTTTTTCTTCTTTTTGCTTCTCATCAAACAAGGGTGATTTTGACCATCATAGAGCCCATATTTCTCAAAGCTTAAAACACAAAAGTTGTAGATAATTTTCTCAAATTTTCATAGCATTTCGAATAGTCTCGATCGGAGCTCAGACGGACGAGAAAATTACGCACAGATCATGAATTAGCATCCGTTTTAGCTTCCAAAAATTGTCTTGCGATAAAAAATACCAAAAATTCATAAATTACTCAATAAAACCTAAATATTATAAATAGGATACAATGTTAAATTGTTGAGAGTAATTAGGTATTTAATTAAAAATATAAGCCTCAATCCATGAATTAAAGCACCTAATGGCGTAGTCTAAGCGCGTAATCAAATCCTTCCTTGTAGGTATGCTTTAGGACCACTTCATCAAAGGTAAAATGGTACTTGGACAGTGGATGTTCAAGACATATGACTGGGGATAGAACAATGAAACCTAAAGTGTAGTCCCAGGAGGGGGGTGAAATGGGTTATTTAAAAATTCCTTAGTCTTTTTAAGAGTTTTTGACTTTTTACAACCTTTTAAAGACTTCTTATATTCATGTTGATTAGGCACTTTACACAAACACTTACTTCTTCTATTCAATCCACAACCACAATATACACAACCAATTGATTAACTATTCAAATCAAACAAACACAACACAAACAATCAATATTTGCTTTGCAATATTCAGTAGCCCAGTATATGAATGTGCAAGTCCTGTATTTGGCCTTTAAACTTTAATATAACATCCAATCACTTTTTCAAAATTAGAATTTAAATAAACCTTCAGCTAATATGTTTTGGATTGTTAACCAATAAACATACTCCCTTATGGTTTTCGCAAAAAAATTGATTAACCAACGTACTCTCTTTCAGTTTCCGCAAGCCTAAGAACAAATTAGGCTTTGGTTTATTTAATTTCTAATATGCATTATTTTTATGATTGAAATAATTACGACATCTATGCAGTTTATATTTTTGCTGGAATTTAAAGAGAGTAAAGGAAAGAGAGTGACACCGCCGTTTTTACGAGGTTCTGCTTACCCCAGCCTATGTCCTCGCCTTAGGTCAACCACCTAAGGATTTCACTATACCTTGTTCCTTTAGGATGGAACAAAAACCTTTACAATAACCGACCTCTTTTTCAGGAAGAGAAACCTCTCCAAGAAACAACCTATGCTTGGTCCAACGATCCAACAATACCTTGAACCATCAAAGATCTAGTAGAAAGGAATGGATATGTGCATACAAAAACACTCTCAAACACAGAGCAAGTTGTACAAGTTAAATCTTTAATCGTACTTCAAAACCAAAACTAAATAGAAAATGTGAAGCTTAAGGTTTAGAAGTCACCAATGGTTCTTTCTTAAAGATTTAGATGCAACTTAGAACCAAACCCTTATTTTTAATCTAGCAATTTCGCAGAGTTTCCCCCCAACAAAGGTGTGAGCAAGAATGAACTTTAGGAGAGTTTTAGCATAGAAATCGTGTATTGCTTGAGTGTATTTTTTCATTGAGTAAGGGAGGTATTTATAGATCTTTTTAAGGAAAAGTTTCCTCATTTAACTTGGAACATTTAGGTAACTTTTCAAAAGATATTAAATTATAGAATCAATTTTGAAAATCTTCCCGTAAGTTTGAAATTCAAAACTCCCCGCAGAGTCAATCAGCTGACCCACTCGACTGGGTCACTTTTTGCACTAGTCAGTCGGCTGGACAGGCGGCTGACACCATTTTATCTCTCAAAAAATAATTTTGAAAAATTATCAGTCGGCTAGCTGAACCACGTTTAAAATTGTCATTCGGTTGAGTACTGTCAATTGGTTGGGCATTTTTAGTTCATCGAGTCAATCGACTGGACAGTTAACTTTGCTGAAGGTTTCCTGTCAGTCGGTTGATTGAACCACGTTAAAAAATGGTCAGTTGGTTAGGTACTGTCAGTCGGCTGGGTATTTTTAGTTCATCGAGTCAGTCGATTGGGCAGTCCTCTCTTTTCAAATATTTTCTATTTCTGATTTAAAATCTAGTTTACTTGAAAAGCTTAATTATAACTTCTTCAAAAACTTTTTTAAGGGTTTTTCAAGTGTTGGTCTATAAGTTTTTTTATCTTAAGGAGTTTCACATATCTAAATAGTAATGATTTGAAGTATTTACGAATATCTTTCTATGCATAATCTCCTTAATCACTAAGTCTTGCAGCCTCTTGAGGTTCACTTTTTACTTCACGATCTACTTTGCCTTTAAGCTCTTCATTTGTCGTTCATTGTTTCAATATACTGATAAGCTTTCACTTGATTGATATTGATCTCCAGCTTACTTCCATGATTAACCATGAGTGTCCTTTTACTTAGACCTGAAATAGAGCCACTCAACAACATATGTTAAACCATCCTTCATTTTGTTATCATCAAAACAAGATTGAAAAGCCCAGTTAGGCCAACAATCTCCCCCTTTTTAATGATGACAAATGAGGGGCAAAATTATGAGTAAGCCTTAAAGAAGACTCCCCCTTATGACTAGCATCATTTTACTCCCCCTTACAATATTTGTAGTTTCAAGACCAATTTGATAGCTTTACCGTGATCCCAAGAGGGGGGGGTGAATTGGTACTTTTAAAATTTAAGCACTAGGTAAATCTCCTAACAACAGTATATTCACAACCCTATGGTCAATCTAGTGCAAGTAATGTAAATCAATTATAATATGTACCAGTAATTAAATAAAGCAGTCTAATTAATAACACAAGCACCAGAAAGGAGTAGTGAGCCTATTAGTTCATCTAGAGAGGTAGTCTTAAGGTTTCTACCTTCTGTGATAATTGTAGCCTTTGGTTCCCATATAGAGGGAATGCCTCTTAGAATTTTTCTGATCATTTCATAGGTAGTATAGGTTTTTCCTAAGGCGCTTAAGGATTTTATTATATGGGTAAATTTGGTGTACATGCTTGATATTGTTTCATCAGAATTCATCTTGAATGCTTCATATTTGCTTGTTAACATGTCTATCCTATTGTCTCTAACATCAATTGTTCCTTCATAAGTTACTTCTAATTTGTCCCAAATCTCCTTAGCTGTTTTGCAGGCCATGACTCTGTTAAATTCATTAGCATCTAATGCACAGTATAACACATTTATAGCGCTTGCATTTATTTGAAGCATTTTGTAATCTAAGTTAGTCGTATCTTTCTTTTCTTTTGGAATCTGTTTTCCATCAACTATCTTAGTGAGAATAAGGTTTCCATCCATAACAACTTCCCATGCTTTCCAATCTATGTGTTGGAGATATATTTCCATTCTCTTTTTCCAAAAGGTATAATTGTGTCCACAAAAGATTGGCGGACGGGTTGAGGATTGGCCTTCACCAAAGGGTGCTACTCCAATATTTGCCATTTGATCTTTTTATAGTTTCTTGTTAGGAATTTCTATAACTAGTCTCTGATACCAATTGAAATTATAAATAGTTTCCCAAGAGGGGGGGTGAATTGGATTCTTTTTAATTTTAATATTTTTAAGCTTTGCTTATGACACCAAGAAATAAACATAATGAATAACTAATAATCACACTTAAAAATACTGAAATTTAAATTCACAAGCCAATCAATTAAACTTAAACAATTCAACCACTCAAGCAAGAGTCTTAGTACTTTTATCAATTTCCCTGTAGATGTTCACAACCTTCTTTAGATAATCTCTTCATATGCACTTCTCTTGATCAAGATTTTCACAGATTAACCAACGTACTCCCTTTTGGGTTTCCGCAAACGGTTAATCAAAACGTACTTTCTAAATATCAAGAGTCTTTGTTTCTTTCTCACTTTAGAACCTGCACTTTAAATCACACAACAATAGCTTGTATAGAAAATAGAAAGTAAAGAAGAGAGAAAGACACAAGATTTTTTACGAGATTCAACTTCAACACAGCCTATGTCCTCACCCTTGGCAAAATACCGAAGGGTTCCACTATAGCAGTTCCGTTACCGGGTGGAACAACGCCTGTTTACAATCACTCCTTTGCTAAGGCTAGAGCCTGCCTTCTCCAAACAATATACCTTGTTTGGTCAATGATCCAACATCCTAGAATCATCCAAAATCTACAAGAGATATATCAAAAAGTTGGTGTACAAGAGATGCTCACACAAAGAGCAAGTTAGTACAAATTGAAACTATATACTTCAAAAGATAAATATCAAGAAAGAAACACACTTTTGAAGCTTAACAAGGATTTCATCAAATTCCTTTTCTCCAGATGAGAAATCACTAATCTAACTTCAGGAATTGATGAGCAAGAATATCAGAATCACAACACTTTCAGCTTGCAAGAGATTGATCAAGGTGAGACTTTGAGAGCAAGAGAGCTTATGAGAGATTTTCAATGCTTGGTATGTTTTCAATTTACAAAAACCATGTATTTATAGGCTTCCAAACAAGTTTCCTTGTTGCAAGAGTTTCCTTAGAGACCAAGTTGTTAGAAAATTTGGAGCTCAAACGGCTATATTTTAAAATATTAGATTTTAAAAAATTTTCCCGTTAAACAGTGTTCAGATGTCTGAAGAGTCGAGTTCAGTCATCTGAAGTTCCTGAAACCCTTTTAAAAATGTACTGGACACAGAGTCAGATGTCTGAAGAGAGGGTTTAGACATTTGAGGTGTTGGGTTCAGATGTCTGAAGTATCGAGTTCAGACGTCTGAACTGCTACTACCTGTTTTAGTTTTGTCCCAGAAAATCTTCAGACATCTGCACTTATTCTTCAGACATCTGAAGTAATTCTTCAGATGTCTGAACATGAAGTTCAAACATCTAAAGTTACCACTTCAGTCATCTCTACTTAAAAGTTCAGTCATTTGAACAGATAAAAACCTGTTTTAAAAATATTTTTCATTAAAAAATAATTTGCTCTCTTATTCTGATTTTTCCAAAACTTGTTTTAATATTCTTAGATAGGTCTTTAGGTCCTCATAATCTCTTGGAAAAGCTTCAAAACATATTTCAAACGATATTTAACTTTTAAAATACTTACAATATGTTTTCTAAGACTTTGTATGCCAAGCTTGATATCTTTCTCAATCTTTGCTTTTGAAGTTCTTTGATTGAGTTGCAAATGTCTTAGTTTCTTTTTGGATCATTTGTTAGTTTATCTTCCTTGGTGACCCACACTTGATCCATACTTGATCTTCACTTGTTCTATACTTGATCCTTATTTCCTGAAATACAAAAACTCAACCTTTCCAAGTTAAATTGTTCTTTGTTTGTTATCACCAAAACCGACTGAAAAAACCTTGTTAGACCAACAAAAGCCTTCAGGGTCTTCTAGTTGCTTCCAGTGTCATTCCTTGGGATGTTCATTTAAGCCTACACAAACACTTGACAATCATCAAATACCTGAGTATTTGTCATTATCAAAACTGGGTGCGACCTATAAGGTCAACATTCTCTCCCTTTTTGATGATGACAAATACACCATGCAAAAAATGGGTATAGCCTTAGGAGGCTCCCCCTAGCACTGTGCATCATGTAAAGTTCTAAATAATAATTTCAATTCAATTCAATCCTTAATTCAATTTAATCTAATAAGTCAACCCAATTTTTTTGCCCCGACATTTCCCCCTTTTGGCAACAGTAAAAAGGGCCATAAAAGTTGAGAACTCTAGCAAAGGGTAAATACGATATTTATACATTATAAGTTTTGGAAAGTTTTTGAAAAATTTCGGCAGAGTGCTGTTTGAAAATAGGACTTTCCAAAACAGATCATATATAAATAATAACCTGTTTGAGTTTATAAATCCTAGCAGTTTATCCACAACTACTCAAACAGTTCTAGTATGATCATACAATAAAATATAAAGTCCAATATCATCATAAAGTGGACATAAGAATTGTGCATCACAAGCAATAGTCAATATTCATAAAGTCCAAGGCAATAAGACATATCAACAATAATATTAGTTGCTAAGACCTATAAATTTCACTTGAGAGCTCCCCCTAAATTTATGCAAACTATGAAACATCTAAAAGACATCTCTACTATGCATTAGACCTAATTCACGCCTAATTTGTGTGAACCTATCTTCTGGAAGTGGTTTAGTGAAAATGTCCATCCATTGTTCATTAGTGTATACAAACTCAAGAGCCACATCTCCTTTTTACACATGATCACGAAGGAAGTGATGTCTAATTTCAATATGTTTAGTTCGTGAATGTGAGATAGAATTTTTAGAGATGTTGATTGCACTAGTATTGTCGCATTTAATTGGTATTGTATCATAGTGCAATCCAAAATCCATAAGTTATTGTTTCATATAAAGAGTTTGAGCACAACAACTTCCAGCCGCAATATATTATGTTTTAGTTGTGGACAAGGCAATTGAGTTTTGTTTCTTGGAGAACCAAGAAACAAGAGATTGTCCTAAGTAGTGCCAAGTGCTGCTGGTACTTTTTCTATGAACCTTACTACCGGCAAAGTCAGCATCAGTATAACTCACAATCTCAAAGGTAGTATGTTTATGGTAGCATAAGCCTAATTCTATAGTTCCAACTAGATACCTAAGGATTCGTTTAACTGTTTTTAGATGGGATTCCTTAGGATCAGCCCGAAACCTAGCACACATACACACACTAAACATAATGTTAGGCCTACTAGCAATAAGATATAAGAGACTCCCAATCATGCCACGATACAATTTCACGTCAATAGGGATTCCTTGTTCATCTTTATCAAGCTTAATGAAAGAGTTCATAGGTGTACCAAGAATTTTACAATCTTCCATATTAAATTCCTTTGGCAAGTCCTTGATATATTTAGATTGACATATGAAACTTTCATGTTTAGCTTGCTTAATTTGTAGCCCTAAGAAGAAACTAAGTTTACCCATCATGCTCATTTCAAATTCACTTTGCATGCATTTGGTAAACTCATTACACAACTCATCATTAGTTGCTCCAAAAATGATATCATCCATATAAATTTGAACGAGAAGCATATTATCATTTTTGGATTTGATGAAAAGTGTAGTGTCAATTTTGCCATGGGTAAACCCATTTTCTAGTAGAAAACCACTGAGCCTCTTATACCAAGCTCCTAGAGCTTGTTTCAATCCATACAAGGCCTTAGACAACCAGTAAACATGATCTGAATATTTATTATTTTCAAAACCGGGTGGTTGTTTTACATATATTTCTTCATTGATATAGCCATTTAGAAAAGCGTTTTTAACATCCATTTGAAACAATTTAAAATTTTTAAAAGCTGCATAAGAAAGTAGCATACGAATGGCTTCTAACCTAGCAACAGGAGTATATGTTTCATCAAAGTCAAACCCCTCCTCTTAATTATACCCTTGGGCAACTAGTCTAGCCTTAATCATAATTACTAACCCATTCTCATTGTTAACTTTACCGTGATCCAAAGAGGGGGGTGAATTGGTATTTTTAAAATTTAATCCCTAGGTATTCCTCCTAACAATAGTATGTTCACAACCCTATGGTCAATCTAGTGCAAGTAATATAAATATATCAGAAATTAAATGAAGCAATTTAATTAACAGCGCATGCACCAGAAGAACAATAAAGTAAGAGTGACACACAGAAATGTTATCGAGGTTCGACCAATTGCCTATGTCTCCGCCTTGGCTAACGAGCACAAGGATTACCACTATCACTTGCTCACTTAACCGAGTGGAGCGGCACCTATACAAACCAGGTCAATTAGCACATGGCTGAACTCAACCTTTACACCAATCCTTACCAAGCTGGATTACCGCCCCCTCAGGCCACACTTGGAATCACTCAGATTTACAAACAAATGGTACAATAAAAATAGTGCTTTCACGTAAAGCAGATTTGTACCCAAATAATACGCTTAATCACATACGCATCAAAAGCAAGGATATAGTGTAAGATCAGTGATGCAAGGTTTGTTCTATCAATACTCAACACAGTATAGTCAATATGAAGCTCAAGAGTATTCAAAACAATACAATCAGTATGATGCTCAAGAATAATCAACACAAGCAATGACTTGGAATCTAAACAAAATATTTCAACAACACCTCAATATTCCAAGTATACTATGCAGATAATCAACCTAGTTTCTGAATGATTTTCTTCACTGAAATGAGCACAAAGCTAGTTTGAAAAGGTTGCTTGCTTGTTTAAAAAAAATTCTTTGCACACCAAAAGCAAAGTTATTGGACACTTGCAATGAAATGCAAATATCCGAAGCTTCCTTGGTTTAATCCCACACTAGATTTATAAATGAGAAATCTATGGGTTAAACCTAGGCTAAAACTCCCTAAGAAAAAGTATATATAACAATCATACAAATAGGAGAATTTAGCACTGTATAACAATCACAATAACACACGAAGAACTTTCATAATCTCAGATTTTATCAAAGGAGGCAAGTTTGAGAATTTTTGGACAAAGAAGGGATTTTCAAGATAGAGAGAGTTTTTTGCTAATCACTTTTCTTAATCGCTCCTTAATTGAGCAAATGGACTCATATTTATAGCCAGGTAAAATATTATTACCGTTCAGGACATAAAGGGCATTATTAAAAAGTCTCAAAAGATTAAAATTCAATTAGCCTAAAATAACCCTATTTTACCGCGGTTAAAATAATTTTAACTGGGTGAGGTTCGGGTGGCTGAACCTTGGTTTGGTCGCCCGATAAGACATAGTTCAAAAAGTTTTTCATTTAAGTTCAGTCGCTCGGATAAAGGTTCGGCAGCCCGAATCAAAGTCAGTAGCCAAGCTTCGTGACTTCGAGTGCCCGATCAAATTTTTGGTGGCCCGAAGGTAGGTGTTCAATCGCCCGGGGATATATTTGAACTAAAACCATAGGGCGCTCGAGTTAGTGAACAGTCCCTTTCGAAGTGTTCGGGCGCCCGAGGAAGATGTGTGCATTTGAGGTTTGATCACCCAAGGGCTAGTCAACATTTTGACTTTCAAAGTTCGGGCGCCCGAGGAGTTTCATACTCCAAGGGTTCGGTCACCTGACGCCTCTTATCTTGCTTAGATTTGTCCAATTTTAAGCACAGTTATAACACACTCATATTTTATGCAATATGTGTGTGAGTGTTGGTGCCTAGCGTCTTACTATGGTTAAGTTGAGCTCACACTATATCTTGTGTGCATGATGTGCAGGTGATAGACATACAAACCATATCCTAGATTACTATTACAGACCTTATTACATAAATGACTAATATATTACAATGTAAATTACAAAGCTTCACGGTCTTTTTGTTTCTTCAAGTGCCATCAAGGAAGTTTGATTTGAACCTGCACAAACACTTAACAAACATCAAATATCAATATTTGTCATTATCAAAACCGGGTGTGACCTATGAGTTCAATTGTTAGAAAAGGTGTATACCCAAGAGGGGGGGGTGAATTGGAATTAAAAACTTTTTCTCCTAGTTTAATCTATCCAACAACAGTATATACACAGCCTAAGGTCAGTCTATTCAATTTCCAAATGCGTAGATAAATATAATGTGAAAATTAAGTCATACGCATTATTCACCCATAACATACATGTGTGGTAAATATAAAGTTCGGAAATGTAACTGAACACACAATATGTTATCGGGGTTCGGCCAACTGTGCCTACGTCCCCGCCTCAAGCTTGCAAGCTTGAGGATTCCACTAAAGGCTCACTTAAGGGTGGAGCGTCACCGTTTACAACCAGGTCAAATTAACAGAGGGCTGACCTCAACCTTAATCAGGTCAATTAGCGGGGCTGACCTCAACCTACACGCCTTAACAGGACAACGCACTCCTAATCGGGTCTAAGCCAATCCGAGACTATTCCAGGGCTAGTCTCCCTCTTCAGGCCCGTGCCTGGAAATACAACAGTATTTAAAATACAATCAAATGGTACAATGAATAAGCTTTCAAGTAAAGCAGATGTGTACCCAGATATGCGCAATCACAAACACCATAGTATGATTCAATATGTAAGCTCAATGTGGTCTAAGATGTCAACTCTCAAATAGATTTACTATCGTTGTAATGAGTGCGTGAGAATGCAAACCTAGATGATCTTTGTATCACAGGATATTCAATCTAAGTGCTTAAACAAAGATATTATCCAAACTTCATATATTTCAATCAACAAGTTTTCTCATTACATATATGTATATGAAGCTCTAGCAATGTATAAGTTTGGTTTGCAAAAAGAGTTTAATCTTTGTATTCAACTATAGATATGAATCAATGAATATTGCAACAAATATTTTCCTCACACAGACAAATATCTCTTTAAGGATTTATCAAGGCAAAGCACACTAGATATTTGAAAGTATTTTGAAATGGTTTTTGCAATCCACACCAAATACAAAACTTCACAAGCTATTGCAATGAATGTGCAATACTTGGAGGTTTAATATAAGTCTTCTTAGGAGCGACTTATTAACAAAGTCCCCTAAAAACACTTGGGTTAGCTCTTAATTAAAATCGTCAAAAACAATTATCGCACTTGGGAGAGCTACCCTAGAAAGCAACAACACCTAAATCACACTTACAAAAATGTTTAAGTGGAAGATCTGGTAAGAATAAGTGTTGGAGGATCAGTAAATGAGTATTATGAACTTTAGGATTTTTAGAGAATTTCTCCTAATCAAAGATTGCTAATCTCATGCCTAATTTTCTCAAATGATCTCATATATATAGGCAAGGGAGAAAATATGACCGTTGAGGACCTATTGGGTATTATTAGAAAAGTTTAATGATGTTGAAAACATTTTAACCCTGTTTAAAAAATATTAACTGTGGTAAAAAATCAGGGCAACCCGAGAGGTCCGGTCGACCAGAAATGTTTCGGTCAACCATGTCTCAAATGGTTTGGTCGACTAAGGAAATATTGAACTAAGGGCACGGTCGACCAGGAGAGGGCGATTTCCTAATTTTCTGAGTTTCGGTCGACCAGGCCATTTTGAACTGGCTGGTTCGGTCGACCATACCGCTAGGAATTCTCCCGAGAACCCTCCGGTCGACCAGTTAGTTGTAGTACAAAAGTGGTCGGTCGACCAGATGGTCAAACTTTTGACCCTAGGGGGTTTCGGTCGACCAGGGCCTTTTGAACTACCTGGTTCGGTCGACCAGGTGGTCAAACTTTTGACCCCAAGGAGTTTCAATCGACCAGGGCCTTTTGAACTACCTAGTTCGGTCGACAGGTGGTCAAACTTTTGACCCAGGGTGTATCGATTGACCAGGCCAAAATTAACTGGCTTGGCTGGTCGACCGAAAGTGCATCGTGTGTGCATTTCGGTCCCATATCAAAACAAAAAAGCCCTATTTAAGTGCCTAACAGATATATGTGAAAGTGTGTGTGTCCTAGGGGCACTTGGGGTCCAATTTGAAGACACCGAAAAATTTCGGTGTCGGTCGATCGTACCCTAAGGTCTTTCTATGGTCATTTTTGGTTTGTATCTGATTTGAGCTTACAAAATAAACCATGCATGTGATGTGTGTGCTTATTAAAAACCGAATACTCTAATTACTACTACAGACCAATATAAATATATTACAATGCTGAATTAAACATTAATCTTCAAGCTTTTCTTGCTTTGTGCACATCTTGATCTTATAACTCTTAGTGCCTACACAAAACCTCAAACACTCATTAGATACAATGAGTATTTGTCATAATCAAAATTGGGCGTGACCAATAAGGTGAACATCAACACTCATCTTTCTTATTTCTATATACCCATTTAGCTTCAATAATTGTATGATCACTTGGCCTAAGAACTAGAGTTCACACTTTACTCCTTTCAAATTGATTAAGTTCTTCTTGCATGGACATCACCCAAGACTCATCCTCAATGTCTTCTTTAATTTTTTTAGGTTCTTCTTGGGATAAGAAAGCAGAATGATTCACTAGACTTCTCAAGAAGGATCCTGTGGCTACACCACAGGATGGTTCACCTATGATTTAATTTATAGGATGATTTCTAATGAATTTCCAATCTCTAGGAAACTCCTCATTTTCATTATCTTCAGATGATTTTTCATTTACTTTAGGGTTTTCACTTGCATTGTTTTCAATAGATAATTTATCTAAGAATTTTCTAATATCAATATCATCTTCATCATCTTTCTTAGAAAATGGATTAGATTCATCAAACACGACATGAATTGATTCAATGACAGTCAATGTTCTTTTGTTTAAAACCCTATATGCTTTACTATTAAGTGCATAACCTAGGAAAATGCCTTTATCAGATTTAGAATCAAATTTTCCTAAGTGTTCATTATCCCTAAGCACAAAGCATTTACAACCAAATACATGAAAATATGAAATATTAGGCTTATGGTTGTTCCACAATTCATAAGGGGTTTTATTAATTGACGGTCTAATCAACACCCTATTCATAACATAACATGTAGTATTTATAGCCTTGGCCCAAAAATATTTAAGTTATGTTCATTCAACATAGTTCTACCCATTTCTTGTAGTGACCTATTCTTTCTTTCTACCACTCCATTTTGTTGAGGTGTCCTAGGTGCAGAGAAGTTTACCCTCTAAGTCACAATAATTTTCTACGCCCTCATTTTTAAATTTTGTGCCTCTATCACTTCTTATATGAGTTATCTTATATCATATTTCATTTTGAATTCTCCTATAGAGTTTGGTAAACTATTCACATGATTCATTTTTATGTGCAAGAAATAACACCCATGTGAATCTAGAAAAGTTATCTACAATTACAAAAGCAAATGATTTACCACCTAGACTTTGCACAGAATTAGGACCAAACAAATATAAATGAAGCATTTCAAGTGGTCTAGTGGTAGATATGAATTTCTTTTTCTTGAAACTAGATTTTATTTGTTTACCCAACTGACATGTATCGCAAATTTTATCTTTTACAAATGACATTTTAGGCAAGCCTTTTACTAGTTCTTTTCTAACAAGTTTTGACAATAAGTCCATGCTAGCGTGTCCTAAACACCTATGCCATAACCAACTAGTTTCATATACAGCAGAAAAGCATGTCACTTGTTGTGAAACTAAGTTATCAAGAGAAGTAGTATAAACATTTTCATGGCGATAGGTAGTAAAAAACACTTTGTGATTTGATTTATTTCTACTATGCATTTATCATTTTCAAAAGACACCTTATATCCTTTATCACACAATTGACTTATGCTTAGTAAATTATGCTTTAGCCCATCAACTAATAAATTATTATCAATAGTAAGAGATAAATCCTTACCAACCTTACCTTCCCCGATAATACGTCCTTTTGCATTGTTGCCGAATGTCACGTATCCTCCTTCCTTGGGAATGATTGATGTGAACTTTCCCTTGTCGTCGGCAATGTGCCGTGAGCACCAGCTATCAAGGTACCACCTATCATTGGAGGAGGACAATCCTAGGCATACCTACAAAATAAGCTAAGTGATTGATGCTGGTCCTTAAATTTTGTTGGGTCTATGGGGGTTAGTAGCTGGATCACCCTTAACTACCCAAACTTTCCTAATTCTCACATGCTTGTTCCTAAGTGGACAATAGAATTGAATATGACCAATTTGTTTGCATTTAAAACATTTTATTCTACACTTAGGGTCATTAGGACGAACATGAGATTTTGATTCACGCGTGAAATGTCCTAAGTAAAGATTAGGTCGTCTACCATTTTCAACACCATTAAAATCAAGACCCTCTTTACTTTAGGAATTTCTTTGGGCACCAAGTAGTTTTTCAAAATTGCGTTTGCCCTCGGTGAATTTAAAAATAATTTTGGAGCTATCCTCCAATTTCCTCTCAAGCTCAGCAATAGTAACATTTTTTCTTTCAAAATGGAAGCATAAGAGGTTTTGGCAATACCAAACAGTTTTGACCAATTTTCATAATTTTTTTAATTGATCCTTTTCTTTGGTCATTTTACTCAATAGTTTAGATACACGAATATATTCAAATTTTATTTCTCCAAACGTAGGCATGCAATCAGAATTACAATCATCAGATGAATAATATGAAGATAATGAATTCGAAGACGACACCTCATCATCGTGTGCCATCAAGCACAGATTAGTGACCTCTGAGTCGTTGTGGTCTGATCCTAAGTCACTGCTGCTTAGTTTGTCCCATGATATCTCAGCCTTCATGGCATTCTTCTTTTTCTTAGCCTCCTTTTTTAGCAGTGGGCAGTTAGGCTTGATGTGCCCAACTTTGTTGCAATTAGCACGTGGGAGCATTTGACTTTTCTTTTCTTTTACTAGACTCTCCCTTCTCAGATGTAAACTCCCTATATTTTCTATATGGCTTTCTATTCTTCCTGAAAAACCTGCTAAATTTTCTAGTTAGAATTGTCATATCATCATCAGTATCAGGTTCGCTGCATTCACTAGATAAGTTAGTGGAGGTTTTTAATGCAGTCACTTTCTTAGCCCTATTATGCTCATTAAGTGTAACGACCTCCCTATAAAATAAATTCTAAAATCTTCTCTACTGTTTTAAATTAAAACAATTTCCTACACAGCAGAAAGCAAATAACATGAAACACAACCTTTTATATATATATATATATATATATATATATATACAATACCAGAGTGTCTAAATATTCCACAAATATTACATATTTCACTGTACTCTCAAGAACTACTCTTACTAATACCAGAGCTAATAAAATTTGAACCCTTAAACACTCACCCTCAAAAAGGGCAGACTAACAGCCCTCTATCTGCGAGCTTGCTCCGCTCGCCCAACTAGCTCACCTGAAAAATAATTGAACACTGAGATGAGCCAAAGCTCAGTAAGACGAAACATGCTATCACTAGTGTGTGGCAACTGAGATGTGGATCTATAAAAATTAATCCGAGATAAGAGTAGAACAAATAACTAAAACTGAAAATGCTAATGCTACATAACATATTATAAAACCTTTAACTACATAATTTAATATGTCAAACTGTATGAAATTACTTTTCATAATAATATTACTATTTTAGAAAAAAAATCTAATAATACTATAATATCTGAGAATATTTCCCTAGATTGTTGTACGTCATGATTTAACCCCTCATGACAGGGTTGTGCGACCCGAAGGCTGGATCTATCCTGGCTGACCTAACAGGGTAAACCACTACTCCTCGGTCAGATCAGCCCTCCTCAACCCATATCTGATGGGGAGTCTGTCCACAACTAGGCACGATTGACCTCATACCACTTACTATCTGAGTTAAGTGGTTGCACTCTAAACTAAATATCTGTATATATGTAGCTACGGTATCGTGCTCTGCTGTCTGATCCATTAGGGTCTGATACTATATAATACGTTTCTATATACAACTAACTGTTTTACCATGATTCTGTAATAACTATATAAACCATGACGCTATAATAATTCGTAGCTATATCAACTGTATTTTTCTGAGATAAATTGTAAATCTACCTATTATGGTGCTATAAAACTGTAAAATCATGGTATTCTGAAAGATACTGTAAATGCATTTCACTGTCTGTATATTCTGTAAAACATATTCCTGAAAATACTGTAAGAACATGTTTTTTATACTGTATTCATACTCTCATTCCACACAATAATTTAAAATATTTTAACATCAATAATAAATTGCACAAATTTCTGCTCTGAATAATAATCTGGTAAAACCATAAACTTCATATTGAAATCATACTAGGTTTTCCTAGCATAGCATGTTTCCCTTACCAAACTGTCAAAAAGCCCCTATCGTATACTGATCCTACACCCGCAGGGCTTCCTATTCCACACCCTGAAAACCACATTTTTTAGAATAGAATATCAATATTTCTTGGCCTACATCATTTCTTACAATTGGAAGAAAGTCAAAAACTGAATAAAAGACCTTACCCTAATTCTGGGGAGAAATTCGACTCAATCCCACCGACGATCTGCCCCAGCAGACTTGAAGAGAACTCCGCCACAAGCATCGTGGTGGCCTCAGATTGTCGATCCAACAACTAACGGAACCGAAATCGAAGAAAAAGGGAGGAAGAACCGTCTAGGAGAGATTTACGCCAGAACTTATGCGTATAAACCAAGTTTAGGCTATTTATACTGCGGCCTTTATTGACGAGCCGCGTCATCTCATTGACGAGATCAATAGACAATTCATCGACGAACCCTGCCCTTCAAAGATGAAATTCAAAGTCGCCCAAACATCCTCTCAGTATTTTCTCATCGATGAGGACCAAGGAAAAATTTTTGGTTATTATCCCCAAAGTGCAATGTCGTCAACGATATCTGCCGTCTCCTTCTGTTTCTTTTTCCATTTCTATCCCTCTTATTATTTAAATACCATTTTTCTTTGAGTCATTACATTAAGTCTCTCATTTATGGCTAATTCATAAGTGATCAGGGAGCCTATCAATTCATCTAGAGTCATGGCCTTAAGGTCTCTACCCTCAACAATGGTCATAACCTTGGCTTCCCAAACAAGAGGTAAGCCCCTAAGGATCTTCCTAATCATCTCATATGTGGGATAGGTCTTTCCTAATGCATGTAGTGAGTTTATGATGTGTGTGAATCTAGTGTACATGCTCTGAATGGACTCACCTACATTCATCCTAAAGGCCCTATACTCACTATTGTTCACATCCCTAGTACCCTCATTTGTGACCTCTAGTTTATCCCATAATTCTTTTGCAGTAGAACATGCCATAGTTTTGTTAAATTCATTTACATCAAGACTACAGTACAAAATATTCATAGCAATGGCATTTAAACTAACAACTTTCATATCCTCATCATCATATTCTTCTTCAATCTTAGGAATTCTGGTCATGCCCTCAGTTTTCATATGGACATAATTTCCCTTGGAGACAATCCTCCACACCTTCTAATCAGTATTCCAAAGGTAGATGCACATCCTCTGTTTCCAGAAGGTGTAATTAACACCACTGAAAATAGGAGGTCGTGTGGAAGATGGTCCCTCAGGGAAAGGGGTTATGGAGCTATGAGTCATATGTGATCTTTTTTGCAAAATAACAGCTAGTCTATGCTACGTGGCTCTAATACCAATTAATAGCTTTACCGTGATCCCAAGAGGGGGGGTGAATTGGTACTTTTAAAATTTAAGCCCTAGGTAAATCTCCTAACAGCAGTATATTAACAACCCTATGGTCAATCTAGTGCAAATAATGTAAATAGTTGTAATATGTACTAGTAATTAAATAAAGTAGTCTAATTAATAACACAAGCACTAGAAAGGAGTAAAGGAAGAGTGACACGCGGAAATGTTATGGAGGTTCATCCAATTGCCTACATCCCTGCCTTGGTTAACAAGCACAAGGATTACCACTATAATTGCTCACTTAAATGGGTGGTGCGGCACCTAAACAAACTAGGTCAATTATCACAGGGCTGACCTCAACCTTTATAACCAATCCTTACTGGGTTGGATTACCGCCCCCTCAGGCCACACCTAGAAATACAACAGTATTTTCTCAATCAAATGGTACAGTGATTATGCTTTCACGTAAAGCAGATATGTACCCAGATACGCACATTCACATACATAACAATGATATGGATATAGTGTAAGCTCGGTGATGTAAATTTTTGTGCAATCAATACTCAATACAATATAATCAGTATGATGCTCAAGTGTGTTCAATACAAGCAATTTCTTGGAATCTAAACAAAGTACTTCAATAGAAAATCAATATTCCAAAGATACGAATCAGATAATCAAACTAGTTCAAGAGAATTTTCTTCAATGTAATGTGCACAAAACTAATTTGAAAATATTTGCTTGTTTGGAAAAAATATTTGCACACCAAAAACCAAGCTATTGGACACTTGCAACAAGATACAAATATCCTAATCTTACTTGGTTTATCCCCACACAAGATTTACAATATGAAAATCTGTGGGATAAACCTAAGCTAAACTCCCCAAAATCAATATCTCAATCACACAAGCAAATGAGAGTATTTAGCAAGATTTAGTAATCACAATCACACAAAATAAGCATTCACAATCTCAGAATATATTAAAGGAATGGAAATTTGAGAGTATTTGGCCAAAGAGTGTATTTTCAAAAGAGAGGATTTTTGGCTAATATACTTGCTAATCTCTTACTAATTTTGCAAATAAGCTCATATTTATAGGCATGGGTAAAATTATAACAGTTTGGGATATGTTGGGAATAATTAAAAAAGTCTCAAATAGTTAAAATGCACTTAGCCCAAATTAACCATGTTTTACCGCGGTTAAAATAATTTTAACCTTTGGGTGGCTGAACCGAGGTTCGATCGCTCGACAAGACTTAGCAATAAAAATCATTTAATTTAGTTTGATCGCCCGATTTTATGTTCGCTAACCCGAATCGAAGTCAATAGCATTGCTTCGTGACTTCGAGTGCCTGGTCCTATATTCGGTGGCCCGAATCCATGTGTTTGGTCGCCCGGGGTTCTTTTTGAACTAAAACAGTCGATCACCCGAGTTGGTGGACTGTCCCTTTCAAGGGGTTCGGGCGTCTGTGGAAGGTATGTACATTATTGGTCAGTCCCCCGAGAGCCTTGGTCAACTATAGAGTTGTCAACAGTTTGGGCACCCGAGGAGTTTTGAACTCTAGGGGTTCGGTCGCCCGAGCTCTCTTAACATCCTGATATTTGTTCAATTTAAGGCACAAATTTAACACTCCTATATATTAAATGATATATGTGTGAGTGTTGGGACCTAGATTCATGCTATGGTCTTATTGAACTTACCATATATCATATATGCATGATGTGCAGGTAAGATAAATACAGACCACATCCTAGGTTACTATTACAGACCCATATTACAAATGTTGAATTTACAAGTACAAAATAAAAGCCTTCAGGGTCTTCTAGTTGCTTCCAATATCATTCCTTGGGATATTCATTTAAGCCTGCACAAACACTTGACAATCATCAAATACCTGAGTATTTGTCATTATCAAAATCGGGTGTGATCTATAAGGTCAACACAATTTCAATATCATACAATATCATGCTCATTCAATATCAAATACTTCTCTCTTCCTTTTGATACATATCTCATGGTTGAATTTTTCAATATCATGCTCATTTTTTGCTCAAACAATACTACTCCCCCTTTTGACATCAATTAAAAAGAGTTAAATATCAAAACAATTAAGTTCAAATGAACATATGAACACACACTTGTAAATATATTTCAATATAATATATATATATATATATATATATATATGGTGTGCTTCCATAATCAAATAGTCATGCATATTTCATATTTGTCATTCATATTGCATATGTGTTGTGACATCTTTGAATTTACAATCAGGCATATGTTATACAACATTCATATTGGCAAAAAATACTTCTAAAGTCAAATTTTTCATTCATAATTCATCATTCAAATACCAAGATCATTGCAATATTTTCAATATCATTACATGCTCATAATTATGTTGTATTGCTTAAATACCAACTGATATATTCATGGATACCAATATACTTCTTAGATACTAATGTTGATGTCATATCATGCACTACTCATAGATTTCAATTTTTCATTTATTCATGTGATCCATCATAAGCATACATGGTCAAGTCATTTCAAAATTCATGTTTCTAAATCATGCTTAATGACTTTATGCTCAGTTTTTCAAAATTTAGTGAGCCATAAATCATTAATATTTTCATTGTCTTTAAAGATTTCAAGATACCAATTTCAAGATATACACATGTAGCATATTGCATATCACATAAGCATGAAGCCTATCATTATCATGTGCATTGTACTATACTTCTGCTTTGATGGTTGTTATGTTGCTCAAAAAAATTTTACCATCATTCAAAAAAACAACAAGAAGAGGAAAGAAACAAGCAAAGCAATCAAGCTAAGTGTTGTGTCATACAACATATCAAAGTACAAACCAAAAAAGATATTAGAGCACATGAAGAGACAAACCCTAAGTCAGTTGACTGACCACTCAAATGGCTCGAGTTTTATAAACGAGCCTAGGGTTTATCTGTCAATCAATCGGCTGACCTCGGGGTTAGTTAGCTGACTGCTCTCTCGTCTAAGAAGACTACTTCAGTCATTCGGCTAACCTCAGTGTCAGTTGGCTGACTGGCCTTTGTTCTAGGAAAAGCAGCTTCAGTCAGTCGGCTGACCTCAGAGTCAGTTGGCTGACAGTATATTTTTCTTTAAGCTTGTCGTTTTAGTTAGTTTCTCTACTATGTAGTAGACCCAACTCTCTTCTAATTGTTATAAATCTATCTTCTGAGAATGGTTTAGTGAAGATATTAGCCCATTGATCATTTGTATTGATGAATTCTAGAATAATGTCTTATTTTTTAACATGATCTCTTAGGAAGTGATGTCTTATGTCAATGTGCTTGGTTCTTTAGTGTGAAATAGGATTTTTAGATATGCTTATCGCACTCCTATTATCACACTTAATTGGTATAGTTGTGTATTTCAAATTGAAATCTTTTAATTGATGTATCATGTATAGTGTTTGCACACAACAACTCCCGGCTTCTACATGTTCAGCCTCAGCAGTTGACAAAGCCATGTGTTGACCTTATAGGTCACGCCCTGGTTTTGATAATGACAAATACTCTTGTATTTAATAAATATCTAGTTCATGTGCAGGTTCATATTAGTATATCATCAATGGCATGTGAAAGCTCAAAAGCTTAAAGACAAACTCTTGATCTTAATTGTAATAATCTTAGTGAAATGTGTCTGTAATAGTAATTAGGGTATTCGGTTTGTAATAAGCACACACATCACATGCATGATTTATTTTGTAAGCTCAAACCAAACCATGAATGAGAAAAAACCATAGAAAGACCTTAGGGTGCACCTTCGGTCGACCGAATCGACCGACACCGGACTTTTTCGGTGTCTTCAAAATTGGACCCCAAATGCCTCTAGGACACTCACACTTTCACATATATGTGGTAGGAACTTACATAGAGCTTTATTGTATCAATACAGGACCGAAATGCACACTTGGTGCACTTTCGGTCGATCGGCCAAAGCAGTTCACTTTGGCCTAGTCGACCGAACCGGCCTTGGGTCAACAGTTTGACCAAGGCCCGGTCAACTAAGCCCTTACAGTTCATTTGACCCCGATTGACCGAACCATCTGGGAGTCAACATTTTGACCTCCCGGTCAACCGACCAACTTTGTCTTCCAACAACCTGATCGATCGAAGGGTCTCGGGAGAATTCCCAGCGGTCTGGTTGGCCGAACCATACAGTTCAAAAAGGCCCGGTCGACCGAACCGCAGAAAATTTGGAAAATCGCCTTGCCTCGGTCGACCGACCACTCAGTTCAAAATACCCCCGGTCGACCGAGCTACTTGAGTCCTGGTCGACCGGACCTCTCGGGTTGCTCCTACTTTTTACCGCAGTTAAATAATTTTAAACAGGGTTAAATTGATTTAAACATCATTAATCTTTTCCAATAATCCCTAATAGGTCCCCAACGGTCAAAATTTTCAGTATGTCTATATATACTCTTTCATTTGGTAGATTAAGCATCGATTAGCAAAAAGGATTAAGAAAATCTCTCTCAAGCAAAAATAATTTTTTTTTATTCCCATTTGCTCATACCTTTCCTAAAAACACTCTAGCTTACTTCTTCAAGTTCAAAATCATTTGTAAATGCTTTGAGTGTATAGTCTAATAGGTTTTGCTCTCATTGTTTAAAGTGTTTGAATCGATTTTTCTCCCGAGAGCATAACCTAAGTTTTCTTAGGAGGCTTTGCTAATAAGCCTACTCTAAGAAGACTTGTGGTAAACTTCTGAGTGTTGCATTATCATTGCAATATCTTTGGAAGTTTGTATTTGTTTTGATTTGCAAAAACATATTTCAAGCTTACTCAAATATCTTGTGGAATTTATTGAACTATTTGTAAAAAGATATTTGTGCTTGTTACACTAATCTTTGTGGTAATATTTATACAAGTATATATATCATTTGCCGAAAACAAAGATTATTTATTTTGCAATCCAAGCATATACACATTCGTATGATTGAGATATTCTCTGATTAATATTCTTGAGACTTGTTTGGTGTTATGTGTAAACATATTTGATTGAATATTTTGAGGTACACAGATTATTATTGACACTCTCGCGTACTTACTACACTGATAGAAAATATAGTTGAGAGTTGAAATATTTAGATCACACAGAACTTACATTATTAAATCATCTGTGGTGTTTGTGTTTGTGCGCATTTGTGGTACAAATCTACTTTATGTGAAAGCACTCTTGTATTGTACCTTTGATTGTATATCTGAGAGATTCCAGGCGTGGCCTGAGGGGGCGATAAATTAACCCGGTAAGGATTGGTGTAAAGGTTGAGGTCAGCCCTATGGTAATTTGACCTGGTTTGTATAGGTGTCGCTCCACCCGTTTAAGTGAGCAAGTTATTGTGATAATCCTTGTGCTGGTTAGCCAAAGCGAGGACGTAGGCAGTTGGCCGAAACTCGATAACATATCTTCGTGTCATCCTCTCCTTACAGCTTTCTAGTGCTTGTATGACTGTTTAAACTACTTTATTTAATTTATGGTATATTTACATTATTTGCACTAGATTGACCCTAAGCTTGTGAACATACTGCTGTTAGGAGGAATACCTAGGAGATAAATTTTAAAATACCAATTCACCCCCCCTCTTGGGATCACGGTAAAGCTAACGCCATGGACTTTTGTTTCTTAGAGAACCAAGAGACTAAAGATCTTCCTAAGAAGTGGCATGTGCCACTTTTACTTTTTCTATCTATTTTACACCCTGCATAGTCCGCATCTGAATAACTAATCATTTCAAAACCGGTGTCCTTAGGGTACCACAGTCCTAAATCCATAGTGCCTATTAAGTATCTTAGGATTCTCTTAATAGTTATTAGATGTGATTCCTTAGGTGCTGATTGAAAACGTGCACACATACACACACTAAACATTATGCCAGGTCTACTAGTTGTTAAATATAGCAGACTTCCAATCATACCTCTATAATACTTTGTGTCTACGGGTTTTCCCTTTTCATCTTTGTCTAGGCTGATGGAGGTACTTATAGGTGTTCCCATGGGTTTACTATTTTCCATACCGAATTTTTGTATCATTTCTTTTATGTATTTGGATTGACTTATAAAAGCCTCATTCTTTGCTTGTTTGGTTTGGAGTCCAAGAAAATAGTTTAATTCTCCCATTATGCCCATTTCAAATTCTTCTTGCATACGTTTTGTAAATTCTTTACATAGATGTTCATTAGTGGCACCAAATATTATATCATCTACGTAGATTTGAATTAAAAGTATGTCAACTTCCATTGTTTTAATGAACAAAGCACTATTAATTTTTCCTCTTGAAAACCCCTTCTCAATTAGAAATTTACTAAGTCTTTCATACCAAGCCCTAGGGGCCTATTTTAATCCATACAAAACCTTAGTTAGCCTAAATACATGATTAGGATTTTCTATATTTTCAAAACCAGGGGGTTGTTCAACATATACCTCTTCATTAATATACCCATTTAAGAATGCACTTTTGACATCCATTTGGTATAACTTAAATTCTTTGTAGGAAGCATAAGCTAACAACATTCTTATAGCCTCCATTCTAGCTACAGGGGCAAAAGTTTCATCATAGTCTATCCCTTCTTCTTGGTTTTACTCTTTAGCTACAAGTCTAGCTTTGTTTCTAATGATTATACCATTCTCATCCTTTTTATTTCTAAATACCCATTTAGTCCCCTATGATCGAATGATTTTCAGGTTTGGGTACTAATTGTAACACTTTGCTTCTTTCAAATTGGTTTAATTCTTCTTGCATAGCAATTATCCAACAATCATCTTTAAGGGTCTCTTCAACATATTTAGGTTCATTTTGAGATAGGAATGCATAGTGATTGCACAGATTCTTTAGAGAAGATCTAGTAGTTACACCTCTAGATGGTTCACCTATAATTTGTTCTTGAGGGTGATCTTTTTTATGCTTCCATTCTTTTGGTAATTCCGGATTTTCTATAAGTTCATCTTTTGGGTTTTCTTCACTTATTTCCTTTTCTTCCTTGATTTCTATCTCATCCTCCTTTTTGAAAATATCATCCTTTTTATCATTTTTGACTTCTCTTGAAAAAGGATTTGATTCATCAAATTCTACGTGAATTGATTCAATTATGGGGAGTGTACTTTTGTTATAGGTTCTATAGACCTTACTATTTGTAGAGTATCCTAGGAAAATTCCTTCATCTGGTTTAGCATCAAATTTTCCTAAGTTATCTTTGTTATTAAGTACAAAACACTTACACCCAAAGACATGAAAGTAAGTTATGTTAGGCCTTCTTCCTTTCCATAATTCATAGGGTGTCTTGTTTAGGTTTGATCTAATAGAAACCCTATTAATTACATAGCAAGCTGTATTTACAGCTTCGGCCCAAAAATGCTTGGGTAAGTTGTTTTCATTAAGCATAGTTCTTGCCATTTCTTGAAGAGTTCTATTTTTTCTTTCCACAACTCCATTTTTTTGTGGGGTACAAGGTGCTAAAAAGTTGTGGCTTATGCCATGATCATTGCAGAATTTTTCAACGCCTCTTGATTCTTAAATCCTCTTCCTTGATCACTTCTTAGATTTGAGACATTATACCATTTCTCATTTTGAAGCTTTTTGCATAGAGTGATTAATGAATTACAAGCTTCCTCTTTGTTAGCTTAAAACAATACTCATGTATATCTAGAGTAATCATCAACAATTATGAAGGCGTATTGTTTTCCTTCCAGACTTTGAGTTCTAGTAGGACCAAACAAGTCTAAGTGTTTGAGTTCTAGGGGTCTACTAGTTGATATATGTTTCTTCTTTTTTGAAGCTTTTCTTGATTTTTTTTCCTAGTTGAGAGGCATCACACACTTTATCTTTGATAAACTTGGTGTTAGGCAAGCATTTAACAAAATTCTTTTTGCAGAATTTAGATACGAGATCCATGCTGGCATGTCCTAATCTTCTATGCCAAAGCCAACTATTTTCATACAGGGCAGCTAAGCAAGTTATATCTTGATAGATCAAGCTATCAAATTTTATGCAATACACATTGTTCATTCTATGTGCAGTGAATAGTCTCTTATAATTCTTAGAATTTTGAATTATGCATTTGTCTTTTTTATAAATTATTTCAAATCCTTTGTCGCTAAGTTTTCTACTTTCTTCTCAAGCTTGTTGGCCTTACAAGACTTAATATTCTTTAATATCCTATTTTGATGCTAACAAACAAGTAGAACTTAAAATGCTTTGCTTAAGTGATGTATTTTCAGGACTCAATGATGAATGCAAGGTTAAAGAATTCATGAAAGCTTGTACTTCAAATAAGGATGATTATATCAAACTAGAGGAATGGATTAAAACTTGAAGATCATGAGAGCATTGATATTAAATAAAAAGCTTCAAGAATAAAAGCCCAAGTGATCAACATGGAAAGCTCAAAGATCAATGAAGCTCAAAGTATGAATTAGTGATGAAAGATCAAAAGAGATAAAGAATTGAAAGCTCACATTAAATTCAGGATCATTGAAGCTCAGCAATAAAGAGAACTAAAAGCAAAGAAGAATCAAATGAGTCTTTAGGACAAGCTTTGCAAGTAATTCAAATATGATTCAAATATGTTCATTTTGCAGCTCATTAGGCAAAGAGACTTAGAGACCTTAGTTTAAGTCTTGGAACATATTTTTTAAAGTTAAACAAGTTAATATTTCAAGATAAATTAAGAAAAGAAGAGAGAAATAAAAAATATCTTGAAATAAGGAATAACTAGTTGACAGACGACTGTCTGTCTATGGACAGACGACTGACATATTAAAGGACTTAATTTAAGAAGACAGAAGTTTGACAGACAACTGTCAGGTACTAGGCATACGACTGCCAGTGACAACTAAGACGACTGGGTGTGTTTTGCCAGCCGACTGCCACTCTTCTATACGTTTTAAAAAATTGAGTTATTCAGTGACAGACGACTACCACCCTAGGGACAGGCAATTGCCACCTTTTTGTTAGTGAAAATTGTACTTGAAATACATGGACAAACGACTGCCAGAGAGCACATAGTTGTCTGGCTCGTGAAAAAATTCAAAATACTCAATGGACATATTTTTAAAATTTAAATTACTTAAGGCCCAAATTAATATAAAACTTGGACCCTACTCCAAGTAAACTTGGGGAAAAAGTTAGAAACCTTTCTACATCTATAAATACCCTCAAGTTACGTTGATTTTAAAACCAAGAGAACGCCAAGAATTCAATTTAGCAATCAAATTTCTCTCAAGCATTCGAAAATTCTAAAGGCTCTCTATTGCTTACATCTTGCACGAAATATACTGAAGTCTTGATGGTTTTCTTACTGAGATTGCGCTTCAAATACTTATTCTTTCATCTATTGAAAGATTCCTATGGTGATAAATCTCTAGAGTTTCAATCTGAATTTCGTATTAAATTTACTTTGAAGTATATTAGTTTCTGAATTGTAGTACAAATCAGCTCTTTGTGTGAGCAATTCTTTGTACACAAATATTTGATTTGTATCTTGTAGGTTGACGATTTCAAGGATTGTTTGGATCGTTGGCTAAGCAAGGGGATATTGCATAGAGAGGCGGGCTCTAGCCTAATTAAGGAGTGACCGAACGAAGGTACATCGTTTGGAGAGGCGGGCTCTAGCCTACTGAAGGAGTGTGTAAAGGTTTGTTCTTCCTGGTAAAGGAATAGGTTTAATGAATCATTCGGTGGTTTGCCAAAGGCGAGGACGTAGGTTGTGTTAAAGCCGAACCTCATAAAACCTTGTGTTCTTCTCTCTTTCCTTCCTTTACTCTTTATTTTCAGCATATTTATATTGCATAGATGGTTTAATTGGTAATCATACAAACTACGTAATTTAGAAGTTAAATAAACTCAAGGTTCAATTTTGGTTTGGGATTGCGGAAACTGAAAGGGAGTACGTTCGTTGATCAAACTTTTTGCAGAAACCTCAAAAGGAAGTACGTTGGTTGGTTAACACCCAAATAAAAATTAACTAAGAGTTTATTTATATTCTAAGTTGTTTGGGATTTGAGTTGTGGATTGTATTGAAGAAACCATTTCATATAAACAGGGCTTGATTCAAATTTATATACCCAGGGCTGACAACAAAAGCTGAAGGTTGGAACTAATATATTGATTAAATTGTGGTTGAATGGTTTAAAGTTTGATATTGATTGGAATGTTTTTATATTTCAAAGAGTGCTGAATCTTGCAAGCTTTCATCAAACTAAATAGTGTTGCAGTTAACTTATACTTGGCAAATCAATTGGTTGTTTCATTGAACCTTGTTTTGGTCATTTGTGTTGTAGTTGTGGATTAAATTTTGTTTTAAATATTTATTGTGCATTTGATAAAACAACAAGAAAACAAGAATTCATTAAAAAGACTTAAAAGAGGTTAAGGATTCTTGAAGAGGATTAAAAGAATTTTTAAAACACAATTCCTCCCCCCCCCCCCCTCTTGGGACTACACCTTACTTTTCAATTGGTATCGGAGCGGGGTTATAGAAAATCTTAATTAGTAGCTATAAAAAGATCCTAGTGGCTCAGTTAGGCATACCTCCCTTTGGAGAGGGACAATCTTCAACTAGGCCACCCATCTTTTGTGGTTTAAACTACACTTTTTTGGAAAAAGAGAATGCAAATATATCTTCAAACTATGAATTGGAAAGCATGGAAGGTTGTTATGGATGGTGACCAAAATTCTTTTTAAATTAATCAATGGAAAACAAGTTCCCAAGGAGAAAATTGATATGACAGACTTAGATCATAAGATGTTGCAAGTTAACTCTAGTGCTACGAATGTTTTATATTGTGCTTTAGATGCTAATGAATTTAATAGAATAATGACTTGCAAATCAGCTAAGGAAATATGGGACAAGCTAGAAGTCACTTACAAAGGCACTATAGATGTTAGGGATAATAGGATCGATATGCTTACAAGTGAATATGAAGCTTTTAAGATGAACTCAGATGAATATATAACTAATATGTTCGCTAGGTTCACTCACATAATAAATTCCCTAAATGCCTTAGGTAAAACCTACACTACTTATGACATGATAAGGAAAATTCTTAGAGGACTGCCACCTAAATGGGAATCAAAAGCCACTGCGATAACTGAAGGAAGAAACCTTAAAAACACTTCTTTAAATGAGTTAATAGGTTCACTCCTCATATACGAAATGGCAATGAATGATAGAAGTGGAAAAACTAAAGCCCAAGAATCAATAGCCTTCAAAGCCTCAAAAGAGAACTCTAGTAGTGAAGAAGAGATAGATGAAGATGAAGTAGCCTTTATATCTAAAAAGCTAACGAAAATTCTAAGGAGGAAAAATAAATTCATAAGAAAATCCAAATCTGAGTCAGATGAAGAAGAAGAAGAAATTAGCAAAAAGAAATCAAAGAATAAAACTCCTACGTGTTATAATTGCAATAAACCTAGACATATAAAACCTGAATGTCAACTATTTAAGAAAGAGTCTAAGAAGAAAAACAAAAAGGCCATGAAAGCCACTATTTGGGACAACATGAGTACAAGTAGTTCAGAAAATGAATCAAGTGACCAAGAGGTTGCTTATACTTGCTTTATGGCATGGGACGATGAGGGAAGTTCCGCATCCAAATCGGTAAATGGTTATAGTAGTGATGAATCAAATTATGAAAGTATGTCATCTTATGATGAATTACAAAATGATTTATTCAAAGTTCATAAGATGCTAATTAAAGTAACTAAACAGAATACTTCATTGAAAAATAAGAATGAAAGTATAATGAAAGAGTTAGAATCTCTTAGAATTACTGAAAGAGAAAAGGATTCAAGAATCAAGAAAATAAAAAGTAAGAATGAAGCTATGACAAAGGAGTTAGAATCTAAAAATCTTGCTGAAAATGAAAAATATTTAAAAATCAAAGAATGAGAATACAAGAATGAAAAGATGATAGAAGACCTTCGATCCCTATCCTCTATAGAATATAAGAAATATGTATATATTTGTGAATTAGAGGATAAAGTAAGAAAATTATCTCAAAAATTAGAGAAATCATTAAAGAAGATTGACGACAAGAAAGAGACAGAGATAAAAGATCTTAAAAATCATATTGAAGATAGAGAAAAGATCATCTATAACTTTACAAAAGAAAAAGCAAACTTTGACAAAGTGATAGGCTCACAAAGGATGACCTTAAACAAAGAAGGTATTGGATTTAATGGGATTGAAAATAAAAAGAAAAAGAATCTTTACATGGGTTATTTTTCAAAAGAATCCAAAAATTATGCTAGCACATCTTCTAATGCCTACACTAACACTATATGTTATCAATGTAAGAAAAAAGGGCATATAAAGTTTGAACGTCCATTTAAGAGGAAAGATGTGAAGACTAAACAAGTTTGGAAAATTAAGGAAACATAATTTATTAAACCAACCGGACCCAAGAAAGTATGGGTACCAAGATGAAAGACGAGTTCATAAACGAAAAACTCCATGGATTAAGTCATTCCCCTTTAAAAATTGAGAAAGTAACTTAATTCATGATCAACAAACGAACTAGTTGAAATAGAAAAACTTAAAGATGAGTTTAAGAGCTTATTATAACAAATTCAAAATGGCATTGTTGGCAAACATCATAAGATTTTTTTTACAAGGCTTAACTTAAGAAAATATCAAATTGAGCTTATTACATAAGCACCTTGATTAAGAAAAATATATTTGAGAATGAAAGCCTATATGCTTCATGCTTACATGCCTATATGATATGCTATATGCTACATTTGTATGACTTGACTTATATTGATAATTTATGGCTCACTATGTTGAAAATTTGAGCATGAGATTATTTTTTATATGAGATTAATTTTTAACCATACATGCTATTAATGAATCACATGGATAAACTTACTGCTCTTTATATTGATATCTATGAGCTATGAAAGATATAATAGTTATATTGATATCTATGAGCTATGAAAGATATAATAGTTACATTGGTATCCATGAGCTATGCATGATGTGATAATGATTTTGGTATCTATAAAGTACTTTGGTATCCATGAATATTTTAATTGATATCAAAATTTAAAAGCTCACTTGGTATCACAATCTAAAAGCTAAATTTGTTTTTGAGCATGACAGGTATGATTATATCTATGAGCATGGTATGACATTGATAATATTGGCATAATATTGATATTTGATACATGATGTAAATCAATGTTTTGAAACATGAGATGATAAAAGCATAATTGGTAACAAAACTGAATGTGTTGAATTCAGGGGGAGTGTATTGACTTGTTGCTTATACTATAATCGTTTCCCTATTAATCAATTGATATCATGAATTCAATTTTAAATTGGTATCATAAAATCAACAATTGGTATCTTGAATAATGTCAAAGGGGGAAAAAGTTGTTAGTAAAGATGTTACAACTCATATACATGACTATTAAAACACACTACACATGCTACATTAAAAAATAATAAATTGAGTGTGTACACATGTTTGATATGCATGTTTGATGATATGCTCAAAATGTGATTTTATTTGAACTTAATCATTTTGTTTATCTTTTTGATTGATGTCAAAAGGCGGGAGAAGTTTTAAGCAAAAATTGAGCATGGTATTGCAAAAATTGAGCATGAACATAATATATATCAAAAGAAGGAGAAATATTTGATATTGTTTCATAAAGTTGAACTTGAATGAAGTGATGAGCATGATTGTAAAAGAGTTTTTGAAATTGATATTGATGTTGCAAATATTGTTAAGATGATACTTATTGAAAGGGAGAGTCCTTTTAAGGCTCACTCCAATTTTTACTTCGTATTTGTCATCATCAAAAAGGGGAAGATTGTTGGCCTTACAAGGCTTAATATTCCTTAATATCCTTTTTTGATGCTAACAAACAAGTAGAACTTAAAATGCTTTGTTTAAATGATGTATTTTCAGGACTCAATGATGAACGCAAGGTTAAAGAATTCATGAAAGTTTGTACTTCAAATAAGGATGATTATATCAAGC
Organism: Malania oleifera; assembly: GCF_029873635.1. NCBI lineage: Eukaryota > Viridiplantae > Streptophyta > Magnoliopsida > Santalales > Ximeniaceae > Malania > Malania oleifera. The sequence continues at coordinate 42,993,246 of NC_080428.1, read as the reverse complement.
TTGAGGTATGGATTAAAACTTGAAGATCATAAGAGCATTGATATTAAAGAAAAAGCTTCAAGAATAAAAGCTCAAGTGATCAAGATGGAAAGCTCAAAGATCAATGAAGCTCAAAGTCTGAATTAGTGATGAAAGATCAAGAGAGATAAAGAATTGTAAACTCACATCAAATTCAATATCATTTGAAGCTCAGCAATAAAGAGAACTCAAAGCAAAGAAGAATCAAATGAGTCTTTAGGACAAGCTTTGTAAGCACTTCAAATATGATTCAAATATGATTTTTCATTTTGAAGCTCATTAGGCAAAGAGACTTAGAGACCTTAGTTTAAGTCTCGGAACATATTTTTCAAAGTTAAACAAGTTAATATTCCAAGATAAATTAAGAAAAGAAAAGAGAAATCAAAAATAACTTGAAATAAGGAATAACTGGTTGACAGACGACTGTCTGTCTATAGACAGACGGCTGACATATTAAAGGACTTAATTTAAGAAGACAGAAGCTTGATAGACAACTGTCAGGTACTAGGCAGATGACTACCAATGACAATTGAGACGACTGGGTGTGTTTTGCTAGCCGACTGCCACTCTTCTATACATTTTAAAAAATTGAGTTGTTCAGTGACAGATGACTGCCACCCTGAGGACAAGTGACTGCCACCTTTCTGTTAGTGAAAATTGTATTTGAAATACATGGACAGACGACCACAAGAGAGCACAGAGTCGTCTGGCTCACGGCAAAATTAAAAATACTCAATAGACATACTTTTAAAATTTAAATTACTTGAGGCCCAAATTAATATAAAACTTGGACCCTACTCCAAGTAAACTTGGGGAACAAGTTAGAAACCTTTCTACATCTATAAATACCCTCATGTTACATTTATTTTAAAACCAAGAGAACACCAAGAATTCAATTCAGCAATCAAATTTCTCTCAAGCATTCTGAAATTCTAAAGGCTTTCTATTGCTTGCATCTTGCACGAAATATACTGAAGTATTGATGGGTTTCTCACTGAGATTGCGCTTCAAATACTAATTATTTCATCTATTGAAAGATTCCTACGGTGATAAATCTCTAGAGCTTCAATCTGAATTTCATATTGAATTTACTTTGAAGTATATTAGTTTCTGAATTATAGTACTAATTAGCTCTTTGTGTGAAAAATTCTTTGTACACAAATATTTCATTTGTATCTTGTAGGTTGACGATTCCAAGGATTGTTTGGATCGTTGGCTAAGCAAGGGGATATTGCATAGAGAGGCAGGCTCTAGCCTGATTAAGGAGTGATCGAACGAGGGTACATCGTTTGGAGAGGCGGGCTCTAGCCTACTGAAGGAGTGCATAAAGGTTTGTTCCTCCCGGTAAAGGAATAGGTTTAGTGAATCCTTTGGTGGTTTGCCAAAGGCGAGGACGTAGGCTATGTTGAAGCTGAACCTCATAAAACCTTGTGTTCTTCTCTCTTTCCTTCCCTTACACTTTATTTTCAGCATATTTATATTGCGTGGATGGTTTAATTGGTAATCATACAAACTACGTAATTTAGAAGTTAAATAAACTAAAGGTTCAATTTTGATTTGGGATTTCGGAAACTAAAAGGGAGTACGTTGGTTGATCTAACTTTTTTCGGAAACCTCAAAAGGAAGTACATTGGTTGGTAACACCCAAATAAAAATTGACTAAGAGTTTATTTATATTCTGAGTTGTTTGGGATTTGAGTTGTGGATTGCATTGAAGAAACCATTTCATATAAACAGGGCTTGATTCAAACTTATATACCCAGGGCTGATAACAAAAGCTGAAAGTTGGAACTAATATATTGATTAAATTGTGGTTCAATGGTTTAAAGTTTGATGTTGATTGGAATGTGTTTATATTTCAAAGAGTACTGAATCTTGCAAGCTTTCATCAATCTAAATAGTGTTGCAATTAACTTATACTTGGAAAATTAATTAGTTGTTTGATTGAACATTGTTTTGGTTATTTGTGTTGTAGTTGTGGATTAAATTTTGTTTTAAATATTTATTGTGTATTTGATAAAACAATAAGAAAACAAGAATTCATTAAAAAAAGACTTAAAAGAGGTTAAGGATTCTTGAAGAGGATTAAAAGAATTTTTAAAAACCCAATTCACCCCCCGCCCCCCTCTTGGGACTACACCTTACTTCGTATTCACTAGTTAACATGTTAATTCTACCGTCCATAACATCCACCGTGCCTTTATAGGTTACTTCTAATTTATCCCAAATTTCTTTAGTTGTTTTACACACCATTACTCTATTGAATTCATTTGCATCAAGTGCACAATATAGGGCATTTATTGCACTAGAGTTAATTTGCAGCATTTTGTAATCTAATTCAATTAGTTCTTTATCTTCTTTAGGTACTTATTTTACATCTACTAGTTTAGTAGGGATCAGATTTCCATTTGTGACAACATTCCATGCCTTCCAAACCATTGTTTGAAGGTAAATTCTCATTCGTTGCTTCCAAAAGGTGTAATTTAATCCACAAAAAATGGGTGGTCTAGTTGAGGATTGACCCTCACCAAAGGGAGCAACTCCTATTTGTGCCATCTAGGTATTTATATAGCTACTGGTTATGATTTTCTATAACCTCAGTCCGATATCAATTGAAACCTAAGGTGTAGTTTCAAGAGGGGGGGTGAATTGGGTTATTCAAAAATTCCTTAGAGTCTTTTTAAGTGTTCTTGACTTTTTATAACCTTTTAAAGACCTCTTATATTCTTGTTGATTAGGAAATTCACACAAACATTTACTTCTTCTATTCAATCCACAACCACAACATACAACACCAATTGATTAACTGTCCAAATCAAACAAACACAACACAAGCAATCAATATTTGCTTTGCAATATTCAGCAGCCCTGTATGTGAATGTGTAAGTCTTGTATGTGACCTTTGAACTTTAAGATAACATCCAATCACTTTTTCATAACTAGAATTGAAATAAACCTTCAGCAAATAGGTTTTGGGTTGTTAACCAATCAACGTACTCCCTTACGGTTTCCGCAAAAAAATAATTAACCAACGTACTCCCTTTCGGTTTCTGCAAGCCCCCAAGAAAAAATTAGGCTTTGGTTCATTTAATTTCCAATTCACCCCCCACCCCCTCTTGGAAAGCTCAAAGATCAATTAAACTCAAATTCTGAATTAGTGATGAAAGATCAAGAGAGATAAAGAATTGAAAACTCACATCAAATTCAGGATCATTGAAGCTCATCAATAAAGAGAACTCAAAGCAAAGAAGAATCAAATGAGTCTTTAGGACAAGAGTTGAAGTACTTCAAATATGATTCAAATATGATTTTTCATTTTGAAGCTCATTAGGCAAAGAGATATAGAGACCTTAGTTTAAGTCTTGGAACATATTTTTCAAAGTTAAACAAGTTAATATTCCTAGATAAATTAAGAAAAGAAGAGAGAAATCAAAAGTATCTTGAAATGAGGAATAACTGGTTAACAGATGACTATCTGTCTATGGACAGACGGTTGACAATTAAATGACTTAATTTAAGAAGACAGAAGCTTGACAAACAACTATCAGGTACTAGACAGATGACTGTCAATGACAATTGAGACAACTGGGTGTGTTTTGCCAGCCGACTGCCCCTCTTCTGTATGTTTTAAAAAATTGAGTTGTTCAATGACAAATGACTACCACCCTGAGGACAGGTGACTACAACCTTTCTGTTAGTGAAAATTGTTTTTGAAATACATGGATAGATGACTGCCAGAGAGCACATAGTCGCCTGGCTCGCGGCAAAATTCAAAATACTCAACGGACATATTTTTAAAATTTAAATTACTTGAGGCCCAAATTAATATAAAACTTAGACCCTACTCCGAGTAAACTTGGGGAACAAGTTAGAAACCATTCTACATCTATAAATACCCTCAAGTTACATTAATTTTAAAACCAAGAGAACACCAAGAATTCAATTCAGCAATCAAATTTCTCTCAAGCATTCTGAAATTCTAAAGGCTCTCTATTGCTTAGATCTTGCACGAAATATACTGAAGTCTTGATGGTTTTCTCCCTAACACTATGCTTCAAATACTAATTCTTTCAACTATTGAAAGATTCCTATGGTGATAAATCTCTAGAGCTTCAATTTGAATTTCGTATTGAATTTACTTTGAAGTATATTAGTTTCTAAATTGTAGTACTAATCAGATCTTTGTGGGAGCAATTCTTTGTACACAAATATTTGATTTGTATCTTGTAGATTGACAATTCCAAGGATTGTTTGGATCGTTGGCTAAGTAAGGGGATATTGCTTAGAGAGGCAGGCTCTAACCTAATTAAAGAGTGACCGAATGAGGGTACATTGTTTGGAGAGGCGGGCTCTAGCCTACTAAAGGAGTGTGTAAAGGTTTGTTCAGCCTGGTAAAGGAACAAGTTTAGAGAATCCTTTGGTGGTTTGCCAAAGGCAAGGACGTAGGTTGTGTTGAAGCCGAACCTCGTAAAACTTTGTGTTCTTCTCTCTTTCTTTCCCTTAATCCTTATTTTCAACATATTTATATTACATGGATGGTTTAATTGGTAATCATACAATATACGTAATTTAGAAGTTAAATAAACTCAAGGTTCAATTTTGATTTGGGATTGCGGAAACCGAAAGGGAGTACGTTGGTTGATCAAACTTTTTGCGAAAACCTCAAAAGGAAGTACGTTGGTTGGTTAACACCCAAATAAAAATTAACTAAGAGTTTATTTATATTCTGAGTTGTTTGGGATTTAAGTTGTGGATTGCATTGAAGAAACCATTTCATATAAACAGGGCTTGATTCAAATTTATATGCCCAGGGTTGACAACAAAAGCTAAAAGTTGGAACTAATATATTGATTAAATTGTGGTTAAATGGTTTAAAGTTTGATATTGATTGGAATATGTTTATATTTCAAAAAGTGTTGAATCTTGCAAGCTTTCATCAATCTAAATAGTGTTGCAGTTAACTTATACTTGGCAAATCAATTGGTTATTTCATTGAACCTTGTTTTGGTCATTTGTGTTGTAGTTGTGGATTAAATTTTGTTTTAAATATTTGTTGTGTATTTGATAAAACTACAAGAAAACAAGAATTCATTAAAAAGACTTAAAAGAGGTTAAGGATTCTTGAAGAGGGTTAAAAGAATTTTTAAAACCCAATTCACCCCCCCCCCTTCCCTCTTGGGACTACACCTTACTTTGTATTCACTAGTTAACATATCAATTCTACCATCCCTAACATCTATCGTGCCTTCATAGGTTACTTCTAATTTATTCCAAATTTCTTTAGCTGTTTTACATGTCATTACTCTATTGAATTCATTGCATCAAGTGCACAATATAGGGCGTTTATTGCACTTGAGTTATTTTGTAGCATTTTGTAATCTGATTCGATTAGTTCTTTATCTTCTTTAGGTACTTATTTTCCATCTACTAGTTTAGTAGGGATCAGTTTCCCATTTGTGACAACATTCCATGCCTTCTAGTCCATCGTTTGAAGGTAAATTCTCATTTGTTGCTTCCAAAAGGTGTAATTTAGTCCACAAAAAATGGGTGGTATAGTTAAGGATTGGCCCTCACCAAAGGGAGCTACTCCTATTTGTGCCATCTAGGTCTTTATATAGGTACTTGTTATAATTTGCTATAACCTCGCTCTGATACCAATTGAAACCTAAGGTGTAGTCCCAAGAGGGGGGGTGAATTGGGTTTTTTAAAAATTCCTTAGAGTCCTTTTAAGAGTTCTTGACTTTTTACAACCTTTTAAAGACATCTTATATTCTTGTTGATTAGGCAATTCACACAAACACTTACTTCTTCTATTCAATCCACAACCACAACATACAACACCAATTGATTAACTGTTCAAATCAAACAAACACAACACAAGCAATCAATATTTTCTTTGCAATATTCAACAGCCAGATATGAATGTGCAAGTCCTGTACTTGGCCTTTGAACTTTAAGATAATATCCAATCAGGTTTTCAAAATACGAATTTAAATAAACCTTTAGCTAATAGGTTTTGGGTTGTTAACCAATCAATGTACTCCCTTACAATTTCTGCAAAAAATTGATTAACCAACGTACTCCCTTTCGATTTCCGCAAGTCCAAGAACAAATTAGACTTTGGTTTATTTAATTTCCAATTCAAGCCTGCCCTCTTGAAAAGCGCAAAGATCAATGAAACTCAAAGTCTGAATTAGTGATGCAAGATCAAGAGAGATAAAGAATTGAAAGCTCACATCAAATTCAAGATCATTGAAGCTCAGCAATAAAGAGAACTAAAAGCAAAGAAGAATCAAATGAGTCTTTAGGACAAGCCTTGTAAGTAATTCAAATATGATTTTTCATTTTGAAGCTCATTAGGAAAAGAGACTTAGAGACCTTAGTTTAAGTCTTGGAACATATTTTTCAAAGTTAAACAAGTTAATATTCCAAGGTAAATTAAGAAAAGAAGAGAGAAATCAAAAATATCTTGAAATGAGGAATAACTGGTTGACAAACGACTGTCTGTCTATGGATAAACAACTGACATATTAAAGGACTTAATTTAAGAAGATAGAAGCTTGATAGACGATTGTCAGGTACTAGATAGATGACTGTTAGTGACAACTAAGACGACTGGGTGTGTTTTTCCAGCCGACAGCCACTCTTCTATATGTTTGAAAAAATTGAGCTATTCAGTGACAAACGACTGCCACCCTGAGGACAGGCGACTTCCACCTTTCTGTTAGTGAAAATTGTATTTGAAATACATGGACAGACGACTTCCAGAGAGCATACAGTCATCCAGCTCGCGGCAAAATTCAAAATACTCATCAGACATATTTTTAAAATTTAAATTACTTAAGGCCCAAATTAATATAAAACTTGGATCCTACTCCAAGTAAACTTGGGGAACAAGTTAGAAACCTTTCTACATCTATAAATACCGTCAAGTTACATTGATTTTAAAACCAAGAGAACACCAAGAATTCAATTCAGCAATCAAATTTCTCTCAAGCATTCTGAAATTATAAAGGCTCTCTATTGCTTACATCTTGCACGAAATATACTGAAGTCTTGATGGTTTTCTCACTGGGATTGTGCTTCAAATACTAATTCTTTCATCTATTGAAAGATTCCTACGGTGATAAATCTCTAGAGCTTCAATATGAATTTCGTATTGAATTTACTTTGAAGTATATTAGTTTCTAAATTGTAGTACTAATCAGCTCTTTGTGTAAGCAATTCTTTGTACACAAATATTTGATTTGTATCTTGTGGATTAATGATTCCAAGGGTTGTTTGGATCATTGGCTAAGCAAGGGGATATTGTTTAGAGAGGCAGGCTCTAGGCTAATTAAAGAGTGACTGAACAAGGGTACATCGTTTGGAGAGGCGGGCTCTAGCCTACTAAAGGAGTGTGTAAAGGTTTGTTCCTCCTGGTAAAGGAACAGGTTTAGTGAATCCTTTGGTGGTTTGCCAAAGGCGAGGACGTAGGCTGTGTTGAAGCTGGACCTCGTAAAACCTTGTGTTCTTCTCTCTTTCTTTCCCTCACTCTTTATTTTCAGCATATTTATATTGCGTGGATGGTTTAATTGGTGATCGTACAAACTACGTAATTTAGAAGTTAAATAAACTCAAGGTTCAATTTTGATTTGGGATTGCGGAAACCGAAAGGGAGTACGTTGGTTGATTAAACTTTTGCAGAAACCTCAAAAGGAAGTACGTTGGTTGGTTAACACCCAAAGCAAAATTAATTAAGATTTTATTTATATTCTGAGTTGTTTGGGATTTGAGTTGTGGATTGCATTAAAGAAACCGTTTCATATAAACAAGGCTTGAGTCAAATTTATATACCCAGGGCTGACAATAAAAGCTGAAAGTTGGAACTAATATATTGATTAAATTGTGGTTGAATGGTTTAAAGTTTGATATTTATTGGAATGTATTTATATTTCAAAGAGTGCTAAATCTTGCAAGCTTTCATCAATCTAAATAGTGCTGCAATTAACGTATACTTGGAAAATCAATTGGTTGTTTCATTGAACCTTGTTTTGGTCATTTATGTTGTGGTTGTGGATTGAATTTTGTTTTAAATATTTATTGTGATAAAACAACAAGAAAACAAGAATTCATTAAAAAGACTTAAAAGAGGTTAAGGATTCATGAAGAGGATTAAGAGAATTTTTAAAACCCAATTCACCCCCCCCCCTCTTGGGCAAGTTTACTCTCTCTTTCTTCTCTATTTTGAAAAACTCTTTTTGGGAGAAAATCTTCTTGAATTAATTTTTGAAAGGCTTGAGCACATATTTACATTCATATATATTGTACTTGAAAGCCCTCTTGCATTTTGTTTTTCAAAAGTCAGTCTTTATTTGTAAAAATCATTTTGAGAGAAAACCCTCTGTCCTCCTACTCTTTTATTGAAAAATATTTTATTGGAGAAAATTTATGTTGAGGTTAAATCTTTTGAGCTTCTATCATACATATTTTCTTAAAGATTATATACTCTCATTCTACTTGAAAAATATTTTTTAGAAAAATATCCATACTTTATTGAGCTTCAATTCATATCTTATGAGAGTGCATTAAGGATTTCATGTGTACATCTCAGCTTATTCAAGATGCATTCATTTGTACAAAAAATTTTATTCAAATTTATATCCCTGCAGTTTGGGTAGTGAACTGTGTCTAGGCGTGGGGTATCGCCTAAAGATGAGGGCTCCATCGTGTAAGGAGTAGTTGTAAAGGAGGACTCTACCCTGTAAGGAGTATTGTAATCTGCGTTGCTCCGCCCGGTAAGAAAGCTGGTTAGTGTAATTCTCAAGCTGGTTGGCTTGAGGCGAGGACGGAGGTAGGTACAGTCGGACCTCATAAAAATATTGTGTTTGCTTCCTCTCCCTTCTCTATTAATTTTCAACACATGTATGATTATATTTGATTTATTGTGAATATTGTGCATGATTCAAACATTTGTATCTTAATTCTTGTGGTATTTTTTATTGTATAGAAAGATCTTAGGTTGTGTAATACTGGTTGTGTTTATAAAATTAGGGCATACTTGACGTACAATTTTAAATACCCAATTCACCTCCCCCTCCCCTCCCCTCCCCTCCCCTCTTGGGAATATACCACAAATCACAAATTCCTTTGGACTTAGAAAATCTATACATAGACTCACACTATCTTTTTCATTTTGTTTTCCTTGTTCTTCTTCATGCAATATAATTATAATAGCAACTGTAGTTGTTCCGATTTTAGTACTTCCGAAGACAATCAAAGTCAACTGGTGCGGCAAAAGTAGAAGGGGCCTATTGATCTTCAAATTGTCTCCTTCCCATCTCAAGATTGGATATAACTGAAGAAATTTCTGTGTTTACTTTAGTGGATAAACCTATTTCCTATGAAACACTAACTATGTCTCTCTTTGATGCTTGATTTTCAAGCAAAGCATTGAGATATGCCTAGTCTTAGATTGAAAGAGACTATGGGTATTGCCAACTCCCTGGAATTGGGATTCCTTAAACGGGGTAAGGGGGATTCTCGATGGAAATTCTCAGGATAATATATGAAGGGTTCAAACAAACGGTGAAAAAAGGATTGCTGAAACAGTCAATCATCTTTTATTGGTTTCTCTCGACATCCGTGAGGTTGGAGAAGAAACACACACGTGTTGATTCGGTCAAGAACGATTTTGTTTTTGTCGCTGCGGGGTAAAGAATCATTATTGGTGGTAGAAAAAGTAAAAGGAGAGAGTGAGAAATAAATTGAGAGAGAGAGAGAGAGAGAGAGAGAGAGAGAGAGAGAGAGAGAGAGAGAGAGAGAGAGAGAGAGAGAGAGAGAGAATGGAGAGTTAGAGAAATAAAAAAAGTTACAAAAAAAAGAGTAAATAAGAGTTAAGTGGTAGGAAATGAAAAGAGAAAAATTTAGGATACATTTACTTGGGTAAAAAAATTTTTTTTTTTAATTTGGTTTTTATAAGTAAAAAAAAAAAAAGAGGAGAGAGTGAAAAATAAGTGGAGAGAAAGGAAAAGAGAAAAATTTAGAATTTGTTTAGGAGTGTAAAATAAAAAGAAAAAAATAAAAGAGGAGAGAAAAAAAAAAAGGATAGAGTGAGAGATAAGTGGAGAGAAATGAAAAGAGAAAAATTTAGGATCCGTTTAGCTGTGTAAATTTTTTTTTTCTTTTTATAAGTAAACAAAAAAAAAAAAAAAAAAGAGGAGAGAGTGAGAAATAAGTGAAGATAAATGAAAAGAGAAAAAAAAAAGAGTTTAGAGATAAAAAGTTTTAAAAAAAGGGTGAGAGATAAAAAGTATTAAAAAAAAATTAGAGAGTGAGAGATAAGTGAAGAGAAATGAAAAGAGAAAAATTTAGGATTCATTCAGTTGTGTAAAATAAATTTTTTTTTTTTTTGTTTTAGTTTTTATAATTAAAAAATAATAATTGAGTGAGAAATAAGTGGAGAGAAATGAAAAGAGAAAAATTTATGATTCATTTAGTTTTGCAAAATAATTTTCTTTTTTTTGTTTTAATTTTTATAAGTAAAAAAAAAAAAAAAAAGATGAGAGAATGAGAAATAAGTGGAGAAAAATGAAAACAGAAAAATTTATGATCCGTTTAGCTATGTAAAATAATTTTTTTTGTTTTATTTCTTTAAATAAAATAATAATATAAAAATATGATTAAAATCATTAAATTTCAAAATAATGCACATTAAAAAATTATTATACTAAAAAAAATTATTATAGTTATTTTACTTAATTGTTATAATTTCAAATTTTAATTTACAAGAAAAAAATTTACTAGATATAAAAATTTTAAAAATTATAAAAAAAAATTATAATTAGCTTTATTATTTTTTTTTATAATTTATGTATTTTTTATTCCAATTAAATATGCACCAAACATTATGTTAGTGTAATGCCTATTTTTAAATGTGTCATAACATTTTTCCATTACTCAAGTCATTCTTTCTTGGGCTCTAAGTAAATTATTTTAACTTTACCATCCCTTTAGACTTAGAAAATCTATACACAGACCCACACTATCTTCTTCATTTTTTTTTTCCCCTTCTTCTTCATGCAATATAATTATAATAGCAACTGTAGTTGTTCTGATTTCAGTAGTTTCAGAGACAATCAAAGTCAAATGGTGCAGCTGAAGTAGAATGGGGCCTCTTGATCTTCAAATTTCCTCCCCATCTCAAGATTGGATATAACTAAAGAAATTTATGTGTTAATGTAGAGACCCAAAAAATTATAGTATTTAAATAATACAAGATGGGATGAAAAGGAAAGTAAAAAAAAAAGATATTGCAAGGTTCGTCGATGAACCCTCCGATTTCGTCGACGAACTCACTATTCAATTCGTCGCATGCCACATGTCTAGTCGACGAGAAATTACCGAGAGGGCTATTGCAGGGTCTGAAATTCGTCGACGATAAATAAGTGTTTGTCAACGAACTCTCTCTTGACTTCGTCGACGAAGTGACATGTCTCGTCGACGAAGGCAAGTGTATACATAGTTCAAACTCATATTTCTAGCATGAAATCTTGCATGCAACCCTCCTCTCTCTCTGTACATTTTGTCCTCCAACCCTTCTCTCTAGAATTTTGGGCTGGTTCTTCGTCAATTCGACGATCTGAAACTGCCACGTCACTCCTAAGAAGATTCTCTTCACATCTACTGGAGTAATTTGTAGGTCAAGCCAACTTGGGAACCATCCCAAAATTTGGGTAAGTTAGTTAATTTTAGTTTTATTAGGTTTTTGGTGTTTCTGGACTAAAAAGAATATGTTAGGGAAGATAATATTGAAATTTTGTTAGGAAAATATCAATTTCAGGGTGTTGAGCTGAGGGACATACAAGTGTAAGTTGGGTATTTTGTGGGCTTCCCAGTAAGCCAGGTAAGAGGATAAATTAAATCATAATTTCCATAAAATTATTTATTAATATTCAGCTTTTATTTTCAAGGAAATTATGTATGTTGTAGAACTGAGTTTGGGAATACTGTTGTTAACAGGGAAACAATTTAAACACAATTCAGCAGGGATTATGATTTTGTGTAAATTTTATGAATAGAACAATATACACTTTCATGTGGCATGGGTATGAAATTCTATCATTTTATGTAATATCAAAATATTATGTTTTCGGAATAAGCATGTTATTACTGTTTTTCAGGAAAATATTAAAATGGTACAAGGATTACAATCTATGAGTTTTATATGAAATGTCGACGTAAGGGCCGTGGTTTTATATGATATGTCAAGGTAAGGGCCGTGATTTTTTATGATATGTCGGCGTAAGAGCCATGGTTTTATATGATATGTCAACGTAAGTGTCGTGGTTTTTATATGACATGCTATGCCGACGTAAGGGCCATGATTTACAAGATACAAAATGCCAACGTAAGGGCCGTGAATTTTATATGATATGTTATGCAAAATTTTATGAAAATATTATCACAACAGATATTATTATGAAATAGTCATGTATCATTATTTAGAAATATACTATATGTTAGCAGAACCCGAATGGCTTGGTTTAGGCTTTCATGAAGCACGGTACCGTAGCTATATGATCATGATCATGTATATATTAGTGCTACCACTTATCGTAAGGGGCAGTGGGAGATCGGTAGTCGATGTGGTTTTATGGTAGTACAGGCGTCCCTCTGGTGTCCAAACCAGGAGGGGTAGACCCATCATACTTACAAACTTATGTTGATCTAACGTGGTCGGTCAGCCATTGCTAGGTCCCTCTTTTAGGCCGCACAACCTAGTCATGTGGGGGTAAGACATGACACCAGCCAACTATCCATCCAGGGTGTTATTTCATGTACTGTTATATATATATATATATATATATATATATGATGATTTCATGTATAGAAACTCAGTATGTTATACCATGTTATTATAAATTATGTTTTAAACAGATATGATACAGACAGTTCTACCACATATGATTTATGTACTGTTATATGTATAACACGAAAATACTCATGTTGCCACACACTGATATTAGTTTATTTTACTTACTGAGAGGTGTCTCACCCCAGCTATATAAACATTTCAGGAGCCCCGGATAGAAGAGCAGATAAAGCTCCGCAACGTTAGAGGTTGCTTGTTCTACCCTGTCAAAAGGGTAAGCCGTTATGCTAGGGTCTGATGGATTTTTGGGTTATGACCCTGGGGCACTTTTGGGTTATTTATGTGTGTATGTATATAATAGTTTTAGTAAAACTTTGGTATTGTGTTGGTTGGGTGATTTGATATGTAAATGATTTTAAATTTCCAGCTGCTTAGGTATCTGAGTTGTATTTTGGGTATATCTCTGGTACCCATGGGTCCAGGTTGATTATGTTATTGAGTGGTACAGGATTATTATATTGAATTTTATTATAAAATAAATAAATTGGTAAATTAGGCAGGTCTTTACAGTTAACTTCAGTGGATAAACCTGTATCCTGTGAAACACTAACCATGTCCCTCTCTAATCCTTGATTTTCAAACAACGCATTGAGATATGCCTTGTAATTCCCTGAAGCCAAAATAAGGGTCTCGAGTGTTATTTTAAGAACACCTCTGATACCACCTCGTGACGCCCCAAACCCGCCAAGTGGGGCCTAGGTGCCACGTGTTCCATTTACCTGAACCTGGCTTTGAATTAGTCACACAGCGGAAATAATAACAACTCCTCAATAAAATATACCAGAGTTTCTATATCTATATACATCTCAAAAACATAACCCAACATCTAATATTAACAAACATCCATAAATATCTCTGAAAACATAAACAAACCCAAAAGAGAATATACATATCCAACAGTCCATACCCTCTCTCTATCTCTCTTTCTCAGAATGTTTCAACAACCTGAGCTCTCTAACCTCGATTCCGCAAAGGTCCTGAAAAGATGAAATTCAACTATCGGGTGAGACACATCTTAGTAAGGATGGAATACATTAAATCGGCGTGTGACAAACATGAGTACAACATATATGTATATTCATTATTTTCAAATGAAACTACAATTATGAAATCATTCTCTATTCCTACTCAAACACATGTAAGGTATTTTACTAACAAGAGTTCCCAAGGATTGGGGTGATTACCTGCCCATACAAGTAGTACCCCTCTGCTCTAATACCTTAAACAACCTACGGTCACAACTAAAGCATATCAGGGCACTTACCTTACTCAGTAAGCCCTCAAGTGGTTAGTTTATCTTGTACTCTCACATTCACACAAAGGTTTATTGGCAGAAGTTCTCGAGAATAGGGAAAATTACCCGCCCATACAAGTAGTTTTCCTCTACCCTAATGCATTATGCAGTTCACAGCTACATCTGATACCTATCAAGACACTCGCCTTTCTCAACAAGCCCTCGAGCGAAGAGTATACCCCGCCACAAATACATGTAATACTACTATATTTAATAGTGATAATACTTTACTACAATACTCTTTATGTTATCTTTGTGTCATTCATTACATTCACATTCATATTCTATATTCATGTGTCACATATTCATTATCTCTTTCTGTATTCATGTCTGTTTTCACATATTCCGTATTCATGTCATTTCCGTCTACTATTCTTATATCTATTGCTTCCATAACTACTATTTCCATATCCATTGTTCTTCTATTATCCATGGTTAAACTTATAATTATGCATTTATAACCCTTTATACCGGTGATAATCATAGTCATGCTTCCACCCCATGACGGGTTGTGCAGCCCGAAGGCTGGACTTAACCCTAGTTGGCCCTCCAAAGTTAAATCAACCACATTCTACAGTCTTTCAGTCTCACTGGCTATTCCCAAACTGGTCTAGACTCTAAGGGGGACACTACCCTTCCCCGGCACAATCAATCATCCCATCTCCACACTCTATCTAAGACGTGTGGGTGCATTAGCACTACCATACATTACTGCAATAATACTATGCCCTTTTTCCTGGTCCACCGGAGTTATCAAACCATACATTGTAATTTAACATTACCAAACAATGTAAAATAAATCATATCACATTTAATTCTCAATACATTTCTAGTATTTCCTGCATCTCATAAATATATCATAGTTTAACACAGAAATTTCATTTTAAACATGCCACACATTTTAGAAACATATTTCATATGTTCACTGAAAATAAGCCAACCCATAATCATCGTTGATATACTGAAAATATACATTTAATTTCTTACACAATAAACGAGAAAATCTGTCATTTTATCTTTCCATTTTCACAAATAATATCTAATAACACAGCTCTAAGTTCACAAATTTACAATTCAAATGGTTGGCATCTCAGAACCCACATAAAAATTATATACATATATACATAATATTTCCATTTTTCTCTAGTTATTTCCTCAAAAATCCTGATTTAATATATTCTCCTTACGTGGTTTCCTGAACTACGCTAGTAGGGATCCCAAAACAATGCCTGCGGCGCTCACCCGAACCCTTATTCAATAACCCTAATTTAATCAGATCAACCCTAAATAAAATACTATTTTAACATTTCCTAAGCCTATAAATTTCAAATAACAATTAAACTTCTGAAAATAACCAATTTTCTTAATTCCCTAAATCCCACTCTCGCTTTGGAGTGGTGCCTAAGACCCCCAAATTGAAAATTTGCTTCGACCAAAATGACGATGATCGAGATTAGGACCCCGTGGTGGTGCCCGATCGTCGATTTAGCTGAAGATTTAAGGAGAAATTGAGGAAAGAGAATGAGTATACCTTTCCCCAGGAGTGGTGCCTACGCCGCTCCTACGACAAATTTGCTCCGGTAGAAATTTCGTTGGCGGAGATAGGAACCCAGCGGTATCTTACATTTTTCGATTGGCAGAATATTTGTCAAGAAAATTAAGGTGATAGGGAGAGGTGATGGAGAGAAACGTGAGGAGAGTGGTGGCCACTGGAGCTTCTGTTTCTAATTGAAACCAATTCCAATTTCAATCATATAGCTTACAGGGTAAGCTTTATATATATATATATAAGAGATCGGGATAGAGTTGGAGGTTACCTTAAGGAGAAAGGAACGAGATGGATGTGGAGGACAAAGAGATGGATTCGAAGTTTAGCGCCTTGTTGGCAAGAAACCGATTCGAAGTTCAGCGCCTTGTTGGAGAGATACCAGGATAGAGTTGGAGGTTACCCTAAGGAGAAAGGAACGAAACGGATGATAAGGAAAAAGAGATAGATTCGAAGTTCAATGCCTTAATCACCAATAGGTGTCTTCTCCCCCAGCCCGGATATTTGCTATTCCAGGCGAGATTATACTTTAACTTATATATATTATATTAAACTTACATATATATAACTTATAATTTTTATTCCAATTAGTTTTTTTTTTCATACTATTCTTTTTTATATGTTTATTTAATTAATTAATTTAATAATATTTAATTAATTAATAATTACTCTTAATTTTTTTTAATTTAATTTTTTTTTCGAATTACTACATGCCTAGCCTTGGATTAAAAGATACTCTATGTACTGCCAATTTCCTAGAATTTGGATTCCTTAAAATAGGTAAGGGGGATTCCCAATGACAATTCTCAAGAAAATATCTAAAGGGTTCAAACAAATAGTGAAGAGAGGATTGTTGAAGTTGTCAATCATATTTTCTTGGTTTCTCTGGATATCCATGAGGTTGGAGAAGCAGGACACATGAGCTGGTTCGGTTATGGCGGATCTGTTTTTGCCGCTGGGGGTGAAGAATCCATTATTGGTTGTAGAAAAAAAAAAAAAGAAATAATTGGAGAGAAATGAAAAGAGAGAAAAAAAAAAATAGGAGAGCTAGAGAGATAAAAAGCAAAAAAAAAAAAAAGAAGAGAGAATAAAAGATAAGTGGAAAGGAATGAAAAGAGTTCTTTTTAAATAGTTTTTATAAGTAAAAAAGAAAAGATGAGAGAGTGAGAAATAAGTGGAGAGAAATGAAAAGAGAAAAATTTAGGATCCGTTTCACTGTGTAAAATAAATTTTTTTTTTTTTTTAGTTGTTATAAGTAAACAAAAACAAAGAGGAGAGAGTGAGAAATAAGTGAAGAGAAATGAAAAGAGAAAAAAAAAGTTTAGAAATAAAAAGTAAAATAAAAAAAAAAATGGAGTGAGAGATAAAAAGTATTAAAAAAAAAAAAATGAGAGAGTGAGAGATAAAAAGTAAATTAAAAATGTAAAAAAAAAAAAAAGAGAGAGGGAGAGATAAAAAGTATTAAAAAAAATGAGGGAAAGATAAATGAAGAGAAATGAAAGGAGAAAAATTTAGTATCCATTTAGTTGTGTAAAATAATTTTTTTTTTTTTTTTTTGCTTTAGTTTTTACAAGTAAAAAAAAAAAAAAAGATAAGAGAGTGAGAAATAAGTGGAGAGAAATGAAAAAAGAAAAATTTATGACCCATTTAGTTGTGTAAAATAATTTTCTTTTTTTTTTCTTTTAGTTTTTATAAGTAAAAAAAAAATGAGAGGGTGAGAAATAAGTGGAGAGAAATGAAAATAAAAAAAATTATGATCTGTTTAGCTGTGTAAAATTTAAATATTTTTTATTTTAGTTCTTTAAAATAAAAAATATTATTAAAATCATAAAATTTCAAAATAATGCACATTAAAAAATATAGATAAAAAGTATAATAGAGTAAATTAGTTCTTAATTTTTCTTAATTTTTAATCATATTGGAGTAAGCTTTTTGTTTTGCATTTGATGTAGATAAAAAAATATAATAGAAGATGAGTTTGTTTCTAATTTTCCTTTTCTTTTCTTTTCTTTTCTTTGTCTAAGGGTCTATTTGGTTTAAAAAATTCATTTGTAAAATAGAAAGGATGATGCGTAATTTTTTTTTTTTACAACCCAAAACTTTCCTTGGCAAATCCTTCGTACCTACATAGGTGGCATCAAATTGGAGATAAAAATATTGTTACTTGCCCGTTAATGTATTAAAAGATCAAAGAACTAGAGTGGGTCTAGGTTCGTGATTTAAAGAATAGAAGCTCCAAAAATCGAGGAAAAGTGAATACAATGCATTAACATTAATTTTATTTTACCATGCAATAAATAATAAACTCCATTTATTATTTCTTTAACCCTCCCCAACACCACACAGGAGCTATCGAAATTGAAAGTTGTGCGCCAAGAGAAAACGAGCTATTTTTTCAAATTTTAGGCCACCGATAAGAGAAAAACTCATATCCACCCCTTCTGGAGAGAGAAAGGAACAGAATCCCCTTTTAGAGAGAGTGAGAAATAAGTTGAGGGAAATGAAAAGAGAAAAAAAAAAAAAGGAGAGTAAGAGAGATAAAAAGTGAAAAAAAAAAGTATGTAGAGACCTGAAAAATTATAACTATTAAAATAATTAGGAAAGATAATAAATAGAGTAGATAAATAAATAAATAATAAGAGGAAAAAGGGAAAATTTTAAAGGGAAAGACAGTAGACCTATGAATCTCTTGACTTCGTCGACAAGTGATCTTCTAGGAATCGTCGACGAAGTTCAATCCCTCGTCGATGAAGATATCCTGAGAGAGTGAATTTCGGATTTTAAGTTTCGTCGACGAATGCATCCTCTCGTCGACGAATTCCCTTCTATGGCTTGTCGATGAATTCTGTCTTCTTGTCGATGAAGCCAAGTGGCAACATCGTGTATAAATTGATTTAAGGAAGCTTCTCCGAGAAGAAATCACTTTATCTTCATTTTTCTCTCTTCAAAACGCCTCTCTCTGCCCTCTCTCTAAGTTTCCAACTCGGATTCAGCCCAAATCAACAAACGGAAACCGTTACCATGTTCTAGGAGAGATTCTCTACACATCTAGCGGAGCATATTTCTAAACTGGGTTTTTTAGGAATCGTACCAAAGTTGAGGTTAGGGTTAGGATTCCTAGTTTTTGGGGTTTAAAACATTTATTTGAGATTTATGGGTTGAGAAAGTGTTGAAATAGTAGGTTATTTGGGGTTTATCTTGTTAAACTAGGGTTTTTGATTCAGGGTTTAGGTAAGCATAACAGACATCATTTTGGCGTTCTTGCTGGTATAGTTCAGGAAATCAGGTAAGGGGAACATATTAAATCAGGATTTTTGAGGAAATAATCGGTGAAAAATGAAAATTTTATGTATATATGTATAAGATTTTCACATGGGTTTTGAAAAGCCAACCATTTGAATTGTAAATTTCTGAGCCTAGGGTTGTGCTACTAGAAATTATTTGTGAAAATGGAAAGTTAAAATGACAGATTTTCTGGTTAATTGTATAAGAAATTAAATGTATATTTTAAGTATATGAACAATGATTATGGGTTGGCTTATTTTTAGTGAACGTATGAATATATGTTGTTAAATTGTGTGGCATAAGTAAAATGAAGTTTCCGTGTTGAATTATGATATACGTATGAGATGCAGGAAATACTGAAAATGTATTAAGAATTAAAATGTGATATTACTTATTTTGCATATGTTTGGTAATGTTAAATTACAATGTATAGTTTGAGAACTCCGGTGGACCAAAAAAGGGCATAGTACTATTACGGATATGTATGGTAGCGCTAGTGCACCCACACGTCTTAGATAGAGTGTGGAGACGGGATGGTCGATTATGCTAGGAAGGGTAGTGTCCCCCCGGAGTTTAGACCAGTATGGGAACAACCAATCGGACCTACAGACTATAGAATATGGTTGATTTAACTCTGGTGGACCGACCAGAGTTAAGTCCATCCTTTATGCCGCACAACCCATCATGGGGTGGAATCATAATTATGATTTTTTACCAGTATAGAGAGTTCTAAACGCATAATTGTTATTTTAACCATTGATAATATGAGAACAAATGATATGGAAATAGCAGACATGGGAATAACAGATATATGAACTGCATATGAAAATGATATGAAAGCAGAATATATGAAAGCGGATATGAATACAGAGACTAGAAATGTAAAATACGAATGTGAATGTGAAAATTGAAATGTGAAGTGAATAATACAGAGATAACAGATATAGAGTGAAGAAAAAAATGTATTATATATTGTATTATAGTATGTATTTGAGGCGAAGTATACACTTCGCCTGAGGGCTTGCTGAGAAAGGTGAGTGCCCTAATAGGTATCAGATGTAGCTATATTATGCTTCATAACATATTAGGGCAGAGGAAAGCTACTTGTATGGGCAGGTAATCTTCCCTATTCTCGGGAACTTCTGTCAGTAAACCTTGGGAACTCTCATTGATAAAATACCTTGCATGTGTATGAGTAGGAATGGAGAATGTGTAGAGACCCAAAGAATTATAGTAATTAAATAATAAAAGAAATGAGAGAAAAGAATTTTTCTAAAGGGATTTCAGCAGGGTCTCGTCGACGAGTAAAAAAGTGCTCGTCGATGGGAACTCGTGCCTCATCAATGAGAAATTACGAAGAGGACTATTTCCAGAACCTAAAACTCGTCAACGAAGAGAAGGTGTTCATCGATGAGCTCCCTTCATTGACTCGTCAACAAGGCGAGATGTCTCGTCGACAAGACCACGTGGACATGCATTCTATAAAAAGGTCGAGAATTCTTCTTCTTCTTTTTTTTGCGAGGAACATGTAGAATTTAGCTCTCTCTCTAACTCTGACCCCCTCTGCCTTCTCTCTAGGTTTTTGGGTCGATTCTTCATCGGTTCGATGATCTGAAACCGCCATGCTACTCCTAGGAAGTTTCTCTTCATTTGGGTAAGTTGATTATTTTAACATTTATTAAGGTATTTGGTATTTCTGGTCTGAGGAAAGGTATTAGATGGGTTTATACTGAAGTTTTGTTGGGGAAAATGTAAATTTCAGGGTGTTGAGCTGGGAACACCACGGATATAATTTTGGATTAATTGGTGGGCTTCTCAGAAAGCCACGTAAGGGGATAAACTAAGTTAGAAATTTTCATGAAATTATTTATTATTCTACAACATTAAATTTCAGGAAAAATATGTTTATTATAGAATTATGTTTGGGAAATACTGCTATGAATAGGGATATGATTTAAACGTGTTTTATCAAAAATTATGATTTTAAAGCATATTTTACATTCAGAATGTTACTCATTTCTGTATGACATGAGTTTAAGTTTCCATATAATTATGTATATCAGAATAATATGTTTTTCCCAGAACAAGCATAATATGATAGTTTTCAAGGAAATTATAAAACAATACAGGAACCATGATTTCATGAATATAATGTTAAACAGTACAGAGAAATCATGTTCACTATATTATGTTATGCCGGCGCAGATGTCATATTCATGTTAGCGCAAATGTCGTGATTCATGTTGGCACAGATGCCATAATCATGTATGATAAGACAAAATTCATGAAATATTACCATGTTAGATATTAATATAAAATATTAAACAGTTATGTTCAGTATATGAAACATATTATATGTTATTAGAACCCGAATGGTATGGTTTAGTTCAGTTTTCAAGAGCACGATACCATAGTTATATGTTCAGAATTATGATAGTGCTACCACACGACCAGTAGTGTGGGAGATGACAGTCGATGTGGCTTTAGTGTAGAGTGGAGTTGTTCCCCTGGCAGTTCGGGACCAAGAGGGGCAGGCCCATCGTACTTACAGACTTATGATGGATCTAACATGGTCGACCAACCATTGCTAGGTCCCGCCTTTGGGTTACACAACCTAGTCATGTGGGGGTAAGACATGACATCAACTAACTATCCATCCTGGGTGTTATTTCAGTATTGTACAGTTATATAAGATGATTTTCATGTACAGAAATCTAGTATGCCTTATTATGATATAACAAATCATGTTTTACTCAGTTGTGCTATAGATAGATTTTACCAAATATGTTTATTATACTGTTTATATGTATAACACGAAAATGCTCATGATGTCACACATTGATGTTAGTTTATTTCCCTTACTGAGAAGTGTCTCACCCCAGCATTTCAAACATTTTAGGAAATCCAAGTAGAGGAGCAGATAGAGCTCCGCGACGATAGAGTCCCACCGAGCTACCCTGTCATAAGGGTGAGTTGTTGAGTTAGGGTTAGATTTATTTTTGGGAAGTGACCCTAGGTTACTTTTGGTCTTTTGATGGATGTTTGTATATATAAAAAATTTAGTAGTACTCTGGTATTGTGGTTGGTTGGATGACATGTTTGTAAATTACGTTTCTTGCTGCTTAGGTATCAGAGTTATATGACAGGTTTATCCCTGGTACCCACGGGTCCAGGTTGTTCATGATTACATCAATTTAGTAGGTGTTAGAGTTACTATGAATATTTATTATGGAATATATATGGTAAACTAGGCAAGTCGTTACAAAATGATTTCTTAATTGTGGTTTTAATTGAAAATAATGAATATATATGTTGTACATAAACCTCATGATAGCTACACACTGATTTAATGTATTCCGTCCTTACTGAGATGTGCCTTACCCAATAGTTGAATTCTATCTTTTCAGGATTTTCATGTGATCAAGCTTAGTGAGCTCAGGGCTGGTACAGCATTTTTAAAAGAAGGAGAGGGTATAAACTTTGGTTATAATTTTTGGGATTGTAATATTTTTATGTTTTCAGAGTTATGAATATTTGTGAATACTAGATATTGGTATATACTTTTGGGATTATAAAGGTAGAAACTCTAGTATATTATGGAAGATCTGTTATTATTTTCGCTGCATAACTGATATAGAGTCAAGTACAGGTAAATGAACACATGGCACCCGGACCCCACTAGGCGGGTTCGGGGCGTCACAAGGTGGTAACAGAGATATATTTCAAAAAACACTCCGGACCCTAGTTTCAGGTTCGAGTGTTACATTTTGGTATCAGAGCATTAGATTTTGGGATTCTGCAAACTTAAGGATGATTAATACTGGAGTATAGGAATAGGTGATAATGAGGATAGGAAATGGGCAGGTTAGGTGTTGAGAAGTATATAATTTTGTCTTGTAACTTGGAGATGGAAATACATCGACGATTTCTTGTTATTTTTCTGAAGTATTCGACGGTCTCAGAAAAGCCACAGTAAACCTTAGATGATTTTGTTTTTGAGTTATGAGACTGGTCCTAAATTGAGAAGTTAGGTGTATATTGGAATTTAGATTAATGATTGTGTTGATAGGGTTATGATAATGGAATTCATATCTCTTTTCTATTATATTTTTAGGATGGATCCTAAGGATGAGGATGTAGAGGCTGAAGGAAGGGATGATTTGGAGACTTATAGTGAAGAGGATATTGATGCCTCCACGATGTTGCGGGGTATAGGTCGACAGGTCAAGCCAGAAATGAGGAAGGATCCTAAAGGGAAAAACTGTCCAATGGTAGATCAGGGCTATAGCATCAAGGAGTTTATGAGATAGTGTAACGCCCCGAACCCAAAACTAGGGTCTGGGGTGTTATATGAAATACACCTCTGATACCACCTCGTGACGCCTCGAACCCACCAAGTGGAGCCCGAGTACCTCGTATTCCATTTACCTAAACCTAACTCTATATTAGTTACGCGGCGGAAATAATAACAACTTCTCAATAATATACCAGAGTTTCTACATCTATACAACCTCAAAAGTTTACACCAACATCTAGTATTCATAACCATTCACAACTCTGAAAACATAAATATATTACAACCCTAAAAATTATAACCAAAGTTTATACCCTATCTTTCTTTCAAAAATGCTATACTAGCCTTGAGCCCTCTAAGCTCGATCACGCAAAGGTCCTGAAAAAGATAAAATTCAACTATCGGGTGAGACACATCTCAGTAAGAATGGAATACATTAAATCAATGTGTGACAATCATGAGGTTTAAATACAACATATATATATATATATATATATTATATATATTCATTATTTTCAAATGAAACAACAATTATAAAATCATTTTCTATTCCTACCCAAACACATGCAAGGTATTTTACCAACTAGAGTTCCCAAGGATAGGGGTGATTACCCACCCATACAAGTAGCACCCCTCTGCTTTAATACCTTAAGCAACCTACGATCACAACTGAAGCATATGAGAGCACTTACCTTACTCAGTAAGCCCTCAGGTGGTTAGTTTATCTCGTACTCACGCATTCACACAAAGGTTTACTGGCTAAAGTTCCTGAAAATAATAAATGTCGCAACGTCCCGGGAGCGCGTATGCCCCGGGCGGCAAAATTAAAATCAATTTTAATTTTTCAGGAAAAATCATGGAAAAGGTCGGAGTCGCCACTAACCTTTTGTGCGGTTAGAATACATGATTACTACCCCGTTAGGGGTAGAATCGGTCTACATTACCAGAGTTGGGGTCGGGAGTTCGGTTACGCGAGGGGAAGGTACAAGCACCCCCTACGCGCCCGTTCTTACGAACGGTACCTAATTAATTTGAAATTATCCCTAAGTTAATCTAATAAGTCTTTAAATTACTCCTTTTTATGAAATTATAAATACCTATAAAAAATAAATAAATATATACATATATTCCCTCAGAGCTTAAAGTACGTGAAGCCCAAAGGCTAATACCCCCCGCAATTAAATCATAGGGATAAAATCGAAAATAATTTACAAAATACACTTCCAAATTTTAAAAATTTTCTAGGGTTTTTCTAAGTATTAAAATACTAGTTGGAAGGTTTTTGGAACTAAAAAATATTTTTAAGTTTCAAAGTATTTTCCTTAACTTCTTCTATTTTTCTGATTTTTTATTTTTTTCATATTTTTACTGTATTTTGAAATATTAAATCAAAAATATTTTTTAGAATTTTCTCCTAATTTTCTATTTTTTATTATTTTCTGTATTTTACAAAAATTCCAAATAACTAATAACAAAAAATAATATACTACTTAAAATATAAATCATAACACGTAAATATTATATATCATAATAGTCAAATTTTTAATGATAAAACCTCAAGTATTAATAATCAAACCCTAATGATATACTCTAGAATGGAAATAATCAAACCCTAAAAATTATGTACTTTTTATAAACATGTGAGGAGATAGAATGAGATTATGGACAATAATTCACATCATGAATCTATAAAATATACACAAACTCTAAAATATTAATATACCTTAATATGGAAATGCTGTACATAAATATGGAAAATAAATCAAATTCTCCCAAACCATATAAAAGCCAAAGAAGTAATATACATTTTATGGAAACCCTTAAGATCAATATTCAATGGCATGGAATCCCCAAAATTAGTATACAATAACAGTACAGGGACATATTAAATAAAACACTACTCAAAACCCTAATAACGTAAAATAGTCAAAACCCTAAACTAAAACAATAATCAAAACCTTAAAAGATAATATCATGAAAATAATGTAAATAATCAAGAATCATGAACATGCGTAAATGTTACAATCCTAAACAATAATACACAAAATCCCTAAATATCCTATAAACAATAAATATGATAAATATCCTAAATACATCAAAAAGCCTAAATAATGTCTACACAATAAAACAAACACCCTAAATAATATGTAACAATAAAAATAAGTATATTACAATGAAAACAACGATAATACAAGTACTTTAAACAAATATACAACAATAGCTATAAAAAAAATAAATAAATAAATAAAATAAAAATTAAATGATATAATCCAAAACCTACGACAATAATATTGAGTAATATACACAATAAAGGCAATGAAACTTTAAACCTAAATTTTAAATATTAAAACACTACCAATAACAACCAAAATAATAACATTAGATATGTGTATGTAAAACCTGAATAAAAATTCTTACACAAGGGAAGAAAATCCTAAAAAAATTGATGTCAGATATACCTATATAAATATTATCATAAAAAGAAGAAAAGCCCTGCAATAAAAGAATAGACTCAATTAGCATTTTCCATGCATAAACAAAAATAATTAAAATTTGAATATGAACAAAAATCCTGCAATAAGAAGAATAAGATTAATTAGTATTTTCCATGCATAAACAAAAATAATTAAATTTTGAATGTCAACAAAAATCCTGCCATAAGAAGAATAAAATTAATTAGTATTTACCATTTAAAAATTAAAACAATATTACTATATTAATTATCTAACAGGTATAGTTTTAACAAATAAAACAAAATAAACACATCATAAGAAAACTTAAATAAATAAAAGTATACACAGCATGTAAAAAAAAAATAAAAACTAAAAGACTTAAACTTTATGTCATAAATTGCAAAACTGAATCCATATATATATATATTCATGAGTGTGTGTGTGCAGTTACAGCAGAGGGGGCAGGAAACTGGGTAAGGGATTTGCAGAGATGCTCACCGGAGGGTTGCTGGTGTTGTAGCAGTGGAGTCGCCGCTGCTAGGGGTCTTGCCGGGAGCAAGGGTGGCCGGCGTTGCAGCGGTGGCCGGAGGCTGCGAGGATGATGGCTGGAGGTGCGGGTGAGTTGTGGAGCTGAGGATGATGGTTCTTTTGGAGTGGGGGCTGGCCGTGGCTGCTGGAGAGGCCGGAGATAGCCTCGGCTGGAGCTGGAGCTGGTGCTGGTGGCCGCCGCTGCTGGCGGCATGAAGAGAGTCTGCTGTATTCTCGGGACAGAGGCGTGCTGCTGGAGAGGTCTCGGGTGGCTGTGACGGACGGACGTGAGTCTGAGCTGAGAGATGCCGGAGACGATGGATGGGAGTAAATAGATCGCTGGAAACGGAGCACGAACAGACAGACAATGCCAGAGAGATGGGCTAATATGGGAGCGTCGGAGAAGACGAGCATGACGAGCACTGAGAACTGAGATGCTGAAACGAGCCGGAGTTTACGAAAACACTGAGATGAGAGATAAGTTAGAGAGAGACGGGAAAACTAAGAAAAATAGAAAGAGAGAGATGGAGAGGGTGAGTGATGATTCCGACAGCCGTGAGGCCGTTCGGCCATGAGCAGGGTCTTTGGGGTGGTTGCTGGAGGTGAGAGTATCCGCGTGAGAGAGAGATGAAGAAAAGGAAAAAAATTTCTTTGGTTTCCGGCCTCCCCTGTGCTACGCGCAGCCCCCACCTTATAAAAGAATTTTTTTTGAAAACCCTAACAAAATTTCCTTTCTTGATTTTATTTTTCTTTTTCTCCTTTTTTTTTTATGTTTTTATTCTTATGGTAATAATGAAAAAGGAAATAATATTAATAATAATAATCATAATAATATAAATACCAATAAGGTAATAATAATAATAATACTACTAAATAGTAAATAGTAATAAATAATTATAGTAAAAATAAAAATAATAAAGATATTATCAGTAAAATAATAATAATACTAATAAAAATAATACAAAAAGTAATAATAATAATAATAATAATAATAATATATCAAAAAATAATAACAATAAAATAAATGGAAAACAAAAATAATTATAGTAAAGTAAAAATAAAATAAAGATAATAAAAGTACTAGTAATAAAAAATGAAAAATAATAATAATAATGATAAAAATACTATCAAAATAATAGTAAAGTACTAATAATATAGGAAAATAATAATAATAATAATAATAATAATAATAATAATAAATAAATAAAAATTAAAAAATATACCCAAAATAATAGTAAGGTAACACTAATTATAATACTAGTAATGAACAATAATAAATAATATAAATAATTATAAGAAAATAATAATAATAAAAATAAGGTAATAATAATAATAATATAATGAGAAGGGACTCCTTTGTTCTATTTGGTTAGGGCAAAAATAGGGTGTCTACAATAAAGATTACTCACCCATACAAATAGCTTTCCTCTGCCCTAATATGTTATGCAGCCTAATATAGCTACATCTGATACCTATCAAGGCACTCGCCTTTCTTAACAAGCCCTCAGGTGGAGTGTATACTTCGCCTCAAATACATACTATAGTACAATATATAATACATTTCTTTCTTTACTTTGTATTTGTTATCCCTTTATTATTCACTTCACATTTCACTTTTCACATTCACATTCATATTCTACATTTCTCATTCGTATATTCATGTCTGCTTTCACATATTCTGTTTTCATATCATTTCCGTATGCAGTTCATATACCTGTTATTCCCATGTCTACTATTTCCATATCTGCTATTCTCATATTATCAATGGTTAAAATAGCAATTATGTGTTTATAACTCTCTATACCGGTAAAAAATCATAGTCATGCTTCCGCCCAATAACGGGTTGTGTGGCCCAAAGGCTAAACTTAATCATGGTCGACCCACCAGAGTTAAATCAACCACATTCTTCAGTTTGTATGTTTGATTGGCTATCCCCATACTGGTCTAGACTCCAGGGGGACACTACCCTTCCTAGCAAAATCGACCATCCCGTCTCCACACTCTATCTAAGACGTGTGGGTGCACTAGCGCTACCATACATATCTGCAAAAGTACTGAAAACTAAGGTGTAGTCCCAAAAGGGAGGTGAATTGGGTTTTAAATTTTATTTTAAATTCTTTTTGTTTTTAATGAAGTCTTAACCTTTTATTGATTTGTTCAATACACAACAAAAGCTTAAGTCTTTTATTCAATCCACAACCACAACACAAATAAACATTCAATCAACCACTCAAACCAATTAATCACAAAGTAAGTAACTGTAGACACCCTATTTTTGCCCTAACCAAATAGAACAAAGGGTCCCCTCTTATTATTTTCATTATTATTATTATTATTATTATTATTATTATTATTATTATTATTATCATTTTCAGTACTATTATTATTATTATTATTATTTATTTTTGTTATTACTATTATTTTTATTATTATTATTATTATTTTGTTGTCATTATTTTTTGCATTTTTATTTTCATTATTACTATTATTATTATTATAATTTATTTTTGTTATTATTATTATTATTTTTTTATTACTATTATTATTATCATTATTATTATTTTGTTATCGTTATTATTTTTAGTATCTTTATTATTATTATTATTATTATTATTATCTTTATTATTAGTTTTACTATTATTATTATTATTTTTATTATCTTACTTTATTATTATTATTATTATTATTATTATTAATATTATTATTATTATTATTATTATTACTTTACCATTATTAGTATTACTATTATTATTTTTATTCTTATTTATCTATCTATTATTATTATTATTTTCTCTATTATTAATATTACTTTTAGATATTATTTTACTATTATTATTGTTTCTATTATTATTTTATTATTATTATTATTATTTATTCTCAAATATTATTGTTATTATTATTATTATTATTATTATTATTATATTTAGTTCATTATTATTATTATTATTATTATGAAATGTTGGTATTAGGGTTTTAAGTGGGAGAGCCTATTTATAGGCTCTTATTCACACAGCCAAAGGGGGGCGCACAGCAGCAGCGGCAACTCCAGCCGCTGCTCTTCATCTTCTTCCTCTACCCATCTTCATTCTTCTCTCCATCCACAATCCTCGCACGACTCCATCTCCGGCCACACGGGAACTCCCTGTTCCAGCTTCCACGACCATCCTCCACGCCTCTCTGCAACGCCATACCAGTCCGGCGACACCTCATGCACAGCTCCGGCCACGCGAAGCGCTCCGTCACCGCCCCAAATAACCCTCATCTCACCCACTGTTCCGGCCATGATAGCATTCGCCACTGCTCACTCGTCACTGCCAACCCCCTGCCGAACATACTAAACAGCAGCACCTCTCGTTCCTCCCATGGCAACAACCGGCAGCCACCACCAACCCTCACCAGTTCTCGCTCACGCACGGCAACTCCCAGCAGTGCACCCGGCCCTCTCTGTAAATCCTCTGTTTCAAGATGCACAACATAAACACACACTGCCTCACTATACACCCGCACACACAGTAAACACACACCACACAACACACATAAATATACATTTATTTTATTGTTAGTATGTACATACATACATATATATATATATATATATATATATACATATTTTTTTTTTTTACATTGAACATGTTAGTATTATTGTTGTATTATTGCCATGATTATTGTGGTATTTTATTGTTAAAGCTTTTGTTATTGTCATATTTGTATGTATTATATAGAATTTTTATGTTTTTATTGTTGTTATTAATTTCAATGTATACATGTCCACATTTAGGATTTATATTGTTTATATTGTTACAAATAATTGTTGATTATGTTAAGAATTTATATATATATATATATATATATATATTCATTTATTTATTTATCTCATGATTTAACATTGTTATTATAAGTTGCATTTCATCATTGTGATAATTGTTTAAATTTCTTTTGTGATACACTAATCGGTTTGTCTTCGTTGTTGTAGGATTTCTTTTCTTTGTGAAGGTAAGATATTTATTGCTTAATATTTAAATGTAATATATATATATATATATTTTTTGTTTTTTGTTTTTTTTTTCTTTTCGTATTTTTAATACGCAATATTCAAGTTCTGTATATCTATGTAGGGTTCCCGTATATCATTGTGTTAGGGTCCTCATTATCAATATGATATTATATTACTATGGTATTTGTTTGTATCTTAGTATTGTAGTACATATATGATATTATTATGGTATTCTTGGTATTATGTATTACATTATATATTTGGTATACTCGCATGATAGTAGTTATTATGATGTTGTCTTTTTTATTATGTATATATTTTTATTGATATTGTAGTATACGTAACTCATTATAGTATTTTAGGTATATATATGGTATTATTACTACGTTTACATTTAGTATCACTTATTAGGCTATATTTCTTAGAATTTTAACATATAAGGAAGTATTCAATATGGTATCTTTAGGACATCTAATATTACCTATTAGGGCATCTGTCGCCTTTTAATATATAAGGTATTACTGTTTATAGTATCCTTTGTATATTAACATATATAGTATTACGTGTCTAGTTACTTATTTTGACATTCATAATATTTTAGTAAGTATGTATTGCTTATTACTCTATTATCATATATTAAAACCTCCCAACTAATATTTTAGTACTTAGAAAAACCTTAGAAAATTTTCAAAATTTGGGAGTGTATTTTGTAAATTATTTTCGGTTTTATCCCTATGATTTTATTGCGGGGGTATGAGCCTTCGGGCATCACGTACCCTAAGCTCTGAGGGAATATATATGTATATATTATCTTTATTTATTTATTATTTTATTTATTTATTTTTTCACATGTATTTATAAATTCATAAAAAGGAGTAATTTAAAGAATTATTAGATTAACTTAGGGATAATCTCAAATTAATTAGGTACCGTTCGTAAGAACGGGCGCGTAGGGGGTGCTCGTACCTTCCCCTCGCGTAACCGAACTCCCGACCCCAATTCTGGTAATGTAGACCGATTCTACCCCTAACGGGGTAGTAATCATGTGTTCTAACCATACTAAAGGTTAGTGGCGACTCATATACCATGTTTTTCCATGAAAATATTAAAATGATTTTAATATCGCCGCTCGGGGCACACGCGCTCCCCGGACGTCGCGACAGTAACGAATCAATTAACTACACAATATTCAATCAAGATGTTTAGTTTGTTTGTAGCCCAGTAGTGAATGAAATTTTGAATCAAGCCCAGTATTTGTGAAATTTTTTTTTCAATTTGATATTCAATAAAACATCCACACTCTTCCCAAAATTCAGATTTCAAACCTTAGTTAATAGGTTTTGGGGTGTCAACCAATCAACGTACTCCCTTACGGTTTCTGCAAAATATTGATTAACCAACATACTTCCTTTTGGTTTTCGCAAGCCCAAAAAAAAATTACACTTCAGCTTTATTTGAAATCCAATCCATGTAGTTTTTAAGATTAATGAATTTAAAACATCCACACAGTTTATATGTGCTGAAAATAAAAAGAGTGACACCAAGATTTTTATGAGGTTTGGCTGATCTCCAACCTACATCCTCGCCTTTGGCAAACCACCAAAGGATTCCACTATATCAGTCCCTTTTCCGGGCAGAACAACACCGTTACACACTCCTTCAGTAAGCTAAAGCCCGCCTCTCCAATTGATATCTCCTTACTCGATCACTCCTTCAATTAGGCTAGAGCAGCAACTCTCTAAGTGATCCCCCACGCTTAGCCAACGATCCAACAATCCTAGAATCGTCAAAAACACTACTAGAATAAAAAATGATAGTTGCGTACAAGAACACTCTTAAAGAGCATATTAGTACAAATTTAGAACTATATACTTCAAAGTAATTCAAATATGAATTCAAATTGAAGCCCCAAGTGTATATCACCAAATGATTCTTTCAATGGATGAAAAAATTTAGAATTGTAGCACAATACTAAAGATTAAGAGTCAGCAAGGCCTTAGTAATTTTCGTGCAAGTTGAGAGTGAGAGGGCCCTTAAGAGTTTGAGAGCAATTGAGAGAGTTTGAATGCTGAATTTTATTCTTAGTGATTGAATTAATTGATCTTGGGTGTATTTATAGTGTTAGAAAAACATTTAACTTGATCCCCAAGTTTACTTGAAGTAGTGTCCAAGTTTTTAGCGGGTATGAGCCCCAAGTAATTGACTTTTCAAAAATATGTCTATTATAAATTTTAAATTCTACCGCGTGGAAGTGGCCTAAGGGGTTCTCGTCAATCGCCTATCAATGAACTACACAACTAAAATGCACAGGTAGTAGGGTGGCAGTCTCCTGTCACTTTGGGGTCAGGTGCTTGTCACTAAATAACCCAGTTTTAAAAAAGAGGCAGAAGGGTGACAGAAGCCTGATGAAACCTCGTCAGGCTTCTTATTTTGCACCTCAAGAGCCTATCAGGACCCAAATAGCAGCCTAACGACCTTCTGTCTGTATATTTTAAAAGCTTTTAAAGTGGAAGCCTACTGACCATGTGCAGTTAGGCGCCTTTCAAGTAAAAATTCTAGCTTTTAAAATATTGTTATTTTCTCTCTTTTTTCTTATCTATTCTTGGAATGTTAATTTGTTTTCTTTGAAAAATATGTTCCAAGATTTTTTAAAAATTAGAGTCTCTAGGTCTCTTCATTCCTAATGAGCTTCAAAATGAAATTTCATAATTTGAAAATACTCGAAGTACTTACAATACATCTCCTATTGACTCTCTTCATTTCTTTGATTTCTCTTTGTTGTTGAGCTTCAATGATCCTTTAAGCTTTCATTCTTGAAGTTTTTTCTTTAATATCAATGCTCTCATGATCTTCAAGTTTTATCTTTGAATTCATGTTTTAAGTAATCCATGCACTATCATTTGATTTTCTTTCTTTGGAATACAAGCTTTGTGAGCACTTGACCTTGCGTTCTCATAGTTGAGTCCTGAAATGACGTTACTTAACCAAATATGTTAAGTTCCACTTGTTTGTTAGCATCGAAATAGGATGTTAAGCCTTGTAAGGCTAACAATCTCCCCCTTTTTGATGATGACAAACAAGGAGCAAAAATTGGAGTGGGCCTTAAAAAGACTCTCCTTTACAATAAGCATCATCTTAACAATATTTATAATATCATTATCTATTTCAAAAACTCTTTTACAATCATACTCATCACTTTATTCAAGTACAAGGTTACATTATTCAATATCACTCATCACATTATTCAAGATCAAGTTTATTACTCAATAACAAATACTTCTCCCCTTTTATGTTCATGCTCAATTTTTGTTCAAAACTTCTCTCCCTTTTGACATCAATCAAAA
This sequence comes from Malania oleifera, assembly GCF_029873635.1. Classification (NCBI taxonomy): domain Eukaryota; kingdom Viridiplantae; phylum Streptophyta; class Magnoliopsida; order Santalales; family Ximeniaceae; genus Malania; species Malania oleifera. The sequence goes on along the minus strand of NC_080428.1, from coordinate 42,959,577 downwards.
AGAGAAAAAAAAAAACGATTAAGTTCAAATAAAATCACATTTTGAGCATATCATCAAACATGCATATCAAACATATGTACACACTCAATTCATTATTCTTCAATATAGCATGTGTAGTGTATTTCAATAGTCATGCATACATGTTGTAACATCTTTACTAATAGCATTTTCCCCTTTGACATTATTCAAGATACCAATTGTTGAATTCATGATACCAATTGAACTTTTGAATTGTGATACCAAGAAGACATTAAAGAATAATACCAATTGAAATTTGAAAATTATGTTACGAATTTAAATTTTCATTAATTCATGATATCAATTTGAAAATAGGGAAATAATCATAATATAAGCAATAAGTCATAACACTCCCCCTGAATTTAACACGTTCATATTTGATATTAATTATGCTTTTAAGTTTATCATCTTATGCTTCAAATATTGATTTATATCATGTATGTTCTCCTAAATACTAATATCAATTACCATGTCAATATTATCAATATCTATATGCTCATGGATACAATTATGCTAGTTATGCTCAAATTCCAATTGAACTTTTTAAATTGTGATACCAATTAAAGTACTCATGGACACAAATATACTTTATAGATACTAAGGCTAATATTATATCATGTATAGCTCATGGATATCATATCAAAATTTCATGCTTCAAAATCAAGCTCAATAATTTCATGCTCAAGTTTTCAATATATAGTGAGCCACAAATCATCAATCATTTTAATGTCTTTGGAGATTTCAAGATATACACATGTAGCATATAGCACATCAGCATAACATTTAAGGATGGAGCATATTATTATCATGTGCATTGTACTACAATATTGCTCAACTTATTCTTATTCTCAAATATCTTTTCTTAAAAATTAAAAAAAAAAAAAAAAAAACTTATGCAATAAGCTCATATTTTCTTACTTTTGACTTCTTATAAGTTCCCAAGCTAAGACTTGTATGAATCATTCATTAACTGAGGCCAACAATTTTCATTTTTGTTTTTATTTGTTTTATTAAGATAAGCATTAATAAGATTGAAAATTTGTATCCTTATTCTCTATTTCAATTTTGTTCAATATCCTTGTATGATTTTTCATAGTTTTGATATCAATTGAAATTTAAGGATTTTGTCATAGTATTTCATCTTGATACCCATACTTTCTTGGGTCCGGATTGTTTAAAAAGTGATGTTTCTTTGATTCTCCAAACTTTTTTAGTTTTCACACCCTTTCTCTTAAGTGGATATTCAAACTTTATATGTCCCTTCTTCTTACATAGGTAGCATATGGTGTGAGTATAAGCATTTGAAGAAGTGCTTGCATAGTCCTTGGAGGCTTTTGTAAAGTACCCCATATAGAGGTTCTTCTTCCTTGTATTTTCAACTCCATTAAATCCTATGCCTTCTTTGTTTAAGGTCATTCTTTGTGATCCAATCATTTTCTCCAAAATTTTCTTTTCCTTTTGTGAAATTGTAAATGATTTTGGCTTGATCCTCAATTTCTTTCTTAAGATCATTGATTTCTGAATTTTGTATATTTTTTATCCTTTTCTTGTATTTTTACTTGGTCTTGAGACATCTTGCTAATTTTATTCTCTAATTCAGAAATATGTGTGTCTTTCTCATTTTTCATAGAGAATAGGGATCTCAAATCTTCTACTTCCTTCATCAACCTTTCATTCTTGCTCTCTAATTTTTTGATTTTCAAGTCTTTTTCTTTTTCAGTAAGATTTATAGATTCTAACTCTTTTATCACTGCTTCATTCTTATTTTCAATTTTCTTTATTTTATAATCTTTTTCATTTGCAACAAGTTTAAGAGATTCTAACTCTTTCATTACTCCTTCATTTTTGTTTTTCAATGATGTGTATCATTTAGTCACATTAACTAACATCTTATGCACCTTGAATAAATCATTTGAAGTTCTTCATAAGATGGCATGCTTTCATCATTGGATTCATTAGATGAATCACTACTACTAACATATTTGGATGAAGAGCTTTGTTCTTCATCATCGTCCCATGCCATATAGCAAGTGTAAGCAACTTCTTGATCACTTGATTCACATTCCAAACTACTTGTACTCAAATTATCCCAAGTAGTGGCTTTCATGGCCTTTTTCTTTTTCTTTTTAGAATCTTTCTTAAGTAGTGGACATTCTGGTTTTATATGTCCAGCTTTGTTGCAATTATAACATGTAGGAATTTTATTTCTTGATTTCTTCTTGCTAATTTCTTCTTCTTCTTCTGATTCAGATTTCGATTTTCTTGTAAACTTATTCTTTCTTCTAAGGATTTTAGAAAGTTTCTTGGATATGTAGGCTAATTCATGTTCATTCATCTCTTCTTCATCATCACTAAAGCTTTTATTTGTTGTTTTAAAAGCTATGGATTCTTGAGCTTTAGTTTTTCCACTTCTTTCATTCATGGCCATTTCGTATGTGAGGAGAGAACCTATGAGTTCATCTAGGGAAGTGTTTTTAAGATTTCTTCCTTCAGTTATTACTGTGGCTTTTGGTTCCCATATTGGTGGCATCCCTATACGAATTTTTCGAATCATCTCATAAGTGGTGTATGTCTTTCCTAGTGCATTGAGGGAGTTTATAATACAGGTGAACCTAGTGTACATACTAGTGGTTGATTCTTTGGGATTCATCCTAAAGGCTTCATATTCGCTAGTGAGCATATCGATCCTATTATCACTTACATCTACCATTCCTTCATAAGTTACCTCTAGCTTATCCCAAATTTCTTTGGCTGTTTTGCAAGCCATGACTCTATTGAATTTATTAATATCTAGAGCACAATACAAAGCATTGATAGCACTTGAATTTACTTGCAGCATTTTGTGATCTATTTCAGTCATGTCTTTTTTCTCCTTAGGGACTTGTTTTCCATCTACTAGTTTGAGGGGAATTAGGTCACCATCCGTGACAACCTCCCAAGCTTTCCAATCCATAGTTTGAAGATTATACGTTGTTTCCAAAATGTATAGTTTAAACCACAAAAGAGGGGAGGTCTAGTTGAGGATTTTCCTTCTCCAAAAGGAGCTACACCTAAGTGTGCCATTAAGATCTTTGTATAGCTACTAATTAAGATTTTCTATAACCCCGCTCTAATACCAATTGAAAACTAAGGTGTAGTCCCAGGAGGGGGGTAATTGGGTTTTAAAAATTCTTTTAAATTATTTTTGTTTTTAATGAAGTCTTAACCTTTTATTGATTTGTTCAATACACAAGAAAAGCTTAAGCCTTTTATTCAATCCACAACCACAACACAAATAAACATTCAATCAACCACTCAAACTAATTAATCACAAAGTAAGTAACCAATCAATTAACTGCACAATATTCACTCAAGATGTTTAATTTGTTTGCAGCCCTGTAGTGAATGAAATTTTGAATCAAGCCTTGTATTTGTGAAATTTGTTTCTCAATTTGATATTCAACAAAACATCCACACTCTTCCCAAAATTAAGATTTCAAACAAACCTTTGTTAATAGGTTTTGGGGTGTTAACCAATCAATGTACTCCCTTATGGTTTCTGCAAAATATTGATTAACCAACGTACTTCCTTTCAGTTTCCGCAAGTCCAAAAACAAATTACACTTCAGCGTTATTTGAAATCCAACCCACATAGTTTTTAAGATTAATGAATTTAAAACATTTACATAGTTTATATGTGCTGAAAATAAAGAGAGTAAGGGAAAGAGAGTGACACCGGGATTTTTATGAGGTTCGGCTTATCCCCAACCTACGTCCTCGCCTTTGGCAAACCACCAAAGGATTCCACTATATCAGTTCCTTTTCCGAGTGGAATAACACCGTTACACACTCCTTTAGTAGGTTAGAGCCCGCCTCTCTAAGTGATATCCCCTCACTTGGTCACTCCTTCAATTAGGTTAGAGCAGCACCTCTCTAAGCGATCCCTCATGCTTAGCCAACGATCCAACAATCCTGGAATCGTCAAAAACACTACAAGAATACAAAATGATAGTTGCGTACAAGAACGCTCTCTTAAAGAGCAAATTAGTACAATTTCATAACTATATACTTCAAAGTAATTCAAATATGAAATTCAGATTGAAGCCCCAAGAGCATATCACCAAATGATTCTTTCAATAGATGAAAGAATTTAGAATTGTAGCACAATACTAGAGATTAAGAGTCAGCAAAGCCTCGGTAATTTTCATGCAAGTTGAGAGTGAGACGGCCCTTGAGAGTTTGAGAGAAATTGAGAGAGTTTGAATGCTGAATTTTATTCTTGGTGATTGAATTAATTGATATTAGGTGTATTTATAGTGTTATAAAAATATTTAACTTGATCCGCAAGTTTACTTGGAGCAATTTCCAAGTTTTGAACACGTTTGAGCCCCAAGTAATTGACTTTTCAAAAAATATGTCTATTATAAATTTTAAATTCTGCCACGTGGCAGTAGCCTAAGGGGTTCTCGTCAGTCACCTGTCAATGAATTACACAGCTAAAATACACAGGCAGTAGGGTGGCAGTCGCCTGTCACCTTGGGGTCAGGCGCCTGTCACTGAATAACCCAGTTTTAAAAAAGAAGCAGAAGGGTAACAGTAGCCTAATGAAACCTTGTCAGGCTTCTCATTTTGCACCTCAGGCGCCTGTCAAGTCCCAGACAGTAGCCTAACGATCTTCTGTCTGTATATTTTAAAAGTTTTTAAAGTGGCAGCCTACTGACCATGTGCAATCAGGCGCCTGTCAAGTAAACATTTGGTTTTTAAAATATTGTTATTTTCTCTCTCTTTTCTTATCTATTCTTGGAATGTTAATTTTTTTTCTTTGAAAAATATGTTCCAAGATTTTTTAAAAATTAGAATCTCTAGGTCTCTTCATTCCTAATAAGCTTCAAAATGAAATTTCATAATTTGAAAATACTCGAAGTACTTACAATACATCTCCAATTGACTCTCTTCATTTCTTTGATTTCTCTTTGTTGTTGAGCTTCAATGATCCTTTGAGCTTTAATTCTTGAAGATTTTTCTTTAATATCAATGCTCTTATGATCTTCAAGCTTTATCTTTGAATTCATGCTTTAAGTAATCCATGCACTAAGCTTCATTTGATTTTCTTTCTTTGGAATACAAGCTTTGTGAGCACTTGACCTTCTTTTATCATAGTTGAGTCCTGAAATGACATTACTTAAACAAATATGTTAAGCTCCACTTGTTTGTTAGCATCGAAACAGGATGCTAAGCCTTGTAAGGCCAACAAGTACTGTGCCATTTTCTGGTCCACCGAAGTTCTCGACCAATACATTGTAATTTAACATTATCAAACACATGCAGGATAAATCATATCACATTTTAATTCTCAACGTCTTTCCAGTATTTTCTGCATCTCATACATATATCATAATTTAACATAAAAACTTCATTTTACTCATGCCACACAATTTAACAACATATTTCATACGTTCACTATAAAATAAGCCAACCCATAATCATCGTTCATATACTGAAAATATACATTTAATTTCTTACATAATTAACTAAAAAATCTGTCATTTTAACTTTCCATTTTCACAAATAATATCTAGTAGCACAGCCCTAGGCTCAAAAATTTACAATTCAAACGGTTAGCATTTAAGAACCCACATGAAAATCATATACATATATACACAATATTTCCATTTTTCACCAATTATTTCATCAAAAATCCTGATTTAATATATTCCCCTTACCTGATTTCCTGAACTACATCAGCAGGAAGCCCAAAATGATGCATGTGGCGCTCACTCAAACCTTGAATCAAAAGGCCTAATTTAATGAGTTAAACCCTAAATAACCTACTATTTCAACACTTTCTCAACCCATAAATCTAGAATAAACATTTGAAACCCCAAAAATTGGGAATTCTAACCCTTAGCTCAACTTTGGAGCGATTCCTGAAAAGTCTAGTTTAGAAATCTGCTCCGCTAGATGTGTAGAGAATCTCCCTTAGAATACCATAGCAATTTCTATTTGTTGATTTGGGCTAAATCTGGGCCAAAAACTTAGAGAGAAGGCAGAAAGAGACATTTTAGAGAGATAAAAACGAAGAAAAAGTGATTTCTTCGCAAAGAAACTTCCTCAAATCAATTTATACACAATATTGCCACATGGCTTCGTCGACAAGAAGACATGATTCATCGACGAACCACAAAAGGGGATTCATCGACGAGAGGATGCATTTGTCGACGAAACCTAAAAGCTGAAATTCATTCACTCAGGATCTCTTCGTCGACGAGGGACTGAACTTCGTTAGCGATCTCTAGAAGAACACTCGTCAATGAAGACAGAAGATTCGTCGACGAGGTTTGCTATCTTTTCTTTTAAAATTTTCCTTTTTTCCTCTTATTATTTATTTATCTATTCTATTTATTATCTTTCCTAATTATTTTAATAGTTATAATTTTTCGGGTCCAAAAAATCCGATCTTATAGGTGATCCCAATGGTCCTATGGTTCCTTATGGTCAAACTATGGTCATTGAGCATTAAACCCTATCATGCTTGCAGATGCATTATTACAGACCATATAAATTATTACAGACGCAAATGAATGAAATATAAATTGAAAGAATAAACAATTTGGTCTTCATTTTTCCTTCAAGTTTCCATATGCACCATATAATATTGTCAATTCATGCAAGACTGATCTTGCACACAAACTTGGCAAACATTAAATACAAAGGTATTTGTCATAATCAAAATGGGATACGACCTATAAGGTCAACAATTACTCAAGTCATCCTTTCTTGGGCTCCAAGTGAACTATTTTTACTTTACTATCCCTTTGGACTTAGAAAATTTATTCATTTTTCCAACATTTCCTTTGGACTTAGAAAATCTATACATAGACTCGCACTATCTTCTTCTTCTTTTTCCCTATTCTTCTTCATGCAATATAATTATAATAGAAACTGTAGTTGTTCTGATTTCAGTAATTCCAGAGACAATCAAAGTCAACTGGTGCGGCAGAAGTAGAAGGGGCCTATTGATCTTCAAATTGCCTCCTTCCCATCTCAAGATTGGATATAACTGAAGAAATTTTTGTGTTAACTTTAGTGGATAAACGTGTTTCCTATGAAACACTAACCATGTCTCTCTTTGATCCTTGATCTTCAAGCAAGACATTGAGATATGCCTGGTCTTGGATTGAAAGAGACTTGGTACTACCAATTTTGTGGAATTGAGATTCCTTGAACTGAGTAAAGGGGATTCATGACGGGAATTCTTGGGATAATATCTGAAGGGTTCAAACAAATAATGAAAAGAGGATTGTTGAATTAGTTAATCATCTTTTACTAGTTTCTTTGAACATCCACGAGGTTGGAGAAGTAAGACACGTGAGTTGGTCATGGCCACTTTGTTTTTGCCGCTGAGGGGTGAAGTAAAGAAAAGAGAAGAGAGTGAAAGATAAAAAGTAAAAAAAAAGGGAGTGAATAAAAGATAAATGGAGAGAAATGAAAAGTGGAAAATTTAGGATCTATTTACCTAGGTAAAAAAAAATTCTTTTTTTTATTTAGTTTTTATAAGTCAAAAAAATAGGAGGGAGTGAGAAATAAGTGGAGAGAAATGAAAAGAGAAAAATTTAGAATCCATTTAGTTGTGTAAAATAAAAAGAAAAAAATGAAGAGGAGAGATAAAAAGAAAAAAAAATTGAGGAGAGAGTGAGAGATAAGTGGAGAGAAATGAAAAGAGAAAAATATAGGATTCGTTTAAATGTGTAAAATAGTTTTCTTCTTTTTGTTTTAGTTTTTAAAAGAAAAAAAAAAAAGAGTGATAGATAAAAAGTATTTAAAAAAATGCGAGTGAGAGATTAGTTGAGAGAAATGAAATGAGAAAAATTTAGGATCCATTTAGTTGTGTAAAATATATATATTTTTTTTTTTGTTTTAGTGTTTATAGGTAAAAAAAAAAAATGAGAGTGTGAGAAATAAATGGAGAGAAATGAAAAGAGAAATATTTACGATCCGTTTAGTTGTGTAAAAAAAATTTTTTTTTTTAGTTTCTATAAGTAAAAAAAAATGAGAGAGTGAGAAAAAAGTGGAGAGAAATGAAAAGAGAAAAATATATGATACGTTTGGTTGTGTAAAATAATTTTTTTTTGTTTTATTTCTTTAAATAAAATAATATTATAAAAATATGATTAAAATCATAAAATTTCATATAATGCACATTAAAAAATTACTATACTGAAAATAAAAAATTAGTATAGTTATTTTACTTATTTGTTATAATTTCAAATTTTAATTTGCAAAAAAAATTTTGTTGAATATAAAAATTGAAAAAATTATAAAATATTCATAAGTTTCTTTATTATTATTTTTAAAAATTTAGATATTGTTGATTCATAGTGACCCCTAAGGTAAATGGACCCCGAACTATGAAGGACCTTATGTGGTAAAGAAAGTCTTTTCAGGAGGAGTCTTGATGTTAGCAAATATGGATGGGACAGACCTTCTACACTCTACAAATTCAGATGTGGTAAAGAAATACTTTACCTAGAAATATTGTACTTCTCAAAAGGAATTTCATAAGATGATCAAACTTTTTACTCCCCCAAGTTGCATTTGTCTTTGTACTCGTGTTCTAATCAAACGATAGATGACCATCATTGGTTGACTAGTATTCCCAAAAAGAACCAAACATTAATTTACCATTCGTTAACCCTTTCAAGCTCAAATTTTGAACCAACTTTTTCTCAAAGTCATTTTCCAAAATTTTAATCGGGGTTTGGGATTTTAAGTATTGACAATTCATATGAGACAACAATTATTCACCAAAAGGATGGTAGACAATCTTTCTGCTACCCAAAAGAAAGTCAAAGAAGAAAACCCTTGCTAGCCCCATTGAGCCTGAAAAGTTTAATTCTTTAATAAATCGTCAAAAGATCACACCTCATACTGAGGTAGTTTCAAAAAGATTAGTCTCAAATGGAGTCCAAATAAAAAGAGCTAAGATCCCTTTAAAAAGGGAAAAGCAAAAAAAATGCAAAAATCAAAAGAAGAAAAAAAGGAAGAAGAAGAGAAAGAAGAATGAAGGGCGGACTTCATATGTGATTCTTTGACCAAAGATACCCTTTATAAAATGGACAATTTTGGGCCTATTGAACTCTTTTCTTCTTAAACCCATGCCAACATTGCGGTCCAAATGGAAAGTCCTCACCAGATTGGTACATATTATTGTCTCAAATGAATTGTTAGACTCAATGTTGAGCCTGAACTACGTTATGACCTGATCCTGAAAAAGTTTGTAGGCAGCTTACCTGATAGACAAGTTCAATTAATAGGTTGCTACAAATGGAAAACTGGGGCAGAAAAATGTTGTTATGGGATTTTTGAGCCATAGAGTTTCCTTTTCTTCCAGAAACCCATATCCATGGCCTACATTTCATCCTAAGTCTTAAAGACCATCCTGATATCGGAGCATAGGCAAAACATTTACTAAACTTTGAGGAGTCAAAGAATGATAACATTTGGGTTTAGGAGAGCTTCACTTGAAAACAACATCAAATTTACAACAGTATAGTACAGAAAAGGGGGTGTTTCTTTGTAAAGACCTGGGTTAGCCAGTGGAAGAGTTAAGAGTATTTAATTATGGATTAGTTTGCTAAGCTAACATCAAAACCATATGGCATCAGAATACTAGTAAAACTTTTTTCCTTTGAGATAGCATGTAAACCAAGTAAAATATCTACTTTGCGCATATAGTCCCATGATTAAGTGAGTGTGTGTCACATAAATGCATGATCATTCAAAAAAAAAACTCCTTCATTATGTGCATCAAGAAAATTCAAAGTGGGAATCATCAACTAAGGAGATATCCTTCCAAGACAGGCTGCAGGACATTCAAGCTCAGGGTGCTAAGTGGGTTTTTCATAAGATCTCCTTCAAATGGGTAGTTGGAAGACAACGGTTACTGAAGCATGGATATGTCAAGAAAAAAAAAAAGCAACATGCATACACATCATACAACATGCATCATAAGTAACATCATGCATACACTTCATCGCATCATGCACCCATTCATTCATACATGTCTTATTGCATAGGTTTGACATATCCCTTTTCATCCCTGCCTAGTCAAGCCCTTGTTCTCTAAATTCAAAAGCTAGGGCATCAACCTCCAGTTTCAAATTGTGTTGTCTACCTTGAAACTAGGGCATCAGCCTTCAGTTCCAAAATGTGTTGTCCACCTTGAAACTGGGGCATCAGCCTTCAGTTCCAAAATGTGTTGTCCACCTTGAAACTGGGGCATTAGCCTTCAATTCCAAAATGTGTTGTCCACTTTGAAACTGGGGCATCAACCTTCAGTTCCAAATTGTGTTGTCCACATTGAAACTAGGGCATCAACCTCCAGTTCCAAAAATTGTGTTTCCTAACTTAAAACTGAGGCATCGACCCTCATGTCCAATTTGTGTTGCCAACTATGAAACTGGGGCATCAACCTTTAGTTCCAAAAATTGTGTTGTTTAAATTAAAAATGGTGCATCGGCTCTCAAGTCCAAATTGTATTGTCAACTTTGAAACTAGAGCATCAGCCTACAGTTTGAAAAATTGGGTGCTCCCATCCAAATCAACCCTTCATGGTCCCCTCCAAATCAACCCTTTGCAGTCCCTTCCAAATCGACCCTTTGCGGTTCCTTCCAAATCAACCCTTTGCGGTCCCCTCCAAATCGATCCTTTCTTGTCCCTTCCAAATCAACCCTTTGTGGTCCTCTCCAAATTGACCATTTTTGTAATGGTCTCATCCAAGTTCACCATTTTTGGAATACTCTCTTCTAGATTAAAAATGCTATGGCTCTTAGGTCAAGTAGCGGAGTAGTCATCTTCCAATTTAAAAAATGCTCTGGCTCTCGGATCAAGTATCCAAGCAGTCATCTTCCAATTTAAAAATGCTCTGGCTCTCGGGTCAAATACTCGAGCAATCATATTCCAATTTAAAAATGCTCTGGCTCTCAGGTCAAGTACCCAAGAAGTCATCTTCCAATTTAAAAATGCTCTAGCTCTCGAGTCAAGTACCCAAGCAATCATCTTCCAATTTAAAAATGCTCTGGCTCTCGGGTCAAGAACCTAAGCAGTCATCTTCCAAATTATTCACTAACCGCTAACATCCCAGAAAAATCCACTAACCACAAACATCCCAGAAAAATTCACTAACCACTAACATCCAAAAATCACTCACTAACTACTAGCATCCCAGAGAAATGCAAAATAATGCTATCCAAAAAAATGTGCTAACATTCCTATCCCTGACTGTCAACAGCTAGCCATACCCGATTGATCGGAAAGTATAAAGCGTTGCTCTAACCTGATAAAAATAGGCGTCTTTTGTTAAGAACTTAATGAATCGGGAAAGAAAGAAACTAAAAGAGTCTTATTGAGCATAATTGAAACAAAGAATGTATATACTAAAAATGAAAAACAGAGAATACAACTCTCCACAAGTGTGAAATACAGAGAAGTCTTGTAATCTATATACTACATAGAATGCCATAACAACATAACTGAAAATAACTATAACAGCTAATCAGTTAAGTCTTTATTTGAGTCTTCTTTCCCTTCTTTTTCTGCCTTGAGCTTTTCATGCTTGGATTTTATTTCCATGTTGTCAATGTGAGATGCTATACTCCAACCCCCCCCCCCCCTCCTCAAGATGAGCATGTATATTAATAATGTTCATCTTGCGCAAATTATGATGGAAAGGCAGTGAACCGAGGGGTTTTGTAAAGATATCTGCAAGTTGTAACCTTGAGGGAATATAAAAAATCTTTATAACATGTTGCTGTATTTTTTCTCAAACAAGATGACAATCAATTTGAATGTGTTTAGTCCTCTCATGTTGTATTGAATTGGTTGCAATTGACAAAGTTGATTTGCTATCAGTGTATAGCAATGATGGTTGAGGATGAGCAACAATAAAATCTTGAAGGGCAAAGAGTAACCACTGCACCTCACATGTTGTGGCTACAAGAGCTCTATATTCTACTTCTATAGGTGATCTGCTAACTGTGGCATGCTTCTTTGATTTCCAAGAGATTAAAGAGTCTCCTAAAAAAATGGCATAACCAATAATACTTCTCCAGGTGCCTAAGCAACCTGCCCAATCACTGTTAGAAAAGGCTTTCAACTTCAAATCCGAAGATGAAAAGAAAAATAACCCTTGGCCTGGTGTTGCTTTAAAGTATCGAAGCACACAAATGACAACTTGATGATGAGATATTGATAGTTTAACAAGAAACTGACTAAGAACCTGAACAAAATAGGCTAAATCAGGTCTTGCAATTGTCAAATATAATATTCTGCTAATTAAACTCCTGTGACCTGAGATATCTTCATAGAGATTGGGATCAGCTGCACTAAATTTAAGATTTGATTCCATTGGGAATGTAGCTGGCATGGTACCTATGATACAAGTATCTTGGAGTATGTCCAAAGCATACTTTCTTTGGTAAAGAGAAATTTCAGACTTTGATCTAGCTACCTCCAATCCCAAGAAGTACTTCAACTGTCCCAAATCCTTGATTGTAAATTTATCATGTAAAAATAACTTGAGTTGCTGAATTTCAGTTAGACTATCACCAGCTAGAAGAACATCATCTACATATACGAGTAAATCTATGAAATAATTATCAATTTTTTTAATGAAAAGTGAGCAATCAGATTGTCCTTGATTAAAACCATAATCAAGAAGAGCTTGAGTACGTTTTGCAAACCATTGCTGAGAGGCCTGCTTCGGGCCAAAGATGCTCTTTAGTAGTTTACAAACTAAATTGGGTTATTGAACATCTAAACCAGGAGGTACTTCCATGTAAACTTCTTCATGTAAATCACCATGTAAAAAAGCATTATTTACATCTAATTGATGAAATATGCCAACTCCTAACAGCAGCAATAGCTAACAATAATCGAATTGAAGTAAGTTTTGCTACTGGAGAAAAAGTATCAAAGAAGTCTAATCCTTCTTGTTGAGTGTAGCCTTTGGCTACCAGCCCAACTTTATGTCTTTCTATAGTTCCATCAGCCTTGTATTTCACTTGAAAGACCCATTTACAACCAATGAGTTGTTTATTTTGAGGGAGAGTAACAAGTTCCTAAGTTTTGTTTAACTTTAAAGCATTGAGTTCATTTCTCATAGCAACTTGCCATTCATGTAATTTTGCAGCTTGTTTGTATGCTTTTGGTTCTTTGATGATAGAGATTGAAGCTAAAAAAGCTTTATGAGATGCTAAAATTCTATTGACAAAAATAAAAGATTGTAAACACCCTAAATTCTTAAGAAAATGAGGTTGCAATTGATGTTCCTAACCCAGTTTTTTTTAAAACCATATCATCCTTACCTAGGCAAAATTGGGTTAATTAACTGAAGGCTCTAAAATTCTTGATAAGATGGCAAACAGATGTCGTTGATTTCAAAACCTAATGCTGGAATTTAAATGGTAAAAAATTTGCCCGTGGGCAAAGTTCTTTAATTGGGAAAAGTCTGATAATTTTCATTTAAGAAGTGATGGCCCAAACATTCATAAAATAACACATTTTATTAAAGAGGGAGCACGTGCCTAAGGTGAAATACAAGGGGGTTGCATAAAAATACAATGGCGAGAAGTTGAAATACACACAGTATGTAATGCTGAAATTACAAAGGAAATAATGAAAAAAATGAGCAAATACAGGGAAATACAAAGCAAACTACAAAGAAATACAATGGAAAATAAAATACAAGCAAAATCCTCAAAGGCAGCTCGCAGCAAATTCCAGAGCATCTTCGAAATCCCTTGTTCACTTGAAAGAAAAATAAGGGAAAACCAGCAAGTCAGTTATTAAATGAAATTCAAAAAAAAAAATGCAAAATAAAAACAAGTGTGCAGAGAATTGCAGAACGGCCAAATATTCCTTGTCCGAGAATGAGGGAACTGATTGTTGTTTCTATTGAAGGCATTTGAGCGCCAAAGACACTGCCAAGACTCCCTATAAATAGGGAGTCTCAAACAAACCTGCGAGGGGGGTCTCGCACAGAAAGAAAAAGGTGAGCAATTAGAATGGCAATAGGGAGAAGGGAGGGAGTAGCAAAGCATTAGAAGGGAATAGAAGCATTAGAGAGAAATTAGGGAAGAACAGAGCAATTAGTAGAGATTGGAGGGAGGAGAAATTAGTAAGGCAATTAGAGAGAAAAGCAAAGAAAAAAAAAAAGATAGAGCAATTAGAATAGGATAGAGCCATTACAGAAGAGAAGCAATTACAGGCGAGACAAAATAGAGAGCTCTGAGAAGAAGATCTCAAACTAACAACAAAAGTTGCAAGGACCTCACCCGACTCTAGAAAACTGGAGTTGGCCGCTCGGAACTCAGAGGCCCCCAGAAGGAAGCCCAAACAGACTCTAAAGTTGCAAGGACCTCACCCGACTCCAGAAAACTGGAGTTGGTCGCTCGGAACTCAGAGGCCCCAGAAGGAAGCCCAAACAGACTCTAAATGAAGGAGAAGAAGATCGGAGGAGTTGAAAGATCACAGGTAACCCCGACTTCTCCTTCTATATTCTAAGCATGCAATGATAAATTGTGTTTGAGATTGTGAATGTAGGTATCCACAACCTAGTGTTAGGTTCAAACTTGAACCTGAGCTGACCCCGAACGTTGAATGAAACCCCCAAATCAGACTCCCTCAACCCAAACCAGAAACCTCCACCTAGACTCCCTCAACCCAAACCAGAGACCTTCACCCAGACCCAAACACTCTGAATAGAACCCAAGCTAAGCCTAACCCGAATCAGGACCCAAACCAGGTTCCTCCAAAGCCCAACTCCCTGACTTAGCACCCAAAGCCCAACTCTCTATCTTAGCCCCAGAGCCCAAAACCCTTTTTAAAATACCCAAAGCCCAATTTAAAAAACTGACTCAAAGCCAATTTTAAAAAACACCCCAGACCCAACCTGTTTTAAAAACAAGCCTATTGATTTTAAAAAACAAGCCCCGACCCATTGACTTTAAAAAACAAAGCCCCAAGCCCATTTAAAAAATAACCCAAGCACGTCTTTAAAATTGACCCAATCACATTCGATTTTAAAACCAGCCCAAATGCCAACAAAATTTTTTTTACCCGAGCCCAAATCATTTTTAAAAAATAAAACCCTGAGCCCATTTACCCTTAAAAGAACCAAAGGGCCATTTAATTTAAAATTGCCTAAACCCAACTTGTGTCAAGCCCCATGTGTGTCCAAGCCCACTCGGGTTTACCCGAGTTCACACAGCCCCTGACAGGCTGACTCGTGTGAGTAAACCTGATACTAACCCACCAGGTTTGGACGAGCTAACTCATCTTCAAGCCTGAAACCCTAACTTAACATATCTGAAACCCTAAGATCAACTGAGCCCTAAATCGTACAAACGCAACCAATGCTCGAACAACACTCAATCAGATTATCAAAAAACCAAAACCACAACATTCAAATCACACACACATTCACGTGATGTAACAATTAGGCTTCAAAAAAAGAAATGAACAAAAATTGAAAACTTAGCTCATTCGTCTTTGACATCTTCATCGGTCACCCCTAGGTCTCAAATCAAGCCCTCACCATGGTCAAGAATCTTTAAGCCTCCCTTAGTCACCATCATAACGGTGAACGAAGCAAAGGCTTCAATCATCCCAAGAACTGAGAGGTGAGTCAAGAAACTGAGATTGTTCGCGAGGGGAAGGAAAGATGTGAGAAAGTTTTCTAAGATGAAAGGGAAAGATGGGGCTAGGTTTTCGAAGAAGAAAGGAAAGCTCAAAGGGAACTTAAGAGGAAGAAAGAGGGCTAAGAGATTAGGGCTTTCAGAGGGCTTTCTGAGAGAGAATCGCTGAGAGTGAAAGAAACCAAGATGGATAAGCGATAGAGTTTCAGAGAGAGGTTAAGGTTTCAAGTTGTGTTTCGCTCAAAGCAGAAAGATGGGGCTAGGGTGTCGAAGCAGAAAGGAAAGCTCAAAAAGAGCTTGAGAGAGAAGCCAGATAGTGAGAGGGAGTTGTAGGGATTAGGGTTTCGTCAAGAGAGAACAGAGAAGAGAGAGAGAGCTTCGGGAGAGGGAAGTGGAAAAATGAACATAAAAAAAAAAAAAAAAAAAAATTGGTTTTGTATGCCTGACTTCGGGACCACCCACATGCGACACGTGGAGCGGCCACCTCCACACATGCTGAGACATATACGGCCCTTTTCGACCTTCCGATCTGTATTTCTTTACAAGGGTCGAGATCGTGTCACGTCTTTGGTCCAGGCCACTTTGGACCATTCAACTTGACGGCCGCCATGTGGCCTAACCATTGTCTTAGACTGGTCTCCTTGGAACCAATTAACTCATTAAACTGGTTTCAAACCGGTTCTCATCCTTTTATTTATTTTTTTTTTTGTTATTTATTTGTTTAAAAAATCTGTAAAATATGGAAAAATCATTAAAAAATCAGGAAAATTCAAGTAAAATTCTAAAAAATATTTTTGAGGCCAGAAAATTCCTTTTGCACACTTTTCATCCAAAAATAGAAAATGGTTCCTAAAAACCTCTCATAAAATTTCAAAAATATTTTTTATTATTTAGAAAAATCATATAAATTTTGAAACAAATCTGGGAGTTTATTTTCATAAAGTATTTTCTCAATTTGTATCCCTATGATTTCAAAACAGGGCATGAGCTTTTTATGCTTCACGTGCCCTAGTTCTTAGGGATGTATTATTATAAGTATACTATGTAAAAATTGTGAATACTTGTGTGATTTATTGATGTTTTGTAATTTTTCAAATTGAGTAAAATAAAAGGCTATTGAATTGAATTTAGGATAATCTTCAATTAATTAGGTACCGTTCATAGAACGGGTGTGTATGGGGTGCTTATACCTTCCCCTCACATAACCGAACTCCCAATCCTAATCATGGTAACTCAAGCCGATTCTACCCTTAATTGGATGGTAATCATGTGTTCTAATCACACTCAAAAAGGTTAGTGGCGACTGCTACATTCATTTTTTTTTCGAAAATCAAATCATCATTTTTTATTCCCACCCCCCCCCCCCCGAGGGGCACTGTAATGACTTGTTTATATTAATATATAATAAAACATAATAATTAAAATAGTCAACCCGAACTTGTGGATAGCAAGGACACCTATCATACACAGCAAAACCTAGGTAGCAGTAAATGTAAATCATCAATCTCATTACCACAAAATACATAATACTAGAGTTAACTATAATCTCAAAATACTGTATTTATATATAGTTTCCAAAAATACCAAAAATATACTCATATCTAGGGACTTACAACATGAATTTCCCACTCCTAGATCAAAACTTATCCTCCTAACGGGGTAATACCACTCTATCTCAATGGCGGCCTCGATCTGCCAGTCTTTCTGGGTTCCCTGAAAATCATTTAATATTCAGGAGTGAGACACTTCTAAGTAAGGGAAGATAAACAAAATGCAGTTGTGTGGAACTATGAACATTTAATGCAATTATACATATACAGTGCATTTCATATATCTGTACACATTCATCATAACATATTGAATCATTATGTACTTTCATTTTTTCTAATAAATCATAAGGTTCATAAAATGTCTGTTATATTTGATAATACTGAAAACATATCCAGGATGAATAGTTAGCTGGTGTCATGTATTACCTCCCATCACGGGTTGTGCAGCCCGAAGGCAGGACCCGACAATGATTGGCCAACCACTGCTGAGTCAAAAATGTCTGTAAGTACGATGGGCCCACCACACCCTGGTCCGGACTGCCAGGTGGACGTCTACAACTCTAAACTGAAAGTCATATCGACTATCCATCTCCCACCCCCTCGTGGGGTGGTTAGCACCAATCTGAACATAGATATCTAATCTATATAGCTACGGTACAGTGCTCCTGAAACTGAACTAAACTAACATCCGGATTTTGATAACATATAGTACATGATAATATAACATTTAACATAAATAGAATGATATCATTTCTATAATTTCATAAATACGGCCTCACGCCAAACATTTCATAAATACGGCCTCACACCGAAATCATATATCATACACAGCCTCGCGCCGGCTATCAATCACGGCCTTGCGCCGAATATCTCATACATATCATTTTGAATAAATAAGTCATTTATCATGTACTTCAAAATCATAATGTACTGTATTATTTCATAATTCCTGAAAACATGCTTATTCATAAAATTGTCATATCATAATACTTTTTCATGAAAAATAACATTCATGCCACACAAAGCTGAGTAAATCCGTACATTTCATTCTAAAATCACATTTTCTGTATAACAACGGTATTTTCCTAATAATATACATTTTCTCAATAATATTCAAATATAATATATGCTTCCCTGAAAATTAATTTGCTGATAATTAATAGTAATTCGCGTGAAAAATAACTACTTTAGTTTATTCCCTTACCTGACACTAGAAAGAAACCCCCTAAAATTTTTGGTCCTGCACTCGCAGGGTTCCCCATTCAACTCCCTAAAAACAATAACTCCCAAAACTAAATTTCAGTATTTATTCGAGTACATCATTTCCTTCAACTGTGGAAAGACCAAATTTCGATTAAAAGCCTTACCTCAACTCAAGGATGAATTTCAACTTGCTTCCACCAAGTTCACCAACGATCCACTCTGGAAAATTTGGAGAGAACTTACCCAGGAGCGTCATGGTGGCCTCAGATCGTCGATCCGGCGACTAACAGGGCCGAAATCGAAGAGAGAAGAGGGAGGAACCGTAGGAAGGAGAGAGAGAGAGAGAGAGAGAGGGTTGAGCATCAAAATTCGGTGAAAAAAATGAAGTTTGGCCTTTTTATACACTGGCCCTCGTCGACGAGGTCAAGAGACAATTCGTCAACGAATCCTACCCTTCATCGACGAAATTCAGAGTTGCCCAAATATCCTGTCGATATTTTCTTATCGACGAAACATACCATCGTCAACGAGACCTTATGTTATCCTCGTCGAAAAATCCCCTGTATTAATCGACGAGTCCTTGATTAAATTCCTCAGTTATTACTCCCAAAGTGCAATATCATCGACAAACATGAAGCATTCGTCCACGAAATCTGCTGTCTCCTTCTGCTTCTGTTTCCATTTCCCTCCCTCTTTATTATTTAAATACCATTATTCTTCGGGTCATTACAGGCACCCTCGCTCATGGGGACATCGTGACAAAGATGAAATAGGATAGAGATTACCTGTGTTAGAGTGGCAATTAATGGAAGCATATGGGTTGTATGTATAAGGAAACAATATGACATTACCACAATAATAATCTTGCAGAAATTTTGATGGGTGTTTAATTCTGGATGATTTTCTGATACATGAACCAGAGGAATAGAAACGGTTGATTCAGAATGATCTTTATCAATGTGCAAGGAGTCTAATGTAGGAGAAGTTAATGAGGTATTATTGTATGAACGAGAGGGAATAGAAGTTGCTGATTCAAATTGATCTCTGTCAATGTGAGATGATTCTGATGCAAAAGAAGTTAATGAGGTATTCTTTGGAATAGAAGCGATAGGATTATAAGAATCATGTTGGAATTATGAACGAGGAAACAAAAATTTTGATTAGTCAGAATTAAGTGGAAGAATATTGAAAGGAAAGGTGGTTTCATGAAACACAACATTAATGATGATTTTATTTGTGGTTAAGTCCATGAATTTATAACCTTTGACTTTAGAAGGATAACTTAAAAATAGACATTTAGTTGCTCTTGGATCAAACTTTTTTTTGTGATTAGCAATTGTAGATGCAAAGCATAAGCAACCAAAAACCTTTAAATGAGAAAGATTTGGGGTTTTGTGAAATAGCATTTCAAAAGGTGTTTTGTTTTGGAGAAAAGGAGTTGGAATTCTATTTATTATATGTGCTGGAGTCAATATACAATCACTCCAAAAAATCAAAGGTAAGTTTGCTTGAAACATCAGTGCTCTAGTTGTGTTTAATAAGTGTTGATGTTTCCTTTCAACAACTCCATTTTGTTGTGGAGTTTCTACACAACTTATTTGATGTAAAATACCATATTCTCTATAAAGTTTGTAAGCATAAATTCTGAACCATTGTCTATTGTTATGGTTTTGACGGATGTATTAAACTGAGTTAAAACCATTTTGCAGAAATCTGGCTGCAAAGATGAAACCTCATATTTGTTTTTAAGTAAATAAACCCAAGTACATCTTGTGAAATCATCTACAATGGTTTAAAAAAAACTAAAACCAGAATATGAGATAGTAGCAAATGGACCCCATATATCACAATGAATCAAATCAAACTTTTTATTAGAAGTATGTTGAGATACAGGAAAAGAGAGCTTTTTCTACTTTGCCAATGGGAAGATTTCACAGACATTTGTACGATCAAATGCAATTAAATTGTCTATTTGTTGAAGAAAAGGTATTCTAGAATTTGAAATATGGTATGTTGGCCTCACAAGGCTTAGAATCTTTTTTTTTATGATAACAAAGCAAAGAAATTCTAGGAACACTTATGAGCACTTCCACCAAATTAGACAAAGATGAGCAAGGCATACCGGTAGATGTTAAGCTTTACCGATGTATGATTGGTAGCCTATTATACCTGACTGTAAGCAGGCCTGATATCAGGTTTAGCGTGTGCATGTGTGCGAGATTTCAGGCTACACCTAAAGAGTCTCATTTATTAGAAGTCAAGAGGATACTTAGATACCTTATCAGGACCACTGAATTAGGATTATGGTATCTTAAGCATTCCTCATTTGAGATTGTCAGCTATTTTGATTTAGACTTTACCGCTAGCAAAGTAGATCGAAAGAGCACGAGCGGTACATGTCATTATCTAGGACAATCCTTAGTTTCTTGATTTTCTAAGAAACAAAACTCAATTGCACTATCCACTGTCAAGGCTGAATATATAGCGACTGGGAGTTGTTGTGCTCAAATGCTTTATATGAAGCAACAACTCATGGACTATGGATTGCACTATGACACAGTTTGTAATGCCCCGAACCCTCAAACCTGAGTCCGGCGCGTTATACCAGATAAAATTCCTGATAATCCATAATCAACATATACGCAGTGGAAAACATAAATATAATCTCCACAAATATGATGCCAAAGTTTTCTAAAATCTATCTACACACCATAATAAATCATGCATCCACCTGTATTCCCATATATACACATATCTCCCAAAAATATTTAATATTCACAATACCAGTATGTTTCACAACCATTAATAATATCTAGAAGACTTAAAACATAAAACATAAATTTTATACATCCCAAAATTAACATAAAAATATACCCTTTTATTTTTCTATTTCCTAATAATGCTATAAAAATCTCGAGCTCTCAAAGCTCGACCTTAAGGATGTCCTGAAAAAGAAATACATTTATATTCGGGTGAGACACATCTTAGTAAGGGAAGAAACAATATATTAAACTCAGCGTGTAGTCATCATGAGATTATACATATCATTTTAAATACATTTGCAAATCATTATCATAACATTAAAACCATTTTCTAAACCTAAACAATCACATGCAGAGATTTACCCACGAGATTACCCAAGGATAGGGGAGATTACCCTCCCATACAAGTAGCACCCCTCTGCTCTGGTACTTAGGTAACCCTAAGACCACAATTAAAACATACCAGAGCACTCAACTTACTTAGTAAGCCCTCAAGTGTAAGATTAATCTCGTACTCACGCAGTTCAACAATAGTTTACTGGCAAAGGCCCTAAGGATAGAGAAATCTACCTGCCCATACAAGTAGATTCCCTCTGCCCTAGTACATTATGCAACTACTGCCACATCTGAAACTACTAGTGCACTTGCCTTACTCAGCAAGCCCTCGGGCGAAGAGTATGCCTCGCCCAATCGTAACATGTTTTACATACATAAATACTTCTAATATCATAATACATCATTATTTCTATCATTATTCAATCATACACATCTGTTCATATTCATAGCTTAACATTGCATTGCATTTCACTTTAAGTGACTCTTTCCCATTTGTATCATTCACGTTTCACCTTTCATTTCATTGCATTGTCATTCTATTGTCATTTCATTGATTGTCATTCCATTGTCATTTCATTTCATAACATTTTCATTTCATTCCTTTGCACTACAGCCGCTCTTTAGCCGTCATTTGTTAGTCCACATAGAAATACGCTAGAATCTGTCAACCCGGCTTTCAGCTATCGTACCTTTACATGGTTGCATTTAACATACACATGCAACATTGTCCATATCATATTTTATTCTCATTGCTTTACTTACTTAGCCTGTATCTCATACATTTAACATATATTTGCACAGAATCTCATGTCACATAATTTAACAGTAAAATTCATACATATTAATATAAAATAGGCCAACCCACATTTAGCATTTAATTACTGAAAATATAATTTCTATTTCTTACATAATTATCCAGAAAATTCCTTCCACTTTGTTCAGTTCATTTCCACAAATACATAACTAAATAAGTGGTCCTAGGCTCAGAAATCATAGTTTTACATGGTTGGCATTTTAATAATTCACAACAAAACATACATATAATATAACATAAATTATTACCTTTAATTTCATAAAATATGATTTAATATATAATTTTCCCTTACTTAGTTTCTTGAACTACACCAACAGGGACTTCGAAAAATACCTGCGGTGCTCACCCGGACCCTGAATCAAAAATTCCTAACTCCAATAAATTATTCCTAAATAAAATATTATTTAAATATTTCCTAGGGCCATAATTCCTAAATAAATAGTAATACCCACAAATATACTCAAATTGCCAAATTTCCCAAATCCCACTCTTGCTTTGGAGTAGGGCCTAAAAAATCTCAATTGAAAAAGTACTTACGTCAAAATGACGACGACTATGACCACGTGGTGGTACCCAATTGTCGATTTAACCACATATTAACAGCAAAATTGAGAAAATGGGAAAAAATTACCTTTCCCTAGGAGTAGTGTCTAAGTCGTTCCCATGAAAAATCTACTCCAGTAGAAATGTCGGCAGTGGAACTAGGAATCTAACGGCACCTTCCGTTTCCCAATTTGCCGCAAACTCGTCGAGAAATTGAGAGAATGAGAGAGATGGAGACGGAGCGAGTTGGGGCGCCAGAAATTTTCTCAGAGGGGAGGGGGGGAGAGACAACCTTCTCTTACTTCTTCTTCTTCTTCTTCTTTCTTCTTTTACTTTAACTTTACAGATGTATGTATATATATATATATATATCTTATTTCAATTAGTTTTTAGTTTTTTTTTTTAAATCCAATGTAATAATATTTAATTTAATTACTAATTATTTAATTATTTAATTTATCTTAATTTAATTTAATTTTTTTAATTTTAATTACTTTTTTTTTCTTTTTCCCACGCCATTCCTTTTATTTATTTATTCGTTATTTTATCTTCTTCTTTTTTTCCAAATTATTTTAATCCCTTTTAAATTTTTGGGTCTTTATACAGTTCCCATAAAATGTGATAATATTAGTGCAATAAATATCTCAAAGAACCTCATATCACACTCACAAACTAAGCACATAGAAATTAGACATCATTTTATTCGTGACCATGTGCAAAAGGGGGACGTAGAACTAGAGTTTGTGTACACTGATGAACAATGGGCCAATATATTCACAAAACCTCTTTAGGAGGACAGATTTATACAAATTCGACGTGAATTAGGCTTATTGCACACTAGGGAAGTTGCCTAGATATACTTGAGTGATCCTTTCACAAATTAGACATATCCCTTAAAAATGAATGAAGTGCATAACTAAGGGGGAGCATCTTGTCTTAGCAAATACTACGACTCTGAAATTGCATTTACTATCCATACTGTTCTTATTGCTTAACTCAATTTAATGGATGATTATTGTCTGGTATTTTGAACTCTCATTGACTATATCTATTGAAAATACTGGATTGCATGCTTGTATGGAACACCATCTGCAAGGCTGCTGCAGAATTTGTGTCTGCATGCTGATAGATGACTAGGAATTGCATGTTGATTGTCATACTGTTTTGTGTACAATATTACCACATCTTTCAAAACAGTCACTTGTAAAAGCTTCTCAAAGCTAAGGGATTTATTTGAAATGCTTTTTTTTTTTTTTTCTGTTACCCTTTTTGTTGATGCCAAAAGGAGGAGAAGTAAGGCAAAATTAGGAATTAAAGTGAGAAAACTTAGGAGAGAATTAACCTTCTTGATATTGTATTCTCCTACATATATGTTTTCTTCACAATTGGTATCTGAGCTATACTACCAAAACTAAATGTATGATTGATTATTTATGTCTTCCTTCCACATATGCTTGGATTACAATGTCAATTTTTTTATTTATGTATATTCTTAGGGAGAGCCTCTTCAGGCTAAACTCATTTTTGCTCATGTGTTTGTCATCATCAAAAATTGGTAGATTGTTGACTTTATGAGTCTGATCCCATTTTGATAATGACAAATTACATAGTATCTTACTCATGCTTTGAGTACTTGAATAGGATTATAATCTAGCACGCACAAATGGTAAGGATACAATGGAGGCCATGAGGAACTCAAAGCTCACACCACATAATGGCTATATAAAGAGCGAAAAGAGTGAAGACTTAAATTGTAACACCCCGAACCCGAAAACAGGGTCCAACGCGTTATTCTACTTAAGTCATGCTCTGCGGCGCCCTGAATCCCCCTAGTGGGACCCGGGTGCCACATAATCCATTTTCCTATACCTGTTATTCCATTAACAATTACGCAGCGGAAAACATAATTATAATCCTCAACCAATATAATACTAGAGTTTTCTACATCTATCTACATTCCAAAATAAACTATTCATCCACTTGTATCCACATATATACATATTTCCAAAAACAGAATCTACAACTTCCAGTATTCTTAACTCAGAAGACTTAAAACATAAAACATAAAACTTTTACATCCCAAAAGTATCATCAAAGTTTATACCTTTTTTCTTTCTATATCCAAAAATGCTATAACAAACCCAAGCTCTCTAAGCTCGATCACGTGGAGGTCCTGAAAAATATAAATTTGTATTTGGGTGAGACGCATCTCAGTAAGGGAAGAAACAATACATTAAATCAGCATGTGGCCAACATGAGGTTTGTAAATAACATATGTATATGTATTCATCATTTGCACATCATTATCATAATTTCTAAAATCTTTTCCCAAGACTGATCAAACACATGTAAGGTATTTTTTCCACGAGAATACCTAAGGATTGGGGTGATTACCCACCCATACAAGTAGCACCCCACTGATCTGATACCTTAAGCAACCAATGGTCACAACTGAAGCATATGAGGGCACTTACCTTATTTAGTAAGCCCTCAGATGAAAAAGTAATTTCGTACTCATACAATT
Source organism: Malania oleifera (assembly GCF_029873635.1). Lineage (NCBI taxonomy): Eukaryota > Viridiplantae > Streptophyta > Magnoliopsida > Santalales > Ximeniaceae > Malania > Malania oleifera. The sequence goes on along the minus strand of NC_080428.1, from coordinate 42,934,153 downwards.
CATACAAAGGTTTACCAGCAAAGGCTCTCGAGAATAAGGAAATTTACCCGCTCATACAAGTAATTTCCCTCTGCCCTAATACGTTATGCAGCCTACTGCTACATCTGATACCTACTAAGGCACTTGCCTTTCTCAGCAAGCCATCGGGAGAAGAGTTTGTCCCGCCTATATAAATACATATCATACTAGCATGAATACTGATACTTCAATAATACATTACTTTGTCTGTCATTTATTCTATATTCCTCATCTACTCATGTTCTCATTTTTGACATTTCGTAACATTTCACTTTACGTGGCTCTTTCCCATTTTACATTATTCACATTTCACATTTCATTTCCATCTCATTCACCTTTCATTTCATTCTTTCCATTTCATTTTCTGCATTCATTACTACAACTCCTTTCAATTGTACATCAGTTAGTCCACATAGATATGCGCTATTCTACTACTACAGTTCCTTTTAGCTGTTCATCACTTAGTTCACATAGATTTGCGTTATTCTGCTACTACAGCTCCTTTCAGCTGTTCATCATTTATCTATGGTTGAATTAACAATCACATGCAATATAATTTATAACACATTTTCATTCTTATTGCATTCCTTGTATAACCTGCATTCATACATATAACAAAATTCAACACAAAATTTCCATTTTACTCATGTCACACAATTTAGCAATATGTTTCAAACATTTTATGTAAAATAAGCCAACTCTCATTTATCATTCATATACTGAAAGTATACCTTTAATTTCCTACAAAATTATCCTGAAAAATATTTCACTTTCATCAGTCCATTTTCACAAATACATATGTAATAAAACAACCCTAAGCTCAGAAATTATAATTTAAACGGTTGGCATTTTAAACTCATACGAAAATATATACATATTCACATAACATAATCCATTTATCCGTTTAATTCATAAAACATGATTTAATATATATTCCCCCTTACCTATGTTCTTGAATTACGCCAACAGGGATCCCGAAAAGATACCTATGGCGCTCACCTGAACCTTGAATCAAAAGCCCTAGTTTATTCAGATAATCCCCAAATAACCTACTATTTCAGCATTTTCCCAACCTATAAACTTCAAATAAACATTTAAAACCCCAAAACTAAGACTCCTAACCCTTACCTCAACTTTGGAACGTTTCTCGAAAAGCCTAGTTTAGAAATCTCCTCCGCTAGATGTGTAGGGAATCTTCCCTAGAACATTGTAGCGGTCTCCATTTGTCGATTCGGGCTGAATCCGAGCCAGATTTCTAGAGAGAATGCAGAGGAATGCCATTTTTAGAGAGAGAAAATGAAGAGTTAAGGTTTCTTAATGAATAAGAAACAAAAATTTCAATTTATAATAGGCCACCTTCGTCGACGAGATGACGTATTCATCGACGAGATGACGTCTTCATCGACGAGCTACTAAAGAACATTCGTCGACGAAAGAAGAGCCTCGTCGACAAACCCAAATTCTGAAATTTCTCACTCGGGATCTCTTCGTCGATGAGGAACTAAACTTCGTTAACAATCTCTAGAAGAACACTAGTCGACGAAGATAAGATATTCGTCGACGAGGTCTGCTATTCTCTTTTCAAAATTCCCCCTTTTTCCTTTATTCTTTATTTATCAATTCCATCTGTTATCTTCCTAATTATTTAATCATTATAATTTTTTCGGGTCTTTACATAAATTCTCAATTGTAATAGTATTTAGTTTTGTTTTGTAATATGTATATCTTGCATGATGGGATTGAATGCTCAACATAGACCATAAACTAACCTTAGGGAACCTCAACTTTTCATGGAAAACCTTCTACTTAAAATTCCAAACTCATGATAAAGGTTTGAAAAATTTTAAGGTCAAAACATTGTTTTTAACTACGTCCAATCGACCAATCCTGACACGTTCTACAAGCCTCAGTCGATTGACCGTGCCCTTAGGCCAAAAATCAAAGATTTAACTAAGCCCAATCGATCCGCCATTTAATGCTTTATAAGCCCCAGTCGACCGGCTTGCTCTTTTGGCCTAATTCATAAAGCCCCAGCCGACTGACCCAAATTATACTTGAAAAAGCCAGTTGACTGACCTCTTGATCCGGCAAACCGAATCTTGGCCCTAGTCAACCGTTTCTCGATGATTTGAAAATCGCCAAAAGACTAGTCGACCGGCACTTTGCCTAGTCAACTGGACCTCTCGAGAATTTGAAAAACACTTAAGGCCAACCGACCGGCTCATTCCCCAGTCAACCAAACCTCTCAGGTTGGGCAATTTTTAAGCGCAAAACAGTCATTAATTCTTAATTAAACAAATCTAATAATGCCCAACGTGTCCTTTAAAGGTCATTTTTTACTCCCTTCATTTGCAAATTTATTGCTCTTGAGGGTTGTTGAAAGAAACAATTATTTAAGGCATTTATTTACTCATTAAAAGGCATTTACTCTCGTTTATTCTTTTATTTTGAAAATCATATCTTGAGAGTAAATTTTAAGTTTCTCCCACTTATTTTCTTGATAAATATTTTTGGAGAAACTTCTTCTAACTTGTGAATCTTTGTGCATTCCCATTGCTAGATTCAAAAGCTCACTTGTCTTTATTACAAAAATCTTTTTGAGCTAAAACCCTAACTTCCCTTGAACTAAATTTTTGAATATCATTTTTGGGAAATCTCTTGGGGGTTTAAGATCTTTGAAAAACATACTCCATATTTCATTTCTGAAATAAAAGATCATATACTTACATATTCTCTCATATTATTTCATATATATACTTTTGAAAGAAAAACCACACAAACTCATTTGAGCATAAATCCTACTATATAAAAGTGCATTGATTTTATATTGTACACACTAGCTTATTTGAGAAGCACCTTATTGTACACAAATATTTATTTCATATCTTGTATCCCTGCGGTTCAGGTAGTGAACCGTGTTCCAGGTGTGGGGTATCACCTGAAGAGGTGGGCACCATTCTGTAAGGTGTGTAATGGTTTGGCTTCGCTCGGTTAAGGGAGCTAGGGGGATTCCACCCTATAAGGAGAAGTTGTAAAAGGCATTGTTCCACCTGGTTAAGTGAGCAAGTACAGTGAATCCTCAAGCGGATTAGCTTGAGGCGAGCATGTGGGCACGGTTTGCCAAACCTCGTAAAAACTCTGTGTCATTCTTTCCCTATACTCTTCACATTCCTATATTTGCATGTTTATATTTACTTGTTGAGATTACTGCATTTGTGTTTAAATACTAATTTGTGATTATTTAAGAAATATTGAATCTGTCATACTTGCTTAAATTTATTTGAACATTCATATATCTGTTGGACTTGTGATTGATTAGAAAGACTTTAGGTTGTGTAATACTTGCTGTGATTTTAAAATAGGACATACTTGACCTAAGATTTTTAAAATCTCCAATTCATCCCCTCTCTTTAGATTACACCTAAAATCACATACACTATGTAACTGAGGCAGCCCACAATATCAAATTTCCATGTGCTTATGAGTTCATCTCAACATTAACAACAACACCAACACTAATAATAATAATAATAATAACTAATCATGGGCACGCATTATGTGCGGGCTCTACGACTTCCCATTTTCTAAAAGTTTTTAAAATTTTTTTTAAAAAATAATAATAAATTAAATGGTATAGTAGTATTTTGGGATAGTTATATGGGCATTTTGAGATAATTATGAGTTGTTATAAGAATAAATTTAACATAATTATATTTTGGAATAATTGTGGATAGTTAAAGGAATATTTTGGAATAATCATTGACTGTTATAGGGATAAATTTGATATTTTTGCAAGACAACACCAAATAGGAGATTAAAATATAGAACTTATTTAAATTTACATAGTTTTTGAAATTTTATTTTAATCACAAAATAAAGTTTTTTGGTAAAAAAAAAAAAAAAGTGTCATTTAATGCATAAATGGTGTGAAATTAAATATAATTTTTTCGAAGAGGCGATTATACGATTTTTTCTGTGTGTTTTATTTATTCATTGTCAAAATTTGTATAAAAATTGAGTCCGTTATGGCATTTCATAATATGAATATTAAAATTATACATTCGAATGTTTTAAATTTTGTATCAATCTAGAATTGAAGCATCAATGGTCAAATTATTCATATCCAATTTTTCCAAACATGGGAACTTTAAGTTTGAAAAAATTGAGTTTGAAATTGAAGGAGTAGGAGAGGGAGTATTTGGAGGCGAACCCCACAAGATGGAGACTTAATTTGTTTAAGAATTGCATAGAAAAGCCTAATGGCCGATGGCCACTATTATTATTATTCACTTTTTTCCTTTTGCGTGGTTGGTTTCATAGTAGACAAATCAAGGATCAACAAATATCATGGTGTCTAATTATATCATATATTATATAATTAATTAATTTTTATAAATTCTGGGCGAAATTTAATTTGTGCTTATCGATTCAAGTCAAATTTTCTTTACATTATTCGAAATTTAATGATATAATTGGTTGTATAAAATGTAGAGTGATTGCACAACTAAATCTAATATTTTTTTTCCCGGTATTGGAATAGAGTATTAGTTTGAACTGTATAATTATGTCAAATTTTAAATAAGTGAATTTATTTTTATATTTCAAGTAATTTTGTATTGATAATTATCAAGTCAAACTTTTTCAAAATAAGCAGAGATTGATGTGTTGTTTAAAATATGACAAACTGCTTAACTTTATAATATCTTCTATTCCATCGATTAGTCACGTGAATGGTCATTTTAGATCAGTCTTATTTTGACACATGAATATATAAATTTATTTTGAAATAGAAAGTAAAAAATAATTCTTAAGTAGAACACGCATGCCCATGTTCTAAAGTGAGATCTATCCAAGACAATTTTCGATTATGCTTTTTTTCTTAATCACAGCATCCACCAAAACCAGCTTCCAAATTTTAATTTCTAAAATTTTTTTCATAATTCTTTGCATTTCAAGGAAAAATAAATTAATTAATTTTAATATAAATTTTAAAAATATCTTCACCACTCTTATATTTTTTTTAAAAAAAATAAAAAATTGAGATTCACCTTTGATTTGCCGAATGAAATGAATAAACAAAATTAATTGAATAAAAATTTAAATAAAAAATAAGTGATAAATTTCATTTTGTGTATTAGTGTGTGTGTGTGTGTGTATATATATATATATATTGTAAATCATGTTGTCAGATCCTATTCAGCTAGAGGGCGGCCTTCAAAAGAACAACCTTGCTACAATCTACTCTCCTTCCAGTTGTGCAGCCAACCAACATTTTCTCCGGTCTGTGAAATAATTCATTTATTGTTTAGCACTGTGTGCTTGTAAAGGCTTTTGTTGCAATGACATTTTTGCTTTGGAAAGCAATATGCGTGCGCACACAGAAAGGGAGAAAATCAAAACCGAATGATGCTGTAATCCTTCAATGTTAGAAGCATTTAGTTCCCTACAGATCATTTGTGATTTTCTATTTAGGTTCTAGGATATAATTATTGCACCCAATAAAAAGCAAGGCAGATGCTTAGTGCTGAACCTGTTGAATAAATTAATAGCAGTAAATGTGTTTTATTTTCTGCCTAGTTCGTAAAAGTTAGTCAACATGATGTTAGTGATGCCTAGAAGTTGTTTAACATGATGTTAGTGATGCTTAGGAGTTGTTTAACATGATATTAGTGGTACCTAGAAGTCGTTTAGCATGATGTTAGTGGTGTCTAGGAGTTGTTTAGCATGATGTTAGTGGTGCCTGTTTTTGTGCTTGTAACCATTTGTTTTTAGCCTATATAATGACTATTTCTTTATCAATGAAGTAGTAGAGTTTTCAATCCAACTTTGTTTCCCCTTATTTTTAAATTTATCATTTTCTTCTTCCATTTTACATCAGTAGTATTAGATCCAAGTTAGAGTTCCGCAATGACTTCTGAAACTTTTGTGCAACCAGCCATTCCACGCTTTGATGGTCACTATAACCATTGGAGCATGCTCATGGAAAAATTTTTGAGGTCCAAGATTATTGGACAGTTGTTATTTCTAGAGTAGCAAAACCAACAACAGGTGTTGTGCTGACAAATGCACAGAAGGTGGAGCTTGCAAGGCAGAAGTTGAAGGATCTCAAAGTAAAGAATTATCTCTTCCAGGCAATTGATCATTCCATCCTAGAAACCATTCTTTGTAAAGAAACTTCCAAGCAAATCTAGTACTCTATGAAGAAGAAGTATAAGGGGACAGCGCAAAGGCAAAGAAGGCACAACTGCAAGCACTTCGAGGCGATTTTGAAACTTTACACATGAAGTCTAGAGAATCGGTGACAAATTACTTCTCCAAGATGATGGCAATCGCAAATAAGATGAGAATCCATGGCGACCAAATGACGGATGTCACTGTCATTGAGAGGATTCTTCGTTCAATGACAAAAAAATTCAACCATGTTGCTTGTTCGATTGAGGAATCTAAAGACACTGACAGCATGTCCATTGATGAATTGCAGAGTTCTTTGTTGGTTCATAAGTAGAAAATGAATCTGCAAGACAAGGAGGAGCAAGCGTTACAAGCCTCGACATCAAATAGAGGAGGTCATGGACAAGGAAGAGGCAGAGGCAGAGGTGGCAATGATGGTAGACACTCAAATCAGAAATCTGAAGATTCTGATTCTCACGGGAGAGGAAAAGGCCATGACAACAACAACAATCATTCAACGCCTTCCAAGTCAAAGTCAACAGACAAATCAAGAGTTGAATGCTACAGGTGTCACAAGTTTGGCCACTACAAGTCAGAGTGTCGTACTAATCTAAGGAGAGATGGTGGAAAGCAGTCCAATATTGCTCAAAAGGAAGAAGAAGTGTCTTTGTTGATGGCTTGTCACATAAAGGAGGAAACCCACAAGAAATTCTTGTGGTACTTAGACACTGGCTGTAGCAACCATATGAGTGGAGAGAAGTCTGTATTCTTTGAATTGGATGAAACTTTTCGTGATGTTGTGAAGTTTGGTGATAGCTATACAATCTCTTTTATGGGAAAAGGAAATGTAGCAATTCAAAGTAACAAAAATTTTATTCAAACTATTTCTAACGTTCTCTTTGTTCCGGATTTGAGAACAAACTTACTCAATGTTGGTCAGCTACAAGAAAAGAGATGGAATTTCTATCAAAAATGGAGTCTGCAAAATTGAAGATGAGAAGTTGGGCTTGATAGACAGTCAACCGAATGTTTCCATTGTATCTCCATGACACCATTGATTCATGTCTTTCTGCAAAATTGGGAGAGAAGGAATGGCTATGGCATTTACACTATGGACATCTTAGCTTTGGTGGGTTGAAAACTTTACAACAGAAGAATATGGTGATAGGTCTTCCTCAAATTACAGCTCCTTTTGAAGTTTGTGAAGAATGCGTTGTTAGCAAACAACACTGTAATCAATTCCCACAAGGGAAATCATGGAGGGCGAAGGCTGCACTAGAGCTTGTTCATTACGACATTTGTGGGCCAATAACTCCATGTTGTAATGAAGGTAAAAGATATATACTTACTTTCATTGATGATTTTAGTCGTAAAAGCTGGGTTTATTTTTTTCAAGAGAAGTATGAAGCCTTTCTAGCCTTTAAAAGTTATAAAGTGCTGGTTGAGAAAGAAGCTGGCAATCCCATAAAAATTCTTCGCACAGATCATGGTGGAGAATATAACTTACATGAATTTGCAAGTTTTTGTGACTTATGGAATCAAGAGGCAACTTACAGTAGCTTATACACCCCAAAAAAATGGCGTTTGTGAAAGGAAGAATCGTACTATTCTAAATATGGTGCAAAGTCTTTTAATAAGGAGTTGTATTCCAAAGAGCTTCTGGCCTAAAGCAATTAACTGCAGCATTCATATTGAATAGAAGTCCCACACTTGCTGTTCAAAATAAGACACCAGAGGAAGCATGGAGCAGACGGAAACCAGCTGTTGATCACTTCAAAAATTTTGGGTGTGTTGCATATGCCCATATTCTAGATCAAAAGAGGAAGAAGCTAGATGACAAGGGAGAAAAATGTATTTTTCTTGGTGTTAATGATCAGTCAAAAGCTTATAAGCTTTACAATCCTAACACTAAGAAAATACTTATCAATCGAGACGTTGTTTTTTATGAAGATAAAATCTGGGAATGGAACAAAAATGTATTTGGAGAGCCAATTCCAACTAGTTTTAATGGAGAAGATGGTGATGAAGCAAACCAGCCGCAACAACACCTTGCTCTAGCAACTGATGCATTTGAGAATCCTCAAAATGAAACTCCTACAGCCTCTGAAATCACTCCAACAGCACCAGAAGCAGTCGTGTTTGAAGGAGGCCAGCATGGATGTCAAATTATGAGGTAATCAGAATTGATCAATTTGAAGACCAAATCACTCATTTTGTTCTATTTTTAGATTGTGATCCTACAGTGTTTGAAAGTGCTGTCAAAGAATCAAAATGGCAGAAGGCTATGGATGCTGAAATTGCAGCCATCGAAAAGAATGACACATGGGAGTTATTTGATCTGGGCATAAAACAATTGGCGTGAAGTGGGTTTACAAGACAAAGTTGAAGGAGAATGGTGGTAGACAAGTACAAGGCACGCTGCGTGGCAAAGGGCTATAAGCAAGAGTGCGGTGTTGATTATAAAGAAGCCTTTGCTCCAGTTGCAATGCATGACACAATCAGATTGGTGATTGTATTAGCAGCTCAGAACTCATGGCCTATCTTTTAGCTCGATGTGAAGTCTGCATTCCTCCATGGAGATTTGAAGGGACTGGTATTTATCGATCATAAAGTGTATAGACTAAAGAAGGCTCTATATGGATTAAAACAAGCCCCACGGGCTCGGTATAATCGTATAGAAAGTTATGTTTTGAAGGAAGGATTTCAAAAATGTCCTTATGAACATACACTTTTCATAAAAGTTGAGGATGGAGGGAAAATGCTCATTGTTTGCTTATATGTAGTTGGTCTAATCTATACTGAAAGTATATACAGCCATATTTGGAAGCTTTAAGAAATCCATGATGGCTGAATTTGAAATATCTGATCTTGGCATGATGCATTACTTTCTTGTCATAGAAGTGTTGCGGTCTTCTATCGGCATTCTTACTTCTCAAAAGAAATATGTGAGAAAAATCTTAGACATGTTTCAGATGAAGGATTGTAATCCTATGAATACACCATCTGAGTTTGGTTTGAAGCTAAACAAAGATGATGGAGGAAAGAAGGTTAACAGTATTCCTTACAAGAAAATTGTGGGGAGCTTAATATATTTGACTGCAACAAGGTCTAATATAATGCATTTTGTAAGTGTCATTAGTAGATACATGGAGTGTCCAACAGAGATTCATTTTTTGACTGCAAGAAGATTTTTTTAGGTACTTGCAAGGTACTAAGGAGTATGGGTTGTTCTTTAGAAAGGGAGAAAAGTCAGATTTGTTTGGCTTTACAGATAGTGATTATGTAGGAGATTCTAATGATCATAAAAGCACATCTGGGTATGTTTACATGTTGGGAACAAGAATTGTTTCATGGTCATCAAAGAAGCAGCCAATCATCACATTATCAACCACTGAAGCTGAATTTGTTGCAGCAACAGCTTGTGCTTGTCAAGCTATTTGGCTAAAGAAGATTCTTGAAGAGCTGCAATTCAAAGAAGATGGGCCTACTCGCATTTACTGTGATAACAGTTTAACAATAAAGCTCTCAAAGAATCTTGTTCTACATGGTCGAAGCAAGCATATAAATGTGAAGTATCATTTCTTGAAAGATCTCACAAATGATGGAGTTATTAATCTCGTTTACTGCAGAAGTGAAGACCAGATTGTTGATATTTTAACAAAGCCTCTCAAATTTCCAACATTGCAAAAACTCGAGGAGTTACTTGGCGTTTGCAGTTCAAAGGACTTTATTTGAGAGATGACACTTTAAAGTTGGAGTCTTATTAAACTGATGTTATGTATGGAACATCAATTTAAGGGAGGATTTTTTGAATAAATTAATAACAGCAATTGTATTTTATTTTCTGCCTAATTTGCAGGAGTTAGTTAGCATAATGTTAGTGGTGCCTAGAAGTTGTTTAGCATGTTAGTGGTGCCTAAGAGTTGTTTAACATGATATTAGTGGTAGCATGATGTTAGTGGTGCCTAAAAGCTGTTTAGCATGAGGTTAGTGATGCCTAAGAGTTATTTAGCATGATGTTAGTGGTAGATGATGTTAGTGGTGCCTATTTTTGTGCTTGTAACCGTTTGTTTTTAACCTATATAATGATCATTTCCTTATCAATGAAGTAGTAGAGTTTTCAATCCAACTTTGTTTCCCCTTGTTTTTAAATTTATCATTTTCTTCTTCCATTTTACATCAGAACCTACATGCCAGATTGAATAGCTCCATTCCATGTTAGCATAATCGGAAATTTTCCATTTATTAAAAAATAATTGTTATTATTATCAAAATGTGCTCATGAAAAATTGTTTCATTCTGGCGCAAACGTTTCCAAAACATAAAATGTACAATGTACTTCAATAATAACCAAACAAATATCTAGAATTACAACTTTTTGAGCCCTACAAAGCAAAACAATTACAGACGAATTTTCACAGTTGAATTCCACAAGGAGCTTCAAATAAATGAAAATACAAGAGCTTATATCTCAACTCACGAAAAATATTAACAATTGCAGACAGCCGCATAACCAGAAAACCAACCCATCTTGAATGATTCCAAATATAGTTAACCTAGCACAATCAAAGAATAATAATAATAATAGCAAAATAATAAGAACAAAAATTAGAAGACCAACCAGAAAAATAGCTAGTGATTGTGCCACTTATAGAGAACTAAAAGGCTATGGCCTTTTTAGTGCCAGCTGCAGCAAGAAATGGCCAACACAAATGGTCAACCAACAGAAAGTTCAAGTTAAATACTATCCAAAGTTAGCCTCTGCGAGATACTGAGTCACTCCGGTTATTTGGTTGATAAGCAAACTTGCTTAAATCCATGCCAACAGTTGACCTGAAATGAATAGATTCCAAATCTCAGAAAAAGGAATCTCCAGTTGAGTTTCTAAGGCGATAATGTTGGCAACAGGGTGAGTTATATTACCTATTAACACAATAGTTCTGCACATCCTTAAGAGGAGCACGGAGGCCACTTGCACGAGAACCAGATGAAGAGAATCTAAATGATGATATTACAGAAACAAATTTTTCCATTGACTTCTCTGCTATGTCAGAATAATTGCCTAAATGAGCAATGTCACACCCAAATTTTCCTTCTTGTGCTTTTGCCTCCATAAATGTGTCATCAGAGTCAGCAATGCAGTCGTCTGAAGGAAGAACCCATGATATAAAGAGAACAAAGTAAACCAATCAAAACTGAGGAAACTTTAATTTGAACAAGAAATTCAAATGGAAAATGCAGAGGAAACATTAAACACATGAAAACTATTGTTTACACTGGTAAAGTAAGATTTAAAAAGATAGACTAAAAGATAGCCAAAAAATCCAAACATGATTAAGAATAACCTGCTACAACCGTAAAAGCAAGTTTAAAGGAAAATGCTAACCCACAGGCCACAAGCGAACATGGCATTTGAACAAAAAAATAAAAAAATGCAGTTTCTGTTTTTTTATTATTTAAAGTTATGCATCTGCAAATCAATAATTCAATTAAAGAAAAAATTGCATATTTAAATATAGTGATCCTTCTAAATGAGTACAGATTAATGCAGACTAACATTTTGATCATTTGGACACAACATGGAACTGGCAAGTAAGTGACTTTAAGATTTGCAGCCATAAAGTTTGCATCAAACGTGAGGATCTAAAAATCAAGGTCCATTCAAAGTATTTTATAAATCTCAGAAAGCAGTGGCAACCAACTTCTTCTAAGCTATTCTAGAGAAATTCACAAATCTTCCACAAAAAATATAGGCCAACATTGTGTGGCCATCACTTGTGCAAGACAGCTGTCAAAATTATTTTGCATTGACTAGGCAATCTGACCCCCAATTCACCCATAAATTTTTCCAAACAGGTTGCTTTCAGGTCATCTAAATTCAAATGCTGGCAAACCTGCTGAGGAATTCCAATCCATTTGCATTATTTAAAGTCTTAATTACAATGTTCTTGAATACTTTACTATTTCTTGTACTTTCTGGTACAAACAGGTTGGGGATCCATTAATGGCTAGCTACCCGGCCCCTTGTAAACCAGTAGTTCTATTCTGCACCAACTAAAATGGCACATAGTTAGAATTCAGCGATGTTTTCTGAAAAAATGAATACAGCAATCCCAATATTCTTTTTCTATGAAGAACCAAGGCACTACACTAAGCCACTATTATGCTAATATGCATTAGGATGAATCTCAAAGTCTAGTATGAAGTTTCATAAAAGAATGATTAACTTAGTTCCCATCTGATAAGCACTTCAGGAATATTTTTCTTGCTTTAAAGAGAAATATCAATGCAACTATTACTCCCAACGGTCCAAAGCAAGTTAGAATACTCTAAAAACTCCAATTGACACATACTTTTGCTGGGATAAGATGCATCAGTTTGCACAAACTTGGCTTTCTTATTTTCCTGAAGCAGATAAATAAGGTGTTAGATATTTAAAAAATTAAACTAAAACAAAATTTAAACAGTAAGCAAAAGTACATACTGCCTGAGCACTGTTGATTGGAGGGGTCTTCCTTTTCGTAAATTTGCCTTCAAAACAGTATTTCTCTAAAGAACTCTCAGGAATGGGGTTCTGACTATTCTCATTTGCATCAGCAGCTATTTCTCTCTCAACCAAGAGCTTTTCCGCTTTATTATCAATGTCTTCATCAACAAACTTATGCTGAAAGTAAGAGCTCACAATAGCCTTTCTCTCATCTGTTCTCATTTTGCCATCAATTGCATCTGAGACATTATTACGTATTCAGATATAAGTAGAATTTCATAAGCTCAGAAGTAACATATCTTCTTCTCTGTGGTGGGTTGAATAGTGGACCGGGGGAGGGAGTGCGAGGACAACTTTAAAAAAGACTATAATTTCCCAATTAGAATAGACTAAAAACTCTAACAGGCACTTACTTTTGCTGGGATAAGATGCATCAGTTTGCACAAACTTGGCTGCCTCATTTTCCTGAAGCAGATAAAACAAATAAAAAGGTGTAGGATATTTAGAAGATAGAACTAAAATAAGAACTCAACAGTAAGCAAGAGCACATACTGCCTGAATACTGTTGATCTGAGTGGTTTTCCTTTTCATGAATGTGCCTTTGTAACAGTATTTCTCTAAAGAAGTACTCTCAGGAATTGTATTCTCGACTGCATCAGCAGCAACTTCGTTCTCAACCAAGAGCTTTTCTTTCTTCTTGTCAACAATCTCATTTACAGACTTACGCTGAAAGTATGAACTCCTCACAACAACCTTTCTGTTATCTGTTCTCATCTTGCCCTCAATTGCATCTGCGACATTATTATTTTCACTCTTTAGGAAATGCCAGAAAAGATATTGTATTTCATGCATGGATTTTTGCAGCGAAGCAAGCTCTGAACTTCGCATAGCTCCCATTGTGTCTTTCAAATCTTTTAATTGCACTTAATTCGTGAGCATATAAGAGATTGATCAATAGTTTCATGGCCAACTGTATGTGCGTGCGTGTGTGTGTGTGTGTGTAGAAACTTCCATCCTTACCACGACTCGGAGATCCCAACTTCTCAAAAACATTAGGGTTAGCACCATCTTCCACCTAAAAAAGGAAAAGAGTATTATTGAGATAATACAGAGTACAATTTGGCATCTTTTTGAGTACCGAATCATATTCAGTAGAATTTCATCATTGGCCCCATTAAATAACTCACAGAATTTTTAGAAAGAGATGCATTGTCCAAGTTTTCAGAGTTAAGCAAGGACACTGGTGAGCAGTTTGCTTTAGAAGCAGCAGTCTTCTCAGTAGCATATTCCCCTTCACAGGGAGAAAATCCATTCACCGGATTTGTATCCTTGGGTGTGATTTGAGGGGCCCGGAATTTTCTTTTTGCTTCAAGGGATGCAAAGCCTTAAAGCATTAAGGGAAAACAAGTGGTTAAAGAAGAAACCAAAAACTGAAAACTTAGAAATGCAAATCAAATTAGATTCTGCATGCTCCCATCATCAGTCACAAGTGACTGAACCTCAAACAGCATCAGCAGACGTGAAAATAAGGTATACTCCTCGTTTCTAGAGGAATAGGCAGGCTTCCCTGCATCTTTCTTTAGGTTGAAGTATGGAACAAGGAAATTAACTGCCATTGGATAAAAAATGTTCATTCACTGAAGGATAAAATAAACAGAAACCAAAATAACATCATAAAAAGCCAAAAAAAAAAATATGGTCTTTAACAAATAGTTGGATACAGAAGTAATTAGTCAGGAGATTCTTCTGCACAGGCAAATCCAGTTTCTTCCTTTCGCTTTCAGGTTTAAAACTCTCAAGCTGGTAAGCTTGATCAAGCACCACCCCAGTGGTTACATTCTGCCCCTGTCGGTCAAAAAAGGCAGATGATTCAAGCACATTGGAAGGTAGTCAAAGGTAAGACTACAAGATAAATGTAATCAGATGATGTGATCAATTCATTGAAGTCCAAATCAATCACTAGATGCCCAGTAAAGAGTAAATATCACAGCATGACACTATCTTATATGGTCTATCGTACAATTGCACAAATTTGCAGTGTAATAATTTTGCCTGCTACTTCAACATCATTTTCAATGCCCAGCCCAATCACCAGCCCTTGAGATTTCACCATGTTCATGGACGTAAATTGCATGCGATGCTTACAGAACTCAAAAGTAGTTCCATGACACCAAAATGCTTGAAAATCTATAAATAAAAAAAAACTCCTTTTTGGGGTGAAAACAGAAGTAATTTGCAAGAGGGAACAGATAATTTGGTCATGAATCTTTGCATTATTGTTATTTTCAACTTCTTTAAGAAATTTCTCCCTTCAGAATGTTTATTTTCTGCTAGGATCAACTTCTCAACACATCGTCAAAAATGCACTGCAGCCGACATGTGGCACAGACACAATATCATACCAATACGGCAATTCAAAAAATTTCAGAAAACATGCAACAACACAGCAGGGATATATCAATTATTTAATTTTAAAAATAAATATTTATACATATTTATTATTGATGTTTCCCTTTAGATGTAAAGTAGTGAGGCAAAGTAAATTCATGTTGAATTATAAGCATTATGCATGCACATTCTAACAAAAAATTTCAATTGCATTCATTCTCAGCACTCATATTTCATAATTTGATATTACACATCCATAAAGTACCGTCATATTTATAACATGATCAGAATGTATCATCAACAATGAAAATACATTCATTAATGCAAAACCAGGCAACGAGCAATAAGGAACAAGCAAATATTTGACCAAGAACAAGTAATAATCTAGAAACAAAATACAAGAAAAACATAGAAAACAAGTCAGGGTTCAAAAGGCTTTAGGCTGTGTCAGGAAGTGTCAATCATGTCAGATTTATTGTCTGACACATATCAGACACATTTCCATCTGTGTTGGGTGCATGTTGGTGTCTTAAATGTGTCAGACACTGAAAAGTTTCTTGGAGTCGGATGCTTACCGCTCATTGTTTTCTCCAGTGCAATATATATATATATATATATATATATACAGATATATGTAGATATACATATATATGTATTCTCTGGTAACAGAAATGGCTTGACAATTATTCATCCAAGTCATTTGTTTTATTGCTGCTAAGTTGAATATGAAGAGTTGACACTGGCATTGCACATGGTCACATATAACTAAGTTAACAATTACGAAAAAAAATTCAATATTCTAGAATAAGGGAGCAAATAAGGTTTGGAGAACCAATTACATATTTCATAATACATAAAAAGATATAGCTATTGCAGATTCACAATATAAAAAATAAAAAAATAATCCCATAAAAGGGGGGAGAATAAAAAAAGGTACCTGGAACAACATTTTGGTGAATGGATCAAGATCACCTTTTGCTATTCCCTTCGCTATATGTTGAGGGAGCAATGTGTCACCGGTTAAGGAATGATCATAAATATTTTCAATGATAGAGATAAATTTAATCTCATAGATGATTCTACATCAAGGATATGGGCCTAAGAAGTCTAAATCATCACCACTGTCATCAGACAGGTCAGACAAATGAACAATATCTTCAGTGATTGGATCATAAACTCGTTGATGCTGAAAAGTCCATATAGCCTTTTTAAATGATTCCTCATAAAGAGGAGGAACTGAGGCAATGCTGTATCTCAAGTGTTTAATAACCTGGAATTAGCATTGGTATATATTCCATGTCAGTCGCCTATTAGCAGGAACACAATGGAGTAAGGATACAAAACTGTAACCTATTCGGGAGAAAAGCACACAGATACATATATTGTGACTCAATGAAGCCCTGCAAACAAATTGACAATGGCATGTCCTCCTTTTGGTGGTCTGCCTAGTAAAATCCAGTATCTAGTGCACTAGCAATTAATCACCTTGTCATAGCTTTTAAACTTCTTAATAAGTGCATGAGCCCTCTTCAAGCCCATTCCTGGCAATGATTGCAAATAGTCACAGCCACTTAAAATGCACATCTCAAGAAGCATCTGCTTGGTGAATCCAGTAAAATTTATCTCCTTGTTTTGGTGGAGCATAGAATACCGAAACTCAACACCCTGCCCAAACTTGTCCATCTTGAAGATAATCTGGATTTTTTGAAAGAATTAAAACAAGCCAAATGACAAGCATACAGTGTTAGCCAAAGAAAAATAGTTCCACATTAGTGTAACAAATACAAATCCAAACAAACAATTGGAGGAGACTAAATTTTGAATGATCAGTTAACAGATAACTCACTCTTGGACAACCAAAGGGTATTAAGTCAGAGTCTTCAGTGATAACTGCATCAACCTGTTTACTGACTGCCAAGAAGGTCATTTGAGCATCTGCCTCATAGGGAGCCACAACATAGCAAACATTCTCCTGTTTTAAGACCTTTCATGCACAACCATGTCAATACAAGGATAACATCATCCAGATTCCCAAAACAAAGGGAACTATAAAAATTCATGGTACCTATTAAGAATTCTGAGGAAATCCTAACAAATCATTATTATATTCCTACCATAAAGTGAGCATACAATGCTTCACAAAGCCAACATATGTTCCTTACTTGGATTAGTTCATGGGCAAGTGAAGGAGAGATATCAACAGCCTTCTGGTAGCACTCAAAAGCAGCAGCAGAATTACCATTTGACTCATGTTCAATAGCACGTGCAAGATTTTCTCTCCTCACCCTGCATTAGTTCTTCACTCAGATACTGAAATTAACAAAGCATCATTTATATTATAATGGGTAATATGAATGCTATGCCATGCCGCATTCAGAACTCTCATTCGCAGTCTCCCCAAACCCACAAAGGAGGATAATTACACTGGGTTGAAGGTTAATCTGGGCCTGACCTGGCCAGACTGCCCCAGCCAAATAGTTGGGTGAGCCTTGGCATCCAAAAAAAAGATCACCCATAGGCCCAATACCACTCAACCTGACTTAGCCTTACCATTTTAGGGCCAGGCCAGGGTTTTAATTAAAATTTGTATCCCTCAGCCCATATGCATGTAAACTATAGAAATTTAAATATATCTTTATATATTGTCATCTGCTATCATATATTTATGTTTAAACATCATGCATGACCCACCCAGCCTCAAAGGAATTCCTTCTAGAGCCTGTTGAATCTTTTTTAATGGATTCCATCATTTCATTAATCATACCAAGTAACAAGCTAATGAACTGCCTTCCTTTCTGAAACTCCTCATGGAAGACAAAGGCCAATTGCATCCCAGGAGTTCAGCAACCACCAGAACCACCTGTCATCTATGACCAGGTCTGGTTCTAGGCCCTGGAAAAGCCCCAGCCTCATGAGGATCTCATATATACATACACGCATACAGACACAAACACACAAGTATATATTAACTGGCTGAGCCAGCAAGGTCTAGATTGCTTGCAGGATGTTTCCCCAGAAGAGTTCCCTTCATCCCACATCAGAAAATCATTTTGGTTTTATTCTGGTAGATCAGCTACCAAAGCAATATATCTATCCAGAAGATTAATGGAAAAATTTATGGAAAAGTATGTAGTAGGCATATAGATGTCATTAAGGATATGTGCAATATAGTAAAGACTAGTGTTAGTACTATAAATGGAATCTAGAGAATTTCCAATCACAATATGTGTACATCAAGGCTTTAAGTCCTTATCTTTTTGCATTAATGATGGATGAACTTACTATAGGCATCCAAATTGAGGTTGGTGTAGTTGGTTGCGGATGATATTCTCTTGATTGATGAAATTAGAAATTGAGTAGAAATAAGACTGAAATATAAATTTACCCATTTTAGAAGAATATTAGAGAAAAGACTAACTTGATGGTCAAAAATTTGTTTACACTGACAGATTTCAATACCTGATCTTTTACGCAATCTAAAGGAGAAATTGAAGACAATGCAATACATAGAGTTTTTTTTATTAAAAAAAAAAAGGCATCCCCGGACCATGAGGCTCCCCGCTTTGCGAGGGTAAGGGAACGTTGTCACAGTGTACGCAGCTTACCCCTACTTTTATGCAGAGAGGCTGTTTCCTTAGACTTGAACCCATGACTAAAACCAGTCACAAAGGAGCAACCTTACCATTGAATATAGAGTTAAAGCACATCGAGTAAAATGGAGAAGTGCTTTGAGTGTGTTGTGTCATTGTATAATACCCTAAAAACTAAAGTAAAGTTCTAGGACAGCCATAATACTAGTATCCTATATGAATCAAAATGTTGGGCAACTAAGAAAAAAAGATGTCCAAAAAGTTATTAAAATGAGAATGCTAAGGTGGATGAGTGGTATAACTCTAAAAGATAAATTAAGAAATAAAGATATTTGTGATAAGTTAGGGGATAGAACATGTGGAAGATAAGATAACGGAAGGAAGGTGAGGCAGGCAGCATAATGGAATTGCTGCCAAGGGAGAAATTAGAAGAAATAGTGGGGAGATTGCGAGGGGAAGAACAAGAAGAAAGAAGTGAGAAGAAAGAAGAAAGAAGAAATGAGGAAGGGGATGCAATTGGAGAAAGAACAAACATTCAACTCTCAATTCAAGTTCAACAATAACCACATTCAACTCTCAATTCAAGTTCAACAATAACCACCTCTTACATGGCTTTCTCACAACACTTATAAGAAAGCCTAAATGCAATAAATTACACACATACCCCTGAAGATACATGAACTTACAAACGAACTCCTAAGATACACAAGTATTATAAGCAAACCCCCAAAACACACTATCCTATTACAAGAAACTAATAAACATAATAAACTACTAATTAACTAAGCTAATTTGGGTTTAGGGCCCAACAATCTGTTAGGACCAGAGGAGCCTATGGGTGAGCTTGATACACATGAGTGAGCCCATGGGCCCAATCATGTATATAAGCACCCATCATCCACTCAATTTTTCCAATGTGGGACAAACTCACAAGTGGAATCCTCAACAATCTCTCTCTCACTTGTGAGTTCCAACTGCTCCCCCATGAACAAAAACCGTCTCCCTTTTGGAAGTACGTTGACTTTTTGAGTCCTATCTCGTTTTGGTAATGACAAATACAAAGTTTTTAATGTTTTCCGAACTTGTGTGCAGGTTCAGTCTTGCACGTTTTGGCAAAATCATATGGCGTCACATGGAGACTTGAAGGGAAAAATGACCCAAAGTGTTTAATTTATTTGTATTATATTTCATTTCAGGTCTATAATATTAATTATCTATTGGTCTGTAATAATTAATGCATGACATGCATGGTAAAATCTATAAGCTCAAGACCATAGATGGACATTAGGGATCACCCTTCAATCGACCGGCGCCGGATTTTTTCGGTCGGCTCTCAAAAGACTTAGACTGACCTTAGGGCTCATAAATTATGCAAGAAAATGTTCCCTATTAACTTAAAATTAATCATCATATGAATAGGGACAACCTTATAAAGAGAATAGGACCGAAATGCACAAAAAAGGCATCTTCGGCCGACCAAACTTTTACACGCAAAATCTTTCAGTCGATTGAACCTCCACCGGGTCAATAGTTTGACCCTTCGGTCGACCGACCACAAAATGAGCTGCAACGCTCTAGTCGACCGAACTAACACGTGGAGAGATCCTAACTGCCCGATCGACCGAACTCTTAGTACAAAAATTGTCTGGTCGACCGAACACCAAAGTTCGGTCAACCGAACCCAAAACGGTCGACCAAACCTCAGACGGTTCAAAATCGCCTTTGCACGGTCGACCGAACCTGTAGTTCAAAAATCCCCAAATCGACCGAACTTAGTGAGATGGTCGACCAAACCATAAAAATGGTTGACCAATCCTCTCGGGTTGTCAAATTTTTTACCGAGTTAAATGGGGTTAATTTTCTTAAACAGTTTTAAAACAAATTTAATAATTACCCCTATGTCCCCAACGGTCAAAATTTGGGCATCTCTATATATATGTCCTCATTTGCCCTAATTAAGTGTTGATTAGCAAATAGGATTAACCAAAAATCCTCTCAAATTTCCTAAGCCCTATTTGTTCATTCAAACCCCATACTCTTTATTTTGCTATTCCCTTGATAGATCAAGTTCCCAAGAGTGTTATTGAGTGATTCATATTGCTAAAACTCTCCTTGCATGCATTGATTGTTATTTTCATTGAGAGTTCTTAGCTAGGGTTCTTCCCCCGATTTAAATAATAAATCTTTGAGTGGGAATACCCTTACAGCTAATGAGTCTTTGCATCTTGATTGCAAGACTCATCAAGCTTGTGATATTTGATTTGCAAAAATATTTTTACACAAGCTTATACATTTTCAAATATCTTTTGAGCTATTAATTTTGAGAAAATCTTATTTGAGATATTTTTGAATATTATTGTTAGAACACTTTGAAACTTGTGGTGATTGATTTACATTGATTGTTTGTTTCAAAGTTTGCTTGGAAATACACTCTAGATCTTAACTGTTGATTTACATTAACTTGAGTGTTATTACACACATATTTGCACTGAGCTTATAGTTCCTATCTGTTTGAGGTGCATTGATTAGTGCTTGTACTAAATCAGTACATAGTCTACTTAGTTAACAAGCATTTATTTGTACGCCAAATTTTTATATTTGTTGTATTCCAAGCATGGGCCTGAAGAGGGAGACTAGCTCTGTTGAATAGTTCCAGATTGGCGTAGATCCAATTAGGAAAGCTAGGTGCACAATCCTGGTAAGGTGCGATTGTTGTTGAGGTCAGACCCGCTAATTGACCTGATTGTAAACAGTGCCACTTCACCCGTTAAGTGAGCATTAGTGGAATCCTCATACTTGTGAACTAGAGGCGGGGACGTAGGCACAGTTGACCGAACCCCGCTAACATATCGTGTGTGCACTTTACTTTTCCGTAATTTATTTTCTGCACGTATATGTTATTTTATGAATGTTGCACATGATTTAATTTATGCATATTATCTACGCATTTGGGTTTATGTGTATATAGAAAGACTCTAAGTTGTGAAATACTGCTGTTGGATTAGCTAAACCTATGACAAAATTTTAAATACCCAATTCACCCCCCCCCCCTCTTGGGAATACACCAAGGTTAACAAGGTAAGTCCAATTCTCCAACAGCTGCTCAAGTGGGCCTTACCACTGGCATCTTACGCACGTCGGATTGCATTCCACGTGCCTCCGAACCAATCCTATCTCTCACGTCTTGACCCTATTCAGATCCATCCGCAGCCTAGATGATCCTTATTGGCCTCGGCCACACACTTGATCCTCCAACTATTAGCACATCAGAAGAATTAGCTTCACCTCTCGACTTTTTACGATGTTGCTCACCCAGAGTTACGAACTGTCGGCTCTGATACCACTTTTTTAGGACCAGAGGAGCCCATAGGTGGGCTTGATACACAGGGGTGAACACTAACTTAACCCAAAAGTTTAAGCCTATTGGGTCTTGGGCCCTAGGCCCAACCATATATATAAGCACCCATCATTCACTCAATTTTTCCAATGTGAGACAAACTCACAAGTGGAATTCTCAACACAATCCCTTGCCCCACTTATTTGAAATTGACCGACAAATTAGGTCAAAATGATCCATCCAAATACATGCTTCATGCCCTACATCAATTCCCTCCTTCCAAAAAGAACTGAACTCCATCAAAGTTGGGAAAAACACCAAGGAGTCCATGATCATGAAAATCATCTTGAATCATAAGAAAGGAAATATGCTTCAATTTGGTGAATGGAAAAGCCCAAGATGGCATCAACTTATGCTTCTTGTCAATAGAGAAGGAATAAAAATTTTCATAGGCGTCATGCTTAACCTTCCTATCAAACAACCATGGACAACCTAAAAGGATATGACAAATCTTGAGAGGAAGGATATTGCATTGCACTATCTCCACAATTGATCCAATCTTGAGAGTAAGTAAGCAACAATCATGGACCTTCAAGGTGGTATAGTTCACTCAAGCAATTTCGTACAGATCGGATTTGGTTCAACTTCCAATTTAACTTCTTCACAACTTCTTGCAACTACTTGTACAACTACCGGGATCAACAATCGAAGTACAAGGTTATTAATGACAAATAACTTAAGCATGAGAGATGCTAGTTCGTCTCCAATCTTCTTTTTATTGAACTATGTGGGAAAAGAGTATATATTGAAGTTTCCAAACAGACTTTCACATTGGCATCATCATCTAATCATTTGGGATTTATTTTTCAAGCTTTCAGCGTCAATAGTTGAACACGATCGTCATCATCTTCTTCTTTTTCTACAACAACCATGACTTGGTTAGGACATTGTGCAGCTCAAATTGCTCAATGACCAAAAAGTTGACATTTGACGCACTTGATTGATGGTTGGACCGTAGAAGTTCTCCCAAAGAGTCTTCCAAGGGGTATTAGTCTGAAGTCCTTTACCCAATTTCTCAATTGACTTCTCTTGCACAACTCCACTATGTTCTTCTCAAGCCAAAGGGTTGACATAAGTCTAGAAGGATTACATACGTATCCTCCTCAATATAAGTGGCAACTTATATTGCATCTGCAAATGTAATAAGACGACATGCAACAATCTTGGAGGAAATAGAAAGCTTCAACCCTTTGTTGCACAAGCTATCTTCACATCTTCTTTCCATTCTATGTCGATACAAGTAGTCAAATGATAGGACCTACTAGCGTAATCTGTCACTGTCTTTTCTTCTTGCCTCAAATCAAAAATTTGTAGATGAAGATGCTACTGGTAACTCGAGGGTACATTGCTCCTACATGGCTTGCTTCATCTCATCCCATGTTGTAATTTCACCAAACCTCCTTCTAAAGATCTCTTGTTGTTAAAGCCACCAAAATTGAGCAATTCCTCTCAATTTCATTTGACCAAATACAACTTTCTAGCCTCATTCTTGTCATACCGTCGAATAACATAATCATCAAATCCATTAGGAGAACAATCACCAATAAAATATGAAGCTTCTAGTTTAATTCCCTTACTCAAATGATCATCGCAGCTTTCACACAACTCAAGATTGCAAGAGACAGCAGCTATACCTATTTCCTGTTTGGTAGGAAAACCAATGGGCCTCTTACCCAAGATTGCAACTTCGGTAGTTAAGCTATTCAAAGCATTAATAAATCTCCAAGGCATTCTCCATGTTTTGTACCCCACCAAACAATAATTTCACTTTTGCAGACAACTCTAACATTAGTCACCGTGCTCAATTATTTGTCACCAAGGACCCTAAACAGAATAACCAACAATTCTTGGTCTATTGATGCAAAACCACTTACCTTATTCACGATTCTTCGAGAAATATTTCACCTCTAATCCTGAGTATCATGCAGAAATTAAATGATTTCGCTTATAAAACTCACAAAATGCAGCAAGTTAATCAGATGATTGATGGTGGCAATGATAATTTATAGCTTTTGTATCAAAACATCATGCTTGCTTGTAAAATATCAAGTCCGAAATCAAAATGGCAGAATGCAGATCAAAATCTCATGAAAAAAATCCAAATGGCTAGACCAATTTATCGCGAGTCTGGAAGTTGTAGGAGATCTAGAAATGTTTTCTCAAGTACATTGCCGGCACATGAGGCGCGAGTCACTGGAAGCGAGTTTCCAATGGTGAGGTGAAGATAGACCAGTGGTGGTAATGGTGATGGTGGTGTGATAAGAAAAGCACATGAAGTTGGTGATTTTTGAGGCACAACAGCTGGAAATTTTATTGACCAGCACGTGGGACCACATGTGTGGTTAGACGATGATTAATTTAGGGGAGAAGGCCATGCAATAGTGTCTGTTTCCAGTGGGGTGAGCAGTTGCAAAAATTTTCCTGAAGAGATGTTTGAAAATTGAGTGGCACGACTGTAATTTATGGGAAATTTATATTGTATATGGTGCAAGCAAACTGGTCTTCGTGTGTCTGGTATGGCTGTGTGAGAGAATAGTACAGGGAAATTTAAGGGTAGTTATATGAAATGGAGAGAGAATTAATGAATAGAATCAAATAGAAGAGAAAGAAAAAGAAGGAAAAAGAAGGATCATGGTTTCTGCAGGATTTTGATGGCTGTAGCTTCACAGAAGGAAAATAAATGGATGGAATGAGCAGGAAAAAAAAAGGAAGAAGAAATATGAGTGAGAGGGAAAGAGAACTAAGAGAAAGAAGAGTAGATTAGGACAGAAATTAGAGAGAGAGAGAGAGAGAGAGAGAGAGAGAGAGAGAGAGAGAGAGAGGGAGAGGGAAAGAGAATTTACAGAACAGAAATTAGAGATGGTAGAACAAAAAATAGAAATATCAGAAATGGGTGCATAAGCCTTTTAGGAATTTGGTATCTTAGATTGAGACTCAAGGCACCTTTGGCATACCTTGTCTTGAGGTGAGCCTCTATTGAGCCATTTCAAGCATTGGTGCCCATTACTAGACACAAAAATTATTGCTGTATGTACAGTATTTGAGATACATTCAGAATAATGATTTAATAGCATTACATGATTGAAAGAAGCAAACCAACTGAATTGAAATGGAGCCTTTGAAAGATAACTAACACACCTCGCACGCTTGTTCTCTTGTTCAATTTTCATTGGTAGAAGGCCACCGTCAAATACAAGGACAGGTTTGACTCCATAATGCCGGAGCAAATTTACTCTGTGCATGCAATAGTCAATATGCCTGCAGGATTAGACATTGAATGTATAGCTGTCACATTTAAATTTACTTCCACAATCACGTTGACAGAAGGTATAAACACAAGCACTTCTTTCAACCTTCTATCCTCCTTCCTTTATTGAATTATTTGTGGAACGTGCTATCAGTAAAACCCTGGTGTGGTGTTGATAGTAAATATTTTTTCTTTTTCTTTTTTTTTAAAAAAAACTACATATAATTATCTGATGTCAAATCTTTATTGATTCAGTTTACCACCATAGTTCTTTATCCTTTTTCAATCAAGAAGAAATCTTGGGAAAAAAAAGAGAACAGAAATTGTTTGGATTGTGTCTTTGAGCTCCATCCATAAGAAATATTCAGCATTCTATTTCCTTTCCCTGGATATATCTAACACATAAAAAGACCCTTTATCCCATTGTGGATGTTGTTTAAGGTTGCAAAGTTTCCAGTTAAATTGGGCACAGTTCAATGGCAGTAACAATATGGGTTTGACCTATGTTGTTGGCTCACAACCAAACAACTAAACAACTTGAGCTTTTAGATCAAGTCATTGGCCACCCACAACCTAGCAGCTTAAGCTTTTAGGTCATGTAGTGACTTAAAAAGTCATCAAGGCCTCCAAGTTTCAATTTTTATTAACTGTATTTATACTATTTTGGACTGTCCTATTCTCCAAATGGGTGTTATTCATTGTTCCTTAAACTCTTCACTTGAGATCAGACTGCACATGTGGGGGAGTGTCAAGGCTTGATAATTGATAATTTGACAGACATTGTCAACAGAACAGCTTAAGCTTCTAGTTCAAATGATTACGTAGCTCAAGAGTTTTAGTTGTATTCCTTCCCGGTTTTTCTCTGTACTGAAACAAAAATATGTTTTAAAAAACAAAGCATATTGCCAACACAAGAAACACAATTGCTAGTTTCGTTCAAATTAAATAAATATTGCCATTTGTTATAAATGCTACCTACTAAGCCCTCGTTAAATTCCAATTGAAAAACAATAAAAAATGAATACAAAAAAAGGCACCAGATTGCCAACACAAGAAAAACTCTTTTTCCACACTATTGCCATCACATAAATTTAGAGAAAATACATGTTCACGCACGCACCCTTGCATATACAAAATGGAATCATATTACCAACGCAGAAAATCTACTTCCTAAAATTAAGAAAATGTAACGAAGATTTGCAACTACATTATACAAATTTTTTAGAGGAGAGATGGGGTGGGGTGGGGAATGAACGGACCTGGACGTGGGAAGTCCCTTGCATAGCTGAATGCTGCAAGATAAGGCAGCCTTGTGGAGCCAAGAGTAGGTGTCGACGGCCACAGAACAGCCCGCTAGCTCTTTGATGTGGATTGGTGCCATTATCGACTTCAACTGAGGGAGAAGCCCTTGTATCCCCATTCTTAATACTCTCCCTCGATCTCTCTCGATTTCTGTATTTCTGTCCGTCTGCAAATCAAGATCAAGGCATTAGGGTTTTAACACCTCCGTCCCCCCGAAATACCAAGAACTCCCAAATCTTGCAGCACCCATTTCTAGAGAGAGAGAGAGAGAGAGGAAATGGCGGGAAGAATTTGATAGTCCGACAGATGGGAGGGACGGAATTTTTATTTTTTTGTATTTGTTATAATTAATATATAATATTATTTATTAAATTATATAATAAATGATTTTTTACAATAAAATCATTTTATAATCATGTGCTTGATTGTACTTTATACACTATATTTCATCATATTTTTAATTATTATTTTGTTTTAACTATATTATTAATATTACATTTTATCTTATATTTTGAAGTATTAAATTTTAATATGTAATTTATTAAATATAAATTATAATTTCATATATTATAACATTACAATATAATTTATTATTTAATATAAAATAATAATATGATAAAACAACCACCATAGCATTATATTTAATTATACAATAGTATTATTCTTTTGTATATTATATCATTGTTAAAATTTACTATTATATACATATATATTTATTTATTTATTTCTATTAATAATGGCAATAATTAATATTTATCTTATTTTAAGATTATATATAATAATATAATAAATGAAATTCATACCACAATTATATCACAGCATTTTACAATTTAATACTATTCTATTATTTTTTATATGATATAGTATTATTGTTGGGGATGTGACTCATATTCTAAGTGGAACGCATGTACCGGGGGATAGTGTCGTGAAGCAAGGGACCGAGAGAAAGATGCAAGGTACAACCATAAGGGCAAACCTTCGACGATTTGGGATCTAACCATCGACAGTTTCAAGCAGTGCTGCAAGGTGTTCTTCTCGGCTTCAAAGTATCGATGGTTTCACTCGCGAACATTACGGATTTTCGAATCCGAGATCAGTAGATTGGGCTAATCGGAGGGATTTCCTTCAAAGGATTGCGACAGGAGTGTTTTAGATCAACTATAGGTCTTTTGTACGCATTAGATTTGTAGGAACCCAAACCCAGAAAAGAAAGATAAAAGAAAAGAAAATAAATAAAAATGAAAGAAAAGTAAAAAAAATAATGGAGATGGTTTGGTTCAGCACCAAACCGTTGACAGTTTGAAGCCCTCTTAGAAAATCATCGACGATTACAACAACCAAGAGCATTTTAAGTGCCAAATCATCGACAGTTTCGTCAAGTTCAAGAAAATTGTCGACGATTTCCTACGGGCCAGCTTGGCTATAAATAGAACTTAA
The DNA here is from genome assembly GCF_029873635.1 of Malania oleifera. Classification (NCBI taxonomy): domain Eukaryota; kingdom Viridiplantae; phylum Streptophyta; class Magnoliopsida; order Santalales; family Ximeniaceae; genus Malania; species Malania oleifera. Next base: position 42,906,116 of record NC_080428.1, on the reverse strand, counting down.
GTCATTTTTTTTATAAAATTTCAAAACCTCTCTCTCTCTCTCTCTCTCTCTCTCTCTCTCTCTCTCTCTCTCTCTCTCTCTCTCTCTCTCTCTCTCTCTCTCTCTCTCTATGCTAGGGTTTCGACTCTTTCTCTCTCTCTCTACCGCGCGTCTCTCTCTCTCCTAAGGTCTCTTAAGGCTCCGGCTAGCCCTCTAATCATCCCCCTTGTCTTTCTCAACTTGCCGGCGGCCTTCTCCTTGCTATATTCAGGAACTGGGGAATTGTTTTAGGGAGCGGGATAAGCGATTTTTTAGGAACAAGAAAGGGGAATAGATTATGTCAGTTTTTCTTAAATTTGAACCGATTAAACTCGAGTATATGAACTCATGTATGTATATATGATTTTCTGAATGATTAAGGCATATGAAACAGATGGTTTTACTTATTATAAGTATTTGGGGAAAACCCAAAGTGGGTAGGGTTAATCATCTTTCTTTTCCTTATTAAACGGGTATTTTGATTGGAATAAAAATTATGAAGATTATTAGACCTAGTTTTCAGCAAAAATATATATTTTTCAGGCAGTTTAGTATATCATGATTTATCAATTAAAAGTCGTGTGACATGAGGTTAATTTAGTTAGTTGTATAAGTGAATCTGCGTATTACTATGGTATTATTTAGGGAAAAATGTGATTTATACAATTTTATGGAATTATTGGAAATGTGATATGACGGCTAAATGCTGGATTTTGATATGACAGCTGTATGACAGGTTTGATATGACGGTTGTATGTCAGGTTTGATATGACGGGTGTATGTCGGGTTTGATATGACAGTTGTATGTCAAGTTTGATTTGATGGTTGTATGCTAGGTTTTGATGTGACGGTTGTATGTTGGGTTTTGATGTGACAACTATATGTCGGGTTTTGATATGACAGGTTTTATACTAAATTACGAAATGAGTTATATGATAGTTTTAATTATTTAAATTGCATTATATGATTTAAGAATCCTAAGGACCAGATGTGATGAGAGCACGGTACCGTAGTTAGTATGTGAGATAGTGCAACCACACTATTCTGGATAGAAGTGTTGGTAATGAAAAGTCAATTTGGCCACGGAAGGGTTGTGTACCTTCCTAGAGTCTAGACTAGACTAGGTAGGTAAATCAGACTTGTAGACATGAGGTTTGACTTAGTTTGTGGTAGGCCAGTCAAGGCAAAGTCCAGTCTATGGACCACACAACCCGATCATGGGGATTTATACATGATAATGTTGTATGTCCAAAAAGGGGTTTCTTCTACGCATATATGTGAATTTATATAAATGTGGTTAATTATCGAATTGTTTTACATTATGAAAGAAATGTGTACTTTCAACTATATAGGTGTGAGTTATACTGTACAAATGTCATATCTGTCAAAAAAAGTAAATTAAAGAATGTGTTCAAGTTCACTAAAACTCATGGTAGCCACACATTGATAATAATCTATTCCGTCTTACTAAGAAGTGTCTCACCCCAGTAAATGTATCAATTTTTCAGAACCTACAGGAAACTGAGTCTAGAAGCTTCAGAGTGAGACCTAGATGATTTAACCAAGAGTGGGCTTGGTAGGATACTTTTCTACTATGACTAGCAACACCCCGACCCGCCACGTGGGGCTCGTGGTGCTACTTTAGTAATATCTGTATTCCTGATACCATAATCATCATATAAAAGCAGCGAAAATAAAATAAACATCCACCAAAATATTAACAGAGTTCTAAACTACCTTTATACACAAAGGTCTCCAAATATCCATATTACAACCCAACAAAAAAAGACATAATCAAAATTTGTCCATACAATCCACGTATATAAACTATACAACTAAACTCAGGCCCTCTAGCCTGCTAAGCATGATCCTTGGTGGTTCCTGAAAAGTCAAATGATCGGGGTGAGATACCTCTCTGTAAGATGGATTAAGTTAACATTAGGGTGTGGCCAACATGAGTTTCAGTAGATTTAGAGACTATTCATTTCCCTATTTAACCCAATATAGCATTTGTGTACTGTACTCACACCAACACAATTGAAATACACCTTCCTTTCCACAATATAAACTAGTGTAATAAATAGATGACACCATTTACATAAATTAACATATATGTGCAAAAGACACCCCCTGGGACTAATGACATGATTAACCCTCATGACGGGTTGTGCAGTCCAAAGGCTGGACGTAACCTGGGTGATCAACCCAAACTAAATCAAAGTAACCATCAGCAAGTACGTCTACAAGTTCATTTGCAGGCATCTGCAAGTTCATTTGCAGGTCTGATTGCTTTACCACTTCTTAGTCTGGACCCTAGGGAATGTACAACAACTCTTTGCAAGCCAACCGGCTGAAACCCCCCTATACTTCCACTACAGTGTGGGTGCATCTGGCCAAACAAATCACTAACAACGGTATCGTGCTCTCAACACAACTAGGTCATCAAGGTTCTTAAACCATATCATGCAATTTAAGTAATAAAAACTATAATATATTCTCACTATTATTATTTCATATAAAACCTGCCATTATATCACACCCCAAAATTCAGCCGTCATATAAAAACCCAACTCTCGGTCGTCATATCAAAACCCAGCTCTTAGCCATCATATAAAAACCTGGCTCTCAGCCTTCATATCAAAACACAGCTCTCAGCCGTCATATCAAAACCCGGCTCTCATGCATCATATCAAATCCAAGTATTTTACGCAACCAATTCCAATATTTTTGACAAACAAATCCAGTATTTTTCACAAACAAATCTAGTATTTTCAACATTTCCAATATAAATCACAATTTCACTATATAGTTCTCACCACCACACTTAGGTTCAGCTATACAATAAACCATATAGTTTAGTATCATGCCACACGAGTTTAATATTAAAACATAATGAATTAAACAACCAGGAAAATACAGTATATTTAGTTCGTATGATAAAATCAAGCTTTCCACGGTTCATTTTATTCAATCACTATATAATAAACCCACTATTTGTAAAGTCCATTTTGAACGGTTGGTTTCCGAAATAAACTTTAAAATCATAAGTATACATACATATGATACAGTTTAATCAGTTAATTTCAATAAAAACCTGACTTAACTTAATCCCCTTACCTGTTTTAAAAAAAGAAATTGATTTTGTTCGAAAAACGGAAAACCCTAGCTTTCCGATCCGGTCACCGAAAGCGAACATAAAGACTAAGAGAGGAGGGAGAGATGATTGGAGACCAATGACGGGCTCCGAATGAGCCTACAGGAGAGAGAGAGTCACGAGAGAGTGAGAGTTGAGGGAGAGAGAGAGAGTCCCAAAAGTCACTTAGAAGAGAGAGAAAAAATTTTGAGTTATGAAAAATATACCTTGCTTAGCCTTTAAGTAAGCCAACCCACAAGAAAACCATCAACGGTTTTCCCTGTGCTTACAAAACCGTCTACGATTTGGCAATCCCATGCTCTCTGTTGACTATAACCGTTGACAATTTTTCCTGAGCTCAGTGAAACCGTCAACGGTTTGGGGTCATGCCAAACCAATTTCCTATTTTTATTTTATTTTCCCTTATTTCTCTCTTCTTTTAATTATTTTCTTTTCTTTTTCAGGTTTGGGTTCCTACAATATCCCCCCTTATAAAAATTTCATCCTCGAAATTTGCTAACTGTTACCAATCACATCCTTAAGTAACGATCCATCTCTACAGAAGAATCGATAGCCACCCACACAACAACCCTGTTCCAAGTTTATTAGATACCTTCACTTATGGCGGAGGAATATCGTGGTTACACACAATGTCTCAGGAGATTACAATATCCATACAAAACTCTCCTAAAAACCATCCCTATACTAAAACTGTAAACAAACTAATAAAATTAAACAAACCTACTTTACACAACCCGTATACAAAACCCATACACTTACCTGCGTTGTCATACCGACCTGTCTAGTGCCGAGCCTCTCTGAAAAGCTGTTGATACTTCTAACATATTTCCGTCTCCAACTCCCAAGAAGCTTCCTCAACTGCATGATTCCGCCACAGTACCTTCACTAACGGAATTTCCTTAGTACATAGTTCTTATATTTTCTGATCTAGGATCTGAACGGGTACCTCTTCGTAGGATAGGGTATCTCCGACTTCCAAGAATTCATAGCTTATAATGCGCGAAGGATTTGAGACATAATTTCTCAACACTGACATGTGAAAAACATTATGAACTCTAGACAAAGCTGGGGGTAACGCCACTCGGTAGACAACTGGACCAATCCTTTCCAGAGTCTCAAATGACCCAATGTACCTAGGGTTTAACTTACCCTTCTTCCCAAATCTCATCACCCCTTTCATTGGAGCAATTCTAAAAAATATCATATCACCAATATCGAACTCCAGCTCTCGCAGGCGTGTATCTGCATAACTCTTCTACCGACTCTGTGCTATTTTAATCCTTTCCCTAATAACCTTGACCTTCTTAGAAGTCTACTGAACAAGTTCCGGCCCCAAAACCTGCCGCTCGTCTACCTCATCCTAGTACAATAGAGATTGGCACCTTCGACCATACAACACCTCATATGGTGTCATCCCGATACTAGCCTGATAACTATTATTATATGCAAACTCAATCCCCAAAATCTAACACACACGCCCGCATCACATCCTCTAGAATCTAAATGGTCCTCTCAGACTGTACATATGTATGCGGATGAAATGTCGTAATGAAAGTGAGTTGAAATCCCAATGCTTCCTACAAACTCTTCCAGAATCGAGACGTAAACCGTGGATCTTGATCTGAAAAAATGGATACCGAGACGCCATGAAGTCGCATAATTTCCTACATGTAAATCTCTATCAACCTATTCATAGAATAACTAACTTTAATAAGGACGAAGTGCGCGGTCTTAGTCAGACGATTCACTACTACCCATATAGCATTATGTCCATGTATCACTAAAGGCAACCCCGATACGAAGTCTATAGAGATATGCTCCCACTTCCACTTAAGGATATCAAGTGGTTGTAGTGGTCCCGCTGGCCTCTAGTGCTCTGCTTTCACCTGCTGACATTTTAGGCACTGTTCTACAAATCTAGAAATCTCCCTCTTCATGTTACTCTACCAAAAGGATTCTCACAGATCTCTGTACATCTTTGTGCATCCTAGATGAACAGTATAGAGAGAACGATGAGCCTCCTCCAAAATTGCTCTTTTAATCTACACATTGTCAGGTACACACAATTTGGTGTGAAATCTAAGAATCCCATCATTAAAGACATTAAAGTCAGTTTGTCGCTCACTCCGTACTTTCTCCACAATTTTAATCAATTCTTCATCTCTCGTTTGAGCAGCTTAATTTTTTCCTATAAGGTCGGTTGAATAACAAGACTAGCCGCCATGAAAGCTTGGTGATTCCCATATACTAACTCCACACCTAACCTTTCTAGGTTCATCTTAATCTGATACTGAGCTGCAACTTCTGAGATTGACGCACCCACTGATTTCCAGCTCAAAGCATCAGCTACCACATTAGCCTTTTCTGGGTGACAACTAATGGTACAGTTGTAGTCCTTTATCAACTCAAGTCGTTTATGTTGCTTCATGTTCAACTCCTTCTGAGTGAAAAAGTATTTAAGACTCTTATGATCAATAAAGATCTCGCACCTTTCACCGTATAGGTAGTACCTCCAGATTTTTTACGCAAAAACTACAGCTACCAGCTCTAAGTCGTGCATAGGATAATTCTTCTCGTACTCCTTGAGTTGGCGAGAAGCATATGTGATAATCTTTCCCTGCTGCATTAGGACACAACCGGGTCCTTTCTAAGATGTGTCACTGTAGATCACGAATCCATCATCTCCTAATAGAATGGTTAGAACTAGGGCAGTGACTAATCACTGCTTCAATTCCTAAAAGCTCTGCTCGCACTCACCAGTCCATTCAAACTTCATGTTCTTCCTCGTAAGCTGTGTCAAAGGACTTGATAGTCTTGAAAATCCCTCTATGAACCGGCGATAGTATTCTGTCAGACCCAAGAAACTTCTAACCTCATGCACGTTCTTTGGTCTTGCCCAATCAACTATCGCCTCTACTGTGCCTGGGTCCACTGAAATTCCCTCCTTGGACACTACATATCCCATAAATGCAACTTGTTTCAGCCATAATTCACATTTCTTAAATTTAGCAAATAACTTATTTTCTCTAAGTACCTAAAGTACCAGTCTCAAATGAGCTTCATGATCCACAAGGCTCCTTGAATAAATTAGGATGTCGTCGATGAACATAACTAGGAACTAATCTAAGTACTCGTGGAACACCCTGTTCATCAGGTCCATGTGTAACAACCTGCCTATTTTACCATATTTTTTTCCACATAAAAACATAACATCATTCTTAATTACCCTATTTCGCTGTTATACTGATATAAACATGGTCCACCCAAACCCGTGGGTACCGGGGACATACCTACCAACAACTTTGACACCTAAGCAGCAGGAAACGTAATTTACATACAACCATCCAATAAATCACAATACTAGAGTTCTATTAAATCCGCTAATTATATATATACAATCATTTACCAACAAACTGAAAGTATCCTAGGGCCAATTCCCAAAATAAATCTGACCCTAGCGCAATAACTCACCTTTCTGACAGGGAGCACAGTCCAACTCTATGTCGCGGAACTCTATCTACTCATCTAACTGGATTTCCTGAAATTTTTTAATGCTAGGGTAAGACACCTTTCAGTAAGGGAAATAAACTAGTATCAGTGTGTGGTAATATGAGTATTTTCGTGTTGTACATATAAATAATACATAAAACACAATTAGAAAGGTCTGACTGTACTAAACTGAGTAAAACATGATTTGTCAATTCATAATATAACATACTGCATACTGTACATGGAAAACATCTTATATAATTGTACTATACTAAAATAACACCCAGGATGGATAGTTAGCTGATGTCATGTCTTACCCCCATATGACTGGGTTGTGCAGCTCAAAGGCGGGACCTAGCAATGGTTGGTCAACCATGCTAGATCAAAACATGAGTCTGTAAGTACGATGGGCCTGCCCTACCTGGTCCCGGACTGCCAGAGGGACATCACAACTCTACACTGAAGCCACATCGACTGCCACTTCCCACACTCTGGTCGTGTGGTTGCACTATCACAAATGCTGAACATATAGCTACGGTACCGTGCTCTTGAAAACTGAACTATACCATACCATCCGGGTTCAGATAACATATAATATGTTTCATATACTGAACATAACTATTTCGTGTTTCACAATAATATCTCACATAGTAATATTTCATGAATTCTATAATATCATACATGAATATGGCATCTGTGCCAACATGAATCACGACACCTGCGTCGGCATAATATAACATATAATCTCAGCATCTGCGCCAACATATCATAATATACTAAACAAGATTTCTCAGTACTGTTTAACATAATATTCATAAAATCATGGTTCCTGTATTATTTTACAATTTCCCTAAAAATTATCATATCGTGCTTTTTCTGGGAAAAACATATTAATCTGATATACGTAATTACATGGAATTTAAACTCATGCCACACAGAAATGAGTAACGTTCTGTACATAAAATCTGCTCTAAAAATCATATTTCCTAATAACCATACTTAAATCAAATCCCTATTCGTAAGGGTAATTCCCAAAAAAAATTATACAATATACATATTTTCCTAAAATTAAAGGCTGCAAAATAATGAATAATTTCATGAAAAATTATGACTTAATTTATCCCCTTACCTAGCTTACTGAGATGCCTACACAGTTCAATCCTGAGCTCGTGGCATTTCCAGCACAAAATCTACAATTTCCATTTCCCCAGAACATTCAATAGAATTCCAACAGAATTTCCATAAAACATTTCCTAGGCTCCCAATAACCTAAATAAATTGTTAAACTCCAAAATGATCAAATTACCTTGGTTTTCCTGGACTATGCCTGCAAGGTCTCGAAATTACACCTGTGACGCTTACCCGAGCCCTGAATTCAATGACCCTAATTCAACCTCAGATTGCCTAATATTTCACATTTTGAAATCTACAATAATTAAATAATAATTGGCCCCTTAATAACCCCCTTGGCCTAATTTTAGGGTTATGCCTACGATAACCCCACGAGAAATCCGCTCCACTAAACTTGTAGAGAATCATCTCTAGATTTTCATGGTGGTGTCCAATCGTCAATTGGGCTTAAAATTTATGAGAAATTGAGGTAAACGTGAGAATTGAGCTTACCCCAGGAGATATACCTACGTCACTCCCACGACAAATCCGCTTCAGTAGGAATGTTGGTGGCAAAGGTAGGAACCCAATAGTATCTTTAGATTTTCGATCAGCCAAATGTTGGAAAAGAAATTGAGGAGAGTGGGAGAGGAGACGAGGGAGAGACTCACTTTGGGGGGGGGGGGGGGAATCTCCTCCTAAAATTGTGAAATTCTGAAGCTTCAAAAAGTATAACATATATATATATATATTATATTACTTATTTCATAATTCTTATTATTTAATTAATTAATTAATTTATTATTCAATTTAATTTTAAATTTTAAATTATTTATTTATTTATTTGTATTTATTATTTTATTTTATTTTATTTTATTTTACATTCCCAAACATATCATTTTCTAGGCGTTATACCATGAATGCCGCAGGAGCATTCGTCAAACCAAACGGCATAACCAAAAATTCGTAATGGTCATACCTAATGCGGAAAGTCATCTTTGGTACATCCTCTGATTCAACCCTCACCTGGTGAAACCTGGATCGCAGATCGATCTTGGAGAAAACTTGTGTGCCCTGTAGCTGGTCGAACAGGTCATCAATATGAGTTAAACGGGTACTTGTTCTTTATTGTCACTTTATTTATTTCCCTGTAACCGATGCACATCTTGATGGACCCATATTTCTTCTTTACAAACAACACCAACGCTCCCCAGGGTGATACGCTTGGTCTGATACACCCCTTGTCAAGTAGTTCCTGTAGTTGTTCCTTTAACTCCTTTTATAACGACCTAGAAAATATTGATATTCAATATTAAAGAGAGAGGAAATGGAAACAAAAACAGAAGGAGGCAGTAGGCTTCGTCGACAAGTGCATAAGGAAATTCATTAACGAATTCAGGGCATCGTCGACGAGAAAATACTGAGAGGGGGTATGGAGCAGCTTGAATTTCGTCGACGAATACAGTGACTCGTCGACGAATCTGGCAGTATAAATGAAGGGAAATCAGGAAATTTTGTCATTTTCAGCACCTCTCTCTCTCTCTCTCTCTCTCTCTCTCCTCTCTCTCTACGACTTTATCTCCCTTCTCTCTTCGATTCCGGCCCCACCAGTCGCCGGATCGACGATCTAAAGCTACCACGATGCTCCTAGCGGAATTCTCTACAAGTTTGCCGGAGTGGATCGTCGGGGAAACGAAGTTGGATTTCATCCCAAATCCAGGGTAAGGTCTTTTATTCAGTTTTTGACTTCCTGACAGTTATAGGAAATGATGTAGGCTAAGAAATACTGATGTTTTGTTTTGGGGGATTGTGTTTTTAGGATGTTGAGTTAGGAATCTTGCGGGTATACAACTAGAATTTTTAAGGGGCTTTCCAAAGTTAAAGTAAGGGAAATATGCTATGTTAGGAATTTCCATAATATTATTAGAGATTTCATTGACACATGTTTATTCCAGTTTATTATACAGTATTTATAGATTATGAGTTTAAATACTTGTGTGGCCTAAGTAGACTTTTATGTGACAATGCAATTTATATAGCTTTTATAATATATATCATACTATACTGAATGTATGAAAGTCGACAGTATATACAATTTACATAGTTTTTCCCAGTGTATGGAGTTATACAGAGAATTGCACATGCAAACACAGCTTTTATATGAATAGTTTCATGAAACAGAGATATATATATATATATATATATATATACACACACACATATACATGTATACAGTGTTATTCAGATCAGTATTTATATCACAACTTTATACATAATAGTATATACAGAGTTTAATATGCCATGTTTCCTATTACCATAACATATATAGTATACAAACAGAGAATATAGATAGTGATACAAAGATATATATATATATATAGAGGTAGCATCAATATGCTACGAATATAGTATACATATTTTATAGTATTTACAGTACAGAAAGATAACAGGATGGTAATTTTGGAAACATGGCGAAAACAATAAATGAGTATATATGTATATATGTATATAATATCAGATCCCTGTGGAAAGATTACAGACAGATGCAGTACATATATAGAATATAGAGCACGGTACCGTTACTATCTACAGATAAAGTGCAACCACATATCTCAGATAGTGTGTGGGTACCGTCTAACCGTGCTCGGAGAGGATGCAGCTCCTAGTATGCTGGGTAGAGGGGGCCGGTTAGACGAGATAGCAGCCAATTCCGCGCCTAGGAGAGGATGCAATTTGGCCGGGCTGAGGTAGTATAGAGTATATTGACTTATCTGGAAGGCCGACCAGATAGAGTCCCTCCTACGGGCCACACAACCCTGTCATGAGGAGTCAAATCATGACGTACAGAGTCCCAAGGATAAAGTACAGATATGTATATGTGTACAGTTTTATAGTATATGATAAGTATGGTATGATATTATCAATATAAGAAGTAGAAAATACAAACGATACGACATATTTTAAACTGAGAAAGAAAGATATGCTTTATAGAATATTTATTGCATTACAGTTTAGTTGCTATTTTTAAGTATTCTTAACTTAGTTGCCACACACTAGTAATAGCATATTTCCACTTACTGAGCGTCGACTCACCCCATTACTTTACCATTTTTCAGGTGAGCCAGCTAGGCGAGCAGATCAGGCTCACGGATAGAAAGTAGTTAAATCACCCTGGTTATAGGGTGAGTTTTTGTCAGAGCTATATATTTTTGAGTAGATGATACTGGAGGGGAATTTTTGTATGGATATGGTCTGTATATACTGGATTCTGGTATTGTATAGTAAATATGTGATTGGTCATATGTTTTTTGTTTCCGCTGCTTAGGTATGGATATATATATATATATATATATATAATGGATAGAATTTGAGGTCGTCACACCTTTAGTTCAGTCAGAGTCATTCTGTATGGAGCCATAGAAATTGGTGCTGTCCCTGGAGTTAAATCAATGGAAAACTCCACCTCGCGATCAGGAGGCAATCCCAGTAAGTCCTTAGGAAAGACATCCGAGAACTCCCTTACCACGGGAATATTCTCAAGTTTAAGTTCCTTCCCTAGTGCTGTCACACCCCGAACTCGCGAATGGGCCCCAAGTGTGAATTTAGTAACCTAACATGTTTCTGTATCAATTAAAACATACATAATACTACACTGAATGAGGGTCCAACCCTGTGGGGTACCTGTATACCCTATACACTTTCACATACACATGCATACACATCACATATGCAGCGAAAATGTTCTTTATATACATACATCATACCATACCAGAGTTTATACATAACTAGAGTCTATGCTACCAAAATACAGTATGTACCCCGGGTGACTACAAAATTCGTACTTACAAAAGTACTATATGCAGTTGACTGACGACCATGCTCCCGTTATGCTAGGACGCTAGGGACAACTACTCGAAGGACTTGAAAAATATTTGTATAGTCGGGGTGAGACATCTCTCAGTAAGGAAGAAAACATGTTATATCAGTGCATGACACATACGTGCTATTTTAACATAAAACATAACACAAAACAGTTCTAGTATTTTCACAATCCAATTCCAGTACATACGATACAAAATATACGGTCAGTGTCGTCACACTCTTCGGCCGAAACTGGTCGCATTACATGGACCACCCGATAACATGGCATTAGCTGAAGTCCCACAGGGATATCGTTTCTAATACGGTGGCCACTCACACCCATTGGTGACCAACCGGAACAAACAGACGATATTTCACACCCTCGAATATAGAGTCAGACACTCTCGCCCACGGTATTTAGCCGAGACATGGTGTTTGCCCATGATAATTAGCTGATACGTGGAAAATTTCACAAAACTTAGAACAATTTTGGAACTCATGTTCCTATACCTCTTAGCTTACGGTAATTAGCCGATACGACTATTTTCACACACCTGAAACATTTTACATAAATAGTTCATTCCACACTTATTTGGTATACAATAAATCATATCGTTTCTAGTTCGAGAATAAAGTTTAATACAAAAATAGGTATGATCATCTCAATATCACAGTTTTACACAACATACGATTTTCCAACATAAATAGAGATGATACCTGAAACCCCCAAATTTTCCCAAAATAGTAACCCAAAAGTCCCATATTTTCACCCAATAGATTTTCCCAAATAAGCAGCCAAATCATACATACAATCTTAAACTACATGTTTACCGATTTCGATTTCAAAAATAATTGATATAAACAAAATCCCCTTACCTTTCCCCAAATACCAAAACCCGAACTCTACGGCTCCAACACTACGAACCAAGTTTCCAAAACCTAAACAATGAAGAACAATACTTCCTTACAATCCTATTCTCTACATATCTACCAAAACGAATACAGATTTGGAGCCTTACCTCGGTTTTGGGTCAAAACCTGAAAATCCTTGAAACGAAATTTCGATATGTTATAAACGTACAGATTCTTCTCCTGATCCACGTAGCAACGTCGCATCGTTGATTTGTGTAATAGATGACCCAAAATTTTAGAGAGAGAGAGGATTTTGATTTCTTAACTCTTAAGCAAGTGATTTAGATATTTATAAGTTGGTTGACCTGGCCAGACTCGTCGACGAGACGGCGTCCCCGTCGACGGGCCACAAGAGAAAGTTCATCAATGCCAAGGTTAACTAGTCGACGAGCCTGAGATTTCAGGATTTCCCAAAATCCCTCGGTATCTCCTTGTTGATGGGCTACTGAATCTCGTCGCTGAGCTGCACAAGAGATTTCGTCGATGAGAAAAGAAGCCTCGTTGACGAGCCCTGCAGATTTTTAACCTTTTTAATTTTTTTTTCTCTTTTCTTATTTATTTAATACACCTATCTCGGGTTAGGTTCTTATAGGTGCTTCCTTTACAAACACTAGGTACCTTTGCCATCCCTCTTGAAGTAACCTCTTTATCTGAATAGTTGAAAGAATCTACAGTGTAGAGCGCACACATGACCCAAAAAATTTAAACTCTTGCTCCCCAAGAGGTCTGAACACTACCTCCTTCCTCTGATAATCAATACTCGTGTAACTAGATTCTAACCAGTCCATCCCTAGAATGACATCAAAACCATGCATGTAAAAACAATCAAGTTAGCAGGCAGCATTCTCCCTTGAATTTCCACTGGGTAGTCTCTGATCACCTTACTACACACTACAACTAACCCTGTCAGTGTGACCACTGCTAACTCTGCATCTAACAACTGAGTCCCTACCCCGCACAATTTGATAAATCCCCGAGATACAAAAGAATGCGTCACTCCTGAGTCAAATAACATAATAGCTCTATTTGAAAGCACATAAATGTTACCTGTTACTACATCTCCTGCATTCTCAGCGTTGTCTGGAGTCGAGGAATACACTCACGCTTGGGTGATATCCCTTGGGTAAGTATCGTACAGTGCCTGGTTACCTCATCGATACTGATGCTATGGGGGTGCATTATTCAACATCGCACGACAGTCCCGTGCCATGTGTCCAGCCTTACACACCGGAAGCAGTTAGTGGATCCACCTTTGCACTCACCCCAATGCCTCTGATGGCACCTGGGACAGGAAGAGCGTGATGAATCCCCCGGATGGGCTTGATATCTCATCTCCTATCACTACCCGTGAAATTACCAGGCCTTCTCCATGAACCCTGGCCGGTGTCGGTCTAAAACCCCTAAAGCAAGGGCCTCTTCTTTTGCTTTGCTACTCTCTCACCCTTCTGAATGCTCGACTTAACTGTCATGGCCTTGTCCACCAGTTAGAAAAACTCTGGGCCAACAACACCACCACCTATGCGCGTATTCCCTACCTCAAACCTGTGGGCCTTCTTCGACTCATTTGGGATCATGTATGGGGCAAAACGAGCTAGCTCCACAAACTTGGCCTTGTATTGTTGCACGGTCAAGGGCCCCTGAGTCAGGTTTAGAAATTCCTCCGCCTTAGCTTCCCAGGTGGTAGCGGGGAAATACCTATCGAAGAAAACCTCCTTAAAATTGCTCTAGGTAATAATCACAGGTCCTAGTCCCTATTCCTCCACTAGCTGCAAGCATCTGCAAATTCATCAAAGTAATCATCAGCAAGTACGTCTGTAAGCATCTGCAAGTTCATTTGCATGTCCGATTACCTTACCACTTCTTAGTCCAGACTCCTGGGAAGGTACAACAACTCTTCACAAGCTGACTGACTAAAATCCCCTACACTTCCACTACAGTGTAGGTGCACTTGGCCAAATAAATCACTAGCAACGATACCATGTTCTCAACACAACTAGTCCTCAGGGTTCTTAAATCATATCATGCAATTTAAGTAATAAAAATTGTAATATATTCTCACTGTTATTATTTCATAAAAACCTTGCCATTATATCATACCCTAGCATTCAGCCGTTGTTGACTTTTTGAGTCTGATCCCTATTTTGATTATGACAAACAACAACATCTCACATGTGTACTTAGTGAATACACAGTTTTATAATTCTGGAAGCACAAGTGAGGGACGCAAAATGGAATCCGTAAATGCACTTCAAGCTCACACCAATTGGCACATTCCATGGGAATCAGGAGAGCAAGCTTGGAGACTTTATTTATTTTTGGATTGTAATAATTAATTAGGTTTAATTGTGCATGCATCTCATGATTTAATTTGAAGCTCATATTTGACCTTAGGCACTCTATATTTCATGGAAAATCATTTTACAAATGTACAAAAATTATTTCAAGTGCAAAAATCTTTTTTGAAATGAAAAACTTCAAAGCAAGCTTTTCAAAGACCCTTTCATGTTTTTTTTTCTGTCACATTGATGAGCACTTTTCTCTATCAATAACTCCTTATCTTAAAGTGTATTCAAAATGAAAGTTGTGAGATTTTCTCTTAACTTTGTGTTGATACCAAGCACATTCAATATGAAGTTGTATAGAAAAATTTATATTCAAAATAGTGAAAGGTGTCCGCAGCAGAAAAATTTCCTTTATGTTTCTTTTGTCTCATTGATTAGCAATTTTCTCTATTGAAGACTCCTTATCCTAAAAAGTGTTCAAAATTAAAGTTGTGAGATTTTATCTTATATTTCTATTGATATCAACAACATACAATTTGGAGTTATATGGAAAAAGTTATGCCTAAAAAATTGAAGGGTGTCCACGCAAAAAGGTGCCCCAATGGTCTAAAAACGGCTAGTTTTCAAATTAAAGTATATTTTAATACCTCAACAACCATAAAACGGCTAGTAATGGGTTTTACCTATAAATACAAGCCTAAATCACTTGTGAAATGTTAGAAAAAGCATTTGGGAGCATTCTTGCATATTCTCTCTTTCCCAAACATATTTTATACTCCATTTTTGAAAATCAAAACTTATTTCTCCTACTCTTCTTCTTGAAATCTTTTTCAGGAAATTATTTTTGGGGTTTACAAGCAAGGTTTGAGCTTGAGCATATAGTTATACCAATATATATTGCCTGAAAGTCTTCTTGCCATTTGATGCTTTTCAAAGGTCAATCTTGAAGAAATTCACTCTCCCACTGTTTCTTTGAAATATCATTTTTGGAGAAAATTCTTGTTGAGTATTACAAAAAACCTTGAGCATATTTTAACTCATATATTAATTGCTTGAGAGGATTCTTGATTTATTAAAGGTCATTTGAAAAGAAAATCATTTTCCATTCTCTCACTCAATTAATTGCAAAATATTTTTGAGAGGTTCTATCATTCTCTACCGAACTTCATTTGAAAATCATTTGAGAGTGCATTAAGAATTTTATTTGTACAAATCAGCTTATTTGAGAAGCATTTTACTTGCATGCAAAATTCTATATCATTTGTATTTATGGTTTGGGTTATGAACCGGGAAGAGGTAGCTACGCCTCGTGTAAGCAGCGGATTGTAAAGAGGTAATTACGCCTCGTGTAAGTATCGGATTGTAAAGGGAAGCTTCACCTTGGTAAGAAGCGGATTGTAATAGGAAGCTCCGTCCCAGTTTTAAGGAGCGGATAGTGGAATCCTTGGGTGGCTTGCCCAAGGCGAGGACGTAGGCAGGAGTTGCCGAACCTCATTAAAAACTTTGTGTTTGTGCTCCCTCATCCCTACTCTATTTAATTTCCACACTTTACTTTCCGCACTTGTATGCTTATGTTCAATTTGTGCTGAATGTTATAATTATTTTAAATATTTACATACATTATTATTTGTGGGCTTCATGCTTGTTTAGAAAGATCTTAAGTTGTATTATACTGATTGTGAAATTAAAATAGGGATAAATTGACCTAGGAAGAATTTTTTAAATACCCAATTCACCCCCCTCTTGGGAATACACCATAACTCTCAACCGTCATATAAAAACCTAGCTCTCAACCGTCATATCAAAGCCCAACTCTTAGTCGTCATATAAAAATCTAGCTCTTAGTCGTCATATCAAAACCTGGCTCTCAACCATCATATCAAAACCCGACTCTCAGCCATCATATCAAATCCCAGTATTTTACATAAGCAATTTTAGTATTTTTCACCAATAATTCCAGTATTTTTCACAACATTTCCAATATAAATCACAATTTCACAATATTGTTCTCACCACCACACTCAAATTCAGTTATACAATAAACCATATAGTTTATTCTCATGCCACATGAGTTTAATATTAAAACATAATGAATTAAACAACCACGAAAATATAGTATATTTAGTTCATATGATAAAACCAAGCTTTCCACTGCTCATTTTATTCAATCACTATATAATAAACCCAATATTTGTAAAGTTCATTTTGAACGGTTGGTTTCCGAATAACCTTTGAAATCATAAGCATACATACATATAATGCCGTTTAATCAGTTCAATTTTGATAAAAACCTAACTAAACTTAATCCCCTTACCTGTTTCTAAAAAAGAAACGAATTTCGTTTAGAAAACGGAAAATCCTAGATTTTCGATCCCGCCGCCGAAAGCGAACCGACAAGTCGAAAGAGGAGGGAGAGACGATCGGAGACCGATGACGGGCTCCAGGGGAGCCTACGGGAGAGAGAGAGAGTCCCAAAAGAGTGAGAGCCGAGAAAGAGAGAGAGAGAGAGAGAGAGAGAGAGAGAGAGAGAGAGAGAGAGAGAGAGAGAGAGAGAGAGTCCCAAGAGTCACTTATAAGAGAGAGAATTTTTGAGTTATGAAAAATATACCTTGCTTAGCCCTTAAGTAAGCCAACCTGGAGGAAAATCATCGACGGTTTTCCCTGTGCTTACAAAATCGTCAACGGTTTGGCAGCCCCATGCTCTCCGTTGACTGTAGCCATCGACGATTTTTCCTGAGCTCAGTGAAATCATCAACAGTTTGGGATCATGCCAAACCAATTTCCTCCTTTTTCTTTTATTTTCCCTTATTTCTCTCTTCTTTTATTTATTTTCTTTTCTTTTCTGGGTTCGGGTTCTTACATTCTGGGTTGTATAATGTTTTAGGAAATTTTAGTAAGGCTGGTTGAGAGTAGTAATCTGGTATGTTAGGTTGTATAAAGTATATTTTTCTTCTGTTGGCCGTATGTTTATATTAATTATGGATTTTGATATTGTGGTATCAGAGTTTTATAGGGATATTTATGGAATATTAGCACTTCGGGCCCCACTGGGTTCGAGGTGCTACAAGATTAGTATATAATCATTATTATGTAGCCCTAGAAGGAATTAAGCTTCGTGTAAGCTTCAAGGGCTTTGTAAGCTTCATTGAGATAGTGAAAACATTCATTGTAGAAACCCAAACTGTAATAAGCTGGGTTCGTCAACGAAGGAGTCACGTTCATCGATGAAGTCCTTCAGAGCCTCGTTGACGAGCAAATACCGAGCGGGTCAGAGAAATATCAGGAACTTGGGCTCGGCGACGAAGGGATGGCTTCGTCGATGAGGTGTGTGGTGGATTCGTTGACGAAAACGCCACTTCATCGACGAGTTTGACTCAGTCAAAAGCCCTATAAATATCCATTTTGGTTGCTTAAGGGCTAAGTTTGCTCCCAAAAGCCCTCTCTTTCTCTAACCTACGATTTTCTCTCTCTCTCTCTAAGTTCTTCGCCATTCGACGTCCGTTTTTAAAAACGGAGGTTCCTGCGGGGATCAGAGGAGGAAGTTATAAACTTTAGCGAATTAGATCGTTATTTTGAAGATTTTTGGGTTTTCCCAAAAATCGAGGTAAGGATTTGATTTCAATTTTGATTGGATATTTGGATAGTAGTCGAAATTATAGTAAGGTTACGTTTTGTGATTTTAGGTTTCCAGGATCCCAGGTTGTCGGTTTGGATCGTTTTTGTACGTAGTTTCATTTCAAGTTTAAGGTAAGGGGAATTTGATTACAACAGTTATTTTTGGAAAAACTAAACCGATAAAAAGTTATGTTATGCTTATATGTATGATTTAACTGCTTATTTTCTAAATTTCGATGAGTAGAAATGCCGGTTTTGTGATTTCTCGATTTTTGGTAAAAATATGGATTTTGGCGTATGGACTCCAAATGTTTTAAAACTTCTTTATTTGGATTATTATGTATGTAGGAGATGCCTGAATCCTTTATTTTTATGTAAAATGGTGTTTATTATATCATATATAGCGGATTTTTGTTTAAATTAGTGTGACACATGGATGAAATTGAACTTGTGAACATTGAATATTATTGATATGGATTATGGGAACAGAGTTCCAACTTGTTATACTGAAAATGTGGAAAAAAGAGGTTGGTTATACACCGAGCTGTATATGTGAAAAGGGAAAACCGAGAGGATATGTGCCGGTTTAAACCTGATATGGATATATGAGTTTGTGAAAATACTGGAATTACACAGGTAATCATATTTTGTTATAAATTGTATATATGATAAATGGAACCACAACTTGTTACAAAAGGAGTTGAAAGATACTCCAGCAAAAGGGGTTGAAAGATACTCCAATGTGAGAAGTTGAAAAAGTTTCATTAATGGAGGTGAAAGATACTCCCAATGGCAGGGAATTCCTCAGCTGGAAGGGTACAGTGCAACCACACATGTAAATCAGTGTGAGTACATAGATAGTCGGCTAGCAGGAGTAATGAAACCACTGGTGAAATAATAGACCAGATGGGGGCAGTCAGACTATATATTAGATACTTGACAAATGCTTGCACGAACATGGCATTGTTGGAGATATCAGTGCACAACCCATGCCATGGGGTAAAATAGACATTATATGTGAAACAAAGCTGTTGGTCGTTCTATATTCATATACATGATTTAAAAGCTGATATGGGAAAAATGATATTGTTATATTGATATATGTGTAGTGCTTCAGTATTGAAAACCTTTGTTTCATACATATGAATACACTTTTTAAATTGAAATACTCACATGTGGTCACACACTATTTGTAATACTTTCTTCCTTACTAAGAGGTGTCTCACCCCATTATACAACCTTTATTTTCAGGTCCATCAGGACATCGGTCCTAGTTGCTTAAGGGACTTGGAGAATTGTTTTTGGGTTGTAGCATACGTAAGTAGTTTATGTGTATATTGAACTTAGTTGGAATATCCTTTTGGGGTTGTATTAATAGAATATGTTCTAAGTCTGTATAAATGTATTTGACTCTGGTATATGTCTATTAGAAATCCCAATGAATGTTTATGTTTTTCTGCAACATTTACATTCCTATTATGTATGAGTTACACCCGTATGTCCCTGTTTAGGGCGGGTTGTATATGTATCTTGAATAGGTACAGGTATTTTGTATGAGTGAGTGACACCTGGGTCCGTATAAAGGGTCAGGTCGTTACAATTGCTCCCGTGGATGTAGGCAAATAGTGAAACCACATAAATTATTATGTTTTGGTTATTACTTTCTTTGATTCTCATTGTTGAGTGATTGCTAGGTTCGTATAGTTCATCATCAAGAACTTACTTGCTGGTTCCATTTATTATTCATGAGAGTTTGTGTGAGGTCTTCCATTGCACACACTCAGCACCAACAATTGATTTCTGAGGGCTGATTGTTAAGAACAACCATTGGCATCAAACCCAGGTGATTGTTGGTGTGGTGAACAAGAAGTGGTATTAGAGTTATTGGATCTCAATGCATGGGATTTCTTCTATGAGGTTCGAGGTTGGTAAGTTTGATGAAACGGGGAACTTCAAACCGTGGTAGAGGAGGGTGAAGGACTTGCTGGTGCAATAAGAGATGGTGAAGGGTCTATACGAAATGAAGCCGAAAAGCATGGGCAACACAAGTTGGAAGGAGTTAGAAACAAAAACTATATCCACTATCAAGCTATGTCTAGCCAATGAAATGTTGTATCACGTCATGGATGAGAACTCACCGATAGTGATTTGGCTGAAACTGGAGCGCTAGTACATGTCCAAGTCATTGACGAACAAGTTATATCTTAAGAAAAAAATATATTGGCTTAAGATGGTAGAAGGTTCAGACTTGACTCAGCTTATCAACACATTTAGTCAGATCATTTGTGATATGGGGCGAGTTGATATGAAGTTTAAAGAAGAGGACAAAGCGTTGATGCTGCTGAATTCCCTACCTACATCGCCTACGTATGAGAATCTGGTTACGATGCTAACTTAGGGGAAAGAAACCCTGGAGTTGGAGGACATCACAAGTGCATTGTTGGGGTTCCATCAAAGGAAGAAGGTCAGTGATGAGGGTTCACATGGTGAAGTGCTCGTGGAGAAGGGTAATCAGGATCATAGAAGAGGCAAATCCTAGAGTGGATCTAGTGGTAATAAAACTCAGTCTATAAGGAGGAATTACATTTGTTGTTTTAAGTACAAGAAACTAGGGCACATAAAATCGGAATTTCCGGAGTAAGAGAAGGGAAAAGGAAAAACTTAATAGGGTTCGTCAAAATCTGCTAATGTAGTGGAAGAAGGGGACTCAGGGAGCAGTTATTGTGAGATGCTTTCTATTTCATTAGGTTCAAAATGCCTCACGGGTTCTTGGATCCTAGACTCGGGTTGCTCTTTTCACATGACGCCCAACAAAGTCTGGTTCACCACTTATATATTGATGAGTCCTGGTTTCGTTATGATGGGAAACGATGCGGTCTACAAAGTTATCAGAATGGAGGATATCAAGATCAAGATGTATGATGGTGTGTTAAGGACGTTGTGTGGGGTAATGCATGTACCCGATCTACGGAAGAATGTGATATCATTGGATGCTTTGGATTGTAATGAGTATAGTTACAAGTCTGAAGGTGGCATGATGATGGTGAGTGATAGCATATTGATGGTGATAAAGGGACAAAGGATAGCAAGGAATCTGTATGCACTGTAGGGTAACAAAGTTATAGGTGGAGCTGCAGCTGAGAGTTCTAAGTTAGGTAATATAATTTTGTGTAACATAACCACACACAAAACAAAGAGTATTCTTAAGTACATTATTGTGGATGTTTGGGGACCGGTGAGGGCAACATCATGGGTTGGATATGGGTATTTTGTGAGGTTATCACAAAAGGTAAGGAGGAATCTCATGCGGTACAAATTGTAGATGTTTGCCAAGTGTAACTTGTGGCTGAGGTGGAGTACCAGACTAGAAGAGAGTTCCTTAGATCAGATATTGGTGCTGATTACTCTAGTGTTCAAGAAGTTTTGTGAGCAAGGCACGGTGTTTGTAGGGCTTGCAAGGAACTTCTTGGTGAAGCCAGCGAGTGTGGCGTGTTTTTCGGTTAATCGATCGCCAAAGGTATCACTAGATGGGAGAGTTGTAGGAGAGGCTTGGACAAGTTATGCGGCATACCACTCTGGTTTGAGAGTGTTTAGAGGTCCAGCCATACACTTTTCTAGTGAGGTGGGATCTAGGCTTGGTGTGATGTCTAGACAGTGCATATTTCAGGTATATAAGAAAGATGGGTTCAAGCTGGGTGATCCAATGACAAAAAAGGTGGCGATTGGTGGAGACATGGTTTTAGGCGTTAAAGCCATGAGATAGCGTACTCAGGTAGATGAAGAGAATGGGTGCCAAAAAGCTACAATAACAGTAATGAGCATGTTGTGCATGTGGAGTTGGAGACTCAGGGTAGAAGTGCAAGGAGTTCTAACTCAGGAGACTTAACTGGAGCAGAAAGGAAATTGTGATGCAGGTGGAGTTTCAAACTCAGGGCAGAGATGACATTGGTTATAATGCAGAGAATTAAAGTTCAGGAGACCAATGGGATTACAATGGGCTCAGAGGCATTATTAGGCCATCGCCGAGGTATGGTCTAATATCTTATGCAACCCTTACTACCATGAAGGATACTACTACCTTTCAAGAGGTAGTGCACGACCAGGAGAAGGGTCTGTGGATAGTTGTCATGGTGGAGGAGATGGAGGTACTGTATAAGAATCAGACGTGGGGGTTGGTAGTGCTCCTAGAGGGGGAGAGAGAGATAGGTTGTGAGTGGGCAAGTATTCTATTGTTTTATGTGAGTAACATACCTGATTGCTGGAAAGGTTACGACCGAGGTAAATCAGTCGGGGACTCTATTGATAATTAAAATTGACATGCAGGTTTTGGGTACTACCAAAAGTATTCTTGGGGTGGAGATTCGCAAGGATAAATTTACAGGAAAATTGGGATTATCTCGAGGTGACTTTGCAGTTATAGCTGCAGGGAGATTGGTGTTATCTCAAGTGACTGTGTGGACGTAACTACATGGAGATTGTGGTTATCTTAATGTGGTTTTGTGGAGTAGGTATCGGAGAGGTTTAGCTTGGTTAATGTCAAACTGGTCAACGGTACACCGTTGGCGAATCTAAGTAAACAGTCTACTGCTCAGTACTCAAGGATGGACGATGATGTTCGTGTCATGTCAAAGGTTTCCTACGCTAGTGTAGTAAGGTACTTCGACAGGTAACAAAGTGATCCGTTAGTTGTGAGGTTTGTAGATGGAGGCTACATGGGAGACTTGGATAACATGAGGCTTGCAATGTGGCATATTGTGGGAAGGCATAATTGTTGGAAGTCCAAGGTACAATCTCAGGGTGCATTGGTTACAACTAGATAGGAGTTCTTAGCAGTGGCTGAAGCTACCAAGGTAGCATTGTTGTTTAAAGGATCATTCAAGGAGCTGGGTGTTTAGGTAGGTGGAGTTCCTATTACTATGGTCAAGTTCAAGCATGTCTTGAACTTGGTTTATGTCTCCAAGTGTTAGAAAGGAGGCGGGTCCCAATCTACTAGCTTAGGTGGAGCAGTGGGGATTATGCTTTCGGATTTCTCCTAGGTGGTGAATATTTGCCAAGGTGGAGAGTGTTGAGGATATTGCTTATATTCTGAGTGGAACACATGTACCAGAGGAAAGCACCGTGAAGCCAGGGACCAATAGAGAGATGCAGGGTGCAGCCATGAGGGCAAACCATCGATGGTTTGGGGCCTACCCATCAACGATTTCAGACAATGCTGCAAGGTGTTCTTCTCAGCTTCAAACCGTCGACAGTTTCACTCACAGACGTCACAGATATTTGAATCCGATATCAATAGATTGGGCTAATCGGAGGGATTTCCTTCGGGGGATTGCTAAAGAAGTCTTTTAAATCAACAATAGGTCTTCTATACGCATTAGATTAATATATAATCATTATTATGTAACCCTAGAAGGAATTAAGCTTGGTGTAAGCTTCAAGTGCTTTGTAAGCTTCATTGAGATAGTGAAAATAATCGCTGTTCCCATGGACGTAGGCAAATTATCGAACCACATAAATACTTTTGTTTTAGTCATTGCTTTCATTGATTCTTATTGTTAAGTGATTGCTAAGTTCGTATGGTTCATCATCAAGTGCTTACTTGCTTGTTCCATTGATTGTTCATGAGAGTTTGTATGAGGTCTTCCGCTGCACACACTCGGCACCGATAATTGGTTTGTGAGGGCTGATTGTTGAAAACAACAATTGGTATCAGATTCAGGTGATTGTTGGTGTGGTGAACAACAATAATATATAGTATATAATATAAATATTATTAATAATAATGACTATAATATTTTACATTAAAATTATTATTATATATTTATATTTTTGATATCACAATATTAATGTTTTTTTAGGTTTATATAATATATTATATTATAATATATATAGTAGTACATTAATTTTATTTTTAAAATCTATAGAATATATATCTAAATATATCTATACTATCATAAAGTGGATTTCCTTTTTTTGGCATCATCTTTCTAAAACTCAAAACTAACATTATGCATAATTTTTTATTTATTAAAAATTGAACTATTGAGGATATGAAAGTAAAAAATCATATAACTCATATTCGATAATCCCGTGAATAGTGGAATTAGTTTCCTCTTTCAGTTTCCTTTATCATGTTCTCCTTTTCAAATCCTCCATTTCCTCCTCTTATTCTCTTTGTTTTTTTTCCTCTTTAAACATAAATTGAATTTGTCTTCATCATTCTACAACAAATTCTCAGATCTACATACTTGTATGTTTTCTTCCATCTTATTCTCATTTTTTACATAAAAATAATGAATTAAATAATTTTCTCATTTGTCGTTGCCTCGGTGTCATCATCTGTCACTTTATCCTACATAGCCACCTCCACGTCGCCACCCTCTGCCCCAACCACCACGACCGCCTCCGTCCCAACCACCACGACCGCCTCCGTCCCTGTTCGTGCACCTCACATTCGCCTCCCTCCGCGGTGGTCGTCTTTGGCAATGTCTTCGCCGATAGCGTGTTGATGGACTTCTCCGACTGTAATTGGTGGTGGGTGGCTCTCTGTGTCGGCGTGTCAGGGCAATGCCTCCCATGTATAGGACACTGTTATGAATGACCCATCTACGTTGAGGGCTCCCTCATAGACTCACACGTGGTCATGGGTTTGCCCCTACTCATCCAGTTCACCAATTTCGTGAGCCGACTCCGAGTCGAGGGGATTTTGCCAAGGGATGATAAGGTGGATCCACCTCTATGATTTTGGAGCCCATGGGAACTAGAAGTAGATCATTTGTACGTTTTACCTAGAGGCGCCAAGTAATGGTTTCGAGACGTCCCAAAGCGGAACAAGGCGAATGAAAAAAATGTGATTGATAATTTTCGGGAAAAATAGGAATGAAGTTACCACTAACCTTTTAGTGTGATTAGAATACTTGATTACTACCCAATTAAGAGTAGAATTGGTCTACGTTAGCAAAGTTAGGATCGGAAGTTCGGTTACGTGAGAGGATGGTATGAGCATCCCCTACGCGCCCGTTCTTACAAGCGGTATATAATTAATCAAAAATTTTTCCACCAATTAAATTTAACAAGTCTTTAAAATTACTCCTTTTCGTGAATTTATGAAATTCATACATAAAGAAATAAATCACACAAAAATGTACATAATATATATATTCCCTTAGAACTGGAGTACGAAGAGTTTGAAAAACTCATACTCTTTTGTTACAATCATAAGAAATGGAAAATCAAAAAAATAATTTGAACAACACACTCCCAGAATTTTTGAAATTCTTATAGAATTTTCTAAGTACAAAAAATAATATTCCGGGAGATTTTTTTATTTTTAGATTTTATTTTAAATAGAAAAGAGTGCCAAAAATGATCTTCAACTTCGGAAATATTTTTCTTGATTTTTCTTACATTTTTCTGAATTTTCTTTTTTCTTTTTAATTTTGAAATAACAAAAAGACAATTAAGGCAAAATCATGAAAATCAAGTCCAAAAAATATTTTTAGCTTTTTTTCTGAGTTTTTTGAAATTTTTTTTAGCAATTCTAGAATTTTTCCTAATTTTCTATTTTTATGGTATTTTTTTTTAGTTTTCTCAAAATTTCTAACAACTAATATGATATGAACAATGAATAAAGAAAATAACATAATATTAATACTATATATCCAAACATATAAATATTAATTATCATAATAGTCAAAACCTCAATGATATAGCCCAAGTATTAACAATCAATCAAACCCTAATAATATTTCCTAGTATGGAAATAATTAAACCCAATGAATTATATACAATATGTCAACAATGGAAACAAGATACGAAAACAATTTAAGTTACAAACCTAATATGCAAATATATATATAAAGACAATATGAAAACATGCGATACTTAGGAAGCATATCAATACTAAGGCAAACAATACAATAAAAATGATAAATATACTAACAATAAATTAAATGGTAAATGTTGAGAGTCCCAGCCCGGAGTATATAGTCTAGAGGGGGGGTGAATAGACTCTTTTTGCAGAATACGTATTTTTCTACAAAATAAAAACTTTTAGCAAGATACAAGAAATTATATCGTAATATAAATATAAATTATGCACAAGATATAAAATAAAGAGTGTAAGGGAGAGAAAGAACAACACCGGTATTTTTACGTGGTTCGGCACCAAGTCTACGTCCACACCTTAGCACCAAGTTAAGGATTCCACAATCCACTAAAGATACTCTTTCACTGGCAGAGAAGCCTTACAACTTGAGAACAAATTCTTACACTGAAGAACAAACCCCTATCGCGCTCACCAAGAGCCTTCGCTTCGGTTCACAAAGAACTTTACAAGAGATTGGAAATACAATTTAATGCTCCTTAAATGAGCCAATATGAAACACAACCAAATCCTCACTCTATTCTCTCAAGGAATGAATCTTACAAGATAAGTGAGCAAGAGAGGATTGAGCACTTGTGAAGAATAACTCAAATGTAAAGTGCAAAGTGCTTAGGTTTTGGATAAAATGATATTTTTCACAAATATGATCAACAATGCTCAAAACCATGTTAATACACGTCTAATAGCTTGTATTTATAGCCCAAGAAACTTAGGAGCCGTTAACTAGCCGTTGGGGGGAAGAAAAAATATTTTATTTGACAAACTAGCCGTTTTCCGCCCGTTGGAGTGCTTCTGCCCATAATTTATTGACGAAATCTGAATTTCGTCGATGAGGTCCCTGAATCAGAAAAAGTCACTAAAATGAAAGTTGTGGAATTTTGTCTTAGCTTTCTAGAGACACCGAGATCTTCCCATTTGGACTTTTCTAGAAAATGTTATGCCTAAAATACCGTAAGATATTTAGGACTCAAGACTGTACTACAGCAGTGACGATTACTTTATTTTTCCTTATCAAAAAGTATTTTAATGACTCAAATCATTCTTGGACAAAATTATATGAAATATATTAAGTCTAATGAAGATTAAAACTTGTCCAAATGAGTTTCCTTTTGAATATAAGATATTTTAATTAATAAAATATGTTTGAAAACCCATTTTGATATCTTATATGCTTAGTATGTCCTTTTGTAAATATACTTGACTTTCTTTGAACTTTTAGGACATTAAACTTGTTTTAACACAATCGGGACTAAGTATAAAAATATTCTTAAAACTAAAATGTTAAAAACTTGTCCATTTGAAAACATATTTGAGTTTTAGGATTCATTTGACAAACTTTTGTTTTAACTTAGAAAGTCATGAAAGGTGAGTTTGTGTTTATGTCTTTAGTGCAATCCTATAAACTCATGTGTCCTAGTATGCTTATGCAATGGCTCAACTCTTACTCAGAAAATCATGCAAGACACACACCGCAAGAGTTGTAATACGCACTCACTCACACAACCCTTATTACAATTAATTTATACACAATAAAAATTCCGGGATGTGCTTTGGTGCTTCTGAGTCAGTGTCCTTCCGATCTTTTCTATTTGATGTCTATTAGGTCCGATCTTTGCTTTTGATTTGGTACCTCTGTGTATCTGACACTATGTACCTATACTAGATAAGATCTGCAAGGATGGAAAATACTAAAAACAACAATTAGGTTAATATCACCAAAAAATATAAGCCAAGATAGTGTAACTAACAGGGCTAACAGTAAATATGCAAATAAACACTTAAGGCAATAACAACGATATATATGCACATTATATAATAACTAATAAATGACAATAATAATAATAGTACTCCAATAATATAATAATAATACTAATAAGAACATACCAACAATATAATAATAATACTAATAATAATAAGTCAACAATATAATAACATTACTAATAATAATACAAACAATGTAATACTAATACAACTAAAATCAATATAGTAATACTAATACAATTAATATAATGGCAATAATAATATCCAAGCAATTTACTAATAATAATATTACTAATAATAATATACAAATAATAATAACAATATGATCAACATATAAAAAATGAAAAAAAAAACTAACTTATCACAATATCAATTTTTAAACATACACAATGAATATTAATCCCTGTAAAGACAAGATTATACAACCGCATGAATATTAAAAAAAAAAACCCTTCAATAACAATTTTTATATATATAACAAGGACAAAATAAAGAAAAATTTAAACTTTAAAACATAAGGTGTGTGTGCATGTATGTGACAGTAAAGGAGACTCGCTGTGCGGGGAGCAGATGACGATGGAGCAAGCCGTGAGAAGAGCTTGCTGCAGATAGATGGACGGCGAACGGTGGTGTTGAGTGGTCGGTTTTCCTACGGCTGGTGGTTCGTTGATGGAGAGATCTGAGAGCTTCAGGGAGGGGCTGGCCGTGAGGAAGCAGGCTGCTGTTCGTGCTTGTCTGCAGGTGATGTCGGAGGGGCCGATGACGACGACGAGTGGAGTGGGGCGACGGAGACGAACGACGGTGAGGAGCGTGAGTGACGGCGACGAACTGGAGATGGCGAGGTGCATGAGCGACGGTGGGGCTGCCCTGAGTGGTGTCGTGGCCGTGAGAGAAAGATGGGAGACGCCGAGGGTGGAGGCTGCAATGGTGATGACGACGGTGATGTTTGCCGGTGAAAGAGTTTCGAGAAGACGGTGATGGCGAGGGATGGCTCTTGTGGGTGCGTCGTGCCGATAGTAGTGCTGTTGTGCGTGAGGAATGGAAGGGATGCGAGGTTGGTGCTGCTGTGAGGGGGCGAATGAGAGTGAGGGTGGCCTTCCAGGGGGCTTCTCACGGCTGAGCGTGAGTTGCACGGAGCTGGGTTGATGTATCTCCGGATGAGGGAGAGTTATAGTTGCATGAGGGTGGTATCGTGAGGTAGGGATGGAGAGAGGACCGTGTGAGGCTGAGAGAAGGAGGAAGAGGGCTGAGGCTCTGGAGCTGTTGCAGCCATGAGAGGGAGAGAATGAACGGAGATGGGAGAATGTGTGCGAGAATGTGAAGGCCCCCCAGCGGCCCCCTTATTTGTGTATGTTCTCTCCTCTTTTTATAAGCTTTTAAAACCCTAAGAAAACCCTAAAATTCTTTTCCTTTTTGCCGGCAACCCCTCCTTTTAATTAAGCCCATGCAATTTCCTAATTTTATTCTTCCTAAAAATAAAAATAAAGGATAGGCCCAATAAAAATGGAACTTGATTTCTGGAATAAGAGGACCCGAACTCAAATTTTAAACCAAAAGACCCGCTAAAAAATGGACTTAATTTTAAAATAACAAAGATTCAAATTAATTAAATAATCGGGACTCAATTTCAAAATAATCAGGACTCAATTTAAAGTGACGAGGACTCACATTTAAAAATAACGGGACTCAATTTAAAAATGTCAGGACTCAGTTTGTTTTTTTAAAAAAATCTGGAACTCAATTTTAATTTTAATTTTTAATTTTTTTTAAAGACCAAAAATTAATTTTTTCAAATGATCGGAACTCGATTTTTAAAATGACCGGGACTCTATTTTTTAAAAATAAAAGAAATCAATTTTGAAATTAAAGGACCCAATTAAAAAGAACTAGTACTTGAAATTGAAAATAAAATGACTTGATTTTTGAAATAATTGGGACTCATTTTAAAAAACTTTAGACCTAATTTAAAAATAACTGGACTCGGACCGGATCCTCCCATTCCTAGGATACAAAGTCGACTTTTATTACGAAGGGCCTTCCCAACTCGGTCTGGTTAAAATTAGGGTGTCTACAAATAGCATTAGGCCCATGAATCTTGATTTTAAAAAGATAAAAAGGTGCAATCCCCTTTATAGTATTAGAGATTAGAGAAGCTGCATTTGTTGGCCTAACAAGACTTAATCTTGTTTTGATGACAACAAACTAAGGATACTAATTGTATTTTCAAGTTATATTTTAGGTATGATATTTATCACAAGCACAATGAATAAACCTGGTAAAGATTGACTATAGGTCAACTCAAATTCACAAATCATGAAGAATACAAGCTTATTGAAGTATTGATCAAGCTTGGGTGATGTTAAAGCGATACTACATGAAGGCTTAGGATTTACATGTATTTAAATGTTCTTAGAGTCTCATGTAAGTACTCTTAAATTTCAAATTTGTTTATATATGAAGCTCTTAGGAATAAACATTGGACTTAGAGACTTGTTTAAAATTTTAGAAAATATTTTTATGAAATCCAAAATTCTTTTCAAAGTAAATACAAACAAGTGTTGGAATCAAAATATGGAAAAACACTGAGTTACATAGTGTTGAGGAGACTGAGGCAAATTGCTCAAGCAACTGAAGTGCTACTGCTAATGTAGAAGAAATCAGAACATTAGTTAAGGCAACTGAACTCACGAGTTCAAGCAACTGATATGTTACTGCCAGTTCTGGAGTGCTTATTTTAAATAGTTAGGCGACTGAACGTATGGTTCGGGTGACTGAAGTCTGTATTTTAAACTTACGAACTACGCTGACTTCTTTCCAAAATTACAAGATATGGTTTCCAAACTTGGGGAAAATGGTAATAATTCTTCCTAAACTATATAAGGCTTATTATATTCGCATTAGGGCACCAATACATACACATACTCATTGATATATACTTTGATTCAAACCCTGAATGCTGCTATGCGTATTCTTTGAGCCCTAGTTGATTTCTGATTCATTCTACCAAAATTCTCAATCCACAAATAAGAAAACCTTCAATTTCCTTGTGAGCTTCATTGAAAATTGTTGTTAAAAGTGCATAGTGTAATGACCCAAAAATTTAACTATTATAAATATAAAAAAAAATGCTTTGATACAACTCGTAGTGCCCCGAACCCGAGAGTGGGCCCAAGGTGTTATTTAAAATAAAATAAACATCTCTAATACCATAAAGCCACAACCCGTCCTAACAAGGGAAACCGATTGTTCCTGTCATTACTGAATATAAAACATACAGTGGAAGAAAACACCTCAATTACATTACCAGAGTTCTAACTGTCCCTAAAACACACATGCATACACTACCTGTCAATATAATACAACCCCAAAATGACAAAATACGATATCTGGTATCTCACCAGTTCTAACAACTACCCCCAAAAGTCTAATCCCAGCCCCGAGATAAGTTAGGTATGGTTCCCTGTAGGACCTGAAAAATGAGATGGATAATGGGATGAGACACTTCTCAATAAGGCAGATTAGACTATCATCAGTGTGTGGCTAACATGAGTTTTCCTGTGAGTATAAAACTTCCATTATTTAACTGTATCTGAAATGGCATTTTAAAGCTGTACTAATCTATAATACTGAAAATACATAATTTCTGAATAAAGTACTGTCGGCTTAGTATAACCCATTAATAGTAAATTTGCCCATATATGCATAAAAGAAAACACCATGTACTGCTAAAGTAGCATCGTCATGCTTTCCTATCGACATGCTTTCCCCCCCCCCCCCCAATGATGGGTTGTGCTACTCGAAGGCTAGACTTAGCATATGACTGTTCGACCATAGTTGCATCAAAAAAAGGGAGTAAGTACGATTGTGTGACGACTTTCTTAATTTCCACTTTTTTTTAAAAAAATTTTATATAATAAATACAATATCACAAAGCTCGGCAGATCATAGCCCACCTGAACTCGTGGGTACCAGGGATATATCAGAACATATAGCAGAAGCCTAAGCAGCAGGAAACATATAATCATATACATCTCATTATACCATACAGCACAATATCAGAGTTACTACAATCACTATATATATATATACACAACACTCAACCCAAAAAGATGTCTTAGGGCCATTTTCATAAAATACATCTGACCCTATCAAAATACTTACCCTTCTAGAAGGGCAGATCTATCGTACTAGATCAGCAGGGCTTTACCCGCTCTCCTATTAGGGGCTCTTGAAATATTTATGAAATTCAGGGTAAGACACCTCTCAGTAAGGGAAATAAACTAGTACTAGTGTGTGGCAACATGAGTATTTCGTGTTATACATATACCATACAAAACATATTCAGTAACTGTTTTGTCAAATCTGGGAAAACATATATATCATCAAAACATGGCAAAACATACTGCATTTTCATAAACATATTTTATCTCATATAATAATAATACAAAAACATTTCTGGTAGGTTAGTTGGATGTTGTCATGTATTACCCCCACATGACTAGGTTGTGTGTTCCGAAGGTAGGACCTGACAATAGTTGGCCGACCACTACCAAGCCAAAAGTACAGTCTGTAAGTCTAATGGGTCTACTAGACATGGTCCGTACACCAAGGGTGTTCACACACTTCTTAAAAACCACATCGACTATCCAATCTCACACCACTCCGTACAACGGCGTTAACACAAATATCATGATCATGATGACCATGGACACATAGCAACGGTACCGTGCAAGTGCTAGCTTAGACCAAGCCAACCAGATTCTGATATCATATAACATATACTGAAACTGTGATACATGGATATTTCATATCATTAATTATCAAATTAATCATATCATTTTGCATATATACGTATATCATGAAAATCATCGGCCCGTAAGCCGATATTACACATTTACCATAGCTCGGCCCGTACGCCGGCAAATCATATCATAGCACTGCCCATATGCTGGCAAATCACATCCATAGCTCAGTCCGTACACCAGCAAATCATATCATAGCACAGCCCATATGCTGGAAAATCACATCCATAGCATGGCCCGTACGTCGGCAAAATATATCTGTCACGACCTGCTCAATTTCTCCATTTTTTTTAATAATAAAATCATTACCACACATTCCAGCTCAGCAGGTCACCATCCACCTGGACCCGTGGGTACCAGAGATATATTAGATAATATAGCAGAAGCCTAAGCAGTAGAAAGCACATATCATATACATACCATCATGTCATACATCACAATACTAGAGTTACTACAAATACTGTATCTCAGTATATACATCCCAAAAATCAGAACTAGGGACATTTCCCACAAAAACCTAATGGTCCCTACCAAAACTTACCCTTTAAAAAGGGCAAACAACTGTTCTAGATCAGCGGGGCTTTTCTCGCTCTCCTATCTGGGGTTCCTAAAAAAAATTCATAAGATTTAGGGGAGAGACACCTCTCAGTAAGGGAAATAAACTAATACTAGTGTGTGGCAACATGAGTATACCATGTTCTACATATACCATACATATCATATCTAGTACTATTTATCAAATATGTGAAAACATATGAATATCAAAACATGGCAGAATATACTGCATTTCATAAGCATATCTCATCTCATATCATAATAATAATAACATAAAAACAATCCTGGTAGGTTAGCTGGCTATTGTCATGTATTACCCCCATATAATTGGGTTGTGTGGCTCGAAGGCATGACCTGACAACGGTTGGTCGACCACTGTTAAGTAAATAGTCTAATCTGTAAGTCCGATGGGTCTGCCTGACCTGGTCCGTACACAAGGGGCGATAACAACACACTTCTTGAATATAACCACATCGACCATCCAATCTCACACCACTCCGTACAGCGGCGTTAACGCAAATATCATGATCACGAAGACCATGGACACAGCAACAGTACCATGCAAGTGCTAGCCTAGACCAAGCCAACCAGGTTCTGATATCATATAACATATACTAAAATCGTGATACATAGATATCTCATATCATTTATTTTTACATCAATCATATCATTTTGCATATATACGTGTATCATGAAAATCATCGGCCTGTACGCCGGTATTACACATTTTATCATAGTTTGGCCTGTACGCCGGCAAATCATAGCACAACCCGTACGTTGGCAAATCACATCCACATAGCATGGCCCGTACGCCGGCAAAACATATCCACATAGCACGGCTCATACGCTGGCAAAACATATCCACATAGCACAGCCCGTACGCCGGCAAATCATAAAAAATCTCAGCCCGTACACCTATTTTCCATCATAAAAATCCATATCATCCACATTTCTAGAAAACAGTATTTCACAACATTTTACTCATGCCACATAAACGGATTTTCACATATTCAATCATATGATCATTTTCACAGTATTTTGCAAATATAGAACATATATATATATATATATATATAAATATATATATATTTTCCATAAATTAGATGTTACATATATATATATATATATATATATATATATATATATACAAGCATTTTCCAAAACAAAACTAGCTTAGTTTATCCCCTTACCTGATTCCTGAAAAGCCCCTAAGAAAATCTTCCCTGCACCCTCAGGGTTTCTAACTCAACACCTAGAAAATGAAAAACCCCCAGTAATAAACTTTAGTATTTCTACGTGTGTAACATTTCTTATAACTACCATTAAGTCAAATTCGGCTTAAAAAGCCTTACCTTAACTTAGGGATGATTCCCAACATCCTCAATCAACACCCCTAAAAATGAAAACTCCTAATATTAAACTTCAATATTTCTACGTGTATAACACTTTTCTCAACTGTCACAACTCCAAATATTGAGTAGAAGGTCTTACCTTGGATTTGGGAAGATTTCCAACTTGACTTCACCGACGATCCGCTCCGGCAAACTTGGAGAGAACTTCCCCAGGAGCGTCGTGGTGACTTCGGATTGTCAATCCGGCAAAGATTCGGCCCGAAATTGACGAAAGAAAGAGGGAGAGCCGAAGGGAAGAGAGAGAGAGGATGAAGATTTCTTAATTTGTAAGTTAAATCCGGATTTTCCCATATTTATAGAACAGATGATTTCGTCGACGAGCCCATCCTTCGTCGACGAATTCTCATTAATTTCATCGACGAAATTCAGTCTTCGTCGATGAAATTCAATTGGCTCAAAACCCCCCTCTCGGTATTTCTTCGTCGACGAGGCCCCTGTATTCATCGACGAATTTCCTTAAGCCTTCGTCGACAAAGTCTTGCTAAACCCCTTTTCTAAGCCCTTCCAAAGTTCAATGTCTCAACTGCTTCCTTCTGTTTTTGATTTCCATTTTCCTTTCTTTATTATTTAAATACCATTTTAAATTCGGGTTGTTACAATATCCATAGCCCAGCTCGTACGCTGGCAAATCATACACATAGCATGGCCCGTACGCTGGCAAAACATATAAAAATTTCAGCCCGTACGCCGGTTTTGCATTATAAAAATCCGTATTATTAACACATTCCCAGAAAACAGTATTTTATAACAATTTCTACTCATGCCACACTAAACAGATTTTTCTGATATTCAACATACCATCATTTTCCGCAGTATTTTATCAAATATAAATCATATATATGAACATAATTACTTTCCTGAAATCAAATGTTATATATACATAAATTTTCTTAAAAAGAACTAGCTTAGTTTATCCCCTTACCTGATTCCTGAAAAGCCCATAAGAAAATCTATCCTGCACCTGAAAGGTTCCCCGTTCAACACCTTGAAAACGGAATTTCCTAGAACTAAAGTTTAATATTTCTACGCGTATATCACTTCCTACAATTGTCAATTAATCAAATACTGAGTAGAAAGCCTTATCCTAGATTTGAGATGGTTTCCACCTCAGCCCCACCGACGATCCGCTCTGGCAGACTTGCAGAGAACTTTCTCAGGAGTGTCGTGGTGGCTTCAGATCGTCAAACCGGCGGAAATTCAGCCCAAAATCAAAAAGAAAAGGGGGAAGAACCGAAGGATGAGAGAGAGAGGGTTTCTGTGCAAGATCTCCATAAAAAATCCGAGTGTTCCACTATTTATAGCGCTGGATTCGTCGACGAGCCACGTCATCTCGTCGACGAGTTCTTTAATAATTTCGTTGATGAAACCCACTCCTCGTCGACGAAATTCAGACTGCCCATAACCTCTCTCAATATTTCCTCGTCGACGAACCTTGCCTTCATCAACGAGGTCCTCTTATACCCTCGTCGACGAATCCCCTGTGTTCATCGACGAAATGACTACCTCCTTTTGTTTTTGGTTTCCATTTCCCTTTCTTTTTATTATTTAAATGCCATTATTCTTTGGGTCATTACAGATTGTGCCTACCTTATACCCGAAGTGTTGCATCGAGAGGGTCACCTGGAACTGCATCGGGAGGGGTCCCCCGGAACTACCTCTGGAGTAGTACTGTACCTAGGCCAAAAATCGACTATCCATCATCACACTTCCATTCTAGTGTGAACGCACTCACTACCATACATAGCTACGGTACCATGCTCATAACATTACATCTGATCCTCAAGGTTCTTAAATCATATATGGAAATTTACATCATAAAATTGAAATCATAGTTCAATTCCATAAATCTGTATAAAACATAAGTTGTTCGTTATTCTATAACATATCTGTCATATCCTACCTTGGTATAAAAATCGGCATCTCATAACTCGACATCTAGCTGTCATATCAAATCTCGTCTTATAGCCGGCATATCACATATTGGCTTATAGCCATCACATCAGATCTCGGCATATAGTCGTCATATCATATTGAATCGTAGTTGTATACATACTCTGTTCATTTACGCCAATTTAAATTGTACTCATGCCACACAATTTTTCATCTAATAAATCATAAATATACATAACTACCTGAGAAATATAAAACTTACTGAATATAAAGGTATGAGCATCTCTAGGGTCTAATTTAACTCAAACTATATATATTTTATTGAAAATTGGAGATGTTCAACCCATTCACGTTAGTTTTTCCCAAAAATGTGTATAAAAGTCAATACAACCATTTTTATATACCTGATTCATTTAGAAAATCATATATACCGTTTTTGTAAACATAGATTGCAATTTAATTGGTCCATATTTCAAAAATAACTGACATAATCTAATCCTCTAACCTGTTCCTAAAGAAACTGCCTAAAACCTTCATAAACCACGAAAACCTAACTGCTCGAATCCGCCAAAGATCGACAACCTACATGCTGGGAGAAGGGAGAGAGGATCGAGGAGCACCCAAAGGTGATTCGAGAGGCTTAGGAGAGAGAGAGAGAGAGAGAGAGAGAGAGAGAGAGAGAGAGAGAGAGAGAGAGAGAGAGAGAGAGAGAGAGAGAGAGAGAGGAAATGAGAAAGTTATGAAAAAAACATATAACTTAGCCCTTAAGTAACTTAGCCCGTTGGAAAACCATCGACTGTTTTTTTAAGCTTGACAAAACCGTCGACGGTTTGGCACTTAAACCACTCTTTGCAGTTGTAACCGTCGATGGTTTTTCTGA
Source organism: Malania oleifera (assembly GCF_029873635.1). NCBI lineage: Eukaryota > Viridiplantae > Streptophyta > Magnoliopsida > Santalales > Ximeniaceae > Malania > Malania oleifera. The sequence goes on along the minus strand of NC_080428.1, from coordinate 42,868,493 downwards.
GCCTCCCTGAAATCGTTGATGGTTTTGTCCTGTGCCAAACCAATTTCCCTCTTTTCTTTCCTTTTCTCTTTTCTTTTATTTATTTCTTTATTTTCTTGGTTCAAGTTACTACATTCTCCCATCCTTACAAAAATTTCATCCCCGACGTTTGCTAACTGATTTTCATCACATCCATTGGATTATCACTGATCTGCTGATCCGACTCTAGGAAAAGCCAGCGGCCACCCACATAGCAGCCCCATCCCAAGTTTATTAATTACCCTCACTTATGGCGGAAGAATACCATGGTTACATATCATGTCTTGGGGAATTACAATATCCATACAAAACTTCCCCAAAGACCATCCATATACTAAAACCATAAACAAATCGAATAAGCTAAACAAACCTACTCTAAACAACCTATATACAAAACCAAACACTTACCTGTGTTGTCATATTGACCTGTCGCTGAGCCTCTCTGAAAAGTTGTGGATACTTCTAACGTATTTTTGTCTCTAATTCCCATGAAACTTCCTCTACTGCGTGATTACACCAAAGTACCTTTACTAGAAGAATCCTCTTAGAACGTAGCTTCTGTTCCTTATGGTCTAGAAGTTGAACTGGTGTTTCATCATATCTTAAAGTGTCCCTGAGCTCCAAAGACTCGTAACTAATCACATGCGAAGGATCTGGGATGTACTTCCTCAGCATAGACACGTGGAACACATTGTGGATCCTAGACAATGCTGGGGGTAATGTTATCCTGTACGCCACCGGACCCACTCTCTCCAAAATCTTGAATGGCTCGATGTATCTAAGGCTTAGCTTACCCTCTTTCCAAATCTCATCACTCCTTTCATCGGAGCAATCCTAAAAAATATCACATCACCTATCTCGAACTCTTACTCTAACTCTCGCTTGTGTGTATTTGCATAACTCTTCTGCCGACTTTATACTGTTTTAATCCTTTCTCTGATGAGCTTGACTTTCCCAGAGGTCTGCTGAACAAGTTCCGGTCCCAAAATCTACTGCTCGCTGTTAGCTTTACCGTGATCCCAAGAGGAGGGGGGGGGATGAATTGATATTTTTAAAATTTAACCCCTAGGTATTCCTCCTAACAGCTGTATGTTCACAATCCTATGGTAAATCTAGTGCGATTAATATAAATATATCAGAAATTTAATAAAGCAATTTAATTAACAACACATGCACCAAAAAAGCAATAAGGTAAGAGTGACACACAGAAATGTTACCGAGGTTCGGCCAATTGCCTACGTCCCTGCCTTGGCTAACAAGTACAAGGATTATCACTATCACTTGCCCACTTAACTGGGTGGAGCGGCACCTATACAAACCAGGTCAACTAGCACAGGGCTGACCTCAACCTTTACACCAATCCTTATCAGACTGGATTACTGCCCCCTCAGGCCACGCTTGGAATCACTCAGATTTACAATCAAATGGTACAATATGAAACTGCTTTCACGTAAAACAAATTTGTACCCAAATGCGTTCAATCACATACACCACAGATGATTTAATATGTAAGCTCAGTGTGGTCTAAATAGTTCAACTCTCAGATATATTTTCTATCAGTGTAATGCATACGTGAGAGTGTCAACAAGCAATCTTTGTATTTCTGGATGTTCTTAATCAAAATGCTCAATCAAAGATATCATGCAAGTTTCAAGTATTCTAAATAGTAGAATATGTCAATCACTTCAAATAGTATATATATATATATATATGCTTGATTTGCAAAGGATATGCAATCTTTGTATTCAGCAAATGATGTATACTTGAATAAATATTGTCACAAAGATTAATATCTCAAACACAAATATCTTTTCACAAATATACCAATAAAGATTCTACAAGATATTTGAGTAAGTTTGAAAATATTTTTGCAAGCGAAAAACAAATATAAACTTCCTAAGTTGTTGAAACGAGAATGCAACACTCGGAAGTTCAACAGAAGTCTTCTTAGGATAGGCTTATTAGCAAAGCCTCCTAAGAATACTTAGGTTATGCTCTCATAAAAATCGATTCAAACACTTCAACAAATGAGAGACCAAACCTCTAAATATCAACACTCATACACTTACAAATGATATAGAGAAGTGAAGAAGGTAAGTTTCAGTGGTTTTAGAGAGAGTATGAGCAGTAGGATATATTTTGCTTGAGAAAAAATTTTGGATTTTTGTTTGCTAATCAGATTGCTAATTTTCCAAATGAAGGGGTATATATAGACACCCCATGAATTATGACCGTTGGGGACCTATTAGGAATTATTAGGAAAGTTTAATGATCTTTCAAATATTTTAACCCTGTTTAAAAAATATTTAACCGCGGTAAAAATCAGGGCAACCTGAGAGGTCCAGTCAACCAGAATCATTTCAGTTGACCAGAGTTCATATGATTCAGTCGACTAGGACATTTTTTAACTGAAGACTCGATCGACCAAAAGTAGGCGATTTTCCACTTTATCGAGGTTCGGTCGATCATGCCATTTTGAACTGAATGGTTTGATCAACCGGACAGTTAGGATTTCTTCCGAGGACCCTCGGTTGACCAGGTAGTTACAATACAAATTTGGCTTGGTTGACTAGATGGTCAATATGTTGACCTCAGGGGTTTTCGGTCGACCAGGGATTTTGAACTATACTAGTTCGGTCGACCAGGACCTTGGTCAATTGTTGACCCAGGCCTGTTTCGGTCGACTAGGATAGAATGAACTGCCAAGGTCGGTCGACCGAAAGTGCACAATGTGTGCATCTCGGTCCTATCTTGAAACACACAAACCCTATTCAAGTGCCTAACAATCATGAGTGCAATGGTGTGTGTCCTAGGGTCATTTTTGTCCAATTTAAAGACACCGAAAGAATCCTGTGTCGGTCGACCGAAAGGTAAATCCTAAGGTCTTTCTAAGGTCACTTTTAGGTTACGGTTTGTTTGAGCTTACATAATAAACCATGCATGTGATGTGTGCGCTTATTACAAACCAAACCCTATTTACTATTACAGACCCTTTGCATATGAATTATATTACAACATGAAATAAAATACAATATGAATTGGGTCTTCCAACTTTAAGCTTTACTTGCTTTGTGCCCATCTCGATCTTAACAATTTTAGTTCCTGCACAAAACCTCAAGCACCCATTAGATACAATGAGTATTTGTCATAATCAAAATCGGGCGTGACCTATAAGGTCAACATTCTCCCCCTTTTTGATGATGACAAATATGACAGGCAAAAATGTAGTGTTAAGCCTAAGAATGCTTCCCCTCACAATATGCATCCAACTTATTTTTAAGCAAATTCATTTTACCCATTATTTTTGCCTCTTTTCATTTCCCGCTTTTGGCAACAGCAAAAAGGACCATATGAGTTAATAACCTAGGCAATGGGTAAGTATTACAGTTATACACGAAGAATTTTGCAAAGATTTAGAAAAACTTTGGTAGAGTGCCATTCGTAAATCGGACTTTCCAAAATAAATCATATATAATTGTAACCGGTTTGAGTTTAAGTATGTTCGAGCAGTTTATCCACAACTACTCAAACATTCCTGTAATGTCTAATCAAGCAAATAAAATTTCAATACGATCATGCAATAGATAAATATTTGACATGTGCACACAATCAATAATCAAATGTCACAAAGTCTAAAGCAAGAAGATAAGTCAACAATAGAATTAGTTACTAAGACTTGGAAAGTTCCCATGAGAGAGCTTCCCCTAAATTTATGCAAGTTATGAAACATTTAAGTTTTAGGAAGCTTCTCTACTATGCATTAAGCCTAACTCACGTCTAATTTGTATGAACCTATCCTCGGGTAGTGGTTTAGTGAATATGTCAGCCCATTGTTCATTGGTGCATATAAACTCAAGTGCAACATCTCCTTTTTGTACATGATCTCGAAGAAAATGATGTTTAATGTCAATGTGTTTAGTTCGTGAATGTGATATAGGATTTTTAGAGATGTTGATTGCACTAGTATTATCACATTTAATCAGTATTGTTTCATAGTGCAATCCAAAATCCACAAATTGTTGTTTCATATAAAGAGTTTGGGCACAACAACTTCCAACCGCAATATATTCAGCTTCGGTTGTGGATAAGGCAATTGAGTTTTGTTTCTTGGAGAACCAAGAAACAAGAGATTGTCCTAAGTAATGATAGGTGCTGCTAGTGATTTTTCTATCAACCTTACTACCGGCAAAGTCAGCATCAGTGTAACTAACAATCTCAAAGGTAGTATGCTTAGGATACCACAATCCTAATTCAATAGTCCCAACTAGATACCTAAGGATTCGTTTAACAGCTTTTAAGTGAGATTCCTTAGGGGTAGCTTGAAACCTAGCATACATACACACGCTAAACATAATATCAGGCCTACTAGCAGTGAGATATAGAAGACTCCCAATCATGCCACGATACAATTTTACGTCAACAGGGATTCCTTACTTATCTTTATCTAGCTTAATGGAAGAGTTCATAGGTGTACCAAGAATTTTGCAATCTTCCATATTAAATTTCTTTAGCAAGTCCCTGATATATTTAGATTGGCATATGAAAGTTCCATGATTTGCTTGCTTAATTTGTAGTCCTAAGAAGAAACTAAGTTCACCCATCATGCTTATTTCAAATTCACTTTGTATGCATTTGGTGAACTCATTACACAACTCATCATTAGTTGCTCCAAAAATGATATCGTCCACATAAATTTGAACAAGCAACATATCATCATTTTTGGACTTGATGAAAAGTGTAGTGTTGATCTTGCCACGGGTGTAGACACCCTATTTTTGCCCTAGCCAAATAGAACAAGGGATCCTTTCTCATTGTATTATTATTATTGTTATTACTATTATTTTATCATTAGTATTTATTTTCCTATATTGATATAAGTAATTTATTGTTATTACCATTATTTTATTATTATTATTATTATTTATTTTCCTATATTGATATAAGTAATTTATTGTTATTACTATTATTTTATCATTATTATTTATTTTCCTATATCGATATAAGTAACTTATTGTTATTACTATTATTTTATCATTATTATTTATTTTCCTATATTGTTATAAGTAATTTATTGTTATTACTATTATTTATCTTTTATTATTATTATTATTATTATTATTATTATAATTATTATTATATCATTATTACCATATTAGTAATTATGCTCATATATCTTATTTCTATAAAGGTATAAAAGAAAAAATATAATAAAAATAAAAAAACCAAAAGGGAAAGGGAGAGGAGCTAGGTTTCTAAATTTTTTTATAAAAAGCCTTCTTCTTCTTCACCAAAGGCGGGGGATGGCAGCGCACAGTAGCGGGAGCCGAGCAAAAAGAAAAGAAAATTCTCCTGCTTCTACTTTTTCTTCTTCTTCTCCCCGGAGACACAGGACCGCCGTCACCCTCTCCCATCACCACTCTCTCTGACTCCAGCGGTGCAACCACAGCTCTCAGCCTCCTCCACACCAGCAGGCCACACAGCCGAACTCCAGCCTGAGGATCCCCTTCTGTGCCAGCAGGTCCTCCAGCCTGCAGCAGAACCCCCAGCAGACCACTCCACGGCCACTCCAGCAGAGCAGAACTCACGGCCCCCTGCTGCCACCGTCACAACTCCACGGCCACCATCCTCCAGCAACCTCCGATCCGCCCACACCGCCGTGAGCACCAGCCGAGACCCTCATCATCTCCGGCCATCATCAATCTCTCCCCAGCAACTTTGAATACCAGACCCAAGCTTCCCCTGCTTTAGTCTTCATCACAGCAACCCAGGCTCTACTCCAGCAGATCCTCATAACTCCCTGCCAGTCATCGCTACACCGGCACCCAACTCCGGTGGTACTCCCATCTCTGTGAGTCTCCCGCCCCTCCGATGAGCTTCTCTGCATGCCGACCACATGCACACACTTACACTCACACACACACACACACCGAAACACACACCAGCACATACATGTAAAGATGTTTTTTTTTTTTTTTTTTTTTATTTACTCATTTATTTATTTAGTTTTATATTATTATTATCACCTTGTTTCATTATTATTATTTTTTATTTGTAAATATTAATTAGTTTGTTCTCATGGTTGTAGGGTTCCTTTTATTTGCAGTGGTAAGTATTCTATTTCTTTGTATCTAAATGTGGTGATGTTTATTGTGTGTATGTAAGTACATAATATTCAAGTTGTATATCTAACATTTAGAGCTATGATTATATTTGTAAAAATGTTAATATTCGCATGGTAAGGGTTATATTGATAGGGCGTATAATTTGACGTTTAATATGTATTTTTAGGGTGTGTTTATTATTATAGTATTTATTTACTTAAGGGCGGCGTTGTTTGATATTCATATGTTTATGTATGTTATACGCAAGGTTCACAATAGGGTTATTTCTAATATTAGATTTTAGGATTTTTGTCATAATTAATGTCCATATGTAGGGTTATTATTATTCATATTTAGTGTTTATAATATGGTTATATTTTAATATTATTTTTAGTATTCTATTCTATGTTACATATTATTGTAGGTAATCGTATATATGTTGACATCTAAGGTTCATGTTTAATCATAGTTATATCATATCATTAGTATTTTAGAGTTTTAATCACATTGAATAGCATGTTAGGACTTTAGCAGGTTAGATTTTTTTAGTTGTATTATATATAGCATCCTAGAATTACAATTGTATTTTAGCTATATTATATGTTTAGTATCTTAGTATTTTTGGTAATATTGTGTATATTAGAACTTTAATTACATTATATTTGGTAAGTTAATATGGTAGGGTTTATTATGATATTTTTTCATAGTATATATATGGTATTAGAGTATTTTATTACTATTATTGATATTCTTAGCATTTTAATATATATAGAGGACTACTTATTATGGTAACTTTTGTATATTAGCATGAATAATTGATTGGCGGTAGCTTTTAGTATTTTAATATATAGGGGACTATTTATTATAGTATTAGCATATATATAACTTATTGGGATATTTTAAGTGTTTTAATATATAGGGTATTACTTTTTGCGGCATCTTAATATATATGGTATTTTATTACCTATCTTAACATTTGGAATTATTTTAGTAGTTGCTAATTATCCTATGATCATATATTAAAACTTCCCATACTAATACTTTCCCACTAAAAATGTCTATACTATTTTCAAAATATGGGAGTGTATTTTATTAAGTATTCTTGATTTTATTCCCTATGATTTTATTGCGGGGGTATGAGCCTTCGGGCATCACGTACCCTAAGCTCTGAGGGAATATATAAGTATATATTATATTCATTTATTTATTTATGTGTATTTATAAATTCATAAAAAGGAGTAATTTAAAGACTTATTAGATTAACTTAGGGATAATTTCAAATTAATTAGGTACCATTCGTAAGAACGGGCGTGTCGGGGGTGCTTGTACCTTCCCCTCGCATAACCGAACTCTCGAGCCTAACTCTGGTAATGTAGACCTATTCTACCCCTAACGGGATAGTAATTATGTGTTCTAACCACACTAAAGGTTAGTGGCAACTCCGACATTCTTATTTTTAATTAAAAATTAAAAATAATTTTTATTTCGCCGCCCAGGGCACACGCGCTCCTGGGACGTCGCGACAACGGGTAAACCCATTTTCTAGTAGAAACCCACTAAGCCTCTCATACCAAGCTCTAGGAGCTTGTTTCAATCCATACAAGGCTTTAGACAACCGGTAAACATGATTGAGATATTTATGATTCTCAAAACCGGGTGGCTGTTCTACATATACTTCTTCATTAAAAAAGCCATTTAGAAAAGGGATTTTAACATCCATTTGAAACAATTTAAAATTTTTAAAAGTGGCAAAGGTAAGTAGCATACGAATGTCTTCTAACCTAGCAACAGGAGCATATGTTTCATCAAAGTCAATCCCTTCCTGCTGGTTATACCCTTGGGCAACTAGTCTAACTTTATTCCTAATTACTACTCCATTCTCATCTTTCTTATTTCTATATACCCATTTAGTTCCAATTATGGTGTGCTCATTAGGTCTAGGAACTAAGGTCCACACTTTGCTTCTTTCAAATTGGTTAAGTTCTTCTTGCATGGACATCACCCATGACTCATCCTCTGTGGCTTCTTTAATATTTTTGGTTCTTCTTGGGATAAGAAAGCATAATGATTCACTATATTTCTCAAAGAGGATCTTGTGGCTACACCACAGGATGGTTCGCCTATGATTGGATATGTAGGATGACTTCTAATGAATTTCCAATCTCTAGGCAACTCCTGATTTCCATTTTCATTATCTTCAACTGATTTTTCATTTGCTTCTTGATTTTCATTTGCATTGTTTTCAACATACATTTTCTCTAAACATTTTCTAATATCAATATCATCTTCATCATCTTTATTAGAAAATGGATTAGACTCATTAAACACAACATGAATAGATTCAATGACAGTTAAAGTTCTTTTATTGAAAACCCTATATGCTTTGCTATTTAATGCGTATCCTAGAAAAATATCTTCATCGGATTTTGAGTCAAACTTTCCTAGATGTTCATTATCTCTAAGCACAAAGTATTTACAACCAAACACATGAAAATAGGAAATATTAGGCTTATGGTTGTTCCATAATTCATAAGGGGTTTTATTAATTGATGGTCTAATCAACACCCTATTCATAACATAGCATGCAGTATTAATGGCGTCGGCCTAAAAATATTTAGGTAAGTTATACTCATTCAACATAGTTCTACCCATTTCTTGCAGTGACCTATTCTTTCTTTCTACTACACCATTTTGTTGAGGTGTCCTAGGTGCAAAGAAGTTGTGTGATATACCCGCTAAGTCACAATATTTTTCTATGCTTTCATTTTTGAATTTCGTGCCTCTATCACTTTTTATGTGAGTGATTTTATATCCTTTTTCATTTTGAATTCTCCTACAAAGTTTGGTGAATTGATCACATGATTCATTTTTATGTGCAAGAAACAACACCCATGTGAATCTAGAAAAGTCATCCACAGTTACAAAAGCATAAGATTTGCCACTAAGACTTTGCACAGAATTAGGTCCAAATAAATTTAGGTGAAGCATCTCCAAAATTCTAGTAGTAGATATGAATTTCTTTTTCTTAAAATTGGATTTTGTTTGCTTACTCATTTGACATGCATCACATATTTTATCCTTTACAAAAGACATCTTAGGCAAACCTTTAACTAATTCTTTTCTAACAAGTTTAGACAATAAATCCATGCTAGCATGTCCTAAACGCCTATGCCATAACCAACTAGCTTCATTTATTGCAGAAAAACATGTTACTTGTTGTGAAGTTAGATTATCAAGAGAGGTAGTATAAACATTTTCATGTCTATCAGCAGTAAAAAGCACTTTGTGATCTGTTTTATTTTCTACTATGCATTTGTCATTTTCAAAAGATACTTTATATCCTATGTCATACAACTGACTTATGCTAAGTAGATTATGTTTCAGTCCATCAACAAACAAAACATTATCAATAGTAGGAGAGGAATCCTTACCAACCTTACCTACCCCGATGATGCGTCCTTTGGCATTGTCACCAAAAGTCACATAGCCTCCATCCTTGGGACAATTGAAGTAAATTTTCCCTTGTCACCGGTCATGTGCCGTGAGCATCCACTATCTAAGTACCATTGGTCCTTGGAGGAGGATGATCTTAGGCATACCTGCTAAATAAGCTAAGTGACTGATGCTGGTCCCCAAATTTTGTTGGGTCCACGGGGGTTAGTAGTAGGATCTCCCTTAACTACCCATGCCTTCCTAATTCTAGCATGCTTATTCCTAAGTGGACAATAAAATTGAATGTGACAAATCTGTTTATATTTAAAACATCTTAATCTACACTTAGGTTCTTTAGGAGGAATATAAGATTTTGACTCACGTGCATAATTTCCTAAGTAAAGATTAGGTCGTCTAACATTTTCAATACCATTAAAACCATGACCCTCTTTACTTAAGGAGTTTCTTTGGGCACCAAGTAATTTTTCAAAATTTTCTTTGCACTTAGTGAATTTGAAAATGATTTTGGAGCTATCCTCCAATTTCCTCTCAAGTTCAACAATAGTAGCATCATTTTCTTTTAAAATAGAGGCATGAGAGGTTTTTACCATATTAAATAATTTTGACCAATTTTCACATTTCTTTTTCAAATCATTATTCTATTTGATCATTTTACCTAATAATTTTGAAACACGAATATATTCAAACTGTAATTCTCTAAATGTAGGCATGCTGTCAAAATCACAATCATCAGATGAATAATAAGAAGATGATGAACTAGAAGACAATACCTCATCCTCGTGTGCCATCAAGCACAGATTAGCGACCTCCGTGTCACTATGATCTGAATCCGAGTCGCTGCTGCTGAATTGGTCCTATGAAGTCCCAGCCTTCATGGCTTTCTTCTTTTTCTTAGCCTCCTTTTTTAGCAGTGGGCAGTTGGGTTTGATGTGTCCCACCTTGTTGCAGTTATAGCACATAGGGGCATTTGATTTTTCTTTTCTTTTGCTGGACTCTCCCTTCTTATTTGTGGAGTCACGATATTTTTTAAATGGCTTCCTGTTCTTACTAAAAAATCTGCCAAACTTTCTGGTTAGCATGGCCATTTCATTATCAGTGTCAGATTTACTGCACTCACTAGATGTGTTATTAGACGCTTTCAGTGCAGTCACTTTTTTAGCCCTATTATGGTCATTTAGTCTCTCATTTATAGACAATTCATAAGTAATCAAGGAACCTATCAATTCATCTAAAGTCATAGCCTTAAGGTCTCTACCCTCAGCAATGGTCGTAGCCTTGGCTTCCCAAACAGGAGGTAATCCTCTGAAGATCTTCCTAATAATCTCATATGTGGGATAAGTCTTTCCTAATGCATGCAGTTATGATGTGTGTGAATCTAGTGTACATGCTCTAAATAGACTCACCTACATTCATCCAAAAGGCCTCATACTCACTGGTCAACATATTTATCCTACTGTCTTTTACATCTCTGGTACCCTCATATGTGACCTCTAACTTATCCCATATTTCTTTTGCAGTAGAACATGCCATAATCCTATTAAATTCATTTACATCAAGACTACAATATAAAATATTCATGGTAGTGGCATTAAGACTAACAACTTTCATATCATCATCATTATATTCATCCTCAGTCTTAGGAACCCTAGTTGCACCCTCAGTTTTCATAGGGACATAGTTGCCCTTAGAGACAATCCTCCACACCTTCCAGTCAGTATTCTGAAGGTAGATGCGCATCCTCTATTTCCAGAAGGTGTAATTAACATCACTGAAAACAGGAGGTCGTGTGGAAGATGGTCCCTCAGGCAAAGGGGTCACGGAGCTATGAGCCATACGTGATCTTTTTGCAAAATAACAACTAGTCTATCCAACTTGGCTCTGATACCAATTGTTAGCTTTACCGTGATCCTAAAAGGGGGGGTGAATTGGTATTTTTAAAATTCAACAAGCAATTTTGTATTTTAGGATGTTCTCAATCTAAATGCTCAATCAAAGATATCATGCAAGTTTCCAGTATTCTAACTAGTAGAATATGTCAATCACTTCAAATAGTATATATATATACGCTTAGTTTGCAAAGGATATGCAATCTTTGTATTCACTTGAATAAATATTGCCACAAAGATTAATATCTCAAACACAAATATATTTTCACAAATATACCAATAAAGATCCTGTAAGATATTTGAGTAAGTTTGAAAATATTTTTGCAAGCCAAAAACAAATATAAACTTCCTAAGTTATTGCAACGAGAATGCAACACTCAGAAGTTCAACACAAGTCTTCTTAGGATAGGCTAATTAGCAAAGCCTCCTAAGAATACTTAGGTTGTGCTCTCATAAAAATCGATTCAAACACTTCAAATGAGAGAGCAAACCTCTAAATACCAACACTCAATACACTTATGGATGATATAGAGAAGTGAAGAAGGTAAGTTTGAGTGGTTTTAGAGAGAGTATGAGCAGTAGGATATATTTTGCTTGAGAAAAAATTTTAGATTTTTGTTTGCTAATCAGATTGCTAATTTTTCAAATGAAGGGGCATATATAGACACCCCATGAATTATAACTATTGGGGACCTATTAGGAATTATTAGGAAAGTTTAATGACCTTTCAAATATTTTAACCCTGTTTAAAAAATATTTAACCGTGGCAACCCGAGAGGTCCAGTCGACCAGAACCATTTCGGTCGACCAGAATTCATATGATTCGATCGACCAGGGCATTTTTTAACTGAAGACTCGATCAACCGAAAGTGGGCGATTTTCCACTTTATCGAGGTTCGGTCGACCAGGCCATTTTGAACTGAATGGTTCGATTAACCAGACAGTTGGGATTTCTCCTGAGGACCCTCGGTCGACCAGGTAGTTGTAATACAAATTTGGCTCGGTTCACCAGATGGTCAATATGTTGACCTCAAGGGGTTTCGATCGACCAGGGATTTTGAACTACACTGGTTCGATCGATCAGGACCTTGGTCAACTGTTGACCCAGGCCTATTTCGATCGACCGGGGCAGAATGAACTGCCAAGGTCGGTCGATCGAAAGTGCACAATGTGTGCATTTCGGTCCTGTCTTGAAACACACAAACCCTATTCAAGTGCCTAACAATCATAAGTGCAATGGTGTGTCATAGGGTCATTTTTGTCCAATTCAACGACACTGAAAGAATCTGATGTCGGTCGACTGAAGGGTAAACCCTAAGGTCTTTCTAAGGTCACTTTTAGGTTGTGGTTTGTTTGAGCTTCCGTAATAAACCATGTATGTGATGTGTGTGTTTATTACAAACCAAACCCTATTTACTATTACAGACTCTTTGCATATGAATTATATTACAACATGCAATAAAATACAATACGAATTGGGTCTTCCAACTTTAAGCTTTACTTGCTTTGTGCCCATCTCGATCTTAACAATTTTAGTTCTTACACAAAACCTCACGCACCCATTAGATATAATGAGTATTTGCCATAATCAAAATCGGACGTAACCTATAAGGTCAACACTCACCAACCTCATCCTAGTATAACGGAGATCGATACCTTTGACCATATAATGCCTCATACGGTGCTATCCTAATATTAGCATGATTAATATTATTGTATGCGAACTCAACTAATGGCAGATACTTAATCCAACTACCCCCGAAATGTAGTACACAAGCCCGTAACATATCCTCTAGAATCTGAATGGTCCTCTCTGACTGACCATCGGTCTATGGGTGAAAAGCAGTACTGAAAGTGAGTTGAGATTCCAGTGCTTCCTATATACTCTTCCAAAATTGGGAAGTGAACCTCGGATCCCTATCTGAAATGATGGACACAGGCACCCCGTGTAATCTGACTATCTCCTGAACAAAGGGCTTTGCCAACCTATTCATGGAGTAATTGACTTTAACCGAAATGAAATGAGCAGTCTTTGTCAGTTGGTTAACAACTACCCAGACAACACTTTGCCTATGAAGTGTCAATGGCAATCCTATGACAAAGTCCATGGAAATCTACTCCCACTTCCACTTAGGAATGAGAAGTGGTCGCAACGGTCCTGCTGACCTCTGATGCTCGGCCTTCATCTGCTGACATGTTAGGCACTGCTAAAAAAAATGGGCGATATCTCTTTTTATGTTAGACCACCAGAAAGATTCTCGCAGATCCATGTACATCTTTGTGCTTCCTGGATGCACTGTAAAAAGTGAGCGATGTGCTTATTCTAGGATGGTTCATTTAATCTTAACGTCATTCGGTACGCATATCCTAGTGTGAAATCTCAACACCCCATTGTTCGAGACATTGAAATCTGCCTTCAACTCACTTTGTACTCCATTCACAATCTCTACCAGCTTTGCATCTTTTGTCTGAACTATCCTGATTCTTTCTCGTAAGGTCGGTTGCACTACCAAGCTAGCAATGAACGTCTAGTAATTTCCTTCCACTAACTCCACACCCAACCTTTCTATGTCGTTCCTAATCCGATGCTGAACTACAACTGGTGAGACAAATGCATTCACTAACTTCCGACTCAAAGCATCGACTGCCACATTCGCTTTTCTTGGGTGGTAACTAATGGTATAGTCGTAGTCCTTTATCAACTCAAACCATCTTCGCTGCCTCATGTTCAACTTCTTCTAGGTAAAAAAGTACTTAAAACTCTTATGATCAGTAAAGATCTCACACCTTTCACCGTACAGGTAATGCCTCCAGATTTTTAATGCATAGACTACTACTGCCAATTCCATGTCATGCGTCAGATAGTTCTTCTTGTACTCCTTGAGTTGGCAAGAAGCGTATGCGATAACCTTTCCCTGCTACATTAAGACACACCCGAGTCCTTTCTGAGATGTGTCACTGAAGATCACGAATCCACTATCTCTTAATGGAATGGTCAAAACTGGGGCAGTGACTAGTCGCTGCTTTAGTTCCTGAAAACTTTGCTCGCTCACTAGTCCACTCAAACTTCATGTTCTTCCTCGTAAGCCATGTCAAAGGACTTGATAGTCTAGAAAATCCCTCTACAAACCAGTGGTAATATCTTGTCAGACCCAAGAAACTTCTGACCTCATGCACATTCTTCGGTCTCACCCAATCAACTACCGCTTATATTTTGCTCGAGTCCACTGAAACACCTTCCCTTGACACTACATGTACTAGAAATGCAACTTGTTCCAACCAAAATTCGCATTTATTGAATTTAGCAAACAACTTATTTTCTCTAAGTACCTGAAGTACAAACCTCAAATGAGCTACATGCTCTTGAGGGCTCCTCGAATAAACCAGGATGTCATTGATGAACACAACCACGAACTGATCTAAGTACTCGTGGAACACCCTGTTCATCAGATCCACAAATGCCAAAGGAGCATTGGTCAATCCAAAAGGCATAACCAGAAATTCGTAATAGCCATACCTAGTGCATAAAGTCGTCTTTGGTACATCCTCTGATTTAACCCTCACCTGATGATGCCCGAATCGCAGATCAATCTTGGAAAAGACTTGTGTGCCCTGTACCTTGTCGAATAGATCATCAATACGGGGTAATGGGTACTTGTTCTTCACTGTCACTTTATTGATTTCCCTGTAGTCGATGTACATCCTCATTGACCTATCTTTCTTGTTTACAAACAACACTAAGGCTCCCTAAGTTGATACACTCGATCTGGTAAACCTCTTGTCAAGTAGTTCCCATAGCTGCTCCTTTAAATCCTTTAGTTCAGCTGGAGTCATTCTATATGGAACTTTAGAAATAGATGTTGTCCCTAGAAGCATTTTAAAACTGTACTTATCTGTAATACTAAAAATACATCATTTCTAAATAAAGCATTGTCGGCTTAGTATAGCCCATTAATAGTAAATTTTCCCATATATGCATAAAAGAAAACACCCTATACTGCTGAAGTAGCATCGTCATGCTTTCCTATCGACATGCTTCCCCCTCCCCCCCATGACGGGTTGTACTACCTAAAGGCTGGACTTAGCATATGGCCGCTTGACCGTAGCCGCATTAAAAAAAGGTAGAAAGTACGATTGTGCCTACCCTATACCTGGAATGTTGCATTGGGAGGGTCACTTGGAACTGCATCGGGAGGGGTCCCCCTGGAACTGCTTCAGGAGTAGTACTGTACCCAGGCCACAAATCGACTATCCATCATCACATTTCCATCCCCATGTGAACACACTCACTACCATACATAGCTACGGTACCGTGCTCATAACATTACATCTGATCCTCAGGGTTCTTAAATTATATATGGTAATTTACATAATAAAACAGAAATCATAGTTCATTTCCATAAATCTATATAAAACATAAGTTGTTCGTTATTCTATAACATATTTTTCATATCCTGCCTCGGTATAAAAACCGACATCTCATAACTCGACATCTAGCCGTTATATCAAATCTCGGCTTATAGTCGGCCTATCACATATCGGCTTATAGCCATCACATCACATCTCGACATGCATCATAGCTGTATACATACTTTGTTCATTTATGCCAATTTAAACCGTACTCATGCCACACAATTTTTCATATGATAAATCATAAATATACATAACTACCTGGGAAACATAAAAGTTACTGAAAATAGAGGTATGAGCATCTTTAGGGTCTAATTTAACTCAAACTATATATATTTTATTGAAAATAGGAGACATTCAACCCATTCACGTTAGTTTTACCCAAAAATGTATAAAACTCAAAGCGATCATTTTCATAAACCCGATTCATTCAGAAAATCATATATATCATTTATGTAAACATAGATTGCAATTTAATTGGTCCATATTTCAAAAATAACTGACATAATCTAATCCCCTTACCTGTTCCTGAAGAAACTACCTAAAACTTTCAAAACCATGAAAACCTAACTGCTTGAATCCGCTAAAGATCGACGGCTTACGTGCCGGGAGAAGGGAGAGAGGATCGAGGAGCACCCGAAGGTGATTTGGGAGGCTTAGGAAAGAGAGAGAGATGAGAGAGAGAGAGAGAGAGAGAGAGAGAGAGAGAGAGAGAGAGAGAGAGAGAGAGAGAGAGAGAGAGAGAGAGAGAGAGAGCTTTTGTCACGCCCCAAACCCGGAAATGGGCTCCAGGGTGTGATTTAGTAACCTAACCTATCCCTATATCATACAACATCCATGATACTACATAATATAAGGTTCTGATCCCGTAGGGTTTGCGTATACCCTATCCATCGTCACATACACAGTATATACGCCGCAAAAAGTTCAACCTAGTACATTTATAAAACCATACCAGAGTTTATAAAAAATAGGATCTACTTCCCCAAAATACATAACATACCCCGGGTGTCTACATAACCCAAAATGACAACCCGGCAAAGGACCAGTATTACACAAGTACCTCTACACAGCTAAACAACCACCACACTCCTAAACCACTAGGATGCTAGTGTCGGATACTTGAAAAACCTGAAAGACATTTGTATGATAGGGGTGAGACGCCTCTTAGTAAGGGAGAAACATGTTATATCAGTATGTGGATACATGTGTTGATTAAGGTGTAATCCCAAAAGGGGGGGGGGTGAATTGGGTATTTTAAAAATTCTTTGAAACCTATTTACAATCAATCCCTATTTCTATGTTTAACTAATTAATGGTAGGGACTTATGTATGAATTAAAGTTATTTTATCAATGAATTCCTTTTTACCCAATTAAGTGTGTGTAAAGTTATTCAACATACACAAGCAAGCAAGAAATTAAAATACGATGCGGGAAATAAAAAGGATAAGGGAAGAGAGAATGCAACCGCGATTTTACGAGGTTCAGCCAACCCAGCCTACGTGCTCGCCTTGAGCAACCCACTCAAGGATTCCACTAAAATCCCTACTCCTTAAATTGGGACGGAGCTTCCCTTACAATTTGCTGCTTACAAGAGGTACAATTCCCTCCTAATCCGCTGCTTACAAGAGGTACAACTTCCTCCTAATCCACTGCTTACAAGAGGTACAACTTCCTCCTCACACCGGTTCACAACCCGAACCGTGTTTACAATTTAGGCTCAAATCTGCAAACACTCAATATTGCTTCTAACAAAAGCTGGTGAGTACAATTCAAAGTCCTAGTACATAATCATATGATGAAACTTGAAGCTTAGAATGTATGGAAACGATACAATCGTTTTATGAATGATTATGCTTTAACACACAATACTCTTTTTATGAAATCTCCCAAATAAAGATATATTTAAGCACTTTGGAGAATTTTTGGGTTCTAGTTCACTTGGTAAAAATGCACAAAAATATCTTTTGTGAACTTATCAAAAGAGCTTTGAAGATTATATCAATTACAATAAAAAAGGTTCCTTTCAAATATTCAATCTCAACACAATCTTTGGTATATGCAAATATATATAGATATGTATTCCAAAGATAAAAAACCTATGGGGTCTATTTCAGAGAATATCCTTCAACAATATATGTATTTAAGAATTCCAAGGATATCTAATCAAGTGGATTTTTAATATTAAAGGTATCGAGTCTTTGAATGGAAAAATTCACTTGAACCTAAAATATTTAATCAATAGCTAAAACTCTTTTCAAGCGGTATTCTTATCAAAGTGATTTAATATATATATATATATATATATATATATATATTGTTCATAGAGCTTATTATTGAAAGATTTATTTTTGATTAAAATATAAATGCACACTCAAGATTAAACTTTTCTAATGAGAATCAAGAACAAGTGATGGGATGAGAAACTCTTGAGAATATTAACTTGAATGATCAAACCTCAATTCCGGATTGAAGAACATTTGAATGAAAGAATGCCCTTTGAATTTCAAAAGAGATTTTCCCAAAGAAGATGGACAATCAGCTCTAGGGTTTTCTCAAATCTTGCAATGAGATGTGTTCTTTTCTTGTTGTGTGTCTTAGCTCTGTTTTAGGGTTTAGACATTTAGTATATATAGTGTATAACCCTTAGGATTGATCTCAGCCGTTGGATCAATAAGATAGCTCGCGAGTTCTTTTAATAAAAAACACGTTTTTAACATTCCCGCAACTTCAGGCGCCTGAGGGTAAAAGTCCAGGCGACCAAAATTCCTTAAGCCTTAAAAAATCACGTTGGAACACAGGGTCAGGCGACCGAAGTGGTGACTTCAGGCTCCTGAAGTGACTTCAGGCGCCTGAGGTTCCAGGTCAAGTGACCGAAGAGCCTCGGCCAGGTTCTATCTTCTCCATTTAATTCTTCAGGCTACTAAACTTAATCTTCATGCAACCAAAGAAAATCTTCAAGTGCTTGAGGATAACTTCAGGCTACCGAAGTCCCCTTTTTCACACATATTCATTTCCAGTTTAAAATTCTACTTTAATTCTTTGCTTGGGTTTTTTATAAAACAAGTTTTCCATGATTTTAAAGACATTTCTAAGCCCATGTAAGTACTCTAATGATGTACATGAAATGCATGAATCTTAAAATCATTCTAAGTTGTATTGAGCCTCAAGATAAATCATATGAAAATGTAGGTACATGAGTTCTAAATACCCATTCCCAAGACATTCTTGAACTTTGCCGCTTGCATCTTGATTCTCATACTCTTTGAGTTCCATGGTACTTTCTAATATGTATAAGCTTTACTTTATGGCGTCCATGACCCGTTATCTTTCCGTACATGCTCAGTGTAAGTCCTGTTCACAAACTCAATGCACAGATCAAATATCAAGTGATTTGTCATGATCAAAAACCGGATTGGACTCAGAGTCAACAACATGAGTGTTATTTCAACAGCAAACATACGTTTCACAATACCAGTATTTTCACAAATACCGTTCCAATATACATACGATACAAAGCAATACCATCTAGTGTCATCATACTCTTCGGCTTAAGTCGAACAGTCTAGTAGTATTTCACACCCTTCTGCAAAAGTCGATGCCCCCGATAACCTGGCATAGCATAAGCCCCCACAACATTGAATCGGTGCAGATCTGGTGTTCTCACACCCTTCAGTAAAAACCAGCCTATCTAGTGGTATTGCACACTCTTCGACAAAAATTGAACATCAAAGCCTACAAGCTTATTCTGAATCGGATCAATATCTCAGCCTACAGTGTTTTAATCCGGCACGCAAATATATCCCCTACGGTATTATCCCGACTCGGCATTTCACAAAACCTGGAACATTTTGAAACTCACGTTCCTATATTTCATTTAAATAATTCACAGCCTATGGTAGTTAATCGACACATTTTCCCACACAAAATACATCATTTGAATTCATCATCTCATTCCACACTTATTTGGGTAAACAAATAATCACATATCAGGTATTCTAGAAATACAATTTAAAATAATTCAAGGTACGCTCATCTCTATGTCACAGTTTATACCAATATAAAGTTTTCCAATAGAAATGGAGATGATACTCGAAACCCCCAATTTTCCTAAAAACTGTAAACCGAAAATCCCGTAATTTCACCTGATAGATTTTTCCAAATAAGTAACCAAAACATCTGTAGAATCGTAAACTATAGTTTTACTGATTCAGAGTACAAAAACAACTGATATAAAAAGAAACCCCTTACCTTTCCTCGAAAACCAAAACACAAACTAAATCGGTCCAAAACAACGTCACGGGACCCCCAAAGCCTAAAAATCGAAGAATAATACTTCAATATAATCCTATCTACTACATATCTACCAAATCAAAAAAGAAATTGGACCCTTAACTTGATTTTGGGAGAAAAGCCAAAAATCCTCGAAATAAAATTCCAATTCGCTATAAACGTAGAGATTCTCCTCTTGATCCACATGGTAACGTTGGATTGTTAATTCGGGTAATAGACGACCCGAAACCCTAGAGAGAGAGAGAATGGTTCGAGTTTTAGAGAGAGAGAGATTTGAGTTTTCTTAGCAAAGAAGAAATGAAAAATGATATTTATAACTTGGTTGACCCAGCCAACTTGGTCGATGAGACGATGCCTTCGTTGACAAGCAGAATAAGGGAGTTCATCGACGACGAAGTTGCCTCGTTGACGAGCCTGAGATTTTAGAATTCCCAAAATCTCTCGGCATCCTCTAGTTGATGAACCTCTGAATTTCATCGCCGAGTTGGAGAAGGGACTTCGTATACGAGAGAAGGAGCCTCGTTGACGAGCCCTACTAATTTTCCCTTTTTAAATTCCTTCTCCTTTTCTTATTTATTTAATTCAAAATTCTTGAGTCGGGTTCTTACAGTTTCCCAAAACCCTAATTAGAGAGAGAGAGAGAGAGAGAGAGAGAGAGAGAGAGAGTTATGAAAAAATATATATAACTTAACCCTTAAGTAACTTAGCCCGTAGGAAAATCGTTGACGATTTTTCTAGGCTTGACAAAACCGTCAACAGTTTTTCTAAGCCTCCCTGAAATTGTCGACGATTTGGTCCTGTGCCAAACCAATTTCCTTTTGTTTCTTTCCCTTTCCCTTTCTATTTTCTTTTATTGATTTCTTTATTTTCTTTCTTCGGGTTACTACACATAGTGTGTTTATATTTGTGCAAAATATATTCTGCTGTGAGAGTAGTATACTTGTATGAATAATTGATTTGCTGTTTTGCAATCTGACGACTCAGGGATAGAGTTGTTGCCTAGCGAGAGGGTGTTCTTGCTAAAGAGGGGTCTCCACCTTTCAACAGAGAGATGCTACTCCACCTATTGAACAGAGTGGGAAAGTAAAATCCTCACAGCAAGTTGCTTGGGGTAAGGACTTAAGCGGGAAGCCAAACTTGTAAAAAATCCATGTGTTCAATCTTCTTTCCCTATCTCAATTTAATTTCTGCACTTATTAACTATTGTGTATGTTTTAAATTTATCGGGAAAATTTGTTGAATGCTAAGTTTGGATTTGGATCACTTTGATTAATTACATCGGATTGTGAATGCTTTATATGGTTTAAGTTTTCGATTGGAAATCAGTTAATTTTTGAAACTTTGAATTTAATTTGGTTGGTTGAGGTAAAATTATTGTAGATGTTTGATTGTTCAAGTATAAGAAGAATACTCACTTGATTAACATTATTGAATCTTGTTTTAAGAATATACTTGTTCATTGTTGGAATTCAGAGTTGATTGTTGAACTTGCTCAAGGTAAAATTGAGATTGTTTTTTTAAATTTCATCTATACCTAGGATTGCTTATTGGTATAATCGTTCGTTGATTAGTATTTGTGTGGTGATTGAGATTGTGATTGAAATTGTTAAAAAGGTTTAAAATAAATTAAGCTTCCTCATAATAAAATTTTAAGCACCCAATTCACCCCCCTTTTGGGATTACACCGTACTTTCAGCATTTACAAGCTTTTATTTTAGATATTAAATTCATATTTGTGTGTATTTGGATAAATTTCAATGTAATTTTATATTATTATATTTTATTCAAGTTCAATACAAATCCAAATTGAAGGCCTCTTTCAATATAGGATATATGTTTTTTTTGTTAATTTTGTTCATTTATTATACTATGTATATCCTCCTATTATATTTTGTACTATATAGTTTTGGAGTTGAAAGCCCTTTTGTTCAACATGTGTTCCTCAATTATAGTTTAACATCATATGTTGGGAGTCCCAGCCCGGAGTATATAGTCTAGAGGGGTGTGAATAGACTCTTTTCACGGAATATGTATTTTTCTACAAAATAAAAACTCTTGGCAAGATACAAGAAATTATATCGCAATATAAATATAAATCATGCATAAATATAAAATAAAGAGTGTAAGGGAGAGAAAGAACAACATCGGTATTTTTACGTAGTTCGGCACCAAGCCTACGTCCACGCCTCAGCACCAAGCCAAAGATTCCACAATCCACTATAATCGCTCCTTCCATAGCAAAGCAAGCCTTACAAACTCTGGAACAAATCCCTATAGCTCACAAAGAGCCTTTACCGATTCGGTTCACAAAGAACCTTACAACTTGGTTCACAAAGAACCTTTCACAAGAAGATGGAAGATTACAAAGAATGCTCCTTACAATGAGCAAATATGATTTACAACTCAAACCTCACACTATTCTCTCAAGAATTGAATTAAACACAATAAGTGAGTAAGAGAGAATGAGCACATGTAATGAAGAACTAATATGCAATGTGTTAGGTTTTGTATAAAATGATGTTTTTTTACTAACAATAATCAAAGACCTTCAAAATCATGTTAATACAAGACTAATAGCTTGTATTTATAGCCCAAGAGTCTTAGGAGCCGTTAACTAGCCGTTGGGGGGAAGAAAAGATATTTTATTTGGTAAACTAGCCGTTTTCTGCTCGTTAGCGTCATTCTGCCCGTTGGACTCATCGACTAGGCCCCTGCAGTCGTCGACTAATCATATACTGCACCTCGTCTACAAATCCCATGTGTTCGTTGATGCGGTCCCTAAATTAGAAAAAGTCATCAACATAAAAGTTGTGGAATTTTGTCTTAGCTTTTCAGGGACACCAAGATCATTTCATTTGGACTTTTCTAGAAAAAGTTATACCCAAAATACCAAAAGGTGTTTAGGACTTAAGGCTGCACTGCGGTAGTGACGATTGCTTTGTTTTTCCTTATCAAAAAGTGTTTTAATGACTCAAAACATTCTTAGACAAAAGTATATGAAATGTATTAAGTCTAATGAAGATTAAAACTTATTCAAATAAGTTTTCTTTTGAATATAAGATATCTTGATTAATAAAACGTGTTTGACAACCCATTTTAATATCTTATATGCTTAGTATGTCCTTTTATAAATATACTTGACTTTCTTTGAACCTTTAGGACACAAGACTCGTTTTGATAAAACCGAGACTAAGTATGAAGATGTTCCAAACACTAAGATGTTTGAAAACTTGTCTCTTTAGAAAACATATTTGAGTTTAGGATTCATTTAATAAACTCTTTAAGTTTAACTTTGAAAGCCATGAAAGGTGAGTTTGTGTTTATGTCTTTAGTACAATCCTATATGCTCATGTGTCCTAGTATGCATATGCAATGGCTCAACTCTTACTCATAAATCATGTAAGACACACACCGCAAGAGTTACAATACGCACTCACTCACATAACCCTTATTACAATTACTTTATACACAATAAAAACTTTAGGATGTGCTTTGGTGCTTTCAAGTCAACATCCTTCCTATCTTTCCTATTTGATGTCTACGCGGTCCAATCTTTGCTTCTGATTTGGCACCTTCGTGTATCCGACACTTTGTACCTGTACTAGATAAGATCTACAAGGATGGAAAATACTAGGAACAACAAATAGGTTAATATCATCAAAACATATAAACCAAAATAGTGTAGCTGTCGGGGCTAACATCATATGTGTAAATTTTATTTTATTTTTTATTGTTTAACAGCTACAATTCATTATGTTCTAAACAACTTTAAAAATTCATATAGAAATGAGTTCATGAAATTCAAATCAACAATTAGATTTGGAAAGAGAGCGCCTACAAGAAAGACGGAGAATTAATGTCAGATGCCAAAGACGATCAATGACTACTGAGCTAACTATGCGTCGTGCAGTGTATGTAAGGTGTAGACAACTAATTACAATAGATCATAATGGAGCTCAATTCAACAATGTCCAAGAACCAAATTTATTTACAGAGAATACGATCCAAATTAATCAACTTAATATTTCTGGCATAAATCATCTTACAAATATCAAACGAATTGCTAAAACAATAACAATATCAACATTTACTACAAATAGTGATATCCCTAAAATGCAAGATGATACTACTCCTCAACATTTTGACAATCAAAGTAAGTGACCTTTTTATGAATAAATTTATATAATAATAAATAATCTAAATATCTTATTGATATTTGCTTGTGTTTATTCATTGCAAAAAATACCTAACTATCTATTTTCAATATTTCAGATTCATTTTGTCCACATTTAACACAAGAAATAATAATGCGTAATGACTTTGAGGCTGGACCAAGTAATACAAATAATAATAACAATCATGATGATTAGTCTTTTCATGCTCAATTTGACAAATATAAATATTTTATTAAAAATTTAAAATTGCAAATATTAATTCATTTTCTAATTAATGTCAGCATAAAAGATACCTAACTTTTTATTTCTAATATTTGAGATCCTATTTGTCCACATTTTACCCATGGAATAAAAATGTGCAATGACTTCGAGGCTGGATCAAATTATACAAATAATAACATTCGTGATGATTAGTATTTCCAAATACTATTTTACAAATTTACATATTTCATAATTACAATTTTAAAATTGTAAATATTAATTCAGTGTCTAATAATAAAATACATATAGAGAGCAATTTAAATAAATATGCTTGAGACATTACAACTAGAAGGCAATATCAAACAAGTACTAGTGTTTACTTTTCTTTATGTATTACATATACTTTTTTATCATTTTTTTTTTCATTTCTTTTCAATTGTAATGTAACAAAAAATATGTGCATTTATATGTTTGGTATCTACGTGTACCACATATATTATATACACTAACCATCGGCACGCACTATGTCTATTTGCGTGCTCTACGACTCTTTATTTTTTAAAATTTTTAAAAAATTATAAAGAAAATTACAAAAAATTACGTAGTAAAAGGGCATTTTGGCATATTTATCTTTACTATTTAATGTTAGGATTTCCAAATCAAATAGATTCTCCAATTAAAATGATTCTCAAATCAATTAGTATTCTATTTAATGTTAGGATTATTTAATGTTTCTTAGTTAGGATTCCCAAATCGTTCGAATCTCTAATTAATATGAATCCTAAATCAATCAGAATTCTTTTTAAGGTAAATTTGACACACTTATAGACATTATAAAACAACTAATAACTATAATGCAATAGGAAAATCACCTTTTTAATAGTAGAGATATAAATTTATAAAATACTAATAAATGTGTTATTGACACATTATAAACACTTGCCATGGCATGCACTATGTGCATGCTGCATGGTCCTATATATTTTAAAATTTATAAAAAAAAAAATTAAATAGTATAATGGCATCTTGGAAATTGAACAAAGAGGTTAAAGGGGAAATAAAACTACTTTCCAATTTTTTAGCAATGGTTAAAGGTGCATTATAAGGGCATTTGGGAAACTAAACAAAAATGGAAAGGAAAACTACTTTCCAATTATTTATGAATGGTTAAATGTGGATTGTAATGTCTCCTTTTTTTTTTTTTTTAACATATAAACCTTTCAGTGATCATTTTTAAGGAGATGTGAGATGAGGCTGAAGCACACCCATATGAAAAGATCTCCCTGAAGGATTGTGAGGTAGTGTGTCACCATTTCCACGACCCTAGCTACCAAGTGGTTACATTGCCCCAACATCATCTTCTTCGAGTGTGACGTCTCGTGCTAAGATTAACCGAGCACGTTGAGTCGCCGAGTCTCGAGTAGAGGAGATGGTTCTCCGGATACAGACAATGGAAATGGAGAACCAGCAGTTAAAAGAATAGGGGAGCAGAGAACTAGTAATTAAAAGAAAATGTGTGCACCAAGGAAGCAGAGATGGAAGCCATGTAGAACTAGAAAGCACAAATCGAACAAATGATGTGCCATACTCGTCCAAATGATGTGGGTGGCTCTTCCTCTCATTAGAAGGTATGTAAAAAGTAATAACCCTTTTCAAAACTAGTGGTAGGGTAGGGTTGAGTCATTTTTTGTTTTGATTGTTGGTTATTCTTTTTTTATGATGGTCTTCTGCTGAGCTGCAGAGTCATTTTGCGAGTACTACTTTTACCTTGTGGCCCCTTTATGCTTACTGCTGCAGCCGAGGCTTCCTGCTTGATTTCTGGTTTTACTTCTTATTTTTTAGGATTCTTCATGTTTTTCCTTCTTTTATGATGATCTCCTATTGTGCTGGAGATATGGATGTTAATTGTACCTCAA
This sequence comes from Malania oleifera, assembly GCF_029873635.1. NCBI lineage: Eukaryota > Viridiplantae > Streptophyta > Magnoliopsida > Santalales > Ximeniaceae > Malania > Malania oleifera. The sequence continues at coordinate 42,842,039 of NC_080428.1, read as the reverse complement.
GCTTTTGTAATATTTCAGTTTTTATTGAATATTATCATTATTTTTTACCTTTTAAAAGAAAATGACTTATGAATCTTTTTTAGTGCTATTCTTACTAGTTGCATGATGAGAAACTCTTACTTTTGACAAGTAGTATTCACTAACTTTTAATTAATATGATTTGCATATTAAATAATTTAGTTATTTTAACTCATATACCATTAAAATAAGGGAAGCAGTGTGCAAAAGTAAACTTAGTTGATGTGAAGCACCCAAGTGTCCAATTCGAGCATACGAACTCCAAACCAAGTGGAATCAGTCTCGACACGTCTATCACATTAAGATGGATGTGCCGGAGCTGACTGTGCCAAAAAATTCATCCCCAATTGAAAATTATGCGCTTAGAGGTGAATTTAGTAAACTTAGTTCATTTTAAACATTCATGTGTCCAATTCGGGCATACGAGGTCCAAACTGAGTGGGGTCAATCCCAACATGTTCGTCACATTGACTTGGACGTGCCAGAGTTGACTGTGCCTAAAAACTCCTCCCCGATTGATTTTTCCCCACTTAAAAGTAAAGTTAGAATACAAACATAGTAAACTTAGTTAATTTTAAGCACTTAGGTGTCCAATTCAGACATACAATGTCCAAATCAAGTGGAGTCAGTCCCTACACATCTGTCACATTGAGCTCAAGGTGTCGGAGCTGACGGTGCCCAAAAATTTCTCCCCAATTGAAAGTTATGCACTTATAGGTTTATAAAGTAAACTTAGTTGATGTGAAGCACCCAAGTGTCCAATTCGAGCATATGAGCTCCAAAGCAAGTGGCGTCAGTCTTGACATGTTTGTTACATTAAGCTGGAGGTGCTGGACCTGATAGTGCCCAAAAACTACAGTCCGATTGAAAATTATGTGCTTAAAGGCAAACTCAGTAAACTTAGTTCATTTTAAGTACTCAAGTGTCCTATTCGGGCATACGAAGTCCAAACCGAGTGGGGTCAGTCCCAACACGTCCGTCACGTTGAGTTGGATGTGCCGAAACTGATGGTGCCAAAAAACTCATCCTCGAAAACTCATCATTGATTGAATATTATGCGCTTAGAGGCAACAACAACAAACAAAAACAAAACCAAGCCTTAAGTGGGGTCGGCTATATGAATCCTTTTCCTCCAATTTATGCGATCATGGACCATTTTTTTTTATAGATTCAAGGATATTAAATCCTTGCTTATTATCTCCTCTCAAGTTATTTTAGGTTTACCCCTACCCCTTCTACTGCCCCCCACAATAACTAAGTCACTCTTCCTCACAGGTGCATTATAAGGCCTACGTTGCAAGTGTCCATACCATCTGAGTCGTCCTTCCCTTATCTTATCTTCTATAGGAGCTACACCTAACTTACCACGAATATGTTCATTCCTTAATTTATCTTTCAATGTTATACCACTCATCCATCTAAGCATCCTCATCTCGGCAACTTTTACTTTTTGGATATTATGTTTCTTCGTCGCCCAACATTCTGATCCATATAGCATAGCTGGTCTTATAGCTGTCCTATAAAACTTCCCTTTCAATTTTAAGGGTATTCTACGATCACATAGAATACTTGAAGAACTTCTCCATTTTACCCAACCTGCTTTAACTCTATGCATTACATTATCTTCAATTTCTCCTTCAGCTTGCATAATAGATCCAAGGTATCGAAATCTACAAGTGCTATTTATTACTTCATCATCAAGTTTAACTTTGTCTCCAATATTCCTCCTATCATTACTAAAATTACATTTCATATATTCAGTTTTATTTCTACTTATCTTAAAGCCTCTAGATTCCAAAGCTTCTCTCCATAATTCTAACTCAGCCTCTACTCCATCCCTAGTTTCGTCAATTAATACAATATCATCTGCAAACAACATACACCATGGAACCTCCTTTTGAATACTCTTAGTCAATTAGTCCATCACTAAAGCAAAAAGATAAGGACTCAAAGCAGATCCTTGATGTACACCTATGGTAATTGGAAATTCTCTAGTTTCTCCATCTATAGTCTTTACACTAGTCATTACTCCATCGTACATATCCTTAATGACATCGGTATACCTACAACATACACCCTTTTTTTCTAAAACCCACCATAGAACTTCTCTAGGTATCCTATCATATGCTTTCTCAAGGTCAATAAATATCATATGCAAGTCCCTCTTCTTTTCCCTAAACTTTTCCATTAATCTTCTTAAAAGATAAATAGCTTTTATGGTAGATCTCCTAGGCATAAAACCAAATTGATTTTCTGAGATCTTCGTTTCCAACCTTAATCTTTGTTTAACTATTCTTTCCCATAGTTTCATCGTATGACTCATAAGTTTAATTCCATGATAGTTATTACAATTTTGAATATCTCCTTTATTTTTGTATATAGGTATTAAAGTGCTTTTCCTCCATTCATCTGGCATTTTCTTAGTTTTTACAATTGTATTAAATAAATTAGTTAACCATATAATTCTGTTATCACCCAAGCATTTCCAAACTTCAATTGAGATGTTATCTGGTCCCATAGCTTTCCCATTTTTCATCTTTTTTAGTGCAAACTTAGAGGCAAACTTAGTAAAATTAGTTTATTTTAAGTACCTAGGTGTCAAATTCGGGCATACAAGATCCAAACTAAGTGGGGTTAGTCCCAACACGTCCATCACATTGACTTAGACATGCCGGAGCTGACGGTGCCTAAAAACTCCTTCTAATTGATTTTTCCCCACTTAGAAGCAAAGTTAGAATACAAATGTAGTAAACTTAGTTAATTTTAAACACTCGGGTGTCCAATTTGGGCATATGAGGTCCAAACCAAGTGGAGTTAGTCCCAAAACGTCCATGAGATTGAGTTCAAAGTGCCGAAGTTAACAGTGCCCAAAAATTCCTCCCCGATTGAAAGTTATGCGCTTATAGGTTTATAAAGTAAACTTAGTTGATATGAAGCACCCAACTGTCCAATTCGAGCATATAAGCTCTAAAATGAGTGGGGTCAGTCCCGACATGTCCGTCACATTGAGTTGGATATGCTGGAGCTGACAGTACCTGAAAAATCATCTCTAATTGAAAATTATGCGCTTAGAGATGAACTTAGTAAAATTAGTTCATTTTAAGCACTCAGGTGTCCAATTCGGGCATACGAAGTCCAAACCGAGTGGGGTCAATCCCGACACGTCCATCACATTGAGTTGGAAGTGCAGAAGCTGACAGTGCCAAAAAAATCCTTCCCGATTGAATATTATGTGCTTAAAGGCGAACTTAATAAACTTAGTTCTTTATAGGTACCCAAGTGTCCAATTCGGAGATACAAGATCCAAACTGATTGGGGTCAGTCCCGACACGTCCGTCACATTGACCTGGATGTTCCAGAGCTAATGGTGCCCAAAAACTCCTCCCTGAGAGTTTTTCCCCACTTAGAAGCAAAGTTAGAATACAAGCATATATAGTAAACTTAGTTCATTTTAAACACCCACGTGTCCAATTCGGGTGATTACGCGCTTAAACTGCATAATTAGGTGCTTTAATTCCTGCATTGAGACTTATATTTTTAATTAAATACCTAATTACTCTAAATAATTTAACATTGTATCCTATTTATAATATTTGGGTTTTATTGAGTAATTTATTCATTTTTGATTTTTTTTATCGCATGACAATTATTGGAAGCTAAAACCGACGCTACTTCGTAATCTATGCGTATTCTTCTTGTCCGAACTCCAATCGAGATGATTCGAAATGATGTGAAAATATTAAAAAAATTATCTACAACTTTAGTGTTTTAAGCTTTGAGAGATACGAGCTCTAAGATGGTCAAAATCACCCTCGTTTGCTGAGAAGAAAAAAGAAGCAAAAACAGAAAAAGAATGAAAAAAGAAAAAAAAATTAAAAGGCTTTGATTTGACCTAGCCATGTAGCCGGGTCTTTGTTGGGCTTGAGCTGGGTAGGGCTGGCCTCCCCCTCTCCCTTTATATTTTTCTTTTTCCTCCTTTCAGCTACAGCACCCCACCCTCTTCCTTCATTCTCTCCTCTCTTCTCCTTTCCCCTTCCTCTCGGTCCCTTTTCCTTTCTTCTTCAACTCTTCTCCCTCTCAATCTCGCTTCTCTTCTCTCTCCCTCTCGGCTCTCTCTTCCTCCCAGCTCCCTCTCTCACACCCTAACTCTCCTTTTCCTTTCTATTCTCTTCCCTCTCTTCTCTTTTCCCTTCCTTTCTCTTGTTGTCTATTGCTACCCCGAGGTTGCCCCAACACCAGAAGATCCTTCACTACTGTGTAGCTATTGTTGTGGCTGCCAAGGACCCGAGAAGACCCCAAGCCGTGTACTTGCTACTGCTGTCCCTCATCCACGACTTGCATCTCACCTCTTTTTCCCTCTTTTCTTTCTTTAAGTAGTCTTAAAAGTTTAATTTTTCTTAGAACATTATTGACTTCCAGATTGTTTTTTTTATTTCCTTCTTTAAGATAATTGATGCTTTTAAGTTTTGTTGGGGATTGTTTAAGTTATTTTGGATTTTTCTTATTTAAATACTATTTTAGGATTTGAACAATTTCCTTGAGTGTTTTATTAATAAAGTTGTTTTTTTTTTTTTAGTTTATCTCGTTTGATCTCAGTCTTAAATTTGGTATTTTTATTTAGTGAATTTTATTTATTGTTTAGTTTAGTCAGCCTTTAGTTGGTTGAATGATTGCAAGGTTGTTTGTTTCGTTATTCTGGTACTAATTATGGCTTTTATTCAGTTATTTTATGCGTGTTTAATTTTTAGTTAAAGTTTAAGTTTCATTGCAAAAATCTCAAAAATCCCAAAGCTCAACGTGTGTTTCAATTCTTGTTCAGTTGTTAGACGTAGGTTTTCTGTTTCTTGTTGTTAAATTCAGTGCATGTTAAGATTTATAATTTAAATTGTATGTTCATTTAATTTATCAAAAGAAATCTCAAAAATCTTGAAAACCCCAAATCTGAACTGTGTTCAGTGACTTTTGTTTCTTATTTTCTGATTGGAATTACGTAAAATTTGAGATTAAACTGCATTCTCTGAGGAGACGATTTGAATTTTGAGCTAAATATTACACCACAAAAGTCATATACTTAGGATAGCTTCCGAGTTGCTCATTTTTTGAGTGAGTCATTGGGCATACGATGTCCAAACTAAATGGCATCAATCTTGACACGTCCGTCTTGACCTAGACGTGCCGGAGTTGACGGTGTCCAAAAACTCCTCCTTGGGAGCTTTTTTCCCACTTAGAAGCAAAATTAGAATACAAACAAACTTAGTTCATTTTAAACACTTGGCTTATAATTTGGGCATACGAGGTCTGAATCGAGTGGGGTGAATTTCGACTTATCAAACTTAGTTATTTACGATTGTATTATTTTTTTTTTAATTATATCCGAATGTCCAATCATTTTGTTATCAAATCATTTTTGGTTATAGTATATACATATATGTTCAAACATTGTATACTAATTTTTTGTATAATTATCATTTTGTAGGGTTTGCGGCCATCACAACACTACGACGATGCCAAGCACTACAGACGAATGTGCACAGCTTTTGACTTTTCCTGTATTTCTTGTTATTTGAACAAAATTAATTTATATATTTTAATTTGAATTTGTATATGTATTTGAATTTTGAACAATTTGTATTTTAGTTTTGAATAATTTGTGAATGTTTAAGTAATTCTAGTTTAATTTTATGTATGTAATTACAGGTTTCTACTAGATTTTTCATAAAAAAAAAAAAAATTTCAAAGCATTAGTGACAATTTGAAAAACCGTTACTAATAATAGCGGGAGGAAGTATTACCACTAAAAGCTTAAGACTTTTAGTATAAATTCTACATGTTCTCAGCTTAAAATTGTTACTAAAGCCCAAGTATTAGTGACAGTTATTAAACTATCACTAATAGGCTATTATTAGTGATGGTGATTAAAACCGTCACTAATACTAGCGAGTATTAGTGACAGTTTAGTGACCGTCGCTAATAGTGACATATTAGTGACGATTATTAAAACTGTTACTAATACTTGAATTTTAGAGACGATTTTGAGTAGATGACATATAGATTTTATAGTGACCGTCTTAGGCTTTTAGTGATAGTTTCTAAATTTGTTACTAATAAGTATTAGTCTCCGTAGATCTAGTGACTAATTTCAAAATGTCACTAATACTCATCGAACCGTCACTAATACTTATTAGTGACGGTTTGAAACTGTCACTAATAATCTTATTTTTTGTAGTGATAAGATTTATTTTACCACAACCAGTGTCATGTTAGTATTGTAAAGCACACCTATTTTTGCATGAATCACCTATTTTTTGTTGCTCTTAAGAAGAAAAATATCCTTAACTCTTATATCTTCACCACTTTCATTGCTTCACATCTTTAGTGATCGATTTGCAAAAGGAAAACACTTTAACAAGTATGTTAGGATTTACAATTCTATGTTTGCAATGACTTCAATGGGAGTGCATGTAAATGAACACTTAGCTACAACAAGTCAAGGAATCATTTCATGCTTAAGGATCCATTTATCATAGAATCGGTGGACTTTTACAAGCTTCAACATGTAGACCACAATTTTTACAATTGTAGATATATGACACAGAGCACGAAATTGATAACAAGTTTAAAAATGAAGTTATGTACAGAAGTGTTGTTGAGCATATATATAACATCTTACATGAAGGCAATCTATTTGTTCATGCTTTCAAATAACTATCCCAACGAGAGGATTTGCACTTCTGCAAATTAATCATTAAATAACAGCCTCCTAACCAACCTCAGTATGTTTTTCCTTCTTCTTCAAAAGTTACAACAATAATAATTAGAGGTGATGAAGTGGGACAAATGAATCAAACATATACTATGGTTGAAACAGTTAGTGGCCAATTGATGAATATTAAAGATGTTACAGGATACTATGATCCTTTTTAGTATCCACTTCTTTTGCCATATAGGACGTAAGTTTGGGATGTTAACACACGTGACATAAATGGTCAATCTATGACATGCCTTACTTGGTTTTGCGGCTACAAAGTAGAGCAAATGAGAAAAAGGATTGCCTGCAGGGGGAGATCTCGTAAGGGCAGGCTAGGTTGGTTTGGGGGCTTTGAAACTTTAAAGAAAATAGCCCCAATTAGGCTCTACTTGCCCACAATGGACCTCATAATGTAAAATAAGCCCAAATTGAACCTTAAATTAAACACATATCCACATTGGGCTTCAAATGTAAAACTAACCCAAATTTGGGCTTTTTGTTGGGCTATAGCTAACTTGAGCTTTTGATTTTTTGTGTGTAGATGCAGAATCTCTTGGAGGGCAAGCTCGACTCGAGCTTCAAGGATGGTCGAGGGCTGCTTTTTTCCTTTTTGCTTTTTTTTTTTTTTTGTATTCTTTTATTCTTTTGATGATGTACTTGTAATATAATAAAGAAGGTAAACAACAATTTATACGAAAATTTAGTAAATCTTTCATTTTAGGTGGTGAGACTAAGACAATCAAAATGAGAGATTACGTCTAGACAAAGACCTTATATAACATCAAAATTAAATTAAAACAAGAAACAAAATTTAAAAACCTAAGATTTTACTATAAAATGGGTTTGTTAAAAATAAAAATACGTAAACATATATACGTAATCAAGATGTATGTACAAAAAAAATTTGATTAACATCTATGTTGTACACGTGTGTGTATATATACAGATATACATTTAACTATGTATTTATATATAAAAAATCACGCACCCCACATATATATATATATATATATATATATAGATATTGTGAATATATACATATATGTATGTATGTGTGTGTGTGTCTATATATATATATATACATACACACACACAAACTCACCCCCATATATCTATCAAGGTACAGATATTGTGTATGTATACATATGTACACAAACTCACGCACCTGACATAATATACATAAACCTATGCATATATATATATCAATGTGTTTCTAATTCATGAATGCTTTTTCATTTTTTCCTTGAAAGTCATGTCTTGTACAGTAAAAAATAAGAAATAAATGGAAGGCTTTTATGGTTAAACAAAAGATGCTAATTGTACATAAAAAAAAAAAATTAATAAAGCAAGCTAAAAGCAATAAAATACCTCTCTCTCTCTCTCTCTCTCTCTCTCTCTCTCTCTCTCTCTCTCTCTCTCTCTCTCTCTCTCTCTCTCTCTCTCTTCTTCTTCTTCTTCTTCTTCATGGAGTCCTCAACCCAAGGAGGAGGAGGATGATCCGAACATCATAGCTAGAAATACCACCTATGTCCACTTTTTAATGGCTAACCACCTTGAGACTAGGTTATTCCTTTTGTTTTATTGGAGAGCAAGGAAATGAATACACCCCACTCCCTTTTTTTCTAAGACAAGACAACCAATTTATAAAAAAATACTTACAATAAAAAATTTTCTCACAAGGAAGGATACACAATTTGAACTTTAAAACTAACTCTCAAAGAATATTTAAAATATGATACAAGAGTTTTGTATGTGATCACTCAAGAGTGAGTGAATTGAAGTACAAGAAAGATTAAGATAGAATTGAAAGTTTAGGCACTTGAAAATTAAGTATGAATATGTTTTTTAATGTTATTTAAGCTTTAGAGGGCATATGGATAAATGTTAAAGTAACAACAATCCTTTTTTGTCCATTGGGGTCGAATCCAAGTCCGGTTAGTCGATCACTTTATATAGGTCGATCAACCTGTCACTAGTCGTTAGAGAAAATTAAACCGTTATAGTCAAATCTGGCTAGAACGATCGATTGTGTCCTAAGGACTAATCGACTGTCCTCTACTACTGCCAAGACCAGTCAACCATCCTTTGGAGACCGGTTGACCGCCCCTAGCAGAGCAATATGTAATAGTTTCTTCATTTTATGTCTTCTTCCATGTTAAAGTGTTTTAATGTCGTGACCTTCACATTCTTAAAGATATTCAAAATAAAACACATTACAATTTGAAGAAATGAGTACAAATAAAGCAAATGAAGTCTTCAAATATTTTTCTCAAATCTTCCACTTCAATGACTTAATCTTATTAAAACAACTTAAGAACAAAGTCATTAGTATACAATAGTTTGTTATCATCAAAATCATATTGGGGTTAACACCTTCTCTTCATCTAATTGTACTTCCTAACTTAACTTGATAGTGCAGACTACGACTATCAACTCCTTGACCCTAAGTTTAACTTAAAGACCAATTAATTGATAGTCCTTAGACGACCTAATCATATTTAAGAGACTAACAAGTTAATGGCAACTTTTTCAATTCATACCAACCATTTCTCACCCTGTATATTTTTCATTCTCGAATTTGTCATCCAAGTTTAGGCAATATGCTATTTTCTCCTGGTTGGACCCTTTCACATGTTCTACACATTAGGACACTAATATAATGAAAAATTTAGAAAAATTAAAGATAATAGTATGTTTGAAATTAAAATTATGTTAATTGATTTACTATATATTTTATTTTCCTTCTCACTTTCCTTGACAATTTAATATTAAACCATAATTCTTTAATTTTTCTAATTTTTAAAAGTAATCATAGTATTATTTTAATATTCAATTAGTAAAAGAAATAGAAAAATTTTAAAAACAAAACCAAAACATAATTGCTAAATGAGAGTTTCCATTTATTGCAAGCGATTAATAAAAATAATAGCAAAATTCTTATATGACCAAAAAAAAAAAAAAAACGACTATCCTTTGAACTAGCAAAAAATTTAAAAAAAAAAAGAGAAAAAAAAAACAAAACTAGATATTTAAATAATGAAAATCATATAAAATTATAATTGCATGAGACTAGTTTATGATATGATAACGCGAGATAGTCAAAATCTAATAAAGCTAAGATGCAAGTGAAAATTAAACTTGGTCGGCAACTGCACCACCAACCCAACCCAATATTATTGAATTTCCTGAACTGCAGGCAACCTACTCCACCTACCAGCCAATTTTGTTGAAATTAATATCAACCTATCATTCATCCTTTGCTATAAATAGATGTGTGTGTGTGTGTGTGTGTAATGTAATATGAGGTGTAAAGAGAGACATTAACCAGTGAGAAAAGGTGTTTGTGTATTTTGAATTCCTCTGTAATTTTTCAGATTGAAATCAATTGAGTGTTTATTGTGCAAATTGAGTGTAATCCTCACTCAATTTCAATCACAACCAGTGATTGAGTGAATCCTCTTCACCCATAAGTGGTATCAGAGCGCCCAGGTTCACTGAAATTCGCCAAATAGAGGCGAATATAGGGGAAATTTGAATTTTTTTCTCAGATTTGAAGTAGCTCAAAATCCAAAATTGAGTATACCATTGTGAAATTCGCGTTGCGATGAGTCCAGAGGTGGAAACCACATCTCAAACGAAGTCCTAGAGCCTTTACACGTGCTCACACGTGCTGAGAGACGAAACAGTGTCCTCCATATGTGCTACCAAGGATACTGACAGCTAACGTCACGCCCCTTACGGGCCCGCACGCATCTTCTTTGCCCGGCTGGTGAGATCCGACCTAGAAACTAGATCCACGACCCGACCCAACAATCAACAACCCAAAATCGACCCCGCGGGCACAACCCAACTCGGCTGACCGACCCGCGCCTAGTCCCTGACACACAACACACACAGAATCGGCCACGTGTCCTAACGGTAAGCACTAACGTCGTTATACTTCGTTAAGTCAAACCATTTTAAAAAAAATTAGTCCAGAACTTCTTTTAGCTAGTTCAGTGATTTTTAAACCAGATCGTTGTTACCCAAAATCGGTTCCTAAGGTTTTTCGACCTTTTGAAGACACTGGTGGCATTAGATTTGCCAATATCAATCTCCATCACTCTGTTTTATATATATATATATATATATATATATATATATATATTAAATTCAATGGCGAACGATGCTACCCAAGTGGTCATTCCAAAGTTGACACGGGAGAATTATGACAACTAGTCTATTCAAATGAGAGCCCTTCTAGGTGCTTAGGATGTCATGGACATCATTGAAGATGGGTACAGAGAAAGCCCATCAAAAGAAGCTGAAGCAACTATGTCTGACGCTCAAATAACGATCTTGCAAGCCGATCGAAAGAAGGATTGCAAGGCGAAGTCCATAATCTACCAAGGCCTTGATGAGGCCACGTTTGAAATCATTGCCTCAGCCAAAACATCTAAAGAAGTTTGGGACTCTCTCCATCGAACACACAAAGGTGCAAACAAAGTAAAGAAGATTCGTCTTCAAACATTGCGAGGTGATTTTGAATCCTTAAGAATGAAATCTACTGAATCTATTGCTGATTACTATACACAAGTTATGGTAGTATCAAATCAATTGAGAAGAAATGGAGAGACTCTCAACGACGAGAGAATTTGTAAAATTTTTGTGATCTTTGGATCCAAAATATGATTATATAGTTGTGATCATGGAAGAAACAAAAGATTTGGAAACCATGTCCGTAGAAGAACTTGTGGAATCACTCTAATCCCATGAACAGAAAGTCAACAAAAGAAGTGATGATAAAGCACTGGAGCAAGCCCTCCAAACAAAGTTGTCCCTCACTACAGATAGATACGACAAGGGGGGGGGGACGTCACAGTAAGGAAAAGAACGAGGCCGAGGATCTCATGGAAGAAATTTTGGAAATTTTGAATTTAGAGAAGGCGGAAGAGGTCCCACTAGAGAAGGACGCAATCAACAAAACTATGTCCCACAAGGTAGAGGACAAGGAAGAAGAGGGGGATACAATAGCCATCTGAATGTAGACAAGAGAAACGTTCAATACTACAACTGCCACAAGTACAGAAACTACAGTAATGAGTGCAGAGGTAATCCCCAAAATCACGAAGTAAATGAAAATGCTAACTTTGCAGAAAAGGAGAAAGCCGAAGGAGAATCTTTGATGCTGATGGCACACAATTCAACCCACCAGGACCAAAATGTTTGGTACCTTGACTCTGGAGCTCGCAATCACATGACTGGTAGAAAGAACCTATTTAATGAACTTGATGAGAAAGTTCAGGGAGAGATCTCATTTGGTGATCTCTCTAAAGTTCCAATTCGAGGAAGGGGAAATATCTTAATCAAGAGGAAGGATGGAGACCATGCTTTTATCTCCAACGTGTACTATGTGCCAGCCATGAAGACTAATATACTTAGCCTTAGATAACTTGTGGAGAAAGGCTACTGAATTAGCCTTAAAGATAAGCAGATGATGATAACAGATGCTCGAGGTAAGCTTGTTACTTGAGTACAAATGGCAAAGAATCGAATGTTTCCGCTCACCATTCAATATGATACGCTAAGGTGTTTAAGCACTATCATCAAAGACTGGCTATGAAATCTCAGGTTCAGATATTTGAACTTTGAAAGTTTGAAACAGTTGGGAAGCAAGAAGATGGTGAAAGGCTTACCCAACATCCACCACCCAAATGTGATATGCGAAAGCTATGTTCTGAGCAAGCAACACAGAAATAACTTTGGAAAGCAAGCCGACTGGAGATCTACCATGCTGCTCCAGCTAGTTCACATAGACGTGTGTGGTCCATTAAGGTCATTTTCAAATGGACAGGACTGATACTTCCTCACCTTCATTGACGATTACAGTAGGAAGACTTGGGTCTACTTCCTAAAAAAGAAGTCAGAGGTGTTCGACAAGTTCAAAGAGTTCAAAGCCCTTGTTGAGAAACAGAGTGGCTATCGCATCAAGTCACTCCGATCAGACCAAGGAGGAGAGTACAAGGACGAAACTTTCCTGGAATTCCTTAGGCAATAAGGGATTCAAAAATAGTTCACACCGACCTACATTTCCCAGTTGAACAGTGTAGCTAAGAGGAAGAACTGCACGATTCTTAACATGGTCATGAGCATGTTAAAGAATAAGAATATGCCAAAAAGTTTTTGGACAGAAGTAGTGCAGTCTATCTACTCAATAGGTGTCTTATGAAGAGTCTTGATACAAAGACACCATATAAAGTCTGAAGTACTCACAAGTCCAGTGTGAGTCATCTTAGAGTGTTTGGCTCCATAGCCTACGCTAAGATCTCAGAAGTAAGAAGGACAAAGTTGGAAGATAAATGAGAGAAATATATCCTTATTGGATATGGTGATAGCAACATGGGATATCGACTCTACAATCCCATCAACAAGAAAGTTGTTCACAATAGGGATGTCATTTTTGAAGAAAATGAATCCTAGAAGTGGGACCAAGCTGAATCTTCCAAAAATGCAGAATTTATGCTTGAAGGAGAAGAACCCACACAAACAAGAAAAGTGACTATCGAGTCACAAGTTCTAGAGTTGCAGACACCTCCACATAGTTCACCACAGAGGAATGAATCTCCATCACCAATTGAGCGTGAAATCTCAGACATGAGGCCTAGAGGAGCATATAATCTAGCTTATCTATATGAAACTATAAAACCAATAGAAGAGTATGTTATATTATACTGTCTGTTGTTGACTAGCGACCCGGTTAGCTTTGAGAAGGCTAACGAAGAAGACAAATGGAGAAAAGCGATGGATGAGGAGATTCAATCCATCGAGAAGAACAAGACTTAGGAGTTGAAAAATCTCTCAAAGGGCCGCAAAACTATTGGTGTGAAATGAGTCTACAAGACCAAGAAGAACGCTCAAGGAGAATTTCAGAGATACAAAACAAGACTTGTCGCCAAGAGCTACAAGCAAAAAGAAGGGATTGATTATGGAGAAATCTTTGCCCCGGTTATCAGGCTTGAAACCATCAGATTACTAATTTCACTATCAGTACAAAATGGATGGAAGATTTACTAGCTGAACGTGAAATCAACATTTCTGAACGATTTTCTATAAGAAGAGATCTATATCGATTAACCACCTAGATATGTGAAGAAAGGAAAAGAAGTTAAAGTGTACAAGCTAAAGAAAACACTTTATGGTTTCAAGTAGGCACCTCATGCATGGAACATGAGAATTGATAACTATTTCCAAAAGAATGGATTTGAGAAGTGTCCCTACGAGCATGCGCTATACATGAATATTGAGACAGAAGGAAGCATGTTGATTGCCTGCCTATATGTTGATGGTCTAATTTTCACCGGCAACAATCCATAAATGTTTGACCCTTTCAAGAGGAGCTTGGTCAAAGAATTCAAAATGACGGATATTGGCCAGATGGCTCATTTCCTTGGCATAGAAGTCGTGCAAAGTGAGAAGAGAATCTTCATCTTCTAGAGCCACTATGCAAAAGAAGTACTGAACAAGTTTGGGATGGACAAATGCAATCCTGTGACAACTCCAATTGAAACGGGATTGGAATTGAGAAAGAATGAGCAAGGAGATGTTAACCCCACATATTTCAAGAGTCTGGTTGAAAGCTTCAGGTATTTGACGTGTACTAAACCAAACATACTTTATGGAATTAGACTTGTTAGCAGGTACATGGACACTCCTGACCAATCCCATTTGAATGCAGCGAAGAGGATACTCCACTATGTCAAGGGTACCATCACTGATGGTATGTTTTATTCATCAAGAGGTCAGATAGCGATTGAGGAAAAGATCTTGATGAAAGAAAAGGTACGATTGGATCCACATTCTTCATGGGAGATACAACATTTACATGGTCATCAAAGAAGCAACCCATCGTAACACTCTCATCATGTGAAGTTGAGTATGTTGCTGACAACTCAACTGTTTGTCATGGTATATGAATCAGGAATGTACTGAAGTATTTGGGATTTCTTCAAAATGATCCCATAGAAGTCTACATCGACAATTGATCAGCGATTGCACTTGCGAAGAATCTAGTATTCCATGAAATAAGCAAATATATTGATACTCGGTATCATTTTATCAAGGAGCATATTAAGAAGAAAGAAGTGGAGCTTATGTCTTGTAGAACGTATGATTAGATTGCTAACAGTTTCATGAAACCATTTAGGCATGATATTTTTGTAAGACTGAAGACAATGCTCGAAATGACAAAGTTATGAGAGTCAAGTTTAAGGGGAAATGTTGAAGATTAAACTTGACGGTGGGACGGTGGCAGTAAAACTTGGTCGGCAACTGCTCCACCAACCCAGCCCAATATTGTTGAATTTTCTAAACTGCAGGCAACCTACTCCACCTACCAGCCAATTTTGTTGAAATTAATATCAACCTACCATTCATCCTTTGCTGTAAATAAATGTGTGTGTGTGTGTGTAATGTAATATGAGGTGTAGAGAGAGACATTAACCAATGAGAAGAGGTGTTTGTATATTTTGAATTTCTCTGTAAATTTTCAAATTAAAATCAATTGAGTATTTATTGTGCAAATTGAGTGTAATCCTCACTAAGTTTCAGTCACAACCAGTGATTAAGTGAGTTCTCATCACCCATCATGAACTAGCAAAAAATAAAAAAGAGAGAAAAAAAAAAAAAAAAACTAGATATCTAAATAATGAAAATCAAATAAAATTAAAATTTGATGAGACTAGTTTATGATATGATAACGCGAGATAGTCAAAATCTAACAAAGCTAAGACGCAAGTGAAAATTATAAATTTTTTATTATTGTTAATAGATATACATAAGCACATGCACATGGATTAAATAATATAATTTTCTCTTTTCTTAATTGGTGGCTATATAGTTTACGCATTAAAAAGAAAAGAAAAAAAAAAGATTATATCACCATCCATGGTAATCATCCCTTAAAAGGCAGGGTGGAGCCAATGGTCGGGTGTGTAGGTCAATCTACTCATCCAGCTAATACTAATACATTTTTTAATATTTTATATTTTCGTAAACCGCTCCGCTTGATGAACACAAGATGTTTGGATCACAACGTGGAATTTATTTTATTACAAAATTGAAAATTCGTATGGCACCGCGCATTTGACCATTGACTCACTTTGGAGTGCCGTGAAAGGGTCCATTCTTTGTTATTTTAATATTCAACACGTTTCCGTCAAAGCAAGTAAATAAAATTAATGCTCCCCGACAAAAGTTCGGATGGTAAGAACAAAGTCTCGCAAGCCGCTCGATGGAGAGGTTGAGAGTTCGAATCCTGTCACCCCAAGTGCACATCCGTGATTTACTCGTGGACGTGTGGAGGGCGTCGTGCGTTCAGATTTGGGATTAGTCTCTCTCGCTGGTCTCGTCAAGTTGTGCGTCCCGAAAGGGAGTGTTCGCTGGAGAGTCTGCTGGTGGTGATAGGGATAAGAGGAACCTGACGTAATAAAAAAAAGTAAATAAAATTAATCATGAATTAGTTAATTTTGATTTCTCCCTAATTGTTATAATAATTTAATATGTAATTTTGGCAATAGATTCAAGTCAAATTCAAAATTGATTCATAAAACTTTAAATTAGATTTGAATTAATATTTTAATAATTTAACAAAAGCAAATTTTATGTGAAAGTATTTATTTGAGATGACAGTTGAGATGCACGCACATAAAAATCGTAGATGTTTTATTATTTTTCATTTGATTCATAGCCTAATTATTTACTCCAACAATTAAAAGGTGTAGAAATGAATCAAAGTGAGCCACAAATAGAATAGAATCTGCATTCCATTAATACTCGTATGTTGGAACATGTTTCGATTTAATCTCATATATTATAAAGATCAAAAGTCCAAAAATTTTAATTGATGCAATATACAATTTAGAGGACATGGAGAAGAAGTGTGACCAACCAATAATTATATAAGGAAGAGTTTTTTAAATAATTGCAAAAGTTATTTGACCCCTTTGTGAAAAGGAGTTGTTGAAAAAAAAAATTGGTGTTAGTGTTTGGTAAACAAGTTATAAGCTCGCTGAAATATTTAAAATGACTAAAATAGGTATACTAGTTCATGAGTATTTTTGTTAAATTAATTATAAAAAAACTAAATTTAATATTAATAACATAAATTTAAAAAATTAACATATATGAATAATATGATTTAAAATGGTTATTAAATTATTTACCAAAAAAATATTTGTATAAAACGATACCCTTATTAATACGAACCTAGGTTTTTTATTTGAGTTATGAAAGAAGAAAAAAAAAATATGGATTGGAGAGGGCACAAGAGGTGAGTGGGTATTTTTATAATATTAAAAAATTACATTAAATAGAATTATCTTCTAACAAAAAAGTTAGCTTTCTATTTATAAAAATTTCAAATTTCTAACTTTTAAAAGTTTTCCAAAAAAATTAAAATCTAATTTCTAAAAGTTGAAAAAATTATTTACCAAATACACTTAGGATTCCTTTGGAACCATTTATACAGAAGTTAATAAGTGCTGAAAGTTATAAGTGGTATTTGGATACTTTTATTATAGGGTACTATATGATTATTTATAAAAAATTTTAAATTACAAAATTTAATATTTTTAAATTAATAATTTATTAATAATTATTTTAATTATTTATGGTTAAATTTAAATATTTTTTTATTAAAAATATCATAAGATTATTATTTTTAATTAACAATAATTTTGTTATTAATGTTTATTTATAACATACTACCATCATATTAAATTATGATAAAAATAATATTGCTAATTAAAGTTAAATTTTTAATTTATTTAATACTGATTTAAATTAATAAATAGTTATTGTTCATGTAAAATAATATAATATTATTTCAAATTAATATATAGTTTTTCTTCTTCATTCCATAATTGAATTATGTTTCACTAATAATTAATATATTACAATACATAATGTGATTATCTTCTAATATATTTTTAAAATTATAAATTAGTCACTAAATTTTTAAGATTTACAAAATTGACCCTACTTGTGAACAGTATCATTTATAAGTGATCAAAAAATTATCTTAGATTGGTTTTCACTTAGAAAATTCTCAAAAAGGTGATTTTAGAAAAGTACTTTTTAAGATGAGTGTTCGTTACAATACAAGTCAAATATCACTTTTTTAGCGAAAATGTTTATTTTAAGTGATAAATATTATAAATATTATAAAACATGTATATTTATGTGAATGACTATCTAGATAAGGTATAACCTTTGACATGCCTATAAAATGGTTCATTATGTGGTTAACTTTTGGGATGCCAATGTATTTGCCTATATAAGGACATGTTTTACAACAAAATGTGATAATAGCATGATTAGCAACATTTAGTTCTTGAAGAACTAGATTGTTAAATTTCTATAGTTCTAAACTTTTTTGTATTCCTCTTTATTTTATTTACAACACGTTATCAACACGATCAAGTCTCTAATGGTATAGCAAGTTTCGTTGGTATTATTCTAAGGTAAAAATCTCGTTTCCTTTAACATTTGTTATCTATATAACTTTAGTTTTTTTTTCAAACTATATTTATATGATAACTATATCTCTTATCTTGAGTACATGTCTTTAAATATTTTTATTTTGGATTATATGTGAGAATAACATTTTCATTTAATATTTAAATTTTTGCCATTGGTCTGTTGTAGTGGCAACAACCCCACGGGACGACGCCACCCTCCATCTCCCTCACTCAAGCCAAACCAACTCCAGCAATCAAGCAAACCAGCAGCTCCGTCGCCCCTTGCCACCTTTCCGTCGCCGTCGCAATCCAGCCACGCGCTGCACCAATGACAACTTCTGCAACACCTCTCGGAACAGCAATCGCCACGTCGTCGCTCGCTCCCGCCGCCATCGCCATCACCGTCACCGTCTCCCGGCGAGATCCTCCACCATCTGCTCCTCACGGCTCCAGTCATCCCTTCTGCAACAATTCATCTTTGGCAGCCTCTAGGTGAGTCTCCTGTGCTTGTATGCACACACATACACACACACCAAACACACACAATGAACACACACACCCGCTCACACTGTGCATGCACAACACACACGTGATTTTTTTATTTTTTATTATTTTTTGTATTATTACAGTAAATATTAATTGGTTTGTTTTCATTTTTGTAGGATTCCTTTTTGTTTGTTGGGGCTGGCCTCAAGTTTTAAATTTTGAATTTTCTTGTCATCATTTTATTGTATATATGTTAAATAAATAGTATTATGGTTGTTGAATATTATTGTTAAAGTTTTCGTTTTATTATTGTCATATATTTATTTTTTGTTGTACTGTTTTCTAAGGTTCTTGATTTATGGCATTAGTTGTTCTAATTGTTATGAGAATTTTAACATAGTTGTAGTTATTAAAACATTAATGTTTATGGTGTGGGGTGTGGTTGTTATTTGTTATGTATGTAATATTCATATTATAAGATTTTATTAGGGTAGTATTTAATAAAATGTTAATATTCATAGTATAAGGTTTACGTTGTTCTTGATGTTTAATATGTATTTCTAAGGTTTTCTTTTATTTGTGTGATATTCATATCAGGTTTTCTTGATTGTTGATGTTATATTCACATTTAGGGTTTATTTAGTTGTTGATATGTTTAATATATAATAGATGCATATTTAGGGTTTCCATTGTGAGTGTATATTCATTACTTTGGGTTTTCTTCATTGCTATTGTCATACGCATATCTAGGTTGTATTATTAGGGTTGGGTTGATTGTGAAAACTGGGGCCTTATCATTGAAATTTTGAGTATTATGACGTCACACCCCAAACCCAATAATTGGACCCGAGGGTGAAAAAGTAACCTAATATGTCCCTATATTACCAAAATCAAGATACAACACAATGAATGAGGGTCCAACCCCGTGGGATTCCCAGACACCCTATACACATTCACATACACAATAAAAACACAGCAGAAGATAAGTCTTTCTATACACAATCTTTACCATACCGGAGTCTATACAAAGGAGTCAAACTTCACAAAAATACAACACAACCCGGGTGACAACCATAACCACAAAAGTCAACCCGATACAGTTCTAGTACTTACCCAAGTAACTCTTGCAATACACCGACCACTATGCTCCCAACACCAAGACACTAGTTCCGGTTACTCGAAGGACTTGAGAAAGATGTACGTACAGCAGGGGTGAGACACCTCTCAGTAAGGGCAGATACAAGTTATATCGGTGTGTGGCATTTGAGTGTTATCATGACAGCAAAACATACATAGTTAAATACAATTTCCAGTACTTTCACAAACAGTTTCAAAGCAGTGCATACACGCATACACACATGATCAAGTAACCCGGTGTCATCACACCCTAAGGCCCAAAGCTGGCCCGCAATACCCGGTGTCCGCCAGTAGCCGGCCCCCGATGCATGGCATCCCCAGCATATGGCGAACCCCAGGCTCCCATGACATTGTACCTGTACAAACTAGTGGATCCACAACCCTTGGTGATTAGCGGGTAAGACTCACGCCCTCGAATATAGAGTCGGACACTCTTGCCAACGTGGCAGGCGATAAACACACGCCCTCGGATATAGAGTCGGACACTCTTTCAATACTTGGAATAACTTGGAACCCAATTATTACATGTTATAAAAAAACAACCATGCATGCTTATATAACCAATCAAATCACACCCATTTAATAATCTATAAATCATGATTTTCCAAGTGTACACATTTTAATAAAGTCAAGGCACGACCATCCCTAACATAATACATAACATAGTATACCAAAGGTTTTATAACAAAATCAAGGAATGCAGCCTAGTACCCCCTTTTTTCCCAAAAACTGTTACATGAAAAATCCACAGTTTTACCCGTTAGATTTCCCCAAATGAGTAACTAAAAAGCATGCAGGACCGTGAACCATAGTTGTACAGAATCCGATTTCAAAAATAATTCTCTTACCTTTCCCCAAATAACAAATCCCGAACTCCAAGGCCCCTAAACCGAAAACCGAGTTTCAAAACCTACATACCACAATACAGAATATGCTCACAATTCTATCCTCTACATAACTACCAGATCAAAATTGAAAACCGAGCCTTACCTCGATTTCGAGCCAAAACCCAAGAATACCCGAAACAACGATCTGATCCGTAGAACTTGTAGAGAATCCTTCCCTGATCCTCGTGGTAACGTTGGATCAGTGATTCCTGCAACGTATGATGCAGAAAACTAGAGAGCTAGAGAGTAGGTTGAATTTCTAAAGAGATAAAAAGAGAATTTGAGTTTTCTTAGTTGAGAAGTAATGAAAATATCTAACCTTTTGACCTGGCCACTCCTTGTCGATGAGACTGTGCACTTCGTCGCTGAGAACTACAAAGACTTCGTCGACGAACTCTGGCTTCGTCGACGAAACTTGCTTAATTACCAATTTACCCCTCTTTTAATTAATTAATTCTCTATATCACGATTCGGGTTCTTACATATGATATATGATACTTACGTGTTATGATATATATATATATATATATATATATATATATAGTATTAATATTATATTATTTCCTTTATTAGCTATTTGAAAATTCAGTTAACTATAGAAAAACCATAAAAATAGAAAATTAGGAGAAAATTCTGAAAACGTTTTTGAATTGAATTTCACTGTTTTCTTTAATTGTTTTTTTTTTTTTTTTGTTATTTCAAAAATCTACAAAATGTGGAAAAAATATTAAAAAATCAAAAAAATAGAAAAGTCAAGAAAAATATTTTGAGACTTGTAAATCTATTTTTAACACCATTTGAGTTCCAAAAACCTCCTAAACTAGTATTTTCGTACTTAGAAAAACCCTATAAGATTTCCAAAATTTGGGTGTGTATTTTGTAAAGTAATTTCTCGATTTTTATCCCTATGATTTTAACGAGAGGGTATGAGCTTTCTGACTTCACGTACCTTTAGTTTTGAAGGAATATATATTATGTATATTTTTGTGATTAATTTCTTTACTTGTATATTTTGTAAATTCACATATATAAGGAGTAACATAAAAGGCTTTTTAAATTTACTTTGGTATAATTTCCTAATTAATTAGGTACCGTTCGTAAGAATAGGCGCGTAGGGGGTGCTTGTACCTTCCCCTCGCATAACCGAACTCCCGATCTTGGTTTTGGTAACGCAGATAAATTCTACCCTTAATTGGGTAGTAATCAAGTATTCTAACCACACTAAAAGGTGGCGACTCTAATATTCCTATTTTTTCCTAAAAATGTAAAATAAATTTTCATTTCGCCAATCTCGGGGTACACGCGCTACGGGATGTCGCAACATATATGTTATTCAGGCTTTGTAATATGAAGAATGAGGTTATAATTATTGTGGATCTGCATGTGTAAATATAGAACTCTGGTATATTTTGTTGAGGTTATTTTATAATTTTCGCTGCGTGAATGGTATCAGAGACGTGTGTCGGTCTCATAACGTTCTAGCCCCACGTGGCGGGTCCAGGGCATTATAGTTGGTATCAGAGCATAACGGTATTGTGGACTTTAGGAGGATTAATACCAGAGTATAGGTTTGAGTTGAATAAGGGTAGGAATTGGTAGATTAGGTTGTTGACAGGAGTTGAGTTTGTTTCATAGCTTGGAGACAGAAATCCCTTGACGGACTTCTGTGATTTTTTGAATCAGTTGACGATTTCAGAAAACGACGAAAAATTCATCGATGGTGATGTTTCCGAGCGAAGGAACTGAAATTTGGAATTTGAATTTGAAGGTTAATATGATTGCAAATAATTGGATGTCAGATGCTAATAGCAGATATGGACATTAAAATGATTGCTTGTTATATAATTATGTCAAATATATTAAGATGTGGAGATTCTAAACTGCCTCTAGGCAAAGGCGCAGATGAAGTGAAATGGGAGCTTCCAGTGGGGATGAGATCGAAACCTCTCAACCGTTATGAGGCATAACTCATCAGGTTAGTGAAGAAATGAGACGGGATTTCAGGGGAACAAGTTATCCACCAGTGCACCAGGGTTGTTCTAAAGACCCGAAAAATTAAAATGATCAAAATAAATAGAAAATAATAATAATAATAATAAATAAAATAATAAATGAACAGATAAAAGGAATAGTATGAAAATAATAATAATAATAATAAATTAAATTAAATTAATTATTATTAATTAATTAATTATTATTTAATTGAATTAATAAATTAACTAAACGATATGTAATTGAATTAATTAAATTAAGTAATTATATATATATATATATATATATATATATATATATATAAAAGTATAACCCTCTTGAAGCATCTAAGCTTCAGGAGATGGGTGGATTTGAAAAAAAAAAAAACAGAGTTTCCCCCCTCACCCCCCCCCCCCCTGAGATTCTGCTGCGTGCCACGCTCACCTCCGTCTCCGTATCTCTCTCTCTCTCTCTCAATTTCTCAACGAATTCGCAGCGAATTGGGAAATGGAAGGTTTCGTTGGATTCCTGGTTCCGCTGTCGACATTTCTACTGGAGCAGATTTGTCGTGGGAACAGCTTAGGCACTACTTCTGAGAAAAGGTATTTTTTTTTTTCCATTTTTTCAATTTCTCTTTAAATATGCTATTAAATTGACGATTGGGCACCACCACGTGGTCCTAGTCGTGATTGTCGTCATTTTGACATAAGTAAAGTTCCAATTGGGGTTTTCTAGGCCCCACTCCAAAGCGAGAGTAAAATTTGGGAAATTTGGTAATTTGGCTATATTTAATGGTATATTTATTTATTTAGAATTTATGGGTATAGGAAATATTAAAATAATATTTTATTCAAGATTAATTACATAGAACTAGAAATTTTGATTCAGGGTCCGGGTGAGCGCCGCAGGTATTTTTCCGGAGTCCCTGTCAGCATAGTTTAAGAAACCAGGTAAGGGAAAAAATATATATTAAATCAGAATTTTTATGAATTTAATAGAAAATGAATTGTGTTATATATACGTGTATATGTTTCGGTATGGGCTTACAATGCCAACAATTTAAATTATGTTTTTCAGAGTTTAGGGCTGCTTATTAGATACATATATGCGAAAATGAACTGATGAAAGTGAGAAATATTTTGAGGATAATTATGTAAGAAATGAAAGGTATTTTGGGTATATAAACATTAAATATTGGTTGGCTTATTTTATAGGCAATGTATGAATTTTATTGCTAAATTGTGTGGCATAAGTAAATGTAAATTCTGTGCAAATATATGTTAAATGTATGAGACATAGGTTAAGTAAGTAATGCATTGAAAATAAAATATGATATGAATTATGTTGTTTGAGTGTGTCAACCATGTAAACAACTGAAAGATGTTGGGTAGAACAGCTGAAAGATGTTGAGTAAATGTATGACAGCTGAAAGATGCTGGGTAAATGTATGACAACTGAAAAATGCTGGGTAAAACAGCAAAAAAGATGTTGGGTAAAATAGTTGAACGATGCTGAGTATGTAATGAAATGAAATGAAAATGGAAATGAATGGAACGAAAATGAAATGTGAAATGTGAACAATGTAAAATGGGAAAGAATCATTTAAAGTGAAATGAAATGGAATGTTAAAGTTATGAACATGAACATATGTGAATGGTTGAGTAATGACATAAACAACAATGTATTATGATATTAGAAGTATCTATGCTTGTAGAACATGTCACGATTGGGCAGGGTGTACTCTTCGCCTGAGGACTTACTGAGAAAAGCGAGTGTACTAGTAACTTCAGATGTAGCGGTAGTTGTATAACGTACTAGGGCAAAGGGAACCTACTTGTATGGACGGATAGATTTCCCTATCCTTAGGGCCTTTGTCAGTAAGCTATTGTTGAACTGTGTGAGTATGAGATCAATTTATCACTTGAGGGCTTACTGAGTAAGGTGAGTGCCCTGGTGTGCTTGAGTTGTGACCTTTGGGTTGCCTAGGTATCGGAGCAGAGGGGTGCTACTTGTATAGGCGGGTAATCACCCTTATCATCGGGTAATCTCGTGGGTTAAATCTTTTACATGTGTTTGATTAGGAACAAAGAATGATTTCAAAAATTGTGTTAACGATTTTTAAATGTTAAATATTATGTTGTTATATACCTCATGTTAGCCACACGCTGTGTTTAATATATGATTTCTTCCCTTACTGAAATATATCTTACCCGAATGTGAATTCATCTTTTTCAGGATTTCTTCGAGATCGAGCTTTCAGAGCTTGAGGTTTTTATAGAATTATTGGGAATTAGAAAAAGAAAAGGGTATATTTCTATGTTAACTTTGGAGAATGTAAATATTTAAGTTTTATGTCTTTATGTTTTAAGGCTGTTGAGTAAGGAATGATTGTGAAAATACTGAATTGTTTTGGGAGTTATGTAGATTTATGGAAATGCAGGTGATTGATGATTTATTATGGATTATAGTTAAAATTAGTAAACTCTGGTATTATGTTATATGGAGATTATGTTTATGTTTTCCGCTACGTATATTATGAACTATGAACTATTAGGATTTTATTAGGTATAACGTATCGGACCCAGGTTTAAGGGTTCAGGGCGTTACATTATGGAATCAGAGCAATGTCGAGCCGGAAGTGTGATTAATTTCACATCGCCTGGACATGGAAATGTTAGAATATTAGGTTAGAGATGATTTATACTAGAGTATATGAATTAGTTAGGATGAGTATGTTAGATGGATAGGTTAGGTTAGGTGTTGAGAAGCAGGTATGGTGTAGGAAAGTATAGGATTTTGTCTTATAGCTTGGAGGCAAAAATCCCTTGGCGAACTTCTGTGATTTTCTGATTCAGTCGACAGTTTCAGAAAACCATGGTAAATCCATCGATGGTGATGTTTCTTAGCCGTGGGATTGGTTCTTATATGGAGAACTTGGATGTGTATTGAATTTAAAGTATATAATTGTGTTGTTGGAATTATGGTGTGGGATATGGTAAATCGTAGAATTATGGAAATGAAAGATCGGGTAACAAATTTCAAGGACGAAATTTCTTAAGGAGGGGAGAATGTAAAGATTCGAAAAATTAAAATGATTAAAATAATTAGAAAAAAAGAATAATAAATAAAATAATAAATGAACAGATAAAAGGAATAGTATGAAAATAATAATAATAATAATAATAATAATTAAATTAAATTAAATTAAATTAATTATTATTTAATTGAATTAATAAATTAACTAAATGATATTTAGTTGAATTAATTAAATTAAGTAATTAACTAAGTAATGTTAATCATTAGTTAAATTACATAACATAACATATTAATATATATTAATATAATATAATATATTATTATAATATTATATATATATATATATATATAAGTATAACAGATGGGTGGATTTAAAAAAAAAAAAAAACAGAGTTTGACTCCGCACCCCCCCCCCCTGAGATTCTGCTGCGTGCCATGCTGGCCTCCGTCTCCGTCTCTCTCTCAATTTCTCGATGGATTTGCAGCGGATCGGGAAACGGAAGGAGCCATTGGATTTCTGATTCCGTTGCTGACATATCTACTAGAGCAGATTTGTCGTGGGGACGGCTTAAGCACTACTCCTGGGGAAAGGTATTTTTTCCCTATTTTTCCAATTTCTCTTTAAATATGCTATTAAATCGACAATCGGGTACCACCACGTGGTCCTAGTTGCGATTGTCGTCATTTTGACATAAGTAAAGTTCCAATTGGGGTTTTCTAAACCCCACTTCAAAGCGAAAGGTAAATTTGAGAAATTTGGTAATTTGTCTATATTTAAGGGTATATTTATTTATTTAAAATTTATGAGTTTAGGAAATATTAAAATAATATTTTATTCAGGATTAATTACATGGAACTATAAATTTTGATTCAAGGTCTGAGTGAGCGCCGTAGGAATTTTTCCGGAGTCCCTGTCGGCGTAGTTTAAGAAACTAGGTAAGAGGAAAAATATATATTAAATTAAAATTTTTATGAATTTAATGGAAAATGAATTGTGTTATATATACGTGTATATGTTTCATTATGAGCTTAAAATGCCAATTATTTAAATTATGTTTTTCCAAGTTTAGGGTTGCTTATTAGATACGTATATGCGAAAATGAACTGATGAAAGTGAGAAATATTTTCAGGATAATTATGTAAGAAATGAAAAGTATTTTCGGTATATAAACGTTAAATGTTGGTTGACTTATTTTACAGGCAACGTGTGAATTTTATTACTAAATTGTATGGTATGAGTAAATGTAAATTCTGTGCAAATATATGTTAAATGTATGAGACATACGTTAAGTAATGCATTGAAAATAAAATATGATATGAACTATGTTATTTGTGTGTGTCAACCATGTAAACAGCTGAAAAATGTTGGGTAAATGTATGACAACTGAAAAATGTTGGGTAAAACAGCTGAAAGATGCTGAGTATGTAATGAAATGAAATGAAAATGGAAATGAATGAAATGAAAATGAAATGTGAAATGTGAACAATGTAAAATGGGAAAGTGTCACTTAAAGTGAAATGAAATTGAATGTTAAAGTTATGAACATGAACATATGTGAATAGTTGAGTAATGACATAAAGAACAATGTATTATGATATTAGAAGTATTTATGCTTGTAGAACATGTCACGATTGGGCAAGGCATACTCTTTGCTTGAGGACTTGCTGAGAAAGGCGAGTGCGCTAGTAACTTCAGATGTAGTAGTAGCTGCATAATGTATTAGGATAGAGGAAACCTACTTATATGGGCGGGTAGATTTCCCTATCCTTAGGGAATTTGCCGGTAAGCTATTGTTGAACTGTGTGAGTACGAGATCAATTTATCACTTGAGGGCTTACTAAGTAAGGTGAGTGCCCTAGTATGCTTGAGTTGTGACCTTTGGGTTGCCTAGGTATCAAAGTATAGAGATGCTACTTGTATGGGCGGGTAATCACCCCTATCATCGGGTAATCTCGTGGGTTAAATCTTTTGCATGTGTTTGATTAGGAATAGAGAATGATTTCAAAAATTGTGTTAACGATTTTTAAATGTTAAATATTATGTTGTTATATACCTCATGTTAGTCATACACTGTGTTTAATATATGGTTTCTTCCCTTACTGAGATGTGTCTCACTCGAATATGAATTCATCTTTTTCAGGATTTCTTCGAGATCAAGCTTTAAGAGCTCGAGGTTTTTATAGTATTATTGGGAATTAGAAAAAGAAAAGGGTATATTTTTATGTTAATTTTGGGAAATGTAAATATTTAAGTTTTGTGTTTTTATGTTTTAAGGTTGTTGAGTAAGGAATGATTGTGAAAATACTGAATTGTTTTAGGAGTTATGTAGATTTATGGAAATACAGGTGATTGATGATTTATTATGGATTATAGTTAGAATTAGTAAACTCTGGTATTATGTTATATGGAGATTATGTTTATGTTTTCCACTGCGTATATTATGAACTATGCTATCAGGATTTTATTAGGCATAACGTACTGGACCCGGGTTTAAGGGTTTGGGGCGTTACAGTTGCACCATTGACCAATTTACTCGTACGAAACCCTCATCTTTTGAGAGCGGCACTGACCCGATTAAGGATGATATGTGGACACAAAAGATGGAAAAGATACTGGCGGTATTGAACTGCACAGAGGAGTAGAAGGTTCTTTTCGCCACTTTCAAATTGGGCGATGAAGCTGAATGGTGGTGGCATGCAATGAAGCTATTGGAGGAACAACGAGCGGTATGTAGTGACCAAAAGAATAATATTATCTTAATAATAAAGAGGAAGGAAAATGGAAACAAGAACAGAAGGAGGCCGTAGACTTCGTCAACGAACGCGAACATCGCACTTTGGAGATAATAATAATTACAATAATTTCAAGGAAATTGCCAAGCTTCGTCGATGAATACAGGGTTTCGTCGACGAAGGTCTTCAGGAATTCTGGGGCAACCTGAATTTTGTCGACGAATACAAGGATTCGTGAACGAATTTACTGAAGGATTTGTCGACGAAGTGATGTGTCTCGTCGACAAATCTGGCCCTATAAATAACTAAAAATTCGACTTTTATCGCATTTCAACACTCCTCTCTCTCTCCCACGGATCCTCTCCTTTTTCTCTTCGTTTCTGGGCTTATTCCTCGCTGGATCGAAGATCTGAAGCCACCATGACGTTCCTGACGGAGTTCTCTTCAAGTTTACTAGGACGTATCGTCGGTGGGATCAAGTTGGATTTCATCCCAAATTCAGGTTAAGGCCTTTTAGTCTATTTTTGGCCTTATGACAGTTATAGAAAAATGATGTAGGGGAAGAAATACTAATATTATGTTCTGAAAAATGTTGTTTTTAGGGTGTTGTGTAGGAGGCCCTGCGGGTGTTAGGCTAGTATACCATAGGGGCTTTTCAGTAGTCAGGTAAGGGAAATATGTTATGCTAGGAAGTTTTGAAATGTTATATAGTTTATTTAATTATGAAAATTATGTATTAAAGTATGGTGTGGCTTGTGAATAAGAATATATATTACGAAGATATGTTTTATGAATTTCAGTACCATGATTTTACGAATTTCAGTATCATGATTTTATGAATTTTAGTACTATGATTATACGAATCTCAGCACCATGATTATACAAATTTCAGTGTTATGATTATATAGTTCCCAGTATTATGACGTATGAGTTACAGTTTATGCAGCATCATGGTTATTATGGTTATTTCAGAATCATGGTTAATCAAATAGTTGTATATAGAAATACATTATATGGTATCAAACCCTATTGGACTATGCGGTTACAGAACACGGTACCATTGCCTACAGATATTATGTTACGTTATGAGTGCGACCACCTATTTAGATAATACGTGGTAGGTCGATCACCTAGGCCCTTAACGTGGTAGGCTCTCCATCACATATGGGTTGAGGTGGGCAGATCAGACCGATGGAGTATAGTGATTTATTCCTGGTTGGCCAATCAGGGTAAATCTCGCCTATGGGCCGCACAACCCTGTCATGAGGGATTAAATCATGACACACAGTGTCGACAGGGAAAATTCTCAGTTACTATTACATATATACAGGTTTATAGATTCAGGGGACATACCTATGTACACTAGAATTATTTTGAATAGCAATCTATAATGTTGTTATGTTAAGCAACATAGAAAATGTTGGGTATTTTATTACTTGTGTTGTACTTTCATTTTCAGTTATACATGATTATATGAAAACAAATTTTCATGATATTGTAGCTCATTTGCCACACCCTAGTAATAACATATTTCGTCTTACTGAGCGTTGGCTCATCTCATTGTTGAATTATTTTTCAGGTGATCCAGGTAGGCGAGCAAACCAGGCTCGCAGATAGAGGGGCTTCAGTAGTGCCCTGTCAGTGAAGTGAGTATAGTGGAGGATTTTTGGTATATCTCAGTATAGTTTAGGATATTTTAGGAATAGTGATATGTGTATATTTTGGAAATCATGTTAGCACTCTGGTATTGTATTGTATATAATTATATGTAGTTATGTTTATTTGATCCTACTTCTTACTGCTTAGGTTAATGATTGGGTTTAATATAATGTTATGGTGTCAGAGCATGTAGGATGTTATGTTATAAAAAAAAAAAATGGAAATTAAGCAGGTCGTTACATAGTATCTATAGCGATGACCTAGGGTCGCTTTAAGCAGGTCTTCTGTGACCGATATTTTCCCGCCACTACTAGAAATGCGAAGGCGGAAGAATTTTTCAGCTTGACTCAGGGGCGCCACACTGTTCAGCAGTATGCTGCTAAATTTCTAGAACTATCTCGTTTTGCACCTTCTGTGGTTCCATATGAATATCAGAAGGCGAGGTGGTTTGAAAGGGGCCTGAATAAGAGGATTCACGAGCATATGGCGTGTCTGCAGATTTAGGATTTCACGAAGTTGGTGGAGAAATCTACTATTGTAGAGTCAAGCTTGCAGAGAGGTACAGAGGCATCAGAACGAAGGAAAAGGGTTACGTCTCCTTGTTCCCAAACGAATTCCAGACAAGGGTCGTGGATAGGAGACAAAGATGCAGCAGGCCAGGGATCAGAAAGAAATGATCGGGGACGATAGGGCGATTCGTCACGCTCCCATTGCCCTAGGTGTAATCAGCAGCATTAGGGCGAATGCCGGAGTAGGAGTGTCGTATGCTATAGATGCAGCAAACAGGGTCACATAAATCGGGAATGTCAAGAACTTCCGAATAATGCACCAGCTCCGAATCAGAACCAAAGAAACAACCTGGTGCCTCACGGCGGCGGTGCCTTGGTGCGTGTCTATATATTGGTTACATCTGAGAAGGGAAACAATAAAGGCCCAGGTAATATGTTTATGTTAGTACGTGTGTTAATGTTGTTTGACTTTGCATGATTTGATGCTACATATGTTTGAATTGTTTGAAGTTTGTGAATGTGGTTAGTTAGCTTTTTGGTGTGTAAATGGGTGATTAATGAATTTCGAGGATGAAACTCTTTTAAGGAGGGGAGAATGTAACGACCCAAAAAATTTTAACTATTTAAAATAATAAGAAGGATAATAAGGGAAAATGGAAAATATAAGAAAAGGGAAAATAAATTGGAAAAGGAAATAAGTAGGAGCTCGTCGACGAACTGCAATTTTTTCGTCGACAAGGGTTTACCGAGAGATGGTTTTGAATACCTGAATTTCGTTGACGTGATCACGGTCTTGTCCATGAGTGGTGTTCTCAGGCTCGTCGACGAGACCTTACTTCTCCTTCACTTTCTTTCTCTAAGCCACAGCTCCTCTGCCTTCTCTCTTCGATTTCGGGCCAGATTTAGCTCGTTCGACGATCGGAAGCTACCCTGAGACTCTTGGAAAGATTCTCTACAATATAGGCGGAGCGGATTTTTGATTTGAGAAGTTTGGGAAACATCTCAAAATCAGGGTAAGTGAAATAATTCAAGGTTTTATCATTATTTTGAGGTATTTGGAGCCTAGGGTGTATTATATGGGTATTTTCTTAGATTTGAGGAATTTGAAATTTTTGGACTAAAGGGTCTCATTTTGTTGATTTTAGGTCGAATCCTGAGAAGCAGGTAAGGGAAAATATTTTATAATAACTTTTTAATAATTTTAAACGACTAATTTGAGTTATAATTTCTACACATTCAGGTATAATTTTCTAAAACATGCTGGTATTGAAAATACTGATTATATATATATATATATATATATATATTATATTGGAAAAAATCATGTGGTTGAAACCATTCTTGTTAATTAAATGATTGTGAGCATTGTGGAATGATGAATCATTGAGATTGCGAGCAATGTTTGGCTGTGATTTCTGCTTGATTGAATATACTAGTTGATTGCGAATACTGATGTTGTTTATACTGTGGTAGAACTATGGATGTGTTGAATGATTGGTTTAATGTTGACTTGTGTTGTGGTTCATGTAAATTGCGATATAGCGTTGGCAGTGGTATGAGGAGGTCGTTATATGGGCTTTTATATTGGGAGGTAAACATTGGCAGTGGTATGAGGAGGTTGTTTACCTATTTACCATGAACTGAGTGTTTGTTTTGTAACCTATATGGTTTGGTTAGTCCTATGTGGATCAGTCCTTTGTGGACATATATGTTGTGTGATTGGTTTGTCCTGTGTGGACCGTGTAATCTGTGTGATTGGTTAGTCCTATATGGACCAGTCCTATGTGGACATATATGCTGTGTGATTGGTTTGTCCTGTGTGGACCGTGTAATCTGTGTGATTGGTTAGTCCTGTGTGAACCAATCCTGTGTGGAAGTGGATGATGTGTGTGTTAGAGTCCTGTGTGGACGATTACATGATATGTGGATGTAGACCCTGTGTGGGTATGATTGAAGACTGTATGATTATCCTATGTGGATTGGTTGTGATGTGCATATATGTGTGGGGTTATGTGAAACGAATGTTGTTGGCTACGTGTGACTTTAATTAATTAAGTATTTAGGATAAAGTATATTACTCCACCCGAGAGCTTGCTAAGAAAGGCGAATACTCTGGTAATTAATTGTGGATACTAGAGTAGAGGGAAACCACTTGTATAGGCGGGTGACCTTTCCTATTCTCGGTGACTTTACCTAGATACATAACCCGAGGGCTTACTGAGAAGGTTAGTGCACTGGTGTTAGCACTAGAGTAAAGGGAATCTACTTGTATGATTATGAGCGTGATATTCTGGCTACTAGTGGATCATAAATGCGATTGTATGAATATTTTAATTATATATTAAACACTTCAGTCACACACTGTTATAAATTATTTCTTCCTTACTGAGAGGTGTCTCACCCCGTCGATGATTTAATCTTTTCAGGTTATCTAGGTGATCGAGCTTAGATAGCTCCAAGACGGGGTAGTTTTGTGAGTGGTACCAGAACGAATATGTTTTTAGTTTTTATGTTATATATACGTTATTTAGGTTTTGTAATATGAAGAACAAAGTTGTAATTATTGTGGATCTGCATGTGTAAATATAGAATTCTGGTATATTTTGTTGAGGTTATTTTATAATTTTCACTGCGTGAATGGTATCAGAGACGCGTGCCGGTCTCATAACATTTCAGGCCCCACGTGGCGGGTTTTGGGCGTTGCACGGGCGTTACAACACAAATCAAAGGTGGGAACATAAAAGGTGATAGAACTAAACATATTTCACTAAAGTTCTTTTACACTTTTGAACTTCTGAAGAAAGGAGATGTTGACATTTGCAAAATTTGTTCAAATGACAACTCAGCAGATCTATTCACAAAAGCATTGTCAACTTCAATTTTCAAGAAGCATGTACATAATATTGGAATGCGACAACTTAAGGACATTTCTTAATCGATTGTATTTTTTTAGGGAAAGTATGAGTATTGTACTCTTTTTGTTTCATTAAGGTTTTGACCCACAGGGTTTTCCTTAGCGATAGTTTTAACGAGGCATATTCATAGTGTATAGTCATCCAAAAGGAAGTGTTGTAAAATATGTATATTTATGTGGATGACTATTTAGATAATAGGTTACAACCTTTGGTATGCCCACATAATGGTTCATTAGGTGGTTAACCTTTGGGATCCCAATGTATTTGCCTATACAAGAACATGCTTTATAACAAAATGTGATAATAAGATGATTAGTAACATCTAACTCCTGAAAAACTAGACAGTTGAATTTCTATAGTTCTAAACTTTTTTGTATTCCTCTTTATTTTATTTACAACAATAAAAACTTTTTTTAAGTACTCCCAAACAGGGGCTTACCTTTTACTTTTAAAAATGAGTAGTTGAGGCAAAGAAGTGGAGCCAAACTCTCCTTTAATAACTAGAGCTATTGTTTACTTTCAAGAAAATTGCATTCTTAAGAATGTCTTCAACCTTCTTTCACATTGTCTAATGTTGAGACCTTATTGATTAAAGGTTAGGAAGCAACGTAACCTTTGAAATTTGTAACACATAAATATCTACAATAAACATAAATTTATATAATTTTAGTTGAATTTTTTCTATTAATATTTATATTGCTTTTAAAATATAAA
The DNA here is from genome assembly GCF_029873635.1 of Malania oleifera. Taxonomy (NCBI): domain Eukaryota; kingdom Viridiplantae; phylum Streptophyta; class Magnoliopsida; order Santalales; family Ximeniaceae; genus Malania; species Malania oleifera. The sequence goes on along the minus strand of NC_080428.1, from coordinate 42,807,731 downwards.
ATATTTTGCCTCAAAATGATTTATTATATTCGTACTTTCATTAATTTATTATTAGAAAATAAATATAGATATAGATATCTATATAATGTTAGTATATCCTCTTTTTTTAATGAAATGAAAGTTTGTTCTTTAAATCAAACATTAACTTTTAAAAAAAAAATTAAATGTAACGTTAACTAATTTTTGTTGAATCTACTTTATATATATACATTATAAAATTTTACCTTTTTAAAGAATACTTTTAAAAGATAAGAACATTTTTGTAAATAAAATGATTTATACTGTCCATACTTGTATATATAATATAAAAATTTAAGTCTTTTAGATATTGATTTTATAAAAATTTACTTCCAAAAATTAGTGTGTTTTTATCTAGAAATTGATTTACAATTGTGCTTTTAGAAGCTTTTAGTGTTTTTTTTTTTACTAAAAGATAAGAATATTTTTATGCACAAATGATTTACACTATTTTTATTTTCATATATAAATATAATTAGTTATTAAAATATGTAGAATATGAATTTAATTAGGTATATATTCCTTCATGTATGTTTCTCCACATGCCAAAATCAAAGAGGGTTCTTATGTATATCTAAAAAAAATGACATGGGTATCTGTGTATATTCCCAAGAATCTAACATAGTAAGAAATATATATATATATATATATATATATATATATATATATATATTTATTTATTTATATATGACAGCAACACCCCCAAAATATAGCGGAGGTGGAGGAGGGTGTAGCTTTTTTAAAATTAAAAAAAAAATTAATAAATAAAAAGGATGGCCCAAATCGCAGGTTTGAAAACCTCGTGGAAATTATGTGGTAATGTACAGCGCAAATTAAGAGATATATATATATATATATACAGACAATTAGACATACATAGAGAGAGAGAGAGAGAGAGAGAGAGAGAGAGTTCTTATTTGGGTTTTTGTAATTGTGTTCATTAATGTAGTTGTTGGTGTTTAAGAGGTGTGAAGAGAGATTGGCGTCGGTGTCTGCGACAGCGGAATAAAGATTGATTGATGAGTTCAGCTTGGTTATTTTCAACACATTCAGTTTGCAGCGATGCAGCTGGAGTTGCCGGTACCCATCTTCAACCTCTCCCTCCTTTTGTCTGAGGCTGCTTCAATCTTATTCTGTAAAAAATTGAATTCAACCCATGATTTATTTTTTATCAGATCCTCTAATTTCAACCCACTATTTACTTTTTATTTTTTTATTTTTGGTTCTTTCTTATCTTTACAATACCAAATTTCATCTTTTTGAGTTTCTGTTCCCTCCCTCTTTTTTATCTTTTTCTTTTTTTTTATTCTTTTCCTGAAGAAGTGCAATTTACTGGGGGAAACCTTTAGTTTGATTCAGTTAGTTGCTATAGGCTATAGATGTATTTGGTTCATTAAGCTTTCTAAATTGAAAGATGTAATCTGCCGTGTTTGGTTGCTGAGAAAATGGGGGAAATAGAAGTAAAGTTAAAATAACTTATAATGTGCCTCACATGTACGTTCCCCAAAAAAGTGGGCACAAGCGTGCCAATCCAACATGAAAAAAGAAGAAAAAATCTTTTGTTTCTTTCCTTCCATTGTTTCCTCGGCCACCGAATGGAGGATGAGTAACTCCACTTCAGAATCACTCATTTCCAAGATGAAAGCTGAATTTCATGGGTTTAGTCTATGACGCTGAAGAACTTAATTTGTTGGTGGGTGGGGGGGTCTTTGGTTTGGTACTGCAACTTGGTTTTTGTATGATGCTGTTTGTGTCTTTCATCTGTTTAGAGATTAGACAATTGATTACTGTGCTTGTTGAGCTTTGTTGATGGGTTGCTGTATATGGTCTGTTTCAGTTTAATAAAATTTACCCATTTCCAAAAAAATAAAAAAGAAAAAAACATGTAAGAATGAAGGATACTGCTGTTCATGTTTTTCAATAGGCGGCGGTGATGAACAAGACTGAATATCGTTCTAATACTAATGTTTTTAATTGCAGGTAACATCCTTGCTTTTGTGTTATTTCTGTCACCAATGTAAGTTCTTTAAAGATTTTATAGAAGTAGAACACTGAATCCAAATTCCTCACTGCTGCCTTTGGGAGCATAAATTTTGAGTCTTAGATTTGCAATTGATGGATTTAGAAAATTTTAATATAATTTAATGTCATATTTAGTCCAAATTCGCACCAAACCAAACCCAAAACTTCTCCTAAACATAGAGTACGGCATTTTCTTTAGGAAAATTACTATTATTCCACAGTGATTTGAGCTAACTTCCAATGCTGGCAAGTACCAAATCAAATTACTCGCCAAATGATCGCCATTTTGTGTCTTAAAACTACAAACTGTGAGCTGCATCAGATTTCTCTGGTAGTCTGAATCAACCAGGATTGGGAGCTTGCACCATGTCATTGAGCATATTTCCCCCTTTCCATCATCTTGCAGACCAACATTTAGGAGAATCATCAAAAACCAGTCGACGGAAGAGTTCTCGGGATTGCCCTACATATATGCTCTTTTGAACTGCTTGATATGCCTTTGGTATGGCATGCCCCTCGTGTCGCCTGGGATCATATTGGTTGCTACTGTCAACTCAATTGGGGCAGTTTTCCAGTTAATCTACATAAGCATCTTCATTGCATTTGCGGAGAAGGCAAAAAAGGTGAAAACACTTGCTCTCCCCAAAGCTAGCATAACTGCATAAAAATATTCGATTTCCCTTCTGTGAACTTAAGCTGTCAACAGGTTGACTCAATGGTGCCACCGTTGTCACATGTAGGTGAAGATGTCGGGCTTGTTGGCAGTGGTTTTCGGATTATTTGCAGCCATAGTAGTTGTGAGCATGAGACTGCTCGACCCTCACATGCGGCAAATATTTGTTGGGTATTTGAGCATGGCTTCCCTCGTGTCAATGTTTGCTTCTCCTCTATTTGTAATTGTGCGTTTCTCGGAAAACATTTGGTTCAACTCTGCATTCTTGCACTCCACAGCTTAGCTCATCAGTTCCTTACAATCTCAACATGTTTTACATTTTATTTGCATGCCAGAATCTGGTGATCCGAACCAAGAGTGTTGAATACATGCCATTTTACCTTTCCTTATCAACCTTCTTGATGAGCCTCTCCTTCTTTGCATATGGGATGCTGAAGTATGATCCTTTCATTTATGTAAGTATCCCACATGATCCATGAGTATAGTTCTTTTAGTAATTCCATATAATCATACAAAGAAGACCAAAAAAATAAAATTGTAGTGAGATCTGCAGTTCAAGTTTTCATCGACCTGTAAATGTGATTTCAGACATTAAATTTGGGTTTTGGACAAATTTTAATACAATTTTTTACTTACATCTCATTCAAATCCAACATCTCTTATGTTATGTAGTTTTCAATGGTGCTTTTGTTTGTCTGCATTTCAGGTCCCAAATGGAATAGGAACCATTCTTGGAGCTGTACAGTTGGCATTGTACACATATTTTAACAGTATTTCAGGAGACGACTCCAGAGAACCATTGATAGCGACTCTTGCATGAATATCTATTGCATTATTTGGTAAACTAAACCTATCAGTGCTATTATTTATTTAGTTTTTTATGTACTTGAGTTGCCAATTATCAATTCGGAAAAGGATATTGAGTGGAGGTTGTTTGTCTTGGTGTTTAAATACCTAATTGTTAAGTTCTTTTTTTATGTATTTTATTCACCAGAGTAAGTTTCTTTTATTTCATTATTTATATTTACTACTACTAGCAATGATAGATAAGTGAAGCATTGGAAGTATTTATTTAAATTGTTTTTAAAAATAATTAAAGTGTAATAATCTTTTTCGTCCTTTATAATTCAATTGAATGATTTCTATGTGGGCGATCTTTATTTTCCAACTCATTGTGTATTATTATACCCCATTAATTCATAATATCCCATTAGAAAATGTAGTTAAGCAATTGTAATTTTTTATACTTCAATATTTTTTTTTCATAAAATCTTGAGAAATGAGTACAAAAAAATTATAATTACTTACAAAAATTTAGTGCCCCATCTCCACGCTTTTTATGTCTTTTCACTTCCGGATCGTTTGAAGTTGAAGAAAGAAAAGAAAAGGAGGAAAACTAATTTTTGTTGCATTTTCTTCCTCAAATAAATATTAGTAAAAATAAAAATTTATTTTAATATGATTTAAAATAAAAAAATTAAATATTAATTATATACAAAATTAAGTTTTTATTTATTAATTATATATATTTATTTTCTTTCTCACTTTTCCTCATAACCAAACATAAAAATATGAATTCTTTAATATTTTTGTTTTCTTTTCACAGATACAAATGGGAGCTGAAGGTTCAATTTTAATATGAAAATTTTAAATTTTATATCCAAATGTTGCTATCAAATAATGTAAGAAGAATATTTATTAGAGTCTTAGGAGAGAGAGAGAGAGAACAAATGAATTAAAGAAAAGCTCATAACAATTTCAGGTTGTGCAAAAGGCAGGCATGCTTATCTTTACACATCACCCACTTCATTGTCATTATTATAAATTTGCTGACAATGCACGACAAAAAAAGGTTTAATAAAATTGGTCAACTGTTGATCAATGATCATGACCCTACATTTTATAAATTGATTAGTCTATTTTTTTTAGAGGAATAAAATATAATCCAAGATTATATTGATTTTTTTAAATAAAAATTCATCAAAATTTAAATTTAAGGTTGAAAATCTATGCTCCTAAATGCAGCATTAGAATTTGATTAAACTATTTAACACTAATCATTTTATGCTGTTTGAAAAATCCTGAATAGTGGAATTTGTAATTTAAAAAAAATACATCACAACCCAAATTGTTCAAATTGAATAGAAGAATCTTTATATTACCAAAAGGACAAAAAAAAATGCATAAAGACACTAGCTAAGGAAAAAATCTCATTCATAACAAATCAACACAAGTGCATCTCACGTTTAAGTCAATTTGAGATTCATCGTAGCAATTTCTAAGTAAAAATATGAATGCCCCAATGCCCTTCATCGTATTCAAATAATCTTCCACAATCATGTTGCAGGATAAATTTGAAATTGAAACTCAACTAAACTTGATCTAATTTTGGAACACACCCTCAAATTTTCATAGGCATCGTGAAAAAAGCAGTGTTGTGAGCTTTGACAAAACAGAAAACCCTTATTTCATTTACTATTATTTTCAAGAATGACTGGCAAAACAACTGAGAAAGCTGAGACTTTGCAAAATTACGCTTCCTTCTTTTTCTCTTCCTTCTCTAGTTCCTCTTCCTTCCCTCCTAACCAAAGGGGAGAGATTAAGACCTCATTTAGGTTACTAATTTTACTTTAGAAATGAGAAAAAATATAGTAAAAAAGTTCATTTTCTTGTGTTCTTCTGCATCAAGTGATTCAAATTCTATTGAAAGTTAAAAACTGTTCTAAATTCTTTTTAAAAAATGAAAAAGCTAAAAGGTAATGTGTTAAATCAAATTTTTATTCATCAGATTACTAATACACTCTATTTTCTTTCTCATTTTTCTTAATAATCCAACATCAAAATACATACTTAAAAGGCAATAGGATTATGCACCTTCAACTAACAAGCGCTCCAATTTTCTATAAATCAATTCCCTCATGATCTATGACAAGTCCGACTTCCTGTGTCAAAAATCAGAATCAATATCAATTCCCTTATGATTTCTATGACGAGCCCAACTTCCTGTGTCAAAAATCAGAATCAAAATTTCATTTGGAGAAACTGTTTGGGTCCTCACAACATCAATTCCCTTATGATTTCTATGACGAGCCCAACTTCCTGTGTCAAAAATCAGAATCAAAATTTCATTTGGAAAAACTGTTTGGGTCCTCACAACAATGGCATGTCCCATCTGCAACATGGAAGTTAGCAAGCATGCACTGTACAAAGTAGCAGGGTGCAGGTGGAGGCAGAATAAATTAAAAAAGAAAATAGAAAAAAGCACGTAGGACAAGGGAGGAGGGTGAGGAGTATCCGAAACTTTTTGAGGCACTTGAACCATGGCATCAAGCATTGTAGCCCGACTCCGTGACCCTGCGGTTTACATTCCAGATTCAGAACATTATCAATCTTGGTAAAAATGTTCATTGATAGTCACTGAACTTGAGAAGAAGTTTCAAATCGGTCACCAAACTTCAATTTGTAACCTATAACACAACTTCAAACATTATTTCAACGTCGTCATCTAATGCACAACAATCATCCCTGAGCATTTCAATTAGTCACCCCAATGAGTTCTTTAGTCCCACTCACATTACCATTTCGTCACACTTTTTCTCAATCATATGGAGAATAGGGAGTATGGTTTTGTCAAGTAAAATTAAAAATCTCAACCTTTTGATGAATTTTCTTGCCTTTTACGCAATAAGGGCCAACTGAGATGGTTGTCTGGATACTAGATAACATTCTGATAATTACAGGGGATTATTGTTGCACATTAGATATCGGTATAATGTGCAAAGTTCAGCTCATTATATATTCCAAAGTGAAGTTCTGCAACCAATTTGAAACTACTACCAAGTTCAGTGACAATCTACAAAGCTTACTCTGATCTAACCTTTGAACTCAGGAATCTAAAAATGCACCTCCTGACTGCGTTTGGATTTCACTGAAATTGGGTTAAATCTGTAAATAAGAGCAAGAGTACACCAGAAACTGCGTATAACCATTCAAAAAACTAGAGGAGACAAACCTTAAGTTGAGGTTTTGTATATATAATGTCAAACAGTAGCTTCATAGCAGCAAACAAAGGCCTAAAAGGTCAAAAAGTTACGATGCATCAGAAAAAAACAAGGTATATTGTTTGTCGCTGAAACCACGAAAAGCATAACACAAATTTCACACAAAAGACTAAGCATTCTATCTACTTCAGACAATAAAGCATGGTAAACAATAAAACTTAAAATGCAAAATGTTACAGTTACACTAATGCATCTCACTACAAAAACTGACAAGCTAATGGTCTTAGCAGGACACAATAGATAAGCTCAACTCAACAAAAACTATAATGCTGTGAGGAGGTTGCAGACAAATTCTGCTTTGATACTTCTCCACATAGGAACATACACTTCCCCCCTATTGGGACACTTTTTTTTTATTTCAACCTGATTTCATCACCCAGGTTGTGGTCAATGGATTTCAAAGCATGTAAGCTACTTCAATGCTTTATGATTGCAATAAATTGTGGCACTAGAAACTTTTTTAAAAATGCTTTCAATCATTGTAGTAACTTTGATTTGTCAAAAGCCCATTCCAACACTCTCCACATACCCTTAGTTAATAAATTCCTAGTAGGTATTCACCTATCACAACTGCACTCTCAAAGCATCTTCCCATTTCACCAATCCTACTTGGTAGCTAGCTAAGTTCAGTCTATTTTAATCTCCTCCCCCCCCCCCCCCCCCCCCCCCAAACAAAAAAAAATTGGAATTAACATTTACTGCTAATTTTATTGATCAAAATTAAAGAATATAACAGATTAACCATCATTACAGGAACAGAATAAACTTATCCTTAATTAAGACTTCAAACCATCATTGCAACATCATTTCATATGCAGTAAAGTAACAGAAATAGAAAACCAACTTGAGGACTCCTAACTATCACAACCTTCAGTTGCCTTGAAACATCCTCCTCTCCAAGCATACTAATATGAAACAAGACTCAGCGTCCACCTGAATATCAAAACTATAGGTGTAACTTATAAAATTTCTTTCAACAGCCTTCTCCACTAGAAAACATCAACATCAACACACCATACAGCACATGAATGTCATCCACTTCTTAAAGTCCAACTGTTCTGGAACCACTAGCCACGTTGAGAGGTCAAACACTCTGATTTAAAAAAAAAATGAACACAGCATTTTAAAATTGATAAACCATGTTCAGTGCCTTCTAATATAAAAAGCACACGATATTCAAAATATAGAAATGATAAGGATGTAAGTTTTGAAATCCTCTAAAACCATTAATTTTTTTTTCCACAATTATTAAGCCAGAAAAAATTATGTAAATGACCAAGGATGTAACTTAAATGCTAACAATGATAACAATAATAATTATAATGATGATGATGATCATAGAAAAGTCAAGACTAGAACACCAGATTAAACAAGACTAACCACCTCAGCTTATAAGCAAACTGAAGGAGTAAATTTTTTTTAAAGTAAAAAAAGTATCCAAAATATATACATGTAGTTTCAGCATGCAAATTATATACTCATTATGCCACTTACATGAAAGAAACTCATCCTGCAGCTTCCTTGGCATACCGCTCCTCCAAACATTGGCCGTCTTCCATGAAACAATCATCAAATATCCAAAATTTGAAATTGTTGCAGAACTAACAGGACTCAAAATTCATTCTTAGGACCACAAAACTTCCTTGCTCGCATAAATCCAGTTTTACTAGTACACTTCAAAAATAGGAGCTCAAGCTGTGTTTGGTACCAGCATGCTTAGGCTTGTAATGGAATGGAGATGCTCCAAGCTATATCAAAGGAAGTACTACAACTGGAAAGGACTCAACTAGGAGTGATGAACTGATGAGAGATGATGCATTTGCCAACATTGATGTCTGCGCATCCTTTTCTAAAGAATTTTTACCATTTATTTTCTCAATCTATTATCTTTTACTGAATTATGATACGATAATATCATCTTAATATGGCCATATTCTCCTACGATGATTTCTTAGGCAGATCTAGTTTACACCAATACACATCAGGTCAATAGACAGTCGGCATGTAGCAGAGGAGACACCAGATCAGCAGGCAGTTTGCATACCAAGGATGTGTAGTGCGCCAGAAAAGGGAGCCAACAAAATTAAAGCAGAACAGACATTCAAATTCCACCAAAATCCATAACTGCAACTTCGTTAAACTATAAACCTACATTATTGGCCGCTTTAGGCCTGTTTTTCACTGCTGAAATAAAGTGCATATCCCCATTATAAACTTGAACAGCCTTATTGTACTATATTGGATGTTTTGCATGAAAAGCTCACGAAACCCTGTTTCTTTGTCTTTTAGAAGGGGGGCAGTAGCATAATTGTAATCTGTGGAAGGATTCTTTACAATATGTTGGATTTCTCCCCCAAAACAGGACTTTGGTGAGAAGATCAAAAGGCAAAGCAAAACATGGTTTACACAGAGGGTAATCAGATAACCAAATCAGCTTATTTCATTGCACTCTTGCCCTATAAATAACAAGGGAGCTATTGGTGAAAGCATTCAAAGATAATTTGAATGTTCAACAGGGAAGATATGTGCCCCCAATGCACTTCAGAGAGATTTGTATAAAATTCAAGAAAATAATAAGATGAGCAAACCTAGAAAGAAAAAGACTATATAGCCACATGTAGTAAAGAGAAGGAGGGGAAGAGAAAATTGTGTTTTCAAATTACAAAACACAACAATAGAAAGTACAAAGGTGGATAGGCAAGAAAAAAAAAAGAAAAAAACAGATGAAGATAATTGTCAAGTTGTCAACCATTGCTCAAAAAAGACATAGGTTAACTAATGAAAGAAAACCCAATTAATAGAAGTTGAGGGCATTAAAAATGAAGGCCAAAATAAATATAAACTAGAAGTGAAGAAGCTCAACAATTGCAACTTTAAATATTTGTTTATTAATATTATTCATACTATTACCATTGATGAGTAGACTAGCCCTTTTAAATTATATTAGCTTCCAACATGTATTTCTCACATAATTCCATAATTGACCTGCTTTCAAATCTGCTACTCTTTCGTATGCACAGCAAGCAATCAACTTCGTTTACTACTGACCTATATTTTTGTCTAAATGAATGCAACATAGATAACAGATAACATAATTTATAGTGATAGGTATAATACTCTTGCAAATCGCACTACAAAAGAATTTGAATCTTCCATTTAAGCCATGAAAATTGTAGTGAAATCACACCTAAGCTTCTGCACACACGCGAAAAATAGAGAAAATCAAAATAGAGAAGAAGAACATTGAATTTACATGGTTCGGCAATGTGCCAACGTCCACGGAGCCTCTATGCAATTTTCACTATCATCAAACGAAATCTGTTGTAAGTTTCAACCCTCAGCTACAATATGTCTAGATAGCTTCATATGAAAACCCCAAAATGCCCTCATATGATAATACAATTACATTGCGCCCTGACTCAAATGTACCGTACCGTACTGCAGTAGCCTCCCCCCCCCCCCCCCCCCCAAAACCACCAAACGTAACCCCACTAGGCTTAGTTTAACTGAATAAGGAGGATTCGCACATGGAGGACCCAAGGGCCCCTCCCATTTGTAATAGACTTCAAGTGGATAACCCCTCTGAATATGAGCCATAATTCAACAAAAATAATTTCAAAAACAGTGTATGCCATAAAATATCATAAACTTGCCAAAGACATGTTTTACCTAGATAGAAAGAGAAGGTAGAGGAAGGAATTCTAACTCAAGAAAATGTAACATGATATAACATCAGGGGCTACCCACACATTATAACTTTTATTTTTTCTTCCCCTTTAGGTGGAAAGGGGAAGGGCCTAGTCACAAGTGAACAGCATAGGGACTCGCCCAGTCAACAGAAAACAGGAGGGTTGGAAGTCATGGTGGATCCCATGAGACAAGCTCAGAATGACAACTGAACCTGTACTTCACAGGCAATCAACCCAACAGCTGCCTTGTCAAAGAAAGTCCAATAGTTAGTCAGAAGAGACAAGACCATCTCCTAGCATCTTCAAATCAGTACCATTTATACAAAATAAATCAGCATAATGAGAGTATTATAAAAAGAAAAGAAAGTTCATTAGCACAGAAAAGAACAAAACTAAAAGATAAGAGGAAATGTTCCATAGAGGGGTAGAATACCCTTGCAACCCCTCAAGAGCTCCTACCAAAGAAATCTACCTCCATATTAGCCAAATCTACCTTTGGATATTCAAGTAAAAAATGTTGGGGTTCATCTTCCTCGTGTAGTCAGATGGTGTAAACCTGGGATAGGTTGGGTTAAGTTGAATGTGGATGGGAGCTGTAGAGGTAATCTAGGGAATTGTGGTGGTGGAGGCGTGATAAGAGATGAAAAAGATTTATTTAAAGCAGTTTTTTCCTCATTATTGGGTTATGGAACAAATAACATGGCTGAATTGAAGGAGATTATTTTAGGGATTCTGTGCAAAGATCTCGGATTTGATCAAGTGGAGATTGCATGTGACTCTGCTTTGTTGGTTTAGTAGATAAATTTTGGGAAGTGCTCGGTTTGGAACTTATGGGAATTGTGGGAAGATCTTATGTTAGCATTAAGAAGCATACAGTTCAAAGTGGAACATGTTTACAGGGAGGCGAATATAAGTGTAGATTTCTTTGCCAAACAGGGTGAATCTGGTATTTCTCGATCATATAGTTGTCAAGATGATCTTCCTCAGCAAGTCAGGGGAATGATTCGATGGATTTGTTGGGTTTTCCTTCTTGTGCTCATGATGTTTTGTGTTATTACACTTTTAGTGGTTTAGTTTCTTAGTTTTTTGGTTGTTGGTGTTTGGTTTTTTGGTTTGATTTATGTTGGTTAAGTTAGTTTTAGGGTCTTGGAATTTGCTTTTATTGTCCCAAAGTCTCAAAATTGTAACCACGGTTTTACTCCGCCATAAGTGAGAGGTTTTCTAATAAAGTTAGGAGGTGCCACCCTCTTTTACCAAAAAAAAAAAAAGTTAGGAACTTGCCCACCAATATTCATTCCCCATGGGAGCATTCAAGAACACCTTGATTAGCCAACCAAACCACCTAGACAAGCAAGCAATTAGCGACCTGAAGAACAATGTTACACAACATCAACATTCACAGCTTCAAGTAGGATTCAGCCAAATTAATGTCGTCACATCATGACATTATCAGAAAAACCCCGATCATTTAGGGAAGAAAAGTTCTTTAAAAAAAAATTATTTGAAAAGTAGGAAAATTATTAATACAACCTATAAAAAACCAAAGGAAATTTGAGTCACATTCATAGATAATAGTATAATGCTTATGAGAAAAAGTATATTCAATGCAGCCATGCCCATGGTGCATCCCCATGATGGTCTCATAGACTTAATATTATTTTGACGGAATGGTCTAATACACTTGTAGCAGCTAGGGGTCTGCAAAATTCGGTTGAAACCAATTAAACTGACCAAACTGAATAAGATTGGCTGGTCACCTAAGCAAACCAGTTCGGTTTGGTTCAGTTTAGAATTTGTGAATTTTCAACTTTTGTCAGCTCAAAATGGGTTTTTTCCTTTGAGAACTGATTATATAAACATATGTGCCCAGTCCATCCTTCAAGAAGAAAGCCCAGAACTATCAGCTTCATCTGTAGCAAGTTGCAGCCTCCAGCTCTCAGAGTCTCACCCTCTGCTCATTCAAAAATTGCAGCTAGCCAGTTAAATCTCACACAGTTGATTCACAAGCTCAATGGCTACTCTCCACTATTGGAGATCATGCTCTACTGCACTGCCAATTAATCATCTTCCCCTGCTTTTGAATTCAAAAATCTGAAATTCCAGTCATTGGCTTCCCCCAAAGATTCTGGTAAGTTCTTCAATTCTCTTCAACTTCTCTTTTGTGAATCACAACGTTGAAATTTTGGGTGGGTGGATATGCAATGTCCAACTGATGCAGACTCAAGACCCTAGAAGTTTCTTTAATTTTTTATATTAAAAATTTTATATCTTAGAAAATTATAAAAAATAATGATACCTTAAACTATTTCTACAAAAAATTATATTGCAAATTCATGATGCACTGTAACTTTGTTGTGGCGAAGACTCAGCAGTTTGGTCAGTTTGGTTTTGTTGTTAGTAGAACCAAACCAATTTGGTCAGTTTGGTTTCAGTTGGGACCATTGATTCAGTTCCCTCTAGTACACCGAATAATTTCATTTTTATGAAATTTTAGGCCGAACCAATTGAAGGATGGATTGCACACCCTTAATTACAGCTGCTAGTAGAGAAATGAGCAGTAACTAATTGAGGCAAAAAGGATTACTATTAGATTCCTTGGATGCACAATCAGAACCTCCTGCAGCAAGATTCTACAAGACCATGGTTACTCAAAAAACTACAATAGATCCAGCTCAAAAAAATGCAGTGTCATATAATCTTTCATCTTTTTTTCAAGATGCATAGGTAAGAGTTGTTTAGCATGGATGATGTATGTAGACAAGCCACTCAATTTCTCCACCGAGTAAACAGAACATGGGTACACATGGCATGTACCCACTTTCAATAACAATTCCACTCATTGGCACTGAATTAAAGGAACTGACAAGCAGAAGCCATAAACAAAATGGCCATCACTAGTCCACTGAAGCAAATGGAAATAGAAAAACATATATTTATGGTTAACAGCATAGGATTTTAAGGCCAAAAATATAAGATCATTCAATTATAAGCCTGTTCTATTGGACGCCAATTACAAGATTTTACTTCATAACTTTCTCAGGATTCCAGGGAGATTGGAATTGTTGTTAATTAGCGATGCTTTGTACAATGAGCACATAAATAAAAAATATGTCCACCAATTGAACAAGACACCATGCATTTCCAGGATAGCTGAAGCCAATTCTATAAACTATATCTATAAGTTTTTGCCCGTAAACTACAAAACCTCTTTGAGAATGACATTTTTCAAGGAAAAATTGGGGTGAACAATAATTCCAACTAGATAACCAACAAAAAATGCCTCCAGAGTTGAGCAACTTATAAGATTCTACAGCATTCAAGTAGCGGCATACATTTGTTCTTTTCAACATAACTTTTGACTAAATGAAGAAGTTTCAATCATCTATTATCCTAATTGAACCAACTGAATAATTGGCATTGAACCATGTTCTTGTTGATTTTTACTGGTGGTTTCACCTAACGACTTTGGATTGCACTCGCAATGCAAGTTGTGAAATAGGAAATTTTTAGATCAAGACATGAAAGAAATCGAAAGATGAAAATGTAAATTCATGTCTTATACATGAACCATAGCATTGGAAAAGTATCAAATCCAAATGCACAGAGAATGGAGTGATCCAATAGCTGTTAAACCTATTCAGCATAGCCAGCTGAAACAGATCCAATCGCTGTTGTCATGGACCTTCGCCAGTTCGCAATTACTGATCTGACCACGGTTGCTGTGGAGCTTAAGCATTTCAAGCTTTCTTTCCCATTCATCATTTCAAGCTTTCCTTCCCATTTGGTTCAGCCACCAATCAAATCCCACGCTGACCAGCTTAGCCTCAAGAACAGATGGAAGCTTAGATACAGAGAAAAACAAGGGAAGACAGTGCAGAGAGGGATCTAGGTCCCCCCCACACCCACAACAACCCCCCCCCCGCACGGGGTGTCCTGGAGTCCTCTACAAAGGCGAAGGGAGAAAGAGGAAAAATAGAAGTTTAGGCATTGTACCATTAAATGGTTTATTTGGTTTACTCAGTTTTTATTAACCCAAACAGAGACCGAACCAGAGCACCAAAATTTCTTAAAATCTCTTCCAAACCACACCCAAAATAAAGATAACTGAACCAAACCAACTAAATTCAAGTGGTGCTGTCAATTAATTAAGTTTTCAAATTCAGAAAATTGCTGCACACCTCTACATTCATCTTGCTCCAGTGGATATAGATTTACTCACTTGATGGCTTGATAATCTATAACTGAAATTTTGCCCCAAAAATCAACAAACGAAACTAGGTTTAAAATGAAACATAGTTTCCTTCTCATTAACAATTAAAGCATGACACATTGCATCAAATATCAAGATATCATATTTAATTAGACTAAATGATAGTGCAGCAAAATAACAACATAGCACTTATATGTAGATTTACTCCCTTGATGGCTTGATATTCTAACGACTGAAATTTTGCCCCAAAAATTAACAAAAGAAACTAGGTTTGAAATGAAACATAATTTCCTTCTCACTAACAGTTAAAGCATGACACATTGCATCAGATATCAAGATATCATATTTAATTAGACTAAATGATAGTGCAGCAAAATAACACCATAGCACTTATATATGGCACCATCATCAGAATGCATAGACACTTACATAACTGCACTTAAAAGTTCCAAGCATATGTGACATTATGACATCTATGAGACAACCTACAGACCAAATCTATGATATTAGTAACTCCAGCACCAAGGTACCAGTATGACGACACAAACTGAAGACCAACACTTAGCATCAACAGCACCACAGTTCATCTTCCACCATGAGCCCGCTGCATGTCATATGTACCCCAGGAAGTAGGTGGAGCACGAGCAGAAGCAGGACCAGGACCATATTGAGCAATACCTCCAGCTCCACCCTGTCCCTAGACCAAATAAAGAATCCGACAGTAAAGCAATTGTTGGAAGCTGTCATTGGGTGTTTTCATACAAATGTGAATGCTAACAGGTAGCTAACACTTACAGCATTCATGCTATATCCAGCAGAATAAGGATGTCGTCCATATGACATCTCAGTATCACCATAGCTTCCGCCATAACCTGCACCTACATAGACAGAGTTGACCTCAAATCGACAATGACAACCATGGACAAATGAAAGT
Organism: Malania oleifera; assembly: GCF_029873635.1. Classification (NCBI taxonomy): domain Eukaryota; kingdom Viridiplantae; phylum Streptophyta; class Magnoliopsida; order Santalales; family Ximeniaceae; genus Malania; species Malania oleifera. Next base: position 42,792,124 of record NC_080428.1, on the reverse strand, counting down.
GAAAAACTCATTGCTTTTGAATGCCAAAGAATGCAGTGCCAACAACATCCAATTACTATCATGCAATGGCACGGGTTCAATCCAGCCCCAGGAAATAGCACTATCCATAAAACTAGTGAAAATTTTAAAAGAAAATAAACCTGAGTATAGATGAGCTCATAGGCAATGAGAAAATTAGAATTTAACAAGCCAAAGGCCAAACTGTTTTAGGATTCTACAGAAAAATATTTTCTTTGAATTTGGATACCATACAAAACTCCTAATCCTTTCTCCTCCCATGAGTCACATTTGACACTATTGCTATCAATATCTTATCTCACAGCTGACCACCTACTACTGATTGTCACCCATTGCCCCCCAATCATCAACCGCCACTGCTGACTGCCAGTAGCATCACTGGTTGCCACTGTCTGCCACTATCCACAACAGCCAACCACCACAACCTGATGCCACTGCTGACAGTCGCTACCATCATACAGCAGATGGCAGCTACCCAAAAAATGAATGAAGAAGAAGAAAAAGAAAAAGATATCTTTGGATCATCCAAGCATATCTTTTATTTTCATTTCCATAAAACTAAACTCAAACTAAATTAACCAAATGCATTTTTTAATACAAAATATGCATAATGCGAGTTAATGTTTCATTTTCAAAAAATTAAACACATGACTACAAGTTTTTGAAGCCATAATCAAATAATGCTTTAACATCAACAATTTGTTTTCTCATGCATCTTCATCTCAATAATGAAAATCACCAAAATTCCCAATAAAACAAGTTCTCGGCAGTTGAAATAGATACAATGCACGGGGGGGAAATTTGGCGTTTTCTCCCCCCACTCCCCCCTTTTCCTCTTTCTCAAACAATTTTGAGAAAGGGAGATAGACCAACTCAATACAATTGTGTGCTGCATACACACAGAGCACTCAATACAACTATTTTGGTGCACAAGAAGAGATCAACACATCAAGTGATTCAGGTTTATAATTACAGTCATCACAAACTCATCTTCAGAGAAAAGGAAAAGGTGTTTAGACCTGTTGGCTTCCATGTTTGTCAAAATATATCACAAGGGAAAAAGAATAATTTTGCACCTCTCATTATGGTTAAAAACAGGAGGAATTTCAAAACAACAAAGTAAAACACACATACTACTTCACCATTGAAGTAGGTTAGCAGTCTCCATATGCTCATGAACAAAACAAGGTTCAAGTTCAATTATAGTCCAAGATTTCCCGAACCAAATCATTACAAACACAAAAAATGCAGGACAGACAGAAATGAAAGAACAGGTTTTGTTTCTGGTGATTAACTGTATTCCTTGAGTTAGCTATCAATAGATACGCACAAAGCTGATGACATGACCAGATGCTTTTTTATATAAAAAGAAGAAATTTGTCAACAAAAAACAAGAAAATACAAAGAGGATGAGAAATTCTCACATCACCTAAAAAAATAAAAATACTACTACTACTACTACAAACAGACAATTAAAAAACTAAGCTAAAAGGACCACACACCAATCCTGCTGAATATCAAAGAAGGTTGCATTACAAAACCATCCAGAAGTGAATACCCACAATGATGCCAAAAAAACAACCATATTCCAAAATAATCTATAGATGAAGCACGATCACAAAAATCCAATCATGCCTCTGGTGGTATAGAAGTTTTCATAGAAATCATAAACTTCCCTTTTGATATCCACTTTTTCAACTTGTACCTTCCTCTCCAATTCGACTCTCATCAACACAGTGTGCATTTGCAGTTCAGTGGAAGAATCTAGTATTCTAAACCCCCCTCCTTAAGCTATAGAACCCTGGATTTCTGTCTCCAAGGTATCACAAGTTAATGATATTAAAGAGTTCTTTCCTAAATCTCCTAGTCTGACTCTCTGCATTGAGGCCTTGAACAAGCTCTTTATCATCCAATTCCTTAATGCCATTGAGGATTACATTCTTTTTTATGTGAATATTAACAGAAGTATGGTTGTTCCACCATTTCAATTTTTTTTGTTCAGCCCCTTAAATTCCAAGACAACAACAAAACTTGCTTTCCCCTCAAAATGAAAAGAGGAGTGCCAGTATTTAACCTAATAATGAAATCCATCGTGCTTGAGTCACATGTTCTCAAACCAGAAATGAGTTGGCCCTGACTTAATTTCTTCAAGCATCAATAATAATAGGGAAGTCGTTCAAGGTGGGCCTTGGGAGCAAAATTTGAGTAACCTTAGGGAAATGTTCTCCCCTAATGAAGTTAAGAACCTACCCATCCTTGAAATTGAGAGAGTCTCCATGTAGTTTGACCATGTGGAGGGACCACTCAATGAGGGCACTAACATAGATGAAATCAAAAAACTCTTGCATCTCTAAGCCTCATAGGTTCTCCTGCTCCTTCCATTTTTGGAGGAAAGTCATTCCCTCTAAATACGATCTTCGGCCTCACCATAAAGCTTGGACCACTAAAGATGTGAATGGGTTATGGTGTTGGTGTTTGGAAATTCAATTCATCAGGAGAGGATAACATAAATTTTTCTCTCTCGTTCATCTACAAGCGGGTAATGGGGATAATGTGCTATTTTGGTACGATACTTGGGGTGGCCAATCCTTACTTAGCAGAAAATGCCCTTCCATCTTAAGGCTGACTAGTGACAAAGAAGCCCTCGTAGATCATGGGATTTCCAGAATGTTCCCTTGGCTAGAAATGTCTTCGATTGAGAAATTGACTATCTTTCAGAATTTTATGGCAGACCATCCAGTGCCAGAACACTAACAATGACCCTAAGTAAATCCTGACCAAAAAAGGTAGTTTTACAATCAGATCATGTTATAGAAATCTAACTCTTCTGACAGAAACCAGCAGCAATTTCCCTTAGAAACCCATCTGGAAGACTGCAACCTCTACAAAGGTTGCTTTCTTGGCATGGGCGGCAGCTCTGGAAAGGATCTTACCATTAACAACCTCCAAAAATATTCCGCTCCTGTATTTCTTTGAGTGAGCCATATCCTTGCATTGAAATTTCAGAACATCCCACAACACCATCAGACTTGGCTTCATTGTCTTCCCAAAAACCCTTCTTCAATGTTGAAGAGCGGTGGTTTATCATCAGTTTATCCCTTTGATAGTCAATCCCCATTGCTTCAAGCACTCACTCTCACCTTCCACCTCTAAATGCTGAAGATCTGGCTCAAAACCCTTCTCACACCCTTTGGTCATTGCTAAGATTCTGTTCTCCTGCACATGGTTGAAAGCATTGCCTTAGGTAGGAGAATAACTTGTGGACTTGTTAAAGCCCAATTTCCAGACCAAATGTTTAAGATCTCAAATCTCTCTTATTACACGGGAAAGCAGGCCATACTATAAATCCTTAAGTCCCAAATCTCATAACCACCATAGGATCAAGTCCAATCCCTTTCAGCTAAAAAGACCCCAAATTCCCCTCAGCCGTCATATCCTCCCTCTAAATCCACAATCACAATATTTCCATTGTCCTCCAGCATGCTCTCTCTGGAGAGGACCGTCAGAAAACCACCATGCCAGACAGTGAGAAATGCCTGACTTCACCACATCTGCATAATTAGGCTTGTCGATCAACGTATCAAGGAATGGCTGGCCCTCTATTATCTTCCCTGAATATTATGAGATCCACAATCCCTACAAGCCCACCTCTCTTACTTAATTGATTAACTCCAGACTTATCCCTTGAGTTGTCACAAACCTCTTCATAAGAAAATCATTAAAAAAAATTTAAAAAGAAGCCATGACCCAGAGGCCTCCAATCCATCTGAAATCCTTATACAAGAACTCTTCATGTTACCCTGTAACTTCCAATAACCATGAAATGTCCCCATTTGTTCACTAAAAGCCTCATCAATAGAGAGACCCCAGGATCTCTAAGCAATTGAAAGTTTGAAACCATGGGTAATCAGTTATTACAGACTAAAATTCTCTCAATTGGTCCCAAACCCATGCATTCCATAGAAGACTCACAGAGAACCACCTGTTCCAGTCAACCTTAATTCTTGCATACAGAATATTGACCATTTCAATACTTTCCTTCCTTCAAATTGATAATGCAATTTGCATCTAATGACACCTTTCCAGAGCTGTCTTTAAAATACTCTTTTCTTCTTTTGGATGTTTAGATATCTTGCATTTACATTGTCTCCATTAATCTATAATATGATAAATAACAAACAACATATTTAAAAGGGTTTGAATCCTGAGAAAAATATCTTACCAAAGCAATCCAATGCTCAATACCAAAAGGGTAAAAGGCATTGACCTCCTCTGAGATTTGGTGAAAAAGACACGAACCTACCTTGAGGTTTCAAAAATCCAACAACTTCCCCTAATGTTTCAAAAATCCCACAAACCTCCTCTAAGATTCGCCAAAAATACACAACACTCCCCTTATATTTGGAAAAAACAAAAGCCTTTTAAAGGGTATAAGCATCCCAAAAAACAAATATTAAGGGAGGTAATTGTTGTTCATGGTGTGGCTCTTATACTTGGGGTTTCATAAAAAAAGGAAGGAAGAAAAACATAAGGGTGCTGCACAACAAGGACTCGTCGATGAGTGTCTTGTCCTCGTCGACGAGTAGATACCAAGAGGCCTAAAAGTTCAGAGTTTATGAGATACCGAGAGCAAAAAAATGGGGTTGTCAAATTCGATGGAAGCAGAAATTTCGGTTTATGGCAGAGGAGAGTTAAGGATATACTTGTTCAACAAGGAATGGGAAAGTCTTTACTTGGCGTTCAACCCGATGGAATGGATGAAGCAACATGGGGAGAATTGCAAGCAAAGGCCGCTTCTACAATACGCTTGCATTTGGCCGACGAAGTGCTCTATCGTGTGATGGAGGAGGATTCTCCAGCGGCTATATGGCAAAAGTTAGAAAGCCGCCGGTACATGTCCAAATCACTCAATAATAAACTTTTTCTTAAGCAGCGTCTTTATTGGCTTTAGATGGTTGAAGGATCAAACTTAGATCAACATATCAATGCCTCTAATCAAATCATAAGTGACTTGATGAGAGTTGATGTTAAGTTTGATGAAAATGATAAGGCTTTGATGTTACTAAACTCCTTACCATCGACTCATATCTATAAAAATTTAGTTACCACCCTTACGTGAGGAAAAGAGACTCTTGATCTAGAAGAAGTAAAAAAGGCTTTACTGAATTTTCATCAAAGGCTGAAAATATGTGATGAAGGAGAAGAACTTGTGGTGAAAGGTAACAATGAGCGTGACAAAGGAAAGTTAAAAAGTAGGTCAAGTCAGAAATCTCGTACTCAATCCAAGAAGAAAAAGGAAATTCGGTGTTATAAATGAGGTAAAAAGGGGCACGTCAAACCGGAGTGTTCGGATTGGAAGAAAGGGAATGCTGAAAAGCATGGGGGGATTTCAAAATCAGCAAATGTAGTTCAAGAAGGAGGTTCAATTTGTAGTAATGGTGATGTTCTTTCAGTTTCATCAGGGTCGAATAATCTTACGGACTCTTAGATACTTGACTCAGCATGTTCTTACCATATAACTCCAAACAAGGAGTGGTTCAACACTTATAGGTTAATGAACTCAGGTTTAGTTCTTATGGGTAATGATGTTTCTTGTAAGATCATTGGCATAGGAAATGTTAAAATAAAAATGTTTGATGGTGCTTTGAGAACCTTGAGCAATGTAAGACATATATCGGAGTTAAGGAAGAGTTTGATATCACTTGGCACCTTGGATTGTAATAGTTTCAATTACAAGTCCATAGGTAGAGTTATGAAAGTAAGGAAAGGAAATCTGACGGTGATGAAAGAACAAAAGCTAGATGGGAATGCTTACACATTGCAGGGAACTACTGTTGTAGGTGGAGCTGCAGCCGTTGATGCTGAATCTGATGAGATCGTCTTGTGGCATATGCATTTTGGGCATATGAGGGAACATGATATGAAAGAATTACACAAGAGGAAACTCTTGAAAGGTTTTAAATCATGTCAGCTAGACTTTTGCAGGATTTGTGTTCTTGGAAAACAAAACAAGGCAAAATTCAAGTCAACTGTTCACAAGACGAAAGGTAGTCTTGATTACGTGCATTCCGATGTTTAGGGCCCGATTAGAGTTGCATCAAAGGGTGGACATGTGTATTATGTGAGTTTTGTTGACGATTACTCACGGAAAGTCTAGATATACTTCATGTGGCACAAATCTAATACATTTTCCAGGTTCAAGATTTGGAAGGCTGAAGTGGAAAACCAAACAAGGAGGAGAATCAAATGCTTAAGGTCAGACAATGGGACAGAGTACGCTGATTCTCAGTTTATGGAGTTCTATGAGTAGCAGGGCATTAAGATACACTTTACCGTTCGCCGAACACCTCAGCAAAATGGTGTGGCGAAAAGGATGAACCAAACTCTGACTGAAATAGCTCAGTGTCTCAAGCTTAATGCAAGGCTACTAAAGAACTTATGGGCCAAGACAGTTAGTATGACTTGTTTTCTAATATACCGATCACTAAGGACATCACTAGAGGGTAAAATGGAGAAAGAGGTATGGATCGGAAATGCAGTAGACTACTCTAAATTGAAAGTATTCGGGTATCCAGCCTATGTCCACGTGTCTAGTGAGGAGAGGTCTAAGCTTGACCCGAAATCTCGTCATTGCATTTTTTTGAGATATCAGAGTGGTGTGAAGGGGTACAAGCTGTGGGATCCGGTGGCAAATAAGGTGGCGATTAGTAGAGATGTAGTCTTCGATGAAAAGACTATGGTGAAGCATACTCAAGATTGTGATGAACAGAAACAGGAGCCATAAAGCTGGGACAGTGATGAACATGTTGTACAAGTGGAGTTGGAAGCTCAGAGCAATGATAATGATCATGGTCCTTTGATTGCAGGGAGCTATAGCTCGAAAAATCAACAAGTCGACGATATTCCTATACGAAGATCCAGACGCACTATCAAACCTCCATCAAAGTATGGATTTGAAGAGTTAGTGTCTTATACTTTCCTTACTAGTTGCAACGATCCAACTACATTTCAAGAGGCAGTGTACGGCCAGGAGAGAGTTAGGTGGCTAGGTGCAATAATTGAGGAAATGGAATCACTTTATAAGAACCAAACTTGAGAATTGGTGGAGTTTCCAGATGGAAAGAGACCAATAGGTTGCAAATGGGTATATAGGAAAAAGGAAACAATTTCAGGAAAGGACGGAGAAAAATTCAAAGTAAGGTTAGTGGCAAAAGGGTACTCACAAAAGAAAGGGATAGACTATGATGAGATCTTTTCATCTGTGGTCCGACACACTTCAATCAGAATAGTGTTGGGGTTAGTAGCCTATTCTAATCTTCATCTAGAACAAATGGATGTGAAAACGGCGTTTCTTCACGATGACTTGGAGGAACAGATCTATATGGTACACCCGGAGGGATTCAGTGAACCAAGGAAAGAAAACTTAGTTTGCAAGTTGAAGAAATCTCTTTACGGGTTGAAATAGTCTTCAAGACAATGATATAAAAGATTTGATTCCTACATGATCAAGATTGGCTACAAAAGGTGTAAGTATGACAGTTGCGTATATATGAACAAGCTTGATGATGGTTCTCTTATTTTCTTGTTATTGTACGTCGATGACATGTTGATAGCTGCAAAAGATTTAACTGAGATGAATCAGTTAAAGGAACTGTTGTATAAGGAGTTTGACATGAAAGATCTTGATTCAGCCAAGAAAATACTTGGAATGGAGATTCCCCGAGACGGAATTGCAGGGAAGTTATGGTTATCTTAGGGCGGTTATGTGAAGAAGGTATTGGAGAGATTTAGCATAACTGATGCAAAACCAGTGTGTACATCTCTAGTGAGTCATTTTAAGTTGTCTACTGCAGATTGCCCAAGTACGGATGAGGATATCCAGGACATGTCAAAAGTTCCCTATGCTAGCACTGTGGGGAGTTTAATACATGTCATGGTGTGTACGAGGCCAGATTTGGCACATGCTGTAAGTGTGGTGAGTAAGTTTCTCTCTAATCCAGGAAGACAGCATTGGGAAGCCGTCAAATGGATATTTAGATACTTATGGGGTACATCGGAATATGACATCATGTTCGCTAAGCAACAAGGTTGTCCTTCAGTTATGGGGTTTGTTGATGCTGACTATGCAAGAGATATGGATGACAGAAGATCTACAACGGGTTGTGTTTTTACCCTTGTAGAAAGACCTATATGTTGGAAATTAATGGTTCAATCTCTGATAGCATTGTCCACGACTGAAGCTGAGTATATGATAGTTGCCAAAACTACAAAGGAAGCCTTATGACTTACTGATTTGGCCAAAGAGCTGTGATTGCAGCAAGATGGGATTGTGCTGCGTTGAGACAGTAAGAGCGCTATTTATTTAGCAAAGAATCAAGTATACCATTCTAGAACCAAGCATATTGATGTGAGGTTCCAAAGGGTTCAGGAATTGATTACTTCAGGTGAACTCATATTGAAGAAGGTTCACACGTCTAAAAATGCAGCAGATATTTTCACAAAATGAGTGACTAATGAAAAGTTCAAGCATTGCTTGAACTTACTCCATGTCTCCAATTGATAGAAGGGAAACAAACCCAGCCGAACGTTTCAAGTTCAAGATGGAGCAATTAGATATGTTTTTCGAGTTCTCCTAAGGGACGTATAATCGCCAAGGTGGAGATTGTTGTTTATGGTGTGACTCTTATACTTGGGGTTTCATAAGCAAAGGAAGGAAGAAAAACATAAAGGTGCTGCACAGCAAGGACTCGTTGACGAGTGCCCTATCCTTGTCAACAAGTAGATACCGAGAGGCCAAAAAGTTCAGAATTTTTAAGATATCGAGAGCAGAAAAATGGGGTCGTCGACGAGTGGTCGTACTAGTCAACGAATGGCCTTCTCTGTCTCGTCGACCAGTGCCCTGTTCTCGTCGACGAGTGCATCTAGGCTGCGAGAAAATATTTGAATTTTGAATTGGAACGTTGGGGTAGTTGGAAATTCAGAGGGAAACTTCCGAGGAAGTTTTACTTATGTTCTTCTGGGTGTGTATTGATAGATGAGAGAGATCATTGTGAAGTGTATTGTGTACTTCAACATTTCTTAGTGAAATTATTGTACCAATTGCTTCCGTGGATGTAGGCTTTGCCGAACCACATTAATTCTCATGTTGATTCTTGTTGTTTCTCATTTACTGGTTGTGTTTCATTTGCTTCTTGTTATTTTAATTATTCTGTTGTGCATCCTTTATCAATCATTATTACAACAATATGTATGATGTTTGAAACCTCATGGGAGGTTTGTAGGATTTTTCAAATCTCAAGGGAGGTCTTATCTTTTTATCAAACCTTAAGGGAGGTCAGTGTCTTTTACCCTTATCAAGAAAAACCAATCTAACTAACCGTAGCTATATAAACCATCCATTCCCAAGTCATGTAATGATGTATTGAATATATCATAGCGATTGTGCATCACATATGGCATGGTATATGGCATTTTTAAAGAATAAACAATGATAGCTCAAAGTATGACCCACTGTCTACTCCCGCGCTTTTATCACTCTCTCTCTCTCTCTCTCACACACACACACTCTCTCTCTCCCTCTCCCTATGTATATAGAATGAAATTTTTAATGAGATAAGAGGCCCAAGATAGTATTATATATATGTAATTTGATTTAGGATTATTTAATCCAACTTCCTTGTGAAGTGAATGTGTTAATTATATTTTCTATGATTCATGTTATTGAGTACCCAAAACATCTTTTTTTTTTTCTATTTGCATCACCTATATTAGACTTCTAGTGTTATTTTACATGAACAGTCTTTACACTTATCCTTCAGTTATTTTTAAATTTTTAATTGCAATTTGGATTATTCTTTTTTTTTTTTTTCACATATGGAATCACTATGAACTCCTTCACAATATCCAGTTGATTATTTAATAGCTTAAGGGTGTAATAAGCACAAGACAATCTGGAAGCATTTTTAATGATCAGGGGCAAGATGAATTTGAAATATGCGGGGTTTGGGATATTGCAGGGCAGAGGGTACCCCATCAACGATTTCAGTGTTTATATTTTGAGTTTATCAAATCAATTACATGAGACAAACTTTGTCTAGTTTAATATTCAGCATGTTTAGTAATAAAATTAGTATGGTTAAAAACTCAGCACATTGTCTGCTAATTACTCGCATTACTGATTACATACTAACAACATTACATATCAGTTAAGTCTGGGATTCAAACAGTAGATATTGCCTGACCAGAAACTGCTTATACCTTAATCTGCCACAAAGCTCACCCCTCCCCATAGAAAAGAAAATAGAAAAAAAAATTCAAAAAAAAAATTTAATGACATGTAAAAATATGTAGAAGTAAAGGAATTCCACTATATGCACTAGACTTTGAGTTTGAATTTCAATCTGCATCTTCAATTCAAATGAAAAATCAGCTAAAATTAGCACCTCAGGCTCTAAGGTTCAATAGAGGAAACAAAATTTCTAGATTACGTTAAGCTAAAAACACAAGGAGACACGCAAACACATGCACAATCCTCAAGTTTAAGGCAACTTTAATAACAAGAACTTGAAGGGTGCATATACCCAGGTTTCCAACAGCAGCAGCTGCACGTGCTCTCTTTTCTGCATTAGCTAACTCTGCACGAAGCTTTTCCATCTCACGGGCCATTGCAATCAAATTCCTCTCCATGGCTTGACCATGCTCATAATTTTCAGCATACCCTTTCTTCTCATACTCAATGGCAGCCCTTCACAACAAACAACGCAGACAAACAAATATCTGAAGACATTAATTACAACTGTACAAAATATTAAATAGTACTACTTGCCATTTTTAAAGCACTTCTATTGCTTCCAATGAACCAAACTTTTGGACTGTCGGTCATTGGATTAATCAACTAATCATACACCGCACCCACCCACCCACTCCCCACCCAAGAAGGGTCCTTTCTTTCTTTCTTTTAAAAAAATAAATGTACACAATGCAAAAAGTTTTACAAAGTAAATGCACTAAAATAATTAAGAAGATGTAAAAGAATTCTTAAAATTACTTTAATCCTTCATTCATTTATATACATACATACATACATAAATATATATGTATACACACACACACACACACACATACTACAAGTGAAGGCATTTGAATCTCAAATGATAGCATATGGGAGCACCAAATCTGCAGAATACTGAATGGACGAACATGCAAGTGAATCTCAAACGATAGCTTATGGGAGCACCAAATCTGCAGAATGCTGAACGAACCAAATCTTACAAAAGGTTAAACATGCAAGTTTGAGATACTATATATATTTATTTGCAGCATTCTTCTTTTTCACTTTTTTCCTCTGTAATCTCCTTAATTTTCCTCTTATCTACGTATTACGCATACTTCTGCTGTGCTTTGAATAAAATCTCTTCGTTTAAAGAAAAAAACACAAGAGATAATAGTTACGAAGGCACAAACAAATGTTTTCGATATGGTTAGCATTATATGAGGGGGTGGTGGGCGAATGTTAAATTTAGAGTAACTAAAAGATGTTAATTAAAATATGTATCTTCCCTGACTAGCATGTCGAGGGTGGACCTTTTTTTTTTTTTTTTTGGCTTTCAGAACTAAGAAGAGTAGACTAGAAATTTCTATATCAGCAGTACCTTGCACGACGCAATTCTTGCTTCATGCCCTCTATCTCCCCCTTTAGAGCGGGCAGCTTTTGCAACTCAACACCAGTCCCATCCAAATCCTCAGTCATAGCCTGGACCCGTCCAGTAAGCTCCTGCCGCGCACCACTTAGCTGCTGAACGTCCGCACGAACCTGCATAAGCTCCGCTTTCATCGCATGCACTGCATGAAGATCCGCCTCCATTTTCCTCAACTTCTCATACTCTTCCTTCAATTGCAAATCCGCCTCGGCCCGAACGGACCCGAGAACGTTCGCCATTCTGCGAATCTCGTGCTGCGACAATTCCAACTCCTGCTTGAGCGCGACGTGGGTCGCCGCCAGCCGCTGGTTGTCCACGAGGAGGGCTTGAATTTCATGGTGCTGTGCTGCAAGACGATCCTCAATTATGGCCGCCGCCGGGGGGCCGGGGAGAAGCGGCCCTGGCCCCGGAACGGCGCCGCGGGCAATGTGAGGATTCCGGGCATCATCAAGAAGAGATGGGTGGGGCACTGGCGCAAGTGACCGGCCGTACGGAGGTTCGCGGATCGGCAAGAGCCCGGCGTGTGATGCCGACATTAGCGGAACCGGAGGTCCTCTGTTCCGTGCAGACATGAACGCTGCTGAAGATTCAATGGCGAGAGAGAGAGAGTAAGTCAGTGAAACCCTAATTGACTGCGGGAAGTTCGGAGAGCGAAGACGAGAAGGAGAATTGACTCCTCAGGCCTAACTCAAAAGCAGTGGGAAGGGAATGTTCTTGCAAAGTTGGATCTTTACTGGTTGAGAAACGTGCGATGCACGTCACTCCCTAAAACTAGCCGTGGCCCTTCGCAACTTTTGAGTGATAATAATTATATCAAAATAAATTTATAAATATTTATAAACCACTATAAAGACATTATTAGAATATTTATGGAAATATTTAAAATTAAATTGAAAAATATAAATTCCCTTTCTAATAGAGGAGAATATTATGAGAACAAAAATTAAAAATTAAGAATTCAAAATTTAAGAATTAAATTCAGATATTTTATATACTTGATAAACAAATGTTTACTTTTATCTTTTAATACTATGTGGGTAATTGGGTAAGGGTTATGAGTCAGGGGCCTTGAAAAAATATCTTTCTTTAAATAAAATTAAAATTTTGATTAAATTAATAAATATATATAATAATATTATTAAAAAATATATAATTATTTTATTTAACTATTATATTTCAAAACTCATTTTCTAGGACTATATGAACAATTTTAGTATACACAGTAATTGAAAAAAAAAATACATTATTAAATAAAATGTATTATTCAATAAATATTTATTCATATCTCAAAACTCATTTTTTAGGACTATATAAGCAATCTTAATATACATTGTAATAGCAATAAATATATATATATAATTTATCATTTAAAAAATATTTATTGTATGGATATTTTATTAATCATGTCACCATCTTTTTTGGAAATAAAAATTATGTGTAAAATGAATGATCTATCCATGAAAATTAAATTTTACTATTAAAGCATTTTGACAATTGGTTACCAAAACCACTAAATTTTTTTTAAAAAAAATATTTTTTCTAAAAATAGCTAAAAAATGACGATAGCAATAAAAAATTAAAAACTTGGCCAAAAGAATTGTTACAATTTTTTTTCTTTTTAAATCGTAAAGAGATGAAAGTAGAACAAAAATAGAAAAAGTAATAATAATACTTCGTTTAAAATATTTTTACTAATTCTAAATAGAATTAGCAACTCTTTTGACCTTGAGAGTGCTAAGCTTGTTTAGAATTGGTTGAATTGCGAATCAAGAATCCAAGTTGAGCTGAAAATCTAGAAACATGATTCTTAAATCAAACGACTTATTCTCTTTTATCCCAGTAATCTATCAAGCAAAGACAAATGTGAATTTCTTATTTGAGGTAATATTCCAACATGCTTCATCATCAATGCTCGTATTAGGAGAAGAACTAGTGCATTGTTTTAGATAAAAAAAATTTCAATTGATAACCTTTGAGGTCATTTCCATTAAAAGTAGTAAACACACAGAATCGTGTTGATTGATAGACTGAGTTCTTCTATCAAATATTTACCATAATGATGAATAAGTATACTGAAAAGTAGGCCAATTATCCTAGAAAAGGGATGTCGATCTTCCATTTCCAATTTTATGCTTGATGAGGAGATTAATTTGACACTTAACTTACAAAATCTATTTCCAAGACCAAGAGCTCCTTGCAATTGCCTTCTTTTTACCAAAAAAAAGATTGTAAACCTAGTTTTTAGTATCTCTTATTATATTTTAAGTGCTAATTGTCCATTTTAATTTATTAACTACTCTCTGAAAAATGTTATATGTGTGTGTATAAATGTTGGTGTGCGAAGCCTTTTGAAATGTTAACACTCAAATCCTAATAATTTAACTATAAGAGCCTTGAGTTTATCACATAAGTCATCTTATTAAAAATATATCTTGTCACCATTTTCAACTAATAGCGTGTGTCATAGAATGCACGGATTATGAAGAAAAATAAAAATTAAATAGAAACTTGCATGTATTTATCAAAATTAAATTGATTAATTTATGATAGTTTCTAAAGATACAAACACACAAGATTAATCTGCATGTTAACTGTGCATTTAGTAAATATGTTTTCGTTTTGAAAATATCCTATTAAATAATGTATGTGGATTATGATAGTAAATAAACAAACACATACATACATACATACATACATACATATATATATATATATATATTTATGTTTATTTTCAATTCAAAATTACAAATAATTGCATTGAAAGCTAAAAACTTCTAGTTTGCTGTATAAAAAGAAAAACAAACACACACACACACACACACACACTATATGAAACATATTAGTATGTCTCCACATGCCTCTAAATGGCAAACTGGATTTTTTTTCAGTTTTTATTTTTTATTTTTTCAATTGCGTATATGTCTTCTAATTGGTTAACAATGTGTACTCTTAAATATAATCGGTTGCTTGTTATTTAAATAAGTTTTTTAAAGTGAAGCATATTAGAATTTGTCGTGCAAAGTATACATCAATGCACAACGGAAACACAAATTGAATCGAAATGTGCAATGCAGCAATCAATGATGAACAATACAAAACCAATCAAATACAAAGAGAATAAAGGAAAGTAATAAAAACACACTATACAAGAATTTACGTGATTCGGCAATGTGTCTACGTCCACAAGAGCAAGCGGCTGATTTTCACTATTGTATAAAACAAGAGTTACAAAATATTGTTTATGTGCTAACCTTATACGTACAGAAGACTTAGAAATTATCTAACGTACTCATGTAGTAATTCTCGGAGGAAAATCCTCCTAAAACCCCAATCTACTGATCTTCTCGATTCAAATCCCATAAACAGCGTTGAACAATATCGTTAACAGTTTGCTAAAACTGTCGATGGTTCAATGCGGTGACTGAAGTAACCAGATTGAAACCGTGAAAGGTTTAAGAGAAATCGTCGACGGTTATCTCCTGAGAGCAAACCATCCACCCAACTTTCGATGGTTTCTTCTTGGAGCTCAGCTTCCTTGTTCTCTCTTCACCTTGCTTTCCCCGAGCATATATTCCACTCAATATGAGTCACATACTCCAACAATCTCCACCTTGGCGAATATTCACCCCTTAGGAGAAATTTTAAAGTATAATACGTAGCTCCACCTGAGACAATAGATTTGGACGCCTCCCATCTTGCACCTAGAGAAGTTAATCAAGTCCAAGTAATGCTTGAACTTGTCCATTGTAACAGGCTCTATCAATATATTAGCCGCATTCTCAAATGTGTGAACCTTCTCAAGTAGTAGTTCACCAGAAGTAACCAGTTCCCTGATCCTATGAATCGCACATCTATATTATTTGTCCTCACATGATACACCTTGTTCTTCGCCAAATAGATGACACTCTGACTATCACACTGCAGTCGAACTCCACCTTACTAGATACTTAACTCCTTTACCAATCCTATAAGCCACAATGCTTCCTTGGCAACCTTAGCCACTATCATGTACTTCAATTCAATAGTAGATAAGGTAACGAGCGACTGCACCATAAACCTCCAACAAATAGGTCCTTCCACAAGGGTGAATGCGTACCTTGTGGTAGATCTCCTGTCATCCAAGTCCTTTGCGTCTTAAGTATCCACATAACCTAACATTGATGGATCACTCTATTGTCTATTGAACATAATGTCATATCCAATTGTACCGCTCAAGCATCTGAGAATCCACTTGACTGCATTCCAATGTTGTCTACCCATATTCGAAAAGAACTTGCTCAGCACACTAACAGCTTATGTCAAATCCGACCTTGTACATACCATGGCATACATTAGACACCTAACTGCACTAGCATAAAGGACCTTTTACATGTCACGAATGTCATCATCCGTCTTTGGGCACTAGACAATAGACAGCCTAAAATGATTCGCTAATGGTGTACTCACTGGTTTAGCATTAGTCATGCTAAACCTCTCCAACACCTTTTTCACATAGCTGCCTTGAGATAACCACAATCTCCATGCAGCTCTCTCCTTACGAATCTCTATCCCAAGTATCCTCTTGGCCCACCCAAGTCTTTCATGTCAAACTCTTTCCTTAACATAATCTTCAACTAATTTACCTCAGTTATATTCCTTGTAGCAATCAGCATGTCATCAACATAAAGCAATAGAAATATGAGTGAATCGTCCTCATGACTCCTCATATAGATGCAGCAATCATACTCATATTTCCTGTAGCCAATACGGATAATGTAGGAATCAAACCGTTTGTACCACTACCTTGGAGACTACTTCAGCCTGTAAAGTAACTTCTTCAGTTTACAAACCAAGTGCTCCTGTCCAGGTTAGCAAAACCCTTCTGTATGTGATGTGTAAATCAGCTCCTCCAAATCACCATGGAAGAATGCTATCTTTACATCCATCTACTCCAGATGCATGTCGTAATGTGCCACCAATCCCAACATTATCTTAATGGAAGTGTGTCTGACCACAGGGGAGAAGATTTCATCATAACCGAGCATGGAACTTCTCTCTCTCTCTCTTTGAAATTGCTTTTTTTTTTTTTCATGTACACCCACTTGCATCCTACACTCTCTTTTTAAAATCACAGCCAGTATTGCACAACCTAGGGTTTTTCTAAGCAACAACAAACCCTAATAAAATTTAACTAAGCAGAAGTATGAAGCAACTAAAACAATCTCAGTGTTTCTCAAACATTCATAGTAATTAAAATGGAAACATTCATGTGCGTAAATTTAAGTGCGGAAATTAAATAGCATAAGGAAGAGAAAGCACAACACGATATGATATCGGGGTTTGGCCAATATTGCCTACGTCACCGCCTTTAGCTCACAAGTAAGAGGATTCCACTAATGCTCACTTAACGGGTGGAGCGTCACCGATTACAACCTCCTCTCCTTATTGGGTGAGGAATACCCCAGGTCACATTATAGGGCTGACCCCAATAGATGTGCAAGATTCTCGAGCTAAGACTAGTTTTCTCCAAGAAAATTTATCAAGAAAAATAATGGGGAGAGCATTTAAGATCAACTCTCAAAAGATTTTTGAAGTAAACAAATATAAGAGAGTAGATGATTTTATAGTGAAAAAGTGAATGCCCAAAACGACAAATCTCAACCACACTTCAAAGGCAATTAGTGTGCTAGTGAAGGAGGAGAGTAGTAATCAACTGCTCTCTTAAAAAGATTTGAAATGAATGAAAAAGAGAGTATGGAATTAATAGCACAAAAATTATTTTGGAGGATTTTCTAATCTAAGCTTTGATTAAAAATTTGGTTATGAGGAGGTATATATAGAGTCTGCAAAAATTTTGACCATTAAGGACATATTAGGTATTTTAAAATTTGTTTAATGAAAAATTAATGACGTTTTAACACAGAAAATTATCCTGACTCGAGAGGTTCGGTCGACCTAGGGCTTCGCCGGGCGGCTAACGTAAGCCAAAATTTGAATTTTCAAAGGGGCTCGGTTGACCTAGGAAGGTGCCGGTCGGCTGACGTTGAGTAATTTCGAACCCTTCATAGGTTCGGTCGACTTAGGCACAAGGCTAGTCAGTCGTGGACAATTTGAGCTAAATGGATGGTCGGTCGAGGCACAATAAACAAGCCAATCATGTATGGCTGGTTGGCTGAGGCTTCCTAATTAAAAATGGTTGGTTGGCTAGACCTTTGACTTTGGTCAAAATCTATAGCCGGTTGACTGGGGCTTTTCAAATAAGCAATGGTTGGTCGGTCGACCGAGAATTTTTGACCTTGTAATGGTCGGTCAACCGAGGCAAGTAAAAACCTATGGTTCACCCTTGTTTTTGTCCTTGGATCCATTTTAAAACCTTGTTTGATTTTAGCTTTTTATGAAAAAGTTTTTCTTGAAATGCTAGGTTCCTTATTAGTCAATCTATGGTCGTGTTTGAGTTTTTCATTCACATCATGCATGAAATGCATTGTTACAGACCAAATATATAAACTATATGCAATATATTTAAAACAAATTTGTCTTCATTCTTTTGCTCTTCAAACTTTATGAAATGTGCCAAGTTAATTATGCTTTAAGTTCCATCCTAGCTTCCATTTTCTAGTATTTTATGTTCGTGCTGAGATGTAAACCTGTTTACACACTAAATGCTCTCATAAGATACTTGCGTTTTGTCAGCATTAAAATAGGGATCAGACTCAAAAAGTTAATATTAGTTTTAGTTGTTCCAATGAATAAAAAATATTGAAATTGTATTTGGTAAGGTTGATTCAAGTGGTAATTTGTTAAAAAAATAATAATTATAGTAATAATGATACTAATTATTACTCATTTTTTTATTATTATTATTATTATTATTATTATTATTATTATTATTATTATTATTATTATTATTATTATTATTGTCATCATATCATTATTTATTATTATTATTATTATTGTTGTTGTTGTTGTAACGCCCCAAACTCGAAATTGGGGTCCAAAGTGTTATTTAAAATAAATCTCTGATACCACCTTATGACGCCTCGAACCCGCCAAGAGGGGCCCGGGTGCCACGTGTTTCCATTTACCTATATTTGTATTCTAACATCAATTACGCAACGAAAAAATAAACTAACATCCTCTATACATACCAGAGTTCTATATACATAACACAAAAAGTATTATCCAACATCTAGTATTCAAATATATACATCTTAGAAAAACTTAAACATAACCCAAAATATACATCAAGTTATCTCCACAATTTCAGAAAACCCATTATTTTAATCATTCCATTTTCACAAATAATAGCTATAGCCCTAGGCTCAAAAATGTCAGTTTAAACGGTTAGCTTTCAATACTCGCAGGATAATCATATAAATAATCAAATAATTTCCATTTAAACCAGTGAAATTTACAAATTTACTGGCTTAATCTATTCCCCTTACCTGGTTTCCTGAACTATGCCAGTAGGGACCCCAAAATGATGTCTGCGACGCTCACCCGAACCCATACACCCCTTTTAAATAATCATATACTAGCCAAATAGTTCATTTTTCCTTTACCTCAACTTTGGGGTAATTCCTAGAAAGATCCCATTTGAGAATCCACTCCACTAGACTTGTAGAGAATTTCCCTTGGATCCTCGTAGCGATTTCCGATCATCGAATCAGGCGACAAACGACAAGAAAATCGAAGAGAGAGAGAGAGAGAGAGAGAGAGAGAGAGAGAGAGAAACGTCATTTTAGAGAGAAAAACAGAGGAAAATAAGATTTCTTAATGAGTAAGAAATGAAAAAAAATCCTTTTATAAACTATTGACTCGGCCAACCTCGTTGACGAAATGACGTCTTCGTTGACAAGTTATTGAAGGACGTTCATTGACGAAAGAAGGACTTTGTCGATGAACCCTAAACCCAAAGTTTCTGTCGTTCGGGATCTCTTTGTCGATGATGCCTATCGACGAACCACTAAAGGTGTAGTAACCCAAAAAATAATAGAATTTAAATAAAGAGGGAGAGAAAATGGAAACAGAAATAGAAGGAGGCCGTAGATTTCGTCGATGAACACAGAGCGTTCGTCGACGACATTGCATTTTGGAGAATAAAAATAATTTCAGGAAATTGCCTAGCTTTGTCGACGAACACAGGGTCTTGTCGACGAAGGTCTTCAGAATTGTGTCGACGAACACAGGGCTTCGTCGACAAGAAAATACCGAGAGAGGTTTCCGACTGCTCTGAATTTCGTCGACGAATACATGGCTTTGTCGACGAATTTTATGAAAGACTCGTCGACGAGGTGATGTGTCTCGTCGACGAATCTGGTAGTATAAAAGGAGGGAAACAGGGATATGTTGTCATTTTCACCGCGCCTCTCTCTCTCCTCTCTCTCTCTCTCTCTCTCTCTATGTCTCCCTCTCCCTTCTCTCTTTGATTCCGACCCTACTAGTCGCCGGATCAACAATCCAAAGCTACCGCGATACTCCTAGTGAAGTTCTCTGCAAATCCGCCGAAGCGGATCGTCGAGAAAATAGAGTTAGATTTCATCCCCAATTCAGGGTAAGGCCTTTTAGATAGTTTTTGGCTTTCTGGCAGTAATAGGAAATGATATAGATGGAAAAAATACTGATATTATGTTCTGGCATATGTTGGTTTCAGGGTGTTTTGTAGGAGGCCCTGCGGGTGTTAGGCTTGTATTCCCTAGGGGCTTTCCAATAGTCAGGTAAGGGAAATATGCTATGCTAGGCATTTCTTAAAATATGATGCAGTTTATTTAATTACGAAAATTATGTATTTAGTATGGTGTGGCTTGTGAATATGTATGTGGTACGGGGATATGTTTTACAAATTTAGTTTCATGATTTTATGAATTTCAGTATTATGATTATTCAGTTCTCAGTATTACGTATGAATTACAATTACATTTTATGCAGCATCATGATTATTTCAGTACTTCAAAATCATGACAAATCAGATAAATATATATATATAGAAATATATTATATGTGTAACAACCCGAATTTTTAAATGAAATTTAACTAATAAAGAAAGGGGAATGGAAACAAAAATAAAGAAGGAAGTTGCCAAGCTTCATCGACGAACACAGGGTTTCGTCGACGAAGGCTTAAAGGATTTCGTCAACAAACACAAGGCTTCGTTGACAAAGAAATACCGAGAGGGGTTCGGAGCTGACTGAATTTTGTCGACGAAGAGTAGATTTCGTCGATAAAATTTGTGAAGAACTCATCAATGAAGGTCGGACTCGTCGATGAATTCTGCCGTCTATAAATATCAAAAATATGATTTTTTATTCATTTTTCACGCTCCTCTCTCTCTCCTCTTCGGCTCTCTCACTCTCTCTCTTCGATTTTGGGCTGGTTTTACGTCGAATCGAAGATCTGAGGCTACCACGATGCTCCTGGCGAAGTTCCCTACAAGTTTGCCGAAGCAGATCGTTGGGAAAACGAAGTTGGAAATCATCCCAGAGTTGAGGTAAGGCTTTTTAAGCCAAATTAGACTTCATGATAGTTATAGAAATTGACGTACGCAAGAAAATACTGATGTTTAATACTGGGAGTTTTGAGTTTCAGGGTATTGATCAGGAAGTCATACGGGGGTTAGCCTAGGATATTTTGGGAGCTTTCTCAGTAGCCAGGTAAGGGAGTAAACTAAAGCAGTTCTTTTCCATGCAAACTATTATTGATTATGAGTATATTTATTTTCAGAAGAACATATGATATATTCGCTTATTATGAATGAAATGTACGATTGGGAAAATATTGCTATGATGCTTAAAAAGTATATGTATGTGTGAGATGTCAGAAAATCATGATTTTAAAATATGAAGTATGACTTTTAATAAAGCATATGTGGCATGAATATTATTTTACATAAAATGAGATATGATATGAATGCTTTTACGAGTAAAATACATTTTCAGGTATTTTGGAAAGATGGGTTATGTTATATTGAGTTGACGAATATATGATAAATGAGTTATTTTCAAATGTAAATACCTGAAATGTATTTGGTGCGAGGCCATATTTATATTATCGGCATGAGGTCATATTTATATGATTTTAGCATGAGGCCATGTGTTTATGCTATTGGCATGAGGTCGTATTGATATTATTGGCGCGAGGCCATATTTACTATGATTTTGGCACGAGGCTATACGTATGATTTCGGCGCGAGGCCATATCTATGTTTTTGGCACGAGGCCGTAATGATGTTATGTATGATCATGTATTATATGTTATCACAACCAGGATGTTAGTTTAGTTCAGACCAGGAGCTCGGTACCGTAGCTATGGGTAGATCAGATTTGGCACAAGGTCGTATTAGTGCTAACCATTCCACAAGGGGATGGGAGATGGATAGTCAATGTGGCTTTCAATAGAGTGTGGACGTCCACCTGACGTCCGGACCAGGGTGTGGCGGGCCCATCGTACTTACAGACATATTTGATTCGGCAGTGGTCAGCCAGCCATTGTCAGGTCCCGCCTTCGGGCTACACAACCCATCATGGGGGGTAATACATGACATTAGCTAGCTATTCATCTTGGGTATATTTTCAGTATTGCGAGTTATAATAGATGTTTATGTATGTTATGATTTATTAACGAATATGAAAATACGATTATCCAGCATGATATTATGATTATTTCCAGAATTATGAAATGTAATGTGTATGTATAAGCACTTTAAATATTCATGTTGCCACACAGTTGTATTTAGTTTACTTTCTCTTACTGAGAAGTGTCTCACCCCCAACATTAATATATTTTTCAGGAAACCCAGAGAGACCGACGGGTCAGGGCCGTTGTTGAGTGATTGGTGCTTCCCTACTAGAAAGGTAAGCCCTGAGCGAGGACTAGGAGATTTTCGTTGCATAGTCTTAGTGTTATTTTGACTTTTTGGAAATTGTACATATGAACAATATATTGATGTTAATAGAAAACTTTGGTATTATGTTTTATGGATGGATGTATGGATTTTTATATTCACTGCTGCTAGGTTTTCCACTGTGTATGACAGGTGTCCCCGTTACCCATGGGTTTGGGTTGACCATTTATTTATTATGTTGTATTTTTATTAAGGGATGTTACAATATGATATCAGACCTTGTTGGACTTACAGCTACAGAGCATGGTACCATTGCTACAGATATTATGTTACTTATTTAGTGCAACCACTTATTCAGATAATACGTGGTAAGGTCGACCACCTAGGCCCTTGAAGAGGTTAGGCTCCCCATCCAGATATGGGTTGAGGTGGGTAGGTTGACTGACGGAGTTCGGTGATTTATTCCTAGTTGGCCAGTCAAGGTAAATCCAGCCTACGGGCCGCACAACCCTATCATGACTGGGGGGGCAAGTCGTGACACACAGATAGCCACAGGGAACAGTTTCAGTTACTATTACATATGTACGGATTTACAGTAACAGGGACTATACTTATGTACACTAGAAGTATTTGAATTATAACCATAGTACTGTCATGTTAAGCAGTAGGGAAAAGGGGTGGTGTATTCTATTATTTGTACTGTACTTTTGTACTCAATTATTCATGTGTATATGAAAACATATTTCATGATATATAGTAGCTCATTTGCCACACACTAGCAATAGCATATTTCTCCTTACTGAGCGTTGGCTCATCCCAGTGTTGATATATTTTTTAGGTGATCCAGGTAGACAAGCAGACTAGGCTCGCAAATAGAGGGGCTTCAGTAGTGCCCTGCCAGAGAGTGGGTATGTTTTTGGGAGTGTTTTTGTACATCCCAATATAGTTGAGGGAATTTTTGGGAAAACAGATATATGTGTATATTTTGGGAAAAACATGGTAGCACTCTGGTATTGATATTGTATGATACGAACATGTTTATTCAGTTTATGCTTTTCGCTGCTTAGGTTAATAATTGGGTTTTTCTATAGTATGGTATCAAAGTATGTTAGACATCATGGTATAAAAAAAAAAAAAACCCAGTTTATTTAGTAGGTCGTTACAAAAGGACCTTTGTCGACGAAAATAGGGGATTCGTAGGGGATTCGTCGACGAAGCCTACTATTTCCCTTTAAAATTTTCCCTTTCTTCATTCCTTTATTATTTTCCATAAATAAATTTTTTGGGTTTCTACATTCTCCCCTCCTTATGAAATTTCATCCTCGAAATTCACTACACGATCATCTTCACATTTCTACAATTTATTAACTATCTATATCTCATACAATTTAGTATATACCACTATCTACATTTCTACATTAACTACAATTAAATAAAATCTTCATTATCTTAAACATAAACTCGTACTTGCCCCCTTGGCAATATCTGCCTCAGTCGGGACCATCGTGTACACACGTGTTGGACCACCTCCACCTCAGGGTACATGTTGGTTTCCCCGGATCCGATTCGGTGCAGGTGCAATAGGTAGTAGTTCACGGTAATTCCTTGCAATGTGCCCTGGTTTACCGCACTTATAGCAACTAAGACCCCTAGTTCGACAGTCATCCCTATGCTTCTTGTTACATCTACAACATATAGGGTAAGATGAATCATCCTGATAACCAGAATAACCTGATCCCTCATCTCCAGCCTCGGGCCCATAGTATTCCTTTCTCTCTTCCACGATCCCTGACTAGCCTCAACTTGAAAACTGGGAGGTGCAGACCTCTTCCTCTGCTCTGTCGATTCTATACTGCCCTGCAAGCTCTTCTCTAGTACCGAGGCCTTATCCACCAAGTCCAAAAAATTTTGGACTTGAAACCCCACCACTAGTTTAAAGATCTTTTGTCTCAAACCTTTTTCGAACATTCTAGCCTTTCTCGCCTCATTCGGAATCATAAATGGTGCGAAGTGGGATATCTCCACAAATTTTGTTGCATACTCCCCAACAGTCATATTCCCCCGAGTCAGGTTGGTAAACTTGTCAACCTTTTCTTCTCTAGTGGACAAGGAAAAATACCTATCAAAGAACCGCTCCTTAAATAGATCCCATGATAGTGCCACCTTTACCAGTCTCAGTCCTTCTAATAGCTTCGCAGAAAGCCACCATCGTTTCACATCTCTAGTCATTTTAAACGCGGCATAACAAACCTTCTGCTTATCTATGCATCTGAGTACTTCCATTATGTCCTCAATTTCCTGAGCCCAGTTCTCTGCAGTCGCTTGATCAAGTCCTCCCTCAAAATTTAGAGGGTTCAGTCTCATAAACTCCTTAATGCTACTGCCCTGGTCTACAGATGGACAGTCTTGCTCTCTAGGATCCTTCCTCATTTCTACCCTGACCTAACGGGCTTTACCCCTCAACATAGTGGAGGTATCAAAGTCTTCCTCACTAGATGCCTCTGAGTCATAAGTTCCTTCTCCAGTATCAACATCCTTACCTCTAGGATCCATCCTGAAAATAAGACAGAAAAGAGTCAAGAATTCCGTTATCATAGCCTACTCACCATAATCATTAAACTAAATTCCAATATACATCCAAATTCTTAACTTAAGGACCAGTCCCACAGCTCAGAAACAAAATCATCTAAGGTCTGTCGTGATTTTTCTGAAACCATCGACTGCTTCAGAAAAATCACAGAAAGTCGTCGACGTACTTCCGCCTCCAGGCTATAAGAAAAAATCCTATAACTCTCAATACACAACCTACCCATTTCCTATCCTCATTGTCATCTGCTCATATACTCTAGTATTAATCATCCCTAAGTTTACAAAACCTAAAACCTAATGCTCTGATACCGAACTGTAACGCCTCGAACTCGAAACTGGGGTCCAAAGTGTTATTTAAAATAAATCTTTAATACCACCTTGTCACGCTCCGAACCCGCCAAGAGGAGCCTGGGTGCCACGTGTTTCCATCTACCTGTATCTGATATTCTAACATCAATTATGCAGCGAAAAAATAAACTAACATCCTCTATACATACCAGAGTTCTATATACATAACCCAAAAAGTATTCTCCAACATCCAGTATTCAAATATTTACATCTAAGAAAAACTTAAATATAAGCCAAAATATACATCAAGTTATCTCCACAATTTCAGAAAACTCATTACTTTAATCATTCCATTTTCACAAATAATAACAATAGCCCTAAACTCAAAAATCTCAGTTTAAATGGTTGGCTTTCAATACTAGCAGGATAATCATATAAATATGCAAATAATTTCCATTTAAATTGGTGAAATTTACAAATCTACTGGTTTAATCTATTCTTCTTACCTGGTTTCCTGAACTATGCCAGTAGGGACCCCAAAATGATGCCTGCGACGCTCACCCGAATCGTGATTCAAAAACCCTAGTTTATCAACTCAAATCCCAGATCAACAACTATTAAACATCCCCAAGCTCATACACCCCTTTTAAATAATTATATACTAGTCAAATAGTTCATTTCTACCCTTACCTCAACTTTGGGGTAATTCCTGGAAAGACCCTGTTCGAGAATCCACTTCACTAGATCTATAGAGAATTTTCCCTGGATCCTCGAAGCGGTTTCCAATCATCGAATCAGGCGACGAATGGCGAGAAAATTGGAGAGAGAGAGAGAGAGAGAGAGAGAGAGAGAGAGAGAGAGAGAGAGAGAAGTGTCATTTTAGAGAGAGAAAAAGGGGGAAATAAGATTTCTTAATGAGCAAGCAATGAAAAATTCCATTTATAAGTTGTTGACTCGGCCAACCTCGTCGACAAAATGACGTCTTTGTCGACAAGTTACTAAAGGATGTTCGTCGATGAAAGAAGGACTTCGTTGAAGAACCCTAAACCTGAAATTTCTGTTATTTGGGATCTCTTCGTCGACGACGCCTGAACTTCGTCAATGAACCACTAAAAGACTTTCGTCGACGAAAATAGGGGATTCGTCCTACTATTTCCTTTTAAAATTTTTCCTTTCTTCATTCCTTCATTATTTTCCATAAATAAATTTTCTAGGTCTCTACAATTATTATTATTATTATTATTATTATTATTATTATTATCACAAATACATCTATTATTATTGAAAAATAAGTTTGTTTCAATGCCTATTTTTTCCATTGTATAAAAAAGATTGTATCTAAAAACATAAGATTGAATATATTTTTGTAAAAATGTTTTGTTTAACCAGACACAAATTTTGAATTTTTTTATACAAGAAAAAATATATTCAAAACCTTAAATAAATAGGAAAAACTTTAAAATTGTTGTAATTCAAGTGCTCCAATGTTCCCAATCTCTCTCTCTCTCTCTCTCTCTCTCACACACACACACACATTATTTTTCGCTCTAGTGTGACAAAGGGTGTGATGGTAAACTGTTTGATTAAGTTTGAAATTTAATAAAAATTAGTTGAAAATGTTCAATTGTAAAACAAGTTTTTTTATAAGTTATGTAAGTTCACTTTAAAAGTTAAATGGTAGTTACTAACATTTTTGTTTGTATGATTTAAAAAAAAATATATATGTGATATTTTGTTTTGTTTAATGGTTGTTTTTAATAAATTTGAATTGAACAATATAGTTTATGTATAGGGGTTTATCTTAAACGATATAACATTGCATTTGAATTTTTACAAATTAGAAACTATATCAAGTGTTGAAAATATAAAAGAAATGTCACTATAATTACTTAGCCTATACATAATCAAGTGGCTTAAATGTTGTAATCTAAAATGTATGAAGTTTTAATTTTGATTTAAAATTTGCTTGTAAATCATAAAACAAAATTATATGAACTAATAAAAAGTTTTTAACACAATCAAATAAATAATAATATATTTACTATAATAGCCCGCATAAGTTAAGATATATATATATATATATATATATATATATATATATATATATTCAATCGATACTTTCTAAAGAACATTTTTATTAACTATCAGACTAATGCATAAATTAATTGTATAAAAAAAAACGGCTAGAGCCTAGGAAGGATCCAAAGTATGGTTAGTAATTAAAATAGTATTTGTCATTTACTTTATCGCTTTTTCTCTCCAACAAATCTCTTGCATTCATATCTCTCTCTCTCTCTCTCTCTCTCTCTCTCTCTCTCTCTCTCTCTCTCTATCTCTATCTCTCTCCAATTGCTTCCTCCTCCCTCTCACACCTGAAATTTGCTTGTAGATTTTGCAAATTACACGTCCAAATCTTCTACCTCAAAATTAATCTCACAAATCCTAAAATAAATTTACTCATTCCCCTTTTTCATTCATGCAAACCTAACGTCATTCGAGCTTCTAGTCGAACAAGTACAATTCTTTTAGATTTTAGTTTGTGCTTTCAAATTTTCAATTTCAATTTTCCTTATTTGTGCCTTTGAAATTTTTAGTTTCAATTTTAGATTGTTCTTTGCATTTTATAACTTGCATTTAAGCACAGGATTTTGAACAAGAAGTTAAACTAAAAAAAAAAAGGATATATTCTTTTATCAAGGTTTATCACTTTTGGTCTTGAGGTGTTGTCGGTCACATTTCTAATGATTTAAATTTGATTGACGTATTTGAATCTTGAGAAGCAAACGTTATTTTCTTAATTGAGTTTTTTCATTGGTTGCTACTATTTTTTAAACCATTGATTGTTGTTCTATCGGGAGTTTTTTTGTATTTTAAACCATTGATTGTTGTTCATTCGGCTTGTCGCGACGTCCCTGGAGCGCGTGTGCCCCGAGCGGCGAAATTAAAAATCAATTTTAATATGGTGTGGAAAAACATGGATGTCGGAGTCGCCACTAACCTTTAGTGCGGTTAGAACACATGATTACTACCCCGTTAGGGGTAAAATCAGTCTACATTACCAGAGTTGGGGTCGGAAGTTCGGTTACGCGAGGGGAAGGTACTAGCACCCCCTACGCGCCCGTTCTTACGAACGGTACCTAATTAATTTGAAATTATCCCTAAGTTAATCTAATAATTCTTCAAATTACTCTTATTTTATGAATTTATAAATAAATGTGAAAAATAAATAAATAAATAAAGATAATATATATATATATATAATCCCTCAGAGCTTAGGATACGTGAAGCCCGAAGGCTCATACCCCCGCAATAAAATCATAGGGATTATAAAATCAAAATTATTTAAGAAAATACGCTCCCACATTTTAAAATTGTAAGTAAAAGTTTTATAGGAAAATATTAGTATGGGAGGTTTTAATAATAGATATAATAATTTAAACATAATAAATAAATAAATAAAATAGTAATAAACTAGAATATTAGGATACCAAAATACGTACTAATCAACATATATAATAGAAGCTAAAATATCTAACATACCAATAATAGTAGAATATAAACAATAATATAGACTAAGATAATGAGCAAATATTAAAATACTACATGTGCGTTATAAACAAAAATACTTAAACATACCATAATACACATAATTATGATAATAATAATAAATATCCACAAATAATATAATACGTAATAGATTACTATAATACTATATATACTAAACATACCATATAATAGCATGATACCAAAACACCAAAAATATTACCTAAAATATTAAACTTACCATAATAATTAATACCTTGTATATTAACATACTAAAAATATAATAATAATATATAATATTACCTAAAATGCTATATTACTAAATGTACACGGTCACCTAAAATACTAAATTAAATGTATAATGCTACTTACAATTCTAAGTTGCTAAATATAAATATCATTTATTCAAATAAATATTATAGCATTAAAAATTCCACAACAATGTTATGAACACGACAAAATGATAATACAATCGTATACAAGAAATAAATAAATAATAAACAATAATGAACATCAATATATACGCAATAACAATATAAAGTAAATTAAATAAAACACTACTCAAAACCCTAATAACGTGAAATAGCCAAAACCCTAAAATAAAACAATAACCCAAAACCCTAAATGGTCGTATTATGAAAATAATGTAAATAATCAAGAATCCTAGATGTGCATAAATATTACAATCATAAATAATAAACAAAATCCCTAAATACCGTATGAACAATAAATATGACAAATATCCTAAATACATCAAAAAGCCTAAATAATGTCTACACGATAAAACATCCTAAATAATATGTAACAATAAAAATAAGTATATTACAATGATTACAAAACAAAAAAAAAAAAAAAAAAAGAACCCCAAACATTAGATATTAGAACAAATAAAACAATAATAATACAATATATATACAAAATAACATTAAGAAGAAAAAAATATATATAAACAAATTACAAAAACATCACTCGTGCATGTGTGTGTTTGTGTGTGTGTGGACAAGTTGTCCAAGAGATGAAACTCAAAGAAATTAATAAATCAGTAAATATTAACAAGGGAGAGTTAGAAACAACCGAGTAAGGTTTCAGATTGATCAGATAAGAAATCGCCGCTCGATTGGCTTCATCTAGTTGAATGCGCATACACCGACGATTCCACTGCTGCGGCGGTGAGACAGCTGTGTAATAAATTAAAATGAAATTGTAAAACTCAAAATAATAATCTGAAAGGTGAGAATTAATATAAAAGGGTCAAAAACAACTTGATAAAATTTTGCATTGATCGGATAAGAAATCGCCACTCGATTGCCTTCGTCTAGTTGAATGCGCAGACGCCGATAACTCCACTGCTGCGGCGGTGATACGACTTTGCAAGAAATTAACACAAAGGGAGAAAACTCAAAAGACGAATCTGAACGGTGAAAATTAAGAAAAAAGGGTTAGAAAAGACCTCGTAAAGTTTCACATTGATCAGATAAGAAATCACCGCTCGATTGGCTTCGTCTAGTTGAATGCGTAGATGCCGATGACTCCACTGCTGCGGCGGTGATACGGATGTGCAAGAAATTAACACGAAGGGAGAAAACTCAAAAAAAGAATCTGAACGGTGAAAATTAATAAGAAAGGGTTAGAAACGACCGTGTAAAATTTTGCATTGATCGGATAAGAAATCGCCGCTCGATTGGCTTCGTCCAGTTGGATGCGCAGACGCTAATGACTCCACTGCTGCGGCGGTGATACGGCTGTGCAAGACATTAACACAAAGGGAGAAAACGCAAAAGAAGAATCTGAACGGTGAAAAGTAAGATGAAAGGGTTAGGAAAGAGCTCATAAAGTTTTGCATTAATCGGATAAGAAATCGTTGCTCGATTGGTTTCATCTAGTTGACTGCGCAAATGCCAACGACTCTATTGCCACCGCACGAGACTGCAAGGTAAGGTTTTTCTTTCTTTGGTCTGTGCCTCCTCCCCTTTGGCTTGGCTATGCCCCCCTTTTATAAAAAAAAATTCTGTAAACCCTAAAAAAAACTTCCTTTTTGATTTTATTTTTCTTTTTCTTTTCTTTTTTTTGCCTTTACTATTATGGTAATAATGAAAATAGTAATAGTAATAATAATTATTATAATAATAATAATAAAATCAATAAGGTAATAATAATAATAATAATAATAAATAATTGTAGTAAAAGTAAAAATAATAAAGATACTATCAATAAAATAATAATAATAAGACTAGTAATAATAATAATACTAATAGTAATAGTAAAAATGACAATAATAAAATAATAATAATAATAATAATAGCAAAAAATAAAAATAAAAATAAAAATGAAGTAATAATAACAATGTAAATAATAATAATAATAATAATAATAATAATAATAATAATAATAATAATCATATCGGGCCTGGGTAAAAATGGGGTGTCTACACGGCTAATGCAATTATTTCCATTAAGCATAGATAATTTTTTTTTATAATGTCGATGGGAAAATGTATGAACTTTGTTAGATTTAATTTATTCATATGACTATCGACCAAATCAAAGATTATGTTTTACAATTTTTTATACGTTGGAATGTACTTAATTAAAGCTCATAAAAAAATTATGGGAATATGGTTTGAGATTTCAAACTAAGATCAAATTTTTCTTCATGCTAAAAAAAAATAAAGAAGATGGAGTCAAAATGTTGGTTGCCCCTAATACTCTAATGCTTTTGTGTGTGTGCATCAAGCTTATTTGATGGGACATTGTCATTTACAATATCCAAATATTTAACATTTTTCATTGTATTTTTTTTTTAATTTTTCTTTCATTTTACATACTTTTTTTTTGTCAGACTAACTAATTATTTGAAAATAAATATTATAATTTATGCATAAAAGTTTTTGAATTTTTGATCGTGTGAAATGTCCAAAATGGAAATGCTTTAAGAATTTTGTGGCTCATTCCTAAGTTTTTGATGGGGAAGTATAGAGGTGATGGTCAAAGCATAGTTGTTAGCTTTGGTATATTCCCAAGAAGGGGGTGAATTAAGTATTTTAAATTTTTCTCCTAAGTTCAACTAATCAAGCAATAGTATTACTCAACATAGGGTCTGTCTATGCAATTATAAACCCAATTATTCACAATAGTAAAATACAAACATTCATGTGCTAGAATTTAAAATGCGGAAATTAAAAGCACGAACAAGAAATGTTATCGAGGTTTGGCCAAAGTGCTTACATTCCCGCCTCGACTCGCAAGCCTGAGAATTACCACTATTACTCACTTAATGGGTGGAGTGGCACCGGTTACAACCAGGTCAATTCACGGGGCTGACCTCAACCTACAACTGCACCTTATCAAAATGGTGCACCTAACTTTCCTAACCGGGTCTAAATCAATTCGAAACTATTCAACAGGGTTAGTCTCCCTCTTCAAGGCCACGTCTGGAATACAACAAATGTATATAATTTGGCGTACAAATAAATGCTTCTTAACTAAGCAGACTATGTACCGATTCAGCCTAAGCAC
The DNA here is from genome assembly GCF_029873635.1 of Malania oleifera. Classification (NCBI taxonomy): domain Eukaryota; kingdom Viridiplantae; phylum Streptophyta; class Magnoliopsida; order Santalales; family Ximeniaceae; genus Malania; species Malania oleifera. The sequence goes on along the minus strand of NC_080428.1, from coordinate 42,759,653 downwards.
TAAGCAATGCACATCAATAATATAGAATCTATAAGCTCAATGTTAACTGTGCGCAATCAACACTCAAGATAATGTCTATACTCAATCAAGCATAAGAGTGTATGAATAAGTTAATCTTTGAATATATATATATATATATATATATATATATATATATATATATATATAAGTGTATCTCAATCACAGCTTAGGGTTCAAAGATTTTCACCAAGATAAATCAAAATATCTCAACAAATATTTACTCAATATTCAAGCACCAAAGATATTCAAAACTTAGCTTGTAAAAAGATTTTAGTGCACACAAAAATTATAAACTAAGGTGTCTTGCAATCAATATGTTAAGACCCACAAGCTTTCAAGTTTCCCACACAAAAGATTTATTGATTTCAATCGGGGGATAACTTGTGCTAAAACTCTCAAATAAAAAGCATTCAATCAATTAAACAAATGAGAGTTTAGGTGAGTAGAATCAATGTAGGATGAAGTAGGACACTCTCACACAATATTATCTTTTAAAGGAATGCTAAATGGAAGAGTATTTTTGGCTTGAAAGAACAAAAAGATCTCTCAAAATTCAGAGAATTTTTCCACTAATCAAATTGTTAATCTCTCCTTAATCTGAGCAAATGAACCCCTATACATAGAAAATGGAAAAATTATGACCGTTGGGGACACTAGGGTAATTCTTAAAATTGTTTTAAAATTGTTTAGAAAAATTAACCCTGTTTAAACTATTTTACCTCGGTTAAAAAATAAAACAACCTGAGAGTTTCGGATGTCCGATCCAAGGTTCGGGTGCCCGAACAAACACAGTGCAAAAAGGTGTTTTTGAAGTTCGGTCGCCTAAGCATGGGTTCGGTTTGTTGAACCAAGGCGATTTCCACACTGTCTGAGATTCGGGTGCCCAGTCTGAAGTTTAGTTAACCGAACTCATGTGTTCGGTCGCCCAAGGCCATGTTGAACGTGAAGTTCAAGCGGCCGAGTTGGTGGAGAAATGTCAGATCAGCGGTTCGGTCGCCTATGGACGGTGTGTACATTTTGGTTCAGTCTTCCAAACACAGGTTAACTTGTTGATCGGTCCACGATTCGAACACCCGAGGTGATTTGAACACCACGGGTCCGGTCGCCCAACCTCTCATATTTTTTCCTATTAAGTCCATTTACACTTCAATTTATTCCCCTAATATTATAAGTGATTATGGGGACTATTTTGTGCATTTGTGTAGGGACCTAAGGTTATTCTAAGGTCTTTTGAGGACACCGAAAAAATTTGACGTCGGTCGACCGAAGGGTGATTCCTAAGGCCATTCTACGGTTTTGAGCTTATAAGATCCTATTATGCATGATATGTAGATTATTACAAACCGATAGATAGTTAATATTACGGACGCTGAATGAATGAATATAAAATACAACAATTAAATCTTCTAGACCTTTATATTCTTCAAGTCACTGTGTGCCGTATGATATTGCCAATTTATCTTGCACACCAACTCGGTAGACATTAAATAGTAGAGTATTTGTCATGATTAAAACGGGATATGACCTATAAAGTCAACAATCTCCCCATTTTTAATGATGACAAATACCTTATGCAAAAGTGGGTACAACCAAGAAAGGCTCCCTTTGAAACTATGCATAAGGGAAATGTAAAGAGTTTAAAAGTTCAAACATTTTCCCAAGGTAACCAATTTTGCATCTTCTTCCCCTTTTGGTAACAGTAAGAAAGGCTATAATAAACATGAAGTATATAAGCATAGGCATTGAGTATGAATCATTTGAATAAAAAATATGTTTGGGAAAGTTTTTAGAAATTTTGGCAGCATGTCGTTTGAAAATATAGCATTTTTCCAAAAATACCTATATAGAAATGACCTGATTGAGTTTTAAATTTACAATATATCCACAACTACCAACTCAAACAGTTCAGTATGATCAATACTTATTACTTTCAGCATCCAAAAAGATAATATAATCATACAATGCACAATGAATGACAAAGTATGAAATATAGCAATTATGCACACAAATAATATAACTAGTCATTTAAATGATTTAATTGACATGAAAACAAAGTTAGACCATAAATATACACAAACCATTACAATTGAATTATATCATAAGACTCGTGGAAGATTTGAGTTTAAAGCACATGACATATGATAACAAATAGTTAGTTTGAGCACAAACATAGTTTAACAAGTTTGCATGTATTTACATGTGAAGTTATCGAACCGGTTATGATATTTAAAAATATATGTATATAATAAATATATATCCCCCTTAGGATGTTTGCAAAAAGTACAGGGGATTGCTTTCCCAAAAAAAAAAAATTAACTGAAAGCAAGCAAACAACAATGTTCTAGTTTAGCATTTAAGCATAATTTCATAAGATAACTAGAATATGACAACCATATAGATCCTAAAACTTTCAAAAAATTTAAATTCAAGATCACTGGCAAACACAAACAACTTGTGACAAATCAATATATTTTTATTTTAAAATATTCAATAAAATCCTAACAATTAAGTGCATGCCACAAAAAGTTCAAGCCAGATCTAAGCTGAAGATGTTAGAGAACATAACAAAATGAGATTTAATTTTGGATGCTTCCCCTATCGATTTGAATTCATGCTTAGATACAATAGGCTGCTTATACTAAATAGAGAATTATTTCATTATGCCTAGTAGTATAAGCCATCAACCTAAATCTTTAAAATCAACTATACTGAGTATTTGTCAATTACATTTGTCACTTGATCAGTATAATTGTCACTATAGACCATAGATGCATCAAAGAATATATATTAAGGCATACAATAATGTTCATGACCCAAGAACATTCCATATCAAACCATAAAGCTTTAAGCGCAGGATATAATGTCTAGGAATTTCAGAAGAACCTCAATATTTCAATGGACGAAAGTGATGCATATGGGTCATTTATGCGCTTCCTATAGGGATGGAGCTGAGTTCCTCTAAATGTCAAATGATTATGCCATGATGAAGTTTACTTATTCAATTAGGTTTCACTTATCCTTTCAAAAATATTTTAACATTAATTTTATCATAATCATCTTTAGCATAAAATTTTATTTTGGGAAAATTCCTATAAAAAATTTGGCAGCATGCCGTCTGTAATCGGACATTTTCCCATAAAACCTGTACCTGATAGGTTCAAACAAGCAATTTAAAATTTAGTTTAAGGCACACAAGAACCTATATCCATTACCAGCATGTAATACACATCACTACATCTGCCATACAAGAGACTTTCAATACAAACATGCAATCCAGTAGTATAATCAACTCAAGATATTCAATATAGCTCAATACAAGTTCATGCTAGGAAAAGACATAAACTATCCATCAAAGAAATTTTAATCATTTATTGAATCATGGATAGTGTAGCAATGTTGCACACATATATAAGCATAAGGCATAAACGATATAAGGATATGAGAACATTTTAATTTACACATATGAAGAATAAAAGCTCCCCTTGAGTTATGCACTCAACTCATTTAATGCCTTTTTCATTTTCTAATTTCTTTAGCCAAAGTTATAAGATTAATATTGGCGTGAATGTTTTTGGCTTATTGGACCAAAAAGTCACAATGTATATTCATTTAAGTGTGATAAGCTTATGTCTGCCTCTTTTATTATGAATTTCAATATGCGTGAGATGTTCAAGTTCCAATGGCTTTTCTTTCTTAACATTCATGTATATGTTTCTCAATTGTAAAGTGAATTTGGATAAATACTCTCATCAATTTAAATTTCTATCAGGTTCAAAAGAGTATTCATTATGAGTGGACATTTTTCAAAATATTTTTGTGCTTAGTAATCATGTCCAGGTATGGGTAAAGAGCGTCTAGGAGAGTATGAAATTTGAATATAACTCTTTGGATAGTGGTATGTATCCTTTAGATATAATTATAATTTTGAGCAAGGATACGAACCAAGGAATGGGTGAAACCTTACCGAATATGATTGTGGTTTGGTAAGGAGTCCTATGGATGGGATGGTGAGCCAAAATTAGAGGAGTTACAATTTGAACTCAAAGGAAACAATCCTCTAGTGGATGCCTCTAATTTGATTATGAAACATGTCTTTAAATAAACACTAGTAGAATAAGAACTTATAATCAGTGCTTATACCTAGAGTGATGACCATGTTTTGACTAATGAGATTAGGGTAAAATTATATAAGGCAAGACGAATTCCCTAAAGCTTAATTATGTGCAATGGACAAAAGTATGCTTAAACTTGTGATTTTCATGTTAGCATGGGTTAGGCATTTTGAATTAAATACCAGGCATAGATGTCATATCCATTTGGAAATGGATAAAGATTCTTAGTATAACAAGATAGGTGAGTGCGTATACTAAGATTTTCATTTTAAGCAACAACCACTTCCCAAACCTACAGTCATCACAACCTCCTAAACCTAAGCCTAGGATATAAGGACACATTAAATAATTAAGTAATATTAATTTAAATCCATTTTTCCGTAAGACCTACAGGGTTTGCTTTCATAACAACCCACTCCATTTCTTTATTTAAGCCTCTGGCACTTCTAGATTTACATTTGGATTGGATGTGCCGGTTCCTTTTACAAAGTAGGCTCGTTTTGTATATACGTGAAAAATCACGCTTATTTAAATTCTTTTTGCTTGATGAGGCAAGACAATGACAGTGAGACCTATAATATGACCCATTTTTTAAAAGATTTATTTCTTTTGACTCCTAAGGGTTTAATTGAACTAATCTTCTCACTTGCAACCTTGGATGTTGATTCAAAATCATTTTCCATTTTTCCTTCTATGCAAGTGATTTTTAGGACCTTCCTAATTTTTCTCTTTTCTAGGATGACATGATATTCTTTTAGATCTTCTAGTTGTTTAGCCAACCTTTGTTTTCCTTTTTCAAGAATGTCTTTTGATTAGACACCCTAACTAGAAATTTGTGCATTTTAAATAAGGTCTTTTCTAATTCTACGGAGGAAGACATGCTTTCAATAGTAAATTCAATACATGATTCAATATAAGATATATCATAATTATTACAACAATCATTGCATGCTTTGTCAATAGGATTATCACAAGGAATATCAGATGATTCATCAAACAAATTAACACAATAATTTTCACATGAATCATTGCATGCAACAACAATAGTATTTTCAAAAAGATCAACAGATGATTCTCCATATGATATTTTGCAACAATCAACATAATAATCATCAATTTTATAACAAACTGAAACAGGAGGTGAATCATATACCTCCTCGTTGATTACTAGCTCATGATTCGCCTTTACCAGATCATCTGATCTTGGAGCTTCTAGAGTGGCAATCTCCTTTTCCTAGGTCTCTCCATATCTCTTTTCAAGCTCAACCTATATCTCTTGTGCACTACTACATGCCATAATCTCACGAAGAATATCAGAATCTAAAGCACAATATAATAATTCCATGGCATATGAATTTGCATGCAATAAATTTATATGATTTTCATTACCAAGCATACAAATTCCTTTATCAATTATCTACTAGAACCTCCAATTCATAGATTTCACAAATGTGCTCATTCGAATTTTTCATGGGTGTAATTTACACTAAAAAACAAAGGAGGACTGGAAGGTGACTGTCCCTCTCCAAATGGGGATACACCAATGTGAGCCATCCCGATCTTTAGCAAAAACGATTAAGTCAATGCTACGAAACTCTAATACCAAATGTTAGTTTTGGTGTATTCCCAAGAGGGGGGTGAATTGGGTATTTAAAATTTCCCTCCTAGGTTCAATTAATCAAGTAACAGTATTACTCAACCTAGGGTTTGTCTATGCAATTATAAACTCAATCATTCACAATAGTAAAATACAAACATTAATGTGCTGGAATTTAAAATGTGAAAATTAAAAGTACACATAATAAATGTTATTAGGGTTCGGCCAAAGTGCCTACATCCCCGCCTCAGTTCACAAGCCTAAGGATTACCACTATTGCTCACTTAATGGGTGGAGCGACACAAATTATAATCAAGTCAATTCACGGGACTAACCTCAACCTACAACCGCACCTTATCAGGATGGTGCACCTAAGTTTCCTAACCGGGTCTAAGTCAATCCGGGACTATTCAATAGGACTAGTCTCCCTCTTCAGACCCACGCCTAGAATACAACAAATGTATATAATTTGGCGTACAAATAAATGCTTCTTAACTAAGCAGACTATGTATCGATTAAGCACAAGCACTAATCAATGCACATAAATAATATAGGATCTATAAGCTCGGTGCTAAGTATGTGCAATCAACACTCAAGATAATGTCTATACTCAATCAAGCATAAGAGTGTATGAATAAGCTAATCTTTGAAAATATATATATATATATATATATATATATATATGAAAGTGTATCTCAATCACAACCTAGGGTTCAAAAAATTTCACTAAGATAAATCAAAATATCTCAACAAATATTTACTCAATATTCAAGCACAAGAGATATTCAAAACTTAGCTTGTAAAAAGATTTTTGTGCACACAAAAATTATAAGCTAAGGTGTTTTGCAATCAAGATGCTAAGACCCACAAGCTTTCAATTTTCCCACACAAAATATTTATTGATTTAAATCAGGGGATAACTTGTGCTAAAACTCTCAAATAAAAATTATTCAATCAATTAAACAAATGAGAGTTTAGGCAAGTAGAATCAATGTAGGATAAAGTAGGACACTCTCACACGAGATTATCTTTCAAAGGAATGCTAAATGGAAGAGAATTTTTGGCTTGAAAGAACAAAAGAATCTCTCAAAATTCAGAAAATTTTTCCACTAATCAAATTGCTAATCTCTCCTTAATATGAGTAAATGAACCCCTATATATAGAGAATGATAAAATTATGACCTTTGGGGACACCGAGGTAATTCTTAAAATTATTTTAAAAGTGTTTATAAAAATTAACCCTGTTTAACCTATTTTACCTCGATAAAAAAGTAAAACAACCCAAGAGTTTCGGGTGCCCAATCCAAGGTTCAGGTGCCCGAACAAACACAGTGCAAAAAGGTGTTTTTGAAGTTCAGTCGCTTGAGCATGGGTTCAGTTTGCTAAACCAAGGCGATTTCCACACATTCCAAGATTCGGGTGCCCAATCTAAAGTTTGGTTAATCGAACTCATGTGTTCGGTCGTCCGAGGCCATGTTGAACGTGAAGTTCGGGCGGCCGAGTTGGTGGGGAAATGTCAGATCAGTGGTTCGGTCGCCTGTGGGCGATGTGTACATTTTAGTTCGATATTTCGAACACATGTCAACTTGTTGACTGGTCCACGATTCGGGCGCTTGAGGTGATTTGAACACCACGGGTCCAGTCGCCCAACCTCTCATATTTTTCCCTATTAAGTCCATTTACACTTCAATTTATTCCCTTGATATTATAAGTGAGTATAGGGACTGTTTTGTGCATTTGTGTAGGGACATAAGGTCATTCTAAGATATTTTGAGGACACCGAAAAAATCCAACGTCGATCGACCGAAGGGTGATCCCTAAGGCCATTCTACGGTCTTGAGCTTATAAGATTCTATCATGCATGATATGTAGATTATTATAGACCGATAGATAGTTAATACTATAGACCCTGAATGAATGAATTTAAAATACAACAATTGAATCTTTTAGGCCTTTATATTCTTCAAGTCACCGTGTGTCGTATGATATTGCCAATTTATCCTGCACACAAACTGGGTAGACATTAAATAACAGAGTATTTGTCATAATCAAAACGGAATATGACTTATAAGGTCAACAATAGTATCCCAAGATAATCTTTTTTTTCTAGTCCAACTAATACCAAGTAAAATCATTATGTATTCAATAAAAAAAACGAACCAGCAAACAAAAAAATACACAAACTAGCCACAAAATCCAAAGAGAACACCAAATTTACATGAAAAATCCTTTGGTGTAAATGGAAAAACCATGAGACTAAAGCTTCTAATCTTCCACCATGTCAACATAGTAGATTACTATAGATCTTCTGTAATTGAGACTAGACGTATGCATCAACTTAATTTATTAAGAACAACAAATTCTTGACATACAAATCAACATGTGTCATCACCAACAAAGGTAGAACTACTACTTCAAGGAAATGAAGAGACATAAAATAATAAATAAATAAATAAATAAATGTTGTTGTCCAAGACATGAAATCAAGGCAAATGAGTTCTAAATGATAATCAAATCAGCCAGATTGAAGAAGGATGTGTCATGGTCAAAATGTCAAAATTTCAACTTAATTAGATGAGAAATCACCATCTTATTACAAAGATCAATTTGATTGCATATACATATCTTTCAGCAAGTTATCTTTTCTCCTTCACTCTCTTTTGGCTGCCTTCAAGGATGCACGAAAAATGCACTATCTTTCAACAATAATTTTCTTAATTTGTTTACTTTAATTTCTTCAAATGTGATCATTCAAGCAAATCACAACAAACTATTTAATAAATTAATCCTTTCTTGACACCTAAGTGGACTATGCAAACATAAATGTCTTCTACTTTTACTTAAATATGGATTCCACTTGGTTGTTGACCAAGATATCTGAATGGATCAATCACACATGCAAAACATCCTTTATATAAGAGGGAAATCAAATAAATCTCTCCTTCAACACAATGTAGAAGAGTTTCCATACACTAGAAATCATGCAATAAGTTGAAAAGTTAGGAGGAGAAATTAGGTTTTATCGAGGCAAGTAATAAGATTTAGATGCTTAAAACTTTTAAATGAATCAAAATTTAGTAAAGTTTGAAAATTAAATTTTTATAAATTAAAAGTATTATTTAAAAAATAAATATGCCTAAACAACCAATTAAATTTAACTAAAAAATTAAAATTATAAAAATTCACAAATAACGATTTATCCTATGTTTGAAGACACCTTGGATTTGGAGTTGTATTAGATTTAGATATGATAATGTATAAAAATTGTATTGAAATTTGTCTAAATCCATTCAAGTTCAAATTTAAGGCCTAAAATTCATGCTTCCAAACATTATCTTAGAGTTTGGAGATTCCTCGGCCCTTAATATTCTATGTTATTTACATAAACTATAACCTACAAGGTATAGATTTGATACAAAATCATACATAAGAGAAGCCTTAAGTTATAAAGTCCATGAGAATTGGAACCTATTCCACAACTGAGGTAGAAGCAAATAGTGTTGCAATCAAATCAAGTCGAGCCAAACTTCAGCATATTCAGGCTTGACTCATCTAATAAACAAGTCTTGAAAATTGAGCCCGAGTGAGACTCATTAACTAAATGACTCGAGCTTAGTCTTATTCATGTTTGACTCATTTATTCGTTGAGTTTAAAACAAGCCTAAACGAGTCAATACTAATTTAATTAAAATTGTAATTATATATTAATGAATTTTAAAACTAAATCTAAAATTGCTTATTGAGATATAAAATTAATATTTTAATTTGTGTTTTACTATCTTATGTTAATAATTATTTTTAAAAGATAAAAAATAATGTGAGTAGTGATGATTAAAGCGAAATTATTTTTACTTATGTATGTGTGTGTGTTTGTGTAAAATAATGTAAGTTTAAAATAAATTCCAAATCAAATATATAAGCTAATGAGTCTCTTAATAACCAAATGAAGAAATATATTTTTTTTCATACATTCTAAAAAGCTAATGAATTTACTTCATTAGTTAACTCCTAAACCTCTTAAACAATCCTATAATTTGAGTTTTTCAAACAATTTAAATAGTAAGTCAAACAAGCTGGCTCGCGAATTTAGCAAGTCAAGTAATGTCTAACTCGAACTTGACTCATTTAGTTTTCAAGTTCAAAATCTAAACTTGAGTTTAATTATTTTATCATAATGAATGAGTTATTATTGAGTTTGAAAAGTATGGTGTACTCCCAAGAGGGAGGATGAATTGGATTTTTAAAATTTCTTTATAAACTCTTTAAGTATAACCCTTTTTCAGCTTAAGTTAACTACAATCACACTTTCAAATCAACAACTGAATTCTTATCAACCAATTTATTTATAGTAATAAACAAAAGATGATGTTACTTATACAACATTTAGTGCTTCAATAGATAACAATTTCAGATCAGATTTTCCTTTTAATATATAGACAATATTAGTTTCAAAATTTTATTTTAAGAACTTTGCAATTTTGTTTTAATAGAATAGTTTATTTCACAAGATTAAACTTAGTTATGATACTCAGTAATTTAATATTTAAATCCAATACTTCAATACATAACCAAATTTCATAGTCAATTTTTCTTCTCAACAATAATAATAAGTTCAATGCATAGTCCCAATAAACCAATCTGAAGTGTTTTGTAAAATAGATGAAGTAATCACATAAGATTTCTATCAGATATGTATTAAACAAAGATTGATCTCAATTCCCATGTAATATAACTTCAATGAGATATTCAAATTCTTAAGATATGTCTCAGTTATATTTCAAGAACTTCAATATTCAAAATATTACCAATAAATTAATTCCTTGATTCAAATACCAATTAAGATTAGGATTTTGGTAAGCTCTCAATATCCAATCAACAACCAAACAAAATAGTTTTGTTGATATCAAATATGGATAAAAAAATTTGGTGACTCCCAATGTTTAGCAAGTGTTAAATAATCATACACGCAGCTTATATGCTTGCAGTAAATTAAAGAGAGTATGAAAAAGAGCTGAAGACTATATTTTTCATAAGGTTCAACCCGCGGCTTATGTCCTTGCCCCAAGCAAACCGTTGTGAGGATTTTCCTTCCTAACTTTCTTACCAGGCAAAGTTACAACCTCTCCTTATCAAGTGGAGATCCCTCTCTAACAAGAATTTCCCTTCTTGTTAGCCAACGATTCAACAACCCTAAATCGTCAAATAAAAACAAATCTCTCTCTAACAAGAATACCCCATCTCGTTAGGCAACGATTCAACAATCCTGAATCGTCAAACAATAAGAGAAACAAGAAACAACTTGCATGCAAGTAAAACTCTCTACAAAAGCAGATTAGTACAATTTAAGAACAATATATTCAATCAACAATCAATATAGAAAGATGTAGCTCAGACGATTGTTATTAGAATTATGATTTAATTTTGAATTTCTCAGTAGAAAACAATCAGAAAAATCGTGGCTTTGTAAGCAATAGCACAACAATGCTTCAATAGAATTTCGGTAGTAATATTCTAGATTTTTAATTCGTATGTGCTTGCTAGTTGTGATTAATTCATGTGAATAACATGTATTTATAAAGTAATAAGATAATTTTTTGTGTTGCCCAAGTTACTTGGAGTATTTCCCAATTTTTTTGAAAGTTTGGGGGTCAAACAATCAAATTTGGAAACTTTCCCTTTTTGTTATAAATTTAGAATCACGAAAGTTAGTCTACTGAAATATTGGGGTTAGTCACCTGTGCCTTTTAAGTACAACTTATTTTCAAACACAGAATGAGGTTAGTCGCCTGATCCTGAGAGGTCAGTCGCCTGATTCTATTCGGTCTGTTTAATTTTCATCAGCATAAAGTGTCAGTCGCCTGATCGTGTAAAACATATGCCTTTAAAAACTTTGTTTCAAAAACTCTTTTTAGATTTTATACTTGTCATATTGATTTGAGACTTTTGAAAATATTTCCGAGATTTTCAAACATAAGTCTCTAAGTCAGAATTAATTCTTAAGAATTTTATGCATCAATATTGAATTGTCTGAAGTACTTACATGAGACTTTTTAAGGATTATGACTTTCTAATCACTAAGTCTTCATGTATTTGTTTTACTTTCAATGTCTTTATGTATTTGCTTTAACTTCCTTCATAGTTCATTGACTTAGTACATACTTCATCAAGTTCTTTTAACTTTAAGTACAAGCTTTAAATAGACTTTTTAAGCATTTGATCTCGATCTTTTATTAACACACTCTAGTCCTAAAATTTCACTTAACCAAATATGTTAAATCCGCTTGATTTGTTATCATTAAAATAAGATTTTAAATTTTATGAGACCAATAGAGTCAAACACTAAACAACTTAAGAATGACCAACTCATTTGTAGTCTTAGCAGCAAATGCTATTAAAACTCACCAAAACACACACAAAAATTTGTTATTAAAAATACAAGTAAATATTTAAAAATGTTAACCAATAAATTATACTTTTAATATTTTAAAAAAATTACAAATTAGAAGATAATTATATTATTTTTAATTTTTATTATTGATAATAAAACAATAATGACATAAAATTTTGATAGTTTATAAAAGAAAATGTAATGCCATCTTAAAGTAAATAATTTTATAAAATTTATACAGATTAATGATATAGAATAAAAAAAATACCATTATAAAATTTACTTCATTGATTAAGTCTTAAGCCTATTAAACAATCCAAATATTTGAGTTTTTTAAACAATTTAAGTTGCAAGCCATTGAATGAGCTCGTTAGCGAGCTTAACAAGTAAAGTATTGTCTAGTTCAAACTTTACTCGTTTAGTTTTCAAACTCAAAATCTAAACTTTAAGTTGACTCATATATTTTAATGAACAAATTCAAACGAGCTATTATTGAGTCAAGTATCAAGTAGCTCGCAAACTGCTAACCTGTTCGTAGCCCTATGAATAAGTGCTTTTAAATCTCACTAAAAAAATACACAACAATTTTTAATTAAAAATACAAGTAGATATTTAAAAATATTAACTAATAAATTTCACATTTACTACATTTTAAAAATATTTTTAAAAATACTTACATTTGAGAAGATTCTTATGTTATTTTAAATTTCTAATAATAATAATAATAAAAATAATGACATACAAATATGATAATTTACAAAAGAAAACGTAATGCCATTGTAAAGTAAATAATAATATAAATATTTTTTACTCATTAATGATATGGAAAAGAACAAAAAGAATACTATTATAAAATAACTCAAAACACATTTTTTTTCACTATTAGTTCTACAAATTTTTATTGTATTCCATTTTTTTTCTATTAATAAAATTTCGCATAAATTAAAAGATTTTATTTAATGATGCAAAGGCAGTGGCGTGGATGCAGCACAAAGCCCTAATGGAAAACCCTAAAGCGTCTGGTTCTGGTGCCTATATAATGAAAAGCCTAAGCCTTAGAACCGCACCAGGCGGCGAGACAAGCCCTAACATTTCATCTCTCTGTCTTCTCCCCTCTGTCTGCTTCTTCTCCGCTCTTGCTTGATGAACAATTTTGTTCTTTATTTAGGTGGGATATTGTTCGTATTTTGTTGTAGATGTTTAATTTTCGATTCATCTTTTGCATTAGGGAAGATTTGTCATCCGGACTTTGACAATTTCTTGTTTTGTTTTGTTTTTTAGAATATGATTTTGATTTTTCTGCTGTTTTATGTACGTCTGCTTATTTTCGCTTCGATTCTGAGCTGATATGAAGTTCTATGTAAATCTGTGAACAATCGAAGTCATAGCCGTGTCTTTGCTGTCGATAAACATCATAAAGAAGTGGCCCCAGTTTGATCGTAAGGCCTCTATTAAGGTGTAATTGATAATGCTACTGATTATTCTCCTTCATTTTCATAGTTCCTCATGTTGAATGCTGCATTTTTGACGGTCTTGCTGGATTCACAAGGGAAATGATGATAGTATTTGTCGCCCCAGTCTTATTCGCATTTACTGATGCGAGATGGTGACTGACATTATATCTGATTCCATTCATGGATGAAAATTTTTTTATTCAATATTATTACTAACCCGCATTTGTGTTTTTTTTTTTTTTGAAGTTTTTTTCTCAAGAATTTGATCTTTGGATATGCAAAAAGGCGTGATGATACGTACCCATCGATTCTGTATTTGAATGATGAATATTAACATGCACTACCATCTGATCTCTATTGCACATCCATATACTAACCATCCCTTATTTTTAGTTTAATGCATTTTCTCCAATTTATAATTTTTGGAACACAACGTCTTATACTCAGTAGTATGATTCTGCAATCTATGATGAAAATTATCCATTGCTCCTGATTTGAAAGTGATTATTATACCAATATCACCATCTTTCGGCTGAGATTTGCAGATATACATAAATTTATTCTCTCTTTTATTTTCCTGTTTAGAATTTGAACTTGTTTGCCCATGGTATCTGACACCCATGCTATTTTCTATGGATGGGTGTTTCGTTTTTAAGGGCATAGATTGAAAGTGTGAACAGGCCTTGCGACACAGCTTGCTCAATTTTTTTAATGGGCTTCCTGTTACTTTAATCCTGCTTACATTTGTCCATCATCCCATCATATTTTAAATTCTTTTAAATATATTCATTATCGATTTAATGGCATCAAATTTTTAAAGTTTATTATATAAAATTGCAACTTTAAGCGCCGAGCCTAGTAAATTTTGGTTGATGTATTAGGCCATATCCATATTCCAAAGTATCTTCAAGCACTTTATTTTTCTTTATTTCTCTGCTTGGAAATATGGGTTTGACGTTTTGGATTTAGATATGTATTAATTTGAATAAGTTTTTATATAATTTTGTATTACATCTTATGCAATATTTCAAATTCAAGGTGACTCGACCGAGTTGCCTCCACCATCCATATTATGTTTATGAATCAAATTTTTTTGCTGCCAAATCTATCATAAGCCAAAAGGGTATTTATTTCTGATTCAATTTTGCTATGACTTGACAAAAATTAGTCGTGCACAATGGTGAAGTGCTGGAGTTGATGGTGCAGAGGAAGTGTGAAAAGCTACCCTTGTTGGAATTGAATAGATTCTTCATTGTTCATTGTATATATTGGTACCAAATCTCATGCTTTTATTTCATTTGGGTTTGTGCCTGTTGCAGAGCTTGCCATGTTGCGCACAGCCGGGGAGGATCAATGAGCTTGTTCAAATTCTTTTTAAATTTTTTTGTCCATATTCTGAAACATGCAAGGTACCCCTCATTAGATAGGGGATTTTTTTCGTTTCTTTTTTTAAATTACTTCTTATTAATGAATTTATTCATCTTATTTACTTCTTCGATTGTGGTATGTTCATTATCATTTTAATTTTAGTTTTTTTCTCTATAATAATATTTTGTTAAAATTATAAATTGTATTATTTAAGTTGTGTTATTCATATAATATTTTTAGTTACTATTGTTTCAAGGATAAAGAGTAATTGTTCAATAAAATTAATTGAAGTCTTTAAGGGTTGTCACCGTCAAATTATGGAAATAATAACTAAGGATAAGTGTTGAAAAGTAATAAAATTAAATTGAAAATCAGCTAGGGCAAAGTAATTATTAAAAAATGTTTAAAAGAAGATAAAATTAATTGAGGCCTTAAGGGTTTTCGTTGTCATTGTCATTTAGCTAAGTGATGAAATGCTCCATTCGTAAATGAAATAATTATTAAAAAAATAAAATTAATTTGATAAACTAAATTAAGGAGCTTGGCATAAGTAATAGAGCCAAAGATGCCTAATTTTTGAGCGATTGTCAAAAAGATATTAACCTTTTCTTATATTATGCACAAAGACAAGTTTTTTGATGAGAAATTTGTGTTTATTCTTGATAAATTTTAGGTGGGATTTGCAATATTTTTGAAATTTTTGAGGAGGTTTATATCATTTTTCATAAACCTTTGCGCAGAATTTTTGGAATATTAGGGAATGTGTGTTTTTTTCAAATTTTATGAGAAAGAGTGTCTTTTTTGTTTGTAAAATATGAATATTATGAATGTTAAATGGATTAAGAAAACTCAAATATCTATTAGTTAGTTAATCTTAAATTTAAACAATTTATTAATTCTTCCTAATTTGATTTAAGTTATTATTTTATTAAATATAATATTCAAACAAAAAATGAACAATTCGACCAACTAGTTGATTTGGACTGATTTTAAAACTATATGAAATTTTTTAAAGATATATTTAATCATTTAATTTGCTTTAAATGTATATAACCAATATTTTAGAACAATATAATTATCTAAGCCTTTTTTTTTGAATTATTAATATTTTTAAGTAGTGGACTTAATTCACCTATTTTTTCAACTTAATTTGTTAAATTAATGTCATTTTCATATTTTATCTTATTAAAATTAAATAAAAGGGTAAATCAATGGAAAGTTTGTTGTGAACCACTCATTTTTTGAAATGACTAATTTACACAGGGAGAAGAACATAGTGTAGCATTTTGGGAGAAAAATTGTCGATGTTTTTTGATATTTTTCTGAAATCATCGACGGTTTTGTCGAAATCTCAGACATCTTCAGAAACATGCTCTTGGTATCTCAAATCGTGGACAGTTTTAGGAAATCTCAGAAAATTGTCGACGGTTTTGTTTCTGGGCTACGAGATAGAAATTCAAAATTTGAATTTGAACGTTAAGTTAGTTGGTTTTTGGGTAGGAAGCCTTTGAAGGAAAGTCTATTTATTCTTGTTTGAGTGTATTGTGAGATAAGAGATCATTTTGAGAAGTGTATTATGTATTATACAATTTCTTAGTGAAATTGTTGTGCCGATTGCTTTCGTGGATATAGGCATTGTTGAATCACATAAATTCTCGTGTTCTTGTTGTTTTTGATATATTGCTTCCGTGGATGTAGCATTGTTTACATAAATTCTGGTGTTGTTCTTGTTTTTCATACACTGGTTGTGTTTGATTGCTTGTTGCATTTTACTTATTCCGCTGTACTTCCTATATCTGATCATTTTACAACAAATTGGTACCAGAGTGATTTCATGACATTGAGATCATCTTTTGTAAGATTTGACATTGTCAAATTCAATGGAATTGAAAATTTCAGTTTATGGTAGAGGAGACTTAAGGACATACATGTGCAACAAGGAATGGGAAATGCTGTACTTGGCGTTCAGTTAGATGGAATGGATGAAGCAACATGGGAAATATTACAAGCAAAGGCTGCTTCTATAATATGCTTGTATTTGACCGACGAAGTGCTCTATCGTGTGGAGGAAGATTCTCCAGTGGCTATATGGCGAAAGTTAGAAAGCCGATGCATGTTGGAATTGGTGTAATCTCAAGAGCGGAGGTAAATTGAGTTTTAAATATTTTGGCTAAACTAAACATTTACGTCGATTCACCACATATCATATTCCATTCATAATACAAATGTATATGTAAAATAATTAAACTGTGAGTGCATACATACGTATGTGCAGTATATCTCATTTAATTTAAATATGTGTATTCAAATAATTGTAATACTAAATAAACAAGCATACACATAGAAATATATGTGCGGGATTTAAATGAAATAGAGAGAGAAAGAGTGACGCACGATATTTGTTATCGAGGTTTGGCCAAATCAGCCTACGTCCCCGCCTTAGGCATACTTCCAAAGGATTACACTAAACTTGCTTATTCAAACAGGCAGAGCAGAAGCCGTTACAACTTCTCCTTATGGGGTGAGGTAAACCCTATTTCAATTATAAGGTTAAACCCAACTTGTCTCACTTATGGGGCTGAGATTATTTAGTTCAATTTTCAGGCTGAATCCAACTGATCTCACTTACGGGGCTGAGACTTCTCAGTTCAATTAATGGGATGAACCTAATTGGTTTCAATAAAAATATTTTTGTACATAATAAAATGCTTCTAAATACAAATAAAAATGTACAACATTATGCTCAATACATGCACTTTCTTACAAAACTTTGTATGCAAGAAACTAATAGGCATTAAGCTCTTACTGATTTTTCTTAAGAGTGAGGCTTAAGCTCTCCCTGTATATTTGTATGCACGCATACTTGTAATAAAGTTCAAGGATGATAGTCATTTAAGAGCAATTACCAAACATTCATCATTTCAAAGGATTTCAGTATGTAACAAACATTGAACATTAAGCACACAGCATGACATATTGCATTTCAATTTAAATACATAGTAGCCAATCAAAGCTATACTCAAGGGTAATGCAATAGGGGTTCAAAGAGGACGACACAACTCAAAACACGATGAGTGTGTGTAAAATGAAAAACCTCCCCTAAGTCATGCAATTTTCCAAGTTTATAGACCATCATAAAATATAGTATGTGCAATTAGAAAGATGATGCTTTACCATTTGGGTCTTGAGTTTTCGTGTAGTCCAAAGAATTGGATCAAATGGTGTCCATGAACTAGTCCCTCATAGGATGATAGATTGTGTACATGTTGATTTATATAACGGTTTGGATTTGACATGTACTTTCTTATATAGTAATTGTGCATGTGTTTTTAACTATGAATGAAAATAAATATTTATTTATCATTCACTTATTCCTTCAAAAACGTTTAGCATGCATTAACCAATTTTCTTGATACATGGTTCATTTTTGGAAAAATTCTACCGAAATTTCTATAGCATTTCATATGTAAATTGGATTTTTTCCCATTTTTTCATGTATCCGAAACATGATAGATTCAAGCAAGCAGTTTAAAATAATCTGCATCAAGCAGATACCATTTAGTTAAAGGCATGCGAGAACCTATATCCACTACCAGCATGCATTCACATCACTGCATTAGTCATGTAGGTGGCATTTGGTACAAGCTTGCAAATCAGTAGACAATCAATATTGAATATCCATTAAATAATATAATCATTTTGCAAACAATGGACAGTTGCATTTAGTTCAAACAATGGATCATGCTAAAATTTCAATCATTCATCCGATGATATAAACATTAGGCAAAGATGAATATTTAACATTTAGCGCAAACAAATCATCCAATAAAACATTTCCAAAATTAAGCATATTGCAATAAAGAGCTTATTGGATGAAATTTTAAATTTTTTGCTCCCCCTTAATTATGCAACCAAAGAATCATATATTTAATTTGCATTATTTGAACTGATATTTTCCAATAAGGGGATGAGCTTATGAATTCCTTAATTTTAATTTTTATTGTTAGAAAATAATTTATTATTTAAGCTCAATGATAAGTTTAGGATTTTACATTATATACTGTAAGTTAAATTTCCTAAAAACTCAATACAATGTGATGGACAAATTTTGCTGTATTTAAGATTTTTACATTATATATATATATATATATATATATATATATATATATATAGCATTTAAGAATATAATGATGATAAATTCAATTTGTCCATTCAAAAGGGATAGCCAATATTATCATATGTTATCCAATCATAATGATATGTATATTTTAAGCTTAAATTAGATATATCAATAAGACTCCCGTATGGGCTAGAATCTCCTAGGGTTCTCAAAATAACAATAGTGTTTTCTAAAATTTTAAACTCTTAAACACCAAACACCATTTAATCATTTAAAGTATTTTAACCCTATATATATCCAAAAATCTTATGGGTAAAAAAAATTATTTCTAAGTGCACCTCATAAGATGGTATGATAAAATACATCATGATATATACAAAAATAACACAAGATATATCATACAAATCATGACATAAATTCAACGCTAGATTCAACATATGATTTATAAATAAGATTGATACAAGATATAACACATGAATCAATATATGAATTAGCTACAAGGTAGAAGAAGGAAGATATACCATATCAGTTTACTCCTTCACAATCGTTAGAGCTCAGGGTGGCATTCCTCTCTCTTTTGTTTTTTCCAAAATTCTTAATGTTCCCAAATCTCCTTAGTACTAGTACTAAACATGATCTTATAAAAATCATTAGTAATTAAGGCACAATATGAAATATGCATGACACTCATATGATATGCATTAAGTTCAAGTCATGTACTTTCAAATCATTTTCATGTTTGGGAACTATGCATTAAAAATTATTTTCAATGGGATATGAAATACTTTGACAAACACTTTCCAAATCCTCCGAACATTTGATTTTAAAAAAGTGTTTTCAAATTTCAAATTATAAAATCTACACAATAAAACCAGGGAAGGATTTACAAAGACTTGACCCTCAGAACAGGGATACACAGAATTATGAGCAGTTGTAATCTTTATGCAAATAGCGGTTAACCTTATTGCAACCAAGCTCTGATACCAATTGTTGGAATTGGTGTGATCCCAAGAGTGGAGTGAATTAGGTTTTAAAATATTTTGACTAAATTAAACATTTATGTTGATTCACCACATATCATATCCCATTCACAATACAAACATGTATGTAAAATAATTAAACTGTGAGTGTAGGCATACACGTGTGCAATATATCTCATTTGATTTAAATGTGTGCATTCAAATAATTGTAACAGTAAATAAACAAGCATACACATATAGAAATTTAAGTGCGTAATTTTAAATGAGATAGAGAGAGAGAGAGATACACACACACACACACACATACACACAATATTTGTTATTGAGGTTCGGCCAAACCAACCTACGTCCCCAGCTTGGGCATACCCCGCAAGGATTACACTAACCCTGCTCACTTAAACGGGTGGAGTAGAAACTGTTACAAACTCTCCTTACGAGATGAGGTAAACCCCAGCTCAATTACAAGGCTGAGCCCAGCTTGTCTCACTTACGGGGCTGAGATTCCCTAGTTCAATTTCTGGTTGAGCCCAATCGATCTTACTTACGGGATTGAGACTCCCCAGTTCAATTAATAGGATGAACCCAACCGGTCTCAATAAAAACATTTTTGTACATAATAAAATACTTCTAAATGCAAGCAAAGATGTACAACATTAGGCTCAATACATGCACTCTCTTATGATAGGCAATAATGCGTAGTAGAGAAAAGGTGTTTTTCAAAACAAATAATCCAATCTTTGATGAAAGATATATATGAAAAGGTGTTTTTCAAAACAAATAATCTAATGTTTGATGAAAGATATATATGATAAAATGTATCAAAATTTGAACCCTAATAAAATATTATTCTAAAATATTTTTCAAATACGAACTAGAGAACCTAGGGTTTTTACTCTAAAAATATTTTTGCAAAAACTAATATACAAGATCTTTGATATTATATGAAACATGCAATAAAGGCTTCAAAGATTAAATGTAAAACAAATATGATTTGCAATAAAGGATGTTTGGAGAAGTTAGGATTTGTGCTCAGAATATGTTTTTGCAATAATCACAATTTAAAAACAAATGGCCAAACAAAAAATAAATACTTTTTTTCATAAGATTTTCCGAAGAGTAATGAAGAGAGTTGGAGAGTAAAAAATTGAACCCCAAAATGATTTTTGAAATGAAAGTGTAAGTGGAGGGACTTTGATTACAAAATATTTGAGAGAATTTTTAAAGTTAATCAAAGTTGCTAATCTGGAATAATGAAAGGGTATTTATAGTTTTTCTAAAAATTATGACTGTTGGGATACGCTGGGTATTATTAGATTTGTTTAATTAAATTTAATCCCAGTTACCACAATTAATTCTTGGCAACTCGAGAGTTTTGGTCGCCTAGTCCTTAAGGCTGGTTGTCCAAACATATACTTATAGAAAAGTTTACTTTTTGACCTTGGGTGCCCGAGGAAAAGTTCGAGTGGCTGGTCTAAGGCAATTTTCCAAATGATTGAGGTTCGGTCGCCCGGTGAGTGATTTATTCTATCAAACCTCACAATTCGGTCGCTCAGGGTGATATTGAACTATAAGTCCAGGCGGCCGAAAATAGTGGAAAAGTTAGTGACTAGGGTTCGGTCGACCGCGGAAGATATATTCCTTTCCGTTTGGTCGTCCGAGGCTTAGTCAACATATTTGACTTTTTAGCCAACAGTGGGTTTAGTCGACCGAGGGCTATAACACATAAAATGGTTGGTCACCCGAGGCTTTTAAGTAAGCCTACAAACCCAACGTCGGTCGACCTTTGTTCGATTGAAGTCCTGTTTTTTCCCCAATTTAAATCCTAAGGACATTTTAAAACCTTTGTGTGATGTTAACTTTTATGAAAAAGGTTTCAATGAAAAATTCAATGTCTTAAGTTCTGTCTATGGTCTTCGGTTCCCTACAGTCAGTCTAAGTCCTATTTGAGCATTAAGTCATATCATGCAAGATGTATGCATTTTTATAAGACCAAAATATGAAAATTAAATGCATATACAATTGAAATATATATGTGTTCTTTTCCTCTTTGCGCTTCTGTCTTCATGGAATGCATCAGTAGTACGTGCTCTTTAAATGCTTATGGTATCCATTTTCCTTTGTCTTATGTCCGTGCCAAAATAAAAACCTATACAAGCACTCAATGCACAGATAAGACATTGGTGCTTTGTCAGCATCAAAATAGGGATATGACTCAAAAAGTCAACAGTACATGTCCAAATCACTAAATAATAAACTTTTTCTTAAGTAGCGTTTTTATTAGCTTATGATAGTTGAAGGATCAAACTTATATCAACGTATTAATGCCTTTAATCAAATCATAAGTGGTTTGATAAGAGTTGATATTGAGTTTGATGAAGATGATAAGACTTTGATGTTACTAAATTCCTTACCGTCGACTCATGCCTATGAAAATCTAGTCACCTCTCTTATGTGGGGAAAAAAGACTCTTGATCTAGAAGAGGTAACAAGTGCCTTACTGAATTTTCATCAAAGGCTGAAAATATGTAATGAAGGGGAAGGACTTGTGGTGAAAGGTAATAGTGAGCATGGCAAAGGAAAGTTCAAAAGTAGGTAAAGTCAAAAATCATGCAATCAATCTAAGAAGAAAAAGGAAATCCGGTGTTATAAATGCGGTAAAAAGGGGCATGTTAAATCGGAGTGTCCGGATTGGAAAAAGGGAAATGTTGAAAAACATGAAAGGTTTTCAAAATTAGTGAATGTGGTTCAAGAAGGAGGTTCAATTTGTAGCGATGGTGATGTTCATTTAGTTTCATCAGGGACAAATAACCTTAGGGACTCTTGGATACTTGACTCAACATGTTCTTACCATATGACTCCAAACAAGGAGTGGTTCATCATTTACAGGTTAGTGAATTCAGGTTTAGTTCTTACGGGTAATAGTGTTTCTTGTAAGATCATTGGCATAGGAAGTGTTAAGATAAAAATGTTTGATGATGCTGTGAGAACCTTGGGTAATGTAAGACATATACTGAAGTTGAGGAAGAGTTTGATATCACTTGACACTTTGGATTGTAACGGTTTCAATTACAAGTCTGAAGGTGGAGTTATGAAAGTATGGAAAGGAAATCTGAGAGTGATGAAAGGACAAAAGTTATATGGGAATATCTATACACTGTAGGGAACTACTGTTGTAATGACCCAAAGAGTAATTGTATTTAAATAATAAAGAGAGTGAAAAATGAAAACATAATCGACGACGTGGCATTGTGGGCTTGTCGACAAAGGTACGCTTCGTCGATGAGAAGATACTAGGAGGATATTTAGGTGACTCTGAATTTCGTTGATAAGGGGGAGAGTTTGTCGAAGAGTAGCCTTCTTGACCTCGTCGACGAGGTGACGTGACTTGTCAATGAAGGCCAGTGTATAAATAGGCCAAACTTCATTTTTTTGGATGAAAATCGGCGCGACGAGTCTCTCTCTTTCCTCCCTTCATTTTCCCTCCATTCTTTCTAAGTTTCTGGGCCGGATTTACGCTGATTTGATGATCTGAAGCCACCATGACACTCGTGGAAAAGTTCTCTACATATCTGCTGGAGTGGATCTTCGGTGGACTTAGTTTGAAATTCATCCCTGGTTTAAGGTAACGCCTTTTATTCAAAATTTGGTCTTCCCATAGTTATAGGAAATTTTATTCACAGAAAATACTAAAATTTAGTTCTGGGAGTTATTGTTTTCAGGGTGTTGAACGGGAAACCTTGCGGGTGCAAAACGAGTATAATTTAGGGGGTTTCTTCTTAGAAATCAACTAAGAGAATAAAGTAAAGCAGTTATTTTCCGTGCAAATTATTATTATTTATCAGAAAATTAATTTTCAGGAAAACATGTATTATATTTGTATATTATTGAGAAAATGCATATTTGGGAAAATACTGCTATTATGTTAAAATATATATATAAGTATAAAATGCCATAAATTGTGATTTTAGAATAGAATGTATGGTTTTATACAGCAATGTGTGGCATGAATATTATTTTACGTGGAAAGTATTATGATATGGCAATTTTATGAATAAAATATGTTTTTTAGAGAGTAAGAAATAATGCAGTACATTATGTTTTTAAAATACATGATAAATAAATTATTTATTCAGAATGATATGTATGAAATGTTCGGTGCAAGGCCGTGATTGATAGTCAGCGTAAGGCCGTGTTTTACGTATGATTTCGGCACAAGGCTGTATTTATGAATGTTCGGCACATGGCTGCAGATATGAAAGAAACTGGCGCAAGGCCATGTATGTATGTATGTTATTTCAGAAAATACTATCAATCTATTTATGTTACACAAGTATATTATCATGTATTATATGTTATCATAACTCGGATGATAGTTCAGTTCAATTACGGGAGCACAGTACCGTAGCTATACAGATCAGATTATTATGTTTAGACTTGTACTAACCGCCCTTGCCAGTAGATGGGGTGGGAGATGGATAGTCGATGTGACTTTCAGTGTAGAGTTGTAGACGTCCACCTGGCAGTCCGGACCAGGGTATGGCGGGCCCATCGTACTTACAGACATTTTTGACTCGGCAGTGGTTGGCCAGCCATTGTCGAGTCCTGCCTTCGGGCTGCACAACCTGTAATGGGGGTAATACATGACATCAGCTAGTTATACATCCTGGGTAAATTACAGTATTATCAGTTATATCAGACATTTCATGATCAGCATAAATTATTAGAAATTATGAAAGTATATGATTATTCAGTATGTTATGAAGAATGTTTTCCAGCATATGAAATGTATAGTATATGTATTATAGCACTAAATATTCATGTTACCACACAACTGTATTGAGTTTATTTTCCCTTACTGAGAGGTGTCTCATCCCCAACATTAAATGATTTTCAAGAAACCCAGAAAGACCGGCGGATCGAGGCCATCGTTGAGATAGATTGTTACTACCCCACTAGGAGGGTAAGTTTTTGATCTAGGGACAAGAAACTTATGTAATGGGTTCCTAGATATGTATATGTTTTTGTATTTTTTGAGATTGTATATAAACACAGTACTTGGGAATGTAGTTGACTCTGGTATTATACATTTTATGGTTGTATGAATGTCGATTTATATTTACTGCTGCTTAGGTTTCAGCTGTTAATGTCAGATGTGTCTCCATTACCCACGGGTTCGGGTTGATTATATTATTAAATATGTTTTATTATATGATAAGATAAGCAGGTCGTTACAACTGTGGTAGGTGGAGCTGCAGCCATAGATGCTGAATTTGATGAGACCGTCTTATGGCATATGCGTCTTGGGCACATATAGGAACATGATATGAAGGAATTACACAAGAGGAAACTCTTGAAGGGTTTGAAATCATGTCAGCTTGATTTTTGAAAAATTTATGTACTTGGAAAACAAAACAGGGCAAAGTTCAAATAAGCTATACACAGGACAAAATGTATTCTTGATTATGTGCATTCTAATGTTTGGGGCCTAGTTAGAGTTGCATCAAAGGGTGAAAATGTGTATTATATGAGTTTTATTGATGATTACTCATGAAAAGTTTGGGTATACTTCATGCGGTACAAGTATGATACGTTTTCCAAGTTCAAGATTTGGAAGGCCGAAGTGGAAAACTAGTAGGGGAGAAAAATCAAATACTTGAGGTCGGACAATGGGATCGAGTACACTGATTCTTGGTTTATGGAGTTTTGTGCACAGCTAGGCATTAGACACTTTACCATTCACCAGACACCTCAACAAAATGGTGTGGCAGAAAGGATGAACCAGACTCTAGCTGAAAGAGCTTGGTGTCTCAGACTTAATGTAGGACTACCAATGGACTTCTAGGCCGAGGTAGTTAGTATGACTTTTTTCTGATAAATCGATCAACAAGGGCGTCACTAGAGGGTAAAGTGGCAGAAGAGGCATGGACAAAAAATGTAGTAGACTACTCCGGATTGAAAGTATTCAGGTGTCCAGCCTTTGTTCACGAGTCTAGTGAGGAGAGGTCTAGGCTTGACCCAAAATCTCGTCATTACATCTTTTTGGGATATCTAGAGGGTGTGAAGGGGTACAAGCTGTGGGACCTAGTGGCAAACAAGGTGGTGATTGGTAGGGATGTAGTCTTTGATGAAAAGGTTGTGGTGAAGTGTACTCAAGATTGTGATAAACAAAAATAGGAGCCAGAAAATTAGGGCAGTGATGAATATATTGTGCAGGTGGAGTTGGAAGCTCAACGAAATGACAATGATCATGGTCCCATGGTTGCAGGGAGCTTTAGCTTAGGAAACTAGTAAGTCGACAATCTTCCTATACAGAGATCTAGACATACTATCAGACCTCCACTAAGGTATGGTTTTGAAGAGTTAGTGTCTTATGCTTTCGTTACCAGTTGCAATGATCCAACTACATTTCAAAAGGTAGCGCACAACCAGGAGAAAGGTAGGTGGATGGGAGCAATGATTGAGGAGATGAAATCACTACATAAAAATCAAACTTGGGATTTGGTGGACCTTTTAGATAGGAAGAGACCGATATGTTGCGAATGGGTATAGAGGAAGAAGGAGGCAATTTTAGAAAAGGAAGGAGAGAAATTCAAGGCACGGTTGGTGGCAAAAGGATACTCAAAGAAGAAAGGAATAGATTATGATGATATCTTTTCACCTATTATCCGACATACTTCTATCAGGATTGTGTTGGAGTTATTAGCCCATTATGATCTTCATTTGGAACAAATGGATGTGAAGACGACATTTCTTTACAGTGACTTGGAGGAACAAATTTATATGGTACAACCGGAGGAATTTAGTGAACTGGGGAAAGAAAATTTAGTTTGCAAGTTGAAAAAATCTCTTTACGGGTTGAAACTGTCTCCAAGACAATGGTGTAAAAGATTTGATTCCTACATGATCAAAATTGGCTATAAAAAGGTGTGAGTATGACTGCTGCGTATATGTGAACAAACTTGATGATGGTTCTCTTATTTTCTTGTTATTGTGCGTCAATGACATGTTGATAGCTGCAAAAGATTTAACTGAGGTAAATTAGTTAAAGGAACTGTTGCATAAGGAGTTTGACATGAAGGATCTTGGTTCAATCAAGAAAATACTTGGGATGAAGATTTGTCGAGATAGAACTATAAGGAGATTATAGCTATCTCAAGGCGGTTTTGTGCATAAGGTGTTGGAGAGGTTTAATATGACTGATGCAAAACCAGTGTGTACACCTCTAGCAGGTCATTTTAAGTTGTCTATTGCAGATTGCCCAAGTACGGATGAGGATATCTGGGACATGTCAAAGGTCCCCTATGCTAGCGTTGTGGGGAGTTTAATGTATGCCATGGTGTGTATGAGGCCAGATTTGGCACATGCTGTGAGTGTGGTAAGTAAGTTTCTCTCTAATCTAGGAAGACAACATTGGGAAGCCGTCAAATGGATATTCAGATACTTACGAGGTACATCGGGTTTTGACATCATGTTTGGCAAGCAACATGGTTGTCCTTCCGTTTTGGGATTTATAGAGGATGATTATGCAGGGAATATGGACGATAGAAGGTCTACAACGGGTTATGTTTTTACCTTTGTAGGAGGACCTATATGTTGGAGATCCATGGTTCAATTTGTGGTAGCATTGTCCATGACTGAGGCGGAATATATGACAGTTGTCGAAACTACAAAGGAAGTCTTATGGCTTACCGGTTTGGTCAAAGAGTTGGGGTTACAACGAGATGGAGTGGTGCTACATTGTGACAATCAGAGAGCCATTTACTTGGCAAAGAATCAAGTGTACCATGCTAAAACTAAACATATTGATGTGAGGTTTCACAGAGTTCGGGAATTGATTACTTCAGGTGAACTCGTGTTGGAAAAGGTTCACATATCTAAAAATGCAGCGGATATTTTGATGAAATCAGTTAATTCTGAAAAGTTCAAGCATTGCTTGGACTTACTTCGTGTCTCTAAGTGTTAAAAGGGAGACTAACCCAACTTAACGTTCTAAGATCAAGGTGGAGGGTCGGGCTATGTTTTTTCGTGTTACTCTTAAGGGATTGAAATTTGCCAAGGTGGAGATTGTTGTGAATGGTGGCTCATTTCTTTAAATGACTAATTTACACAAGCAAAAGAACATAGTACAGCATTCTGGGAGAAAAATCATCGATGATTTTCTGTAGCTTTTCTGAAATCGTCGACGGTTTCACTAAAAATCTTATACATTTTTAGAAACATGCTCTCGGTATCTCAAATCATCGACAGTTTCAAAAAATCTCAGAAAACCGTCGATGGTTTTGTTTATGGGTTGCGAGATAGAAATTCAAAATTTGAATTTGAACATTAAGTTGGTTGGTTTTCGGGGGGAAAACTCCAAAGGAAAGTCTATTTATTCTTGTATGAGTGTATTGTGAGACAAAAAAGACCATTTTGAGAAGTGTATTGTGTATTCTATAATTTCTTAGTGAAATTGTTGTGCCAATTTGTAGTGAACCGAAGAATAATAGTATTTAAATAATAATGAGGGAGAGAAGTGGAAATAGAAGCAGAAGGAGGCAGTAGGCTTCGTCGACAAAGGCTCCGCGTTCGTCGACGACATTGCATTTTGGAGATAATAATTTCAAGGAATTTCCAGGATTCATCGATGAAGGTCTTTAGGACCTCGTCGACAAGAAAATACTGAGAGAATGATTTGGGCTGCTATGAATTTCATCGATGAAAGGTAAGGTTCGTTGACGAATTTACTGAAGGACTCGTCGATGAGGTGACGTGTCTCGTCGATGAATCTGGCCTTATAAATAGTTAAAACTCAGATTTTTATCACATTTTTAGTGCTCCCTCTCTCTCTCTCGCTCTCTCCTTTCTCCCTCCTACAGTCTCTCTCCCTTCTCTCTTCGATTTCGGCCCTGCCAGCGCCGAATCGATGATTCGAAGCCACCATGATACTCCTGGCAAAGTTCTCTGAAAGTTTGCCGGAGCGGATCATTGGTGAAACGAAGTTGGATTTCATCCCAAATTCAGGATAAAGCCTTTTAGTCCATTTTTGGCCTTCTGATAGTTATAGGGAATGATATAGGTGCAGAAGTATCGTTATTTTGTTCTGGAAAATGTTGTTTCCAGGGTGTTGTGTAGGAGGCTCTGCGGGTGTTAGGCCAGTAAACCATAGGGGTTTTCCAGTAGTCAGGTAAGAGAAATATGCTATGCTATGTAATTTTATAATATTATACAGTTTATTAAA
This sequence comes from Malania oleifera, assembly GCF_029873635.1. Classification (NCBI taxonomy): domain Eukaryota; kingdom Viridiplantae; phylum Streptophyta; class Magnoliopsida; order Santalales; family Ximeniaceae; genus Malania; species Malania oleifera. The sequence continues at coordinate 42,730,393 of NC_080428.1, read as the reverse complement.
TTATGAATATTATGTATTAAAGTATGGTGTGGCTTGAGAATATGAATATAGTACGGAGATATGTTTTACGAATTTCAGTACCATAATTATACGAATTCTAGTACCATGATTATACGAATCTCAGTACTATGATTATACGAATTTCAGTACTATGATTATGCAGTTTTTAGTGTTATGATTATACAGTTCTTAGTACCATGATGTATGGATTACAGTTACAGTTTATTCAGTATCATGGTTATTACATTTATATTCGAATCATGGTAAATTAGATAGCTATATATAGAAATATATTATATAGTATTAGACCCTGTTGGACTATATAGTTACAGAGCACGGTACCGTTGCTACAGATATTTCAGTTATAAGTGCAACCACTTATTTAGATAATATGTGGTAGTAGGTCGATCACCTAGGCCCTTGACGTAAATAGGCTCCCTATCAGGTATGGGTTGAGGTGGGCAGATCAGACCGATGTAGTATAGTGATTTACCCTAGTCGGCCAGCCAGTGTAGATCCCGCCTACGGGCCTCACAACCCTGTCATGAGGGGTTAAATCATGACACAAAGTTATCCACAGGGAAAATTTTTAGTTACTATTACGTATATACAGTTTTACAGAAACAGGGAACATACTTATGTACACTAGAAGTATTTTGAATAGTGACCTACAATATTGTTATGTTAAGTTACATGGAAAGGGTGGTGTATTTTATTACTTGTACTGTACTTACGTATCCAGTTATACATGATTATATGGAAACAAATTTTCATAATATTGTAGCTCATTTGCCACACACTAGTAATAGCATATTTCGTCTTACTGAGCGTTGGCTCATCCCTGTGTTGATTCATTTTTCAGGTGATCCAGGTAGGCGAGCTAATCAGGCTCGTAGATAGAGGGGCTTCAGTACTGCCCTGTCAGTAGATAGTGAGTATGTTTGTAGAGGATTTTTGTATATCTCAGCATAGTTGAGGGTATTTTGGGAAGCAGATATATGTATATATTTTGAGGAACATGTTCGTACTCTAGTATTGTATATACATTTACATATGGTTGTCTATGTGATTTTTGCTTCTCGCTGCTTATGTTGATAATTGGGTTTAACTAAGCATGTAGAATGTTATAGTATATAAAAAAAAAAAAAACATGGAAATTAAGTAGGTCGTTACACAATTGCTTCCATGGATGTAGGCATTTCTGAACCACGTAAATTCTCGTGTTGTTGTTCTTGTTGTTTCTCATATACTGGTTGTGTTTGATTGCTTGTTGCATTTTACTTATTCTGCTGTGCTTCATATATTTGCTCATTTTACGACAAAGTTTATTTTGTAAATTTTTTTATCAGTCGTTAAAGCTTAAGGATGAAGCATCATATTTAAAAAGTTTCAGAAGTATTGCTGAATTTTACTCCTTTTTTAATAGCTTTTTTATTGAGTAAAATAGAAGTGCTTGTTGAGAAATAAACAATTGACAGGATAATAATATAACAAAATAAAAAATTTAAAATATGAATAATGAACAAAAAAAACATATAAATATAAATATATAAAAGATCATTTTTGTAAAATCAAAAATTGAAATCGAAAAACAAACCAAATGTAATTTTTTTTTGAGTTTGATCTGATTTTTTGGGGGGGTGGGGGGATTTCAATAGTATTTGGATATCCCTGTTTCGAGGCACATTAATTTATCTTTTGTTTAAGAAACGAGCTAAGCTAGCCATGATCATCTATGATTGTTCATTGGTGAATGCCTTTCTATTTTGTTCTTCGTGGTCTCCTAGCTCTCTAGAAGAAGATATGCAGTTATTCTCCTGACTCTCTTCAGAATCCCAAAAGAAATGGCTCAAGAACAAGTAGCTTTTACATTTATCATCAATCATTTTTGTTTTTTTTGAAAAGCTCATGCATACTCTTTTACACTACTAAAACTCAAGTGGGTTTTTAGTGCAATTACACATCAAAGCATCACAACAGCTTCTGTGCAATGGATGTCTTTCCATTCCCCTAGTACGGTCCATGACTGAGACACTCTCAATCCAATGTCTCTCAAGTCCTCCTCAAATTTTTAAGCATCTTCTTCCATGGAAGATATTGCCTCCTTCTCTATTCTCCAATCACTTGTAGCCGGCCCTGTTTTTTTAAGCTCCCCCACAAGGTTGGCTTCTTCCCCAGCTTGCTGATTTTGATGGATGCCTTCATGAACTTCTGATTCCTCCATCACTCTCTTCTCAGAATTCTTCTGTTTCACATCTTCAGCATTGTCTGAGAGCAGTGATCCTACCAGAGGAAGATTGATGAATACCAGCCGAGAGAAGATTGTGAGATTGCGTGATAGGAAGCTCCTAATCTAACTACGCAGAGTGATTTCCCAAATCGAAATTGATTTCAATTATACAAATGGATTTGAAGTTTCAAACCATGACAAGGTAACATAAATAGTTATATCAATCAATGACTAATGAATTATACAGATTGAGATTGAATATATTTCAATGAATTGTACATAACACTCATCCTTGAATCAATTGCTAAAACTAGTTATCTACCATATCAACATCTTTTCAATTATTCATCTACCGTACAAACAATCCACAGCGAAGTTTGTCTTTTCATATGAATCATGCTATACAAAAAAGCACTTTTATACTCTTTGATATGTCATTATATCATCAGAAATCAATTCCTTAATTACAAAATTCCTTGGAACTCATAAACATAATATAACATATCAATCATTGTACCAGGAATCATGGGCTTGGAGTATAGATCCCCCCCCCATTTATGTTCATTAAACATATGGTTTTGGATTTTCATGTAATAGCTAACACGAACCTTCAGATCAACAAGGAAAATTATTGACTTTAATGTAATCCCAAGATTTTTTTTTTTTGGGGGGGGGGGGGGAGTGAATTGGATATTTAAAAAAATTTCTTCCTAAGTCAACTAACTAGCAGTAGTATTTCACAAACCTAGAGTCAATCTAGAGCATGTATGACATAAACAGATAGATGCAACTATAATTAATTTGCTCCAGATAAATTTAAACCAGCAAGCACAATATAGCAAAGCAAGTAAAGTAAAGATGACACTAGATGTGTTATCAAGGTTTGGAAAATGTGCCTACTTCCCCGCCTCTAGTTCACAAGCCCAAGGATTTTACTAAAACTCACTTGCAGGTGGAGTGACACCGGATAAAATACTAGGTCAGAATAACAGTGCTGATCCTAACCTTTACAAAACAATCCTTATGGGCTAGATCAACACCCCCTTAGGCCATGCCTAGAATACAACAGATAAACAATGTAAATTTTTGTGTACAATATCAATGCTTCTCCAATAAGCAAGTATGTATCAGTATAATCAATGCACTTCAATATGATAGGAATTATAAGTTCAATGAAGTCTAATATAACAACTCTCAAGATAATGTCAAATAGCAAGTAATATGTGAGAGTGTGTAATGAGAGATTCTTTGAAACAATATATATAACAATCACAAATATCGTTTCAAAGATTTTTAAGAACACAATCAAATATCTTAAAAATAATTTATCAATTATTAAGTATAAGAGATATTTAGATTTCTAGCTTGTCAAAAATATTTTGCTAAAAGCACAAGACAAGCTCTTGAATTTTGCAACAAGAATGCAAGACTCACAAGCCCTAGAGAGTTTTCCTAAAGAAACTTATGAATAAAATCGCAAGGGAAAACTCAAGCTTACTCTCAATAAAAATCAATATCAATCAAAGAGTAATGATTTCAAGATACTCTACCAAAGAGATTTTGCAAGATGAATGTGTAGGAGTAGGATTTTTAATCTTGTATGGAAAAAATGAGTATTAAAAACTTAAGTAGTTTTTTGCTAATGATGTTTGCTAATCTTGTGCTAATGAAGTCAAATGAGGGAGTATATATAGACACTCCTCAAAATATGATCGTTGGGGACTCATATGGTATTTTTGAAAATGTTTAATTATGTTTAAAGAAATTTAACCCTATTTAACAGTGGTAAAAAATTCACCAACCCAAGAGGTTCGGTCGACCACTTTAATAAGTTTGGTCAACCATGGCAATTTTGAATTGTAGATATGGTCGACTGTATCAAGGCGATTTTGAACCCTTCGTGGGTTCAATTGACTAAGACAAAGGACGGTCGACTACTCATCTAGGTTCGGTCGACCCAAGCTAAAATGAACTACACATTTGGTCGACCGAGCAGTTATGGGGTTAGACACTTTATGATTCGGTCGACCAAGGATGATACGTTCAATTCAGAATGGTCAACCGAGCGAAGTCAACATGTTGACTTCTTTTTGATTCGATCGACTACGACTTTTATACTGCTAGGGATTCAATCGACTGAGGCTTAGTCAGCATTTTGACTTTTAGCCAATATAGTGTTCGGTCGACCAAGCTGGATATTACCAGAAGGGTTCAGTCGATCGGGTTTGTTCAAAAACATAATTTTGACCCTAAGTTTTATCTCTATTTATGTACATGTGACATTTTAGCTTTAAGGGTTTTTTCATTATGTGCATGGGGTCCTAAGGTCAATCTATGGTCATTGAGCTTATTTCAATCTATCATGCATGCGATTCATTAATTATTACAGATCATATTACAGACCCAAAATAAAATGCTATTACAATAAACAAATGGTCTTCATTCTTTTGGTTCCTCGACCTCTTTGCTCTTTAAATGCCATATGTGATATTGTATTTGCGTTCCTTATGGTTTCCTTGTGTTCCTACCCTTAGTGCATACAAAGGATGATCCTGTTCAAAGAACTCAGTGCACAGGTAATAACCATTGGATTTGTCATAATCAAAATTGGAAGGACTCATAGAGTCAACATTCTCCCCTTTTTTGATGATGACAAATACAATAAGCAAAAGTGGGAAAATCCTAATAGGCTCCCCCTAAGAATATGTATAATAAAAATTTATAATAAAACTCAAGCATATTTGGAAGAAAGACACAAAAAAAAAAAAAAAATCATGATGCAAATTAAAATTTTTGATAGTTATTATGGTGATTTACCCAGTTTTGCATACTTAAAGGTGGGTCATTCTCCCCCTTTTTGATCATAACAAATACGATAAGCAAAAGTGAGAAAAGCCTAATAGGCTTCCCTGAGAATATGTGATTATGCGTCAAATTTGTGTAATTATGGTAAAGGAATTTTTAGATGTCTTTCCAGAGGAGCTACCTAAATTACCTCCCAACCATGAGGTTGATTTTGCCATTGATTTACTTCTGGGGAGGACACCAATTTTTAAAGCTCTTTATAGAATGGCCCCAATAGAGTTGAGAGAATTAAAAGAACATTTACAGGATTTATTATATAAAGGTTTTTATCAGACCAAGTGTGTCACCATGGGGAGCTCCAGTTCTTTTTGTGAAGAAGAAAGACGGGACAATGAGGATGTGTATAGATGACAGAGAAATAAATAAAATAACGGTTAAGAATAAGTATCCTCTTCCTCGTATAAATAACTTGTTTGATCAGCTCCAGGGTACACGAGTTTATTCAAAGATTGATCTACACTCTAGGTACCATCAAGTGAAGGTTAAGGCAGAGGATAGCTCCCAAACAGCGTTCTAGACTTGGTATGGCCACTATAAGTTTTTTGTCATGCCATTCAGATTGACAAATGCTCCTACTGTATTCATGGACTTGATGAACAGAATTTTCCATTAGTACTTAGATCAGTTCGTAGTGGTTCTAATTGATGATATGCTAGTTTATTCGAGGATTTTTGAGGAGTATGAGACACATTTAAGGCTAGTACTTTAGATACTCAGGGAAAGGAAACTATATGCCAAATTTAAGAAGTGTGAATTTTGGTTAGAGAAAGTTGCATTCCTTGGGCATGTCATATTCGGGGATGAAATTTCAGTAGATCCTAGCAAGATAGAGGCAGTGATGAATTAGGTGAGGCATCTGATGCGCCTAACTAGGAAGAATGTCAAGTTTGAATGGAATGATGATTGTGAGCAGAACTTCCAAGAGTTGAAAGAACGACTTTTCACTGCACTAGTTTTGACCATTCCATTAATGGATGGTGATTTTGTGATCTACATTAACGCGTCTTTGAAGGGACTCAGATGTGTTTTAATGCAGCAGGGGAGAGTTGTTGCGTATTCCTCCAGACAGTTGAAAGAATATGAAAATAATTACCCTACCTATGATCTGGAGTTAGCAGCGGTGGTTTATGCACTGAAAATTTGGAGACATTATCTGTATGGAGGGAGATGCAAAATATTTTCCGATAAAAAAAGTTTAAAGTACTTCTTCATATAGAAGGAATTGAATATGAGATAGAGGAGGTGGCTTAAGCTGATTAAATACTATGACTGCACCATCAGTTACCATCCAGGGAAGGCGAATGTGGTAGCTGATGTATTGAGTCATAAATCAGGGAGCATATTTGTATCAACAATAGTAATTGCATATCAGATCAAAATGGATTTGGAAAGACTCGGGGTAGAGCTTGTAGAGGGTAATCATCAGGCATTTATCGTCAATCTGGTGGTACAACTCACATTGCTGGATGAAATTAAAGCTGCTCAGGTGAAAGATATGGAGTTAATGAAGATTATGGATAAATTACAGAGCGGTTAGGAAGAAAAAATCAATATTTTAGATGACGGAGCCTTGAGGTTCCGTACTAGACTTAGCGTGCCTATAGATACTGAAATTAAAAGAACCATTCTAGAAGAGGCGCACCATTCCCTATATACAGTACATTCAGGGAGTACGAATATGTACATAGATTTGAGGTTATCTTTCTGGTGGAGTAATATGAAAAGAGAGATTGCAGAGTGTGTGGGGCAGTGTTTGACATGTCAGCAGGTGAAGGCTGAGCATCAGAAACCGGCAGGGAGTTTGCAACCACTTCACATTCCTGAATGGAAGTGAGAACATATTGCTATGAAATTTGTATCGGGGTTACTACTAGCACAACATGGATAGGATGCCATTTGGGTGGTCATTGATAGACTGACGAAGACCGCCCATTTTCTCCCCACCGAGTTAATTACTTCATGAGTAGATTGGCAGAATTGTACATATAGGAGATAGTCAAACTGCATGGAGTGCCAGTGTCTATCATTTTTGACCGGGATCCACATTTCACGTCATAGTTCTGGAAAAGTTTATAGAGAGCTTTGGGGTCCCAGTTGGCTTTTAGCACGACCTTTCATCCTCAAACCGATGGACAGACTGAGAGGACTATTATGATATTGAAGGATATGTTGCGCGCATATATGCTAGATTTTAGGGGCAGCTAGATTCAATACCTGCCATTAGTGGAATTTGCTTACAACAACAGCTACCAGATCAGTATTGGGATGACCCCGTATGAGGCATTGTATGGACGAAGGTGTCGATATTCGTTGTATTGGGATGAAATGGGAGAGAAGCAAATATTGGGGTCAAAAATGGTACAACGGGTTTCTGAGAAAATAAAGCTTATCTAGGAGAGGATTAAGACTGCTAAGAGCCGATAGAAAAGATATGCAGATATCCGTTGATGCGCTCTAGAATTTGAAATGGGTGATAGTGTATTCTTAAAGGTTGCGTCGATGAAGGGAGTAATGAGATTTGGGAAGAAGGGTAAGCTTGACCTTAGGTACATTGGGCTATTTGAGATATTAGAAAGAGTTGGCCCAGTTGCCTACAGATTAGCGTTACCTCTAGCTCTATCCAAAATTCACGATGTATTCCACGTGTCTATGTTGAAGAAATACATCCCAGATCCATTTCACATAATAAGTTATGAAGCACTGGAGATTGGTGAGACTTTATCGTATGAAGAGATACCAGTTCAGGTCTTAGATTATAAAGAGCAGGATTTGTGCACCAAGAAAATCCCATTAGTGAAAGTGCTTTGGAGAAATCACGCAGTTGAGGAAGCTTCATGAGAGTTAGAGGAGGAAATGCATCAGAGGTAGCCACATCTATTTTAGTGGGATTCAGCATCAGTTAGAGGAAGGAAATGTTTAGGTAAGAAATCATGTAAGTAAATAAATTTTTGTACATATTAATCAGTTGTATGTTATAGGTTTTAGCTTTCATGGTTTTGGGAGAGTTTTGTTTGGTTATTGTAATCTCCCAAAACCGTAGATGTAACCACGATATTCCTTCGCCATAAGTGAGGGTAATTAATAAAATTACAGTGGGCTTTCCTCAGAGATTGATAATGAGATAAATAGCAAATTTCAAGGATGAAATTATTATAAGGAGGGGAAGATTTAGAGACCCGAAAAAATAATAAATGAAAATGATGAAGAAAAGAAGGGGAAATAAATTTATAGAGGCATCAGCAGGGGTTCATCAACGAACTCATAGTTTTTGTTGACAAATGTCCTTCATGGTATCGTTGATGAGTACACGTGTCACATCGACGAGAAGATACTGAGAGCAAGAAAGTCAAGCCATTAAGGGTTCATCGAAGAACTCACTACCTACATAAGCCAACACCTTTCTGCAGTTCGTCGATGAAGCCACATGGCAAGTAGCCTATATATATACCTAAAACGGATTTCAGCGAGAAAAATTTCTTCTTTTTCATTTTCTCTCTCTAGCCTTCTATTTCTTGATCTTCTCTTTTCAAATCAAGCTCTATTTTACCCCGTTTCGACAATTAGAAGTTACCACAATGATCTCGGGGTGATTCTTTGCAAGATAGCTCGAGTGGATTGTTGATTTGGGATTCTTGGGTACTATCCCAAAATCAAGATAAGTGAGTTATTTTAGGGTTTATATGATTATTTGGTATATGTTGTAACGACCTTGACTCGCCATGTGGGCCCGGGGTGCTACTTTAGTGACGTTTGTATACATTAACCTTATTCATTAGATATAAAACATATACACGTAGCGAAAATAAAATATAAAATCCTCAAATTATATTACCGGAGTTCTAACTATCTTTATACCCAAATATATCTATTTTCACATAATTAGAACCTATAAAATTCCACAAAAATAAACTCTTTATGCATACTCACTACCTACATAAGCCTGGCGCCTCTAGCTTGCTAGACCCAATCTCTGGGATTTCCTGAAACGATAGTTTGTAAAGTAGGGGTGAGGCACAGTTCAGTAAGGGAGAGACTAAGTTAATGTCAGTGTGTGGCCAGCATGCATTTTGTGTACAAAAAAAAAAAAAAAATACTAGTTCACTAAGTAAATAAACACATTTATGAAATCATTCGTATTTTACAGTCACGCACACAATTAGACAAGGATAGGGAAGATTACCCGCCCATACAAGTAGCTTCCCTTTGCTCTAACTTTCTCAGCAAGCCCTTAAAATTATCTTATTAACTATTCATATTCACATAAATTAACAGATATATATATATAAGACACTCCCTATGACAAACATGCAATTTACTTCCCCCATGGCATGGGTTGTGCGGCCTGAAGGCTGGACTATCGTCTTGGGGGATTCACTTAGACAATAGTCATTTGTACTCTTCGTTAACATACTCCGCGGGTCTACGTAGCTCCACCTGCTGGTTCGATTGCCCTCACCTAGGTGGGTACATTCACCTTACGTAGGCAAATCGGACAAGGCCACCCTACACCTCTCAGCATAGGTGTGGGCGCACACAACCAATAAATCCCTAACAACGGTACCGTGCTCACAATACACTGGTCCCCAGGGTTCCTAAAGCATATCATGCAATTTAGATAATATAAAATACCATTTAAAACATCAATTCATATATATTTCCTGTTATTCTAAAAACCTGACCCCCAGCCACAAAATACAACCCGACATATAGTCGTCAATTAAAACTCGGATTATTCACAAGCAGTTCCAATATTTTTCGTAACAATTCTAGTATTTCACAAACAATTCCAGTATTTCGCAAACAATCTAAAATCCAGTTAAACATTAAATCATACCAAATAATCATCGACCACACGATTTCAACATTTAAACATAACCATATAAACAACCAAGCTTTCCACCGTTCGTTTCTATTCAACATACCATACCATATATCCTAGGTTTGTAAAATCCATTTCGAACGATTGGTTTTCTAAAAATAACCTTTAAATTCTTAAATAAATAAATAAATAATATATATATCTATTAATTTAATTAGTTCAAATTAAATAAAATTCCTGATTTAACCTAATCACCTTACCTAATTTCTGAAAAGCCTGATAATACCCCAGCCTACGCCCCAGGCGTTCAAAAATCCCTGAAACCCTGAAATTCAAACTTAACCACATTATTCATCACAATACCTAGAGTAACTTTCCCTAAAATTCTCCTAGGTTATGAATACCCTAAATAGCCTAATAAAGCCTAAATTATTAAACTTACCTCCGATTTAAGGTTGGTGCCCCGGAGCTCCAATTCGAAAACCCGTTTCGGCTAGATTATAGAAAATCTCCCCACTAGTCTCTTGACAATTTTAGTTCATTAATTGAGCTTATGATTTAAGAAAACTTGAGGTAAGAGTAAAAATTGGCCTTACCCCAGGAGATATGCCTATGCCGCTGCTACAACAAATTTGCTCCAGTAGGATAGTCGGTGACGGTGTTAGGAACCCAATGGTATCTTTAGATTTCAGATTGACCGAATATTGGAGACGAAATTGAGGAGAGTGGGAGAGAGGAGACGAGGAGAGCGTTGAGATGTAGAGCTTCTGCGCAAAATGAGAAAGAAAAAAAAATGATAACCTAAACTTATATATATATTATAATTTATAATATAATATAATATATTATTATTATATTATATTATATTTTATTAGTTAATTAATAGTATTTATTTATTTAATTTTATATTTTAATTATTTTAATTAATTAATTAATTATTTTTTTAATTTATTTTTTTAATTTTTATTTTTTTGAATCACTACATTCTCCCCTCATAGAAATTTTATCCTCAAAATTTGTTAACTATTACCGATCACATCCCTAACTCACGATCCCTATCTACAAAAGAGTCGGTAGCCACCCACATAGTAGTCCTATCCCAAGTTTATTGACTATCCTCACTTATGGCGGAGGAATACCGTGTTTATAATGCTGGCTTTGGGAAATTACAATAACCATAAAAAATTTTCTCAAAGACTATCCATAATTAAACTACAAACAACTAACTACACAACCTACTCTAATCCATCCATATACATCCATACCTTTACCCGTCTAGCACTAGCCCTCGCTGAATAGCTGTAGGTACTTCTGGCGTATTTCCATTCCTAACTCCTGATAAGTCTCCTCAACTGCATGATTTCTCCACAGCACCTTCATTAACGGTATATCCTTAGTACGCAGTTCTTGCATTTTTCGATCTAGAATCTGAACTAGTACCTCCTCGTATGCCAGAGTATCCCCGATCTCCAATGGCTCATAATTGATCACATGTGAGGTGTAGCGACCCAGAGAAATTATAGTATTTAAAGAGGGAGAAAAGGAAATAAAAGGGGGGCACAGCAGGTCTTCGTCGACGAGAAAATACTGAGATGGGTTTTGGTGATTCTGGATTTCATCGACGAGAAGAGAGTTTGTTGACGAGTTGTCTTTATGACCTCGTCGATGAGGTGTCGTGGCTCGTCGATGAGGGCCAGTGTATAAATAGTGTTAAACTCCATTTTCAGCAGAATTTCTGGCATAAAATCTTCCTCTCTCTCCTATTTTGGTTTCCCAACCTTCTCTCTGGTTTTCTAGGTCTGTTCTTTGTCGGATTGACGATCCGAAACCACCACGACATTCTTGGAGAAGTTCTTTGCATATCTGTTAGAGTAGATTGTTGGTGGGGCTAGTTCAGAATCCATCCCAAATTTAGGGTAAGGCTTTCTACTCAATATTTGACTTTTTGATAATTATAGAAAGCGTAGTACGGGTAGAAATACTAAACTTTAGTTCCGGAAAATGTCATTTTTAGGGTGTTTAATGGGGAACCCTACGGGTGCATGATTGTTTTCTTAGGGGCTCTTAAGGAATTAGGTAAGGGGATAAACTAAGTTAGTTATTTTATGAAAATTTATGTATGTTATTATAGCATCTGATTTCAGGAAAATAAATATATTTATATAAGCTTTATTTTTGGGAAATACTGCTGTAAAAGCATGATATGAGTAAATATACATGAAACCTATTTCGTATGGCATGAGTAGAAATTATCTGGGAATATGATAAAGATATGGATTTTTATAATGAAAAATCGGCGTACAGGCTGAGAATTTTATATGATTTGCCAGCGTATAGGCCGAGCTATAAATATGATTTTCGGCGTATGGGCCGAGCTATGGATATGTTTACCGGCGTACAGGCTGAGCTATGGATATGTGTGCCAGTGTACGGGCTGAGCTATGGATATGATTTGTCAGCGTACGGGCCAAGCTATGGATATGTTTGCCGACGTACGAGCCGAGCTATGGATATGATTTGCCAACGTACGTGCCGAGTTATGGTAAAATATGCAATACCGGCGTATGGGCCGATGATTTTCATGATATACGTATATATGAAAAATGATAGAATGATAATGATTTGGTAATTAATGGTATGAAATATTCATGTATGACAGTTTCATTATATGCTATATGTTATCAGAACCTAGTTGGCTTGGTTTAGGCTAACACTTGTACGATACTGTTGCTAAGTGTTCATGATTCATCATGATATTTGTGTTAACGCTGTCGTATGGAGTTGCATGAGCTTAGATGGTCAATGTGGTTTTAAGAAGTGTGAGCACCCCTAGTGTATGGACCAGGTTTGGCAGACCCATCGGACTTACAGACTGTACTTTTGACTTGGCAGTGGTCGACCAATCATTGTCAGGTCCCACCTTCGGGCCACACAACCTAGTCATGTTGGGGTAGTACACAATAATTGCCAGCTAACCTACCAGGGTTGTTTTCGTATTATTATTATATAAGATGAATTATGTTTATGAAAATTCTGTATGTTCTGCCATGATATGAGAATATATGTTTCCTATATATGATACAGACAGTTATACTGATATGTTTATGTATGATTACATATATAGAAAATGAAAATACTCATGTTGCCACACACTAGTATTAGTTTATTTCCCTTACTGAGAGGTGTCTCACCCCTAAATTTTATAAACATTTCAGGAGCCCCAGATATGAGAGCGGATAAAGCTCCGCTGAGATAGATACAGTTGACCTACCATCTCTGAAGGGTAAGTATTTTGTAAGGGTCAGATGGGTTTTGTGAGAAGTGACCCTAGGACTCTTTTGGAATGCGTACTTATAAATACGATGGATGTAGTAACTTTGGTAATGAGATGGATGGTATTATGTGTATGATATTATGAGATGTTTATGATTTTATGTTTCCTGCTACTTAGGCTTCCGTGCTATTTTCTGATGTATCGCTAGTACACACGGGTCCAGGTGGATTATGATCTGCTGGATATATTATATGGGTTTTATTATGAAATAAAAAAAATGTGTGAAAATTAAGTAGGTCATTACATGAGGGGTCTAGAACGTACCTCCTTAACATGGACATGTGGAACACATCGTGTATCCTAGATAGCGTTGGGGGTAATGCTATCCTGTACGCTGGTGAAACAATCCTCTCCAAAATCTTGAATAACCCAATGTATCTAGGGGTCATCTTGCCCTTTTTTCCATACCTCATCATCCCCTTCATCGGAGCAATCCTCAAGAATATCATATCGCCTATTTCGAATTCTAACTCCCGTCGGCAAGTATCTGCATAACTCTTTTGCCGACTCTGGGTTGCCTTGATCATTTCCCTGATAAGCTTAACCTTTGTAGAGGCCTGCTGAAAAAGTTCTAGCCCCAAAATCTACTGCTCGCCTACTTCATTCTAGTACAATGGAGATCAGCATCGGCGACCATTCAAAGCCTCATATGGTGCCATTCCAATGCTGGTCTGGTGACTGTTATTGTATGCAAACTCAACCAATAGCAGATATCAGATCCAACTGCCCCCAAAATCTAACACACATGCTCATAGCATATCCTCAAGAATTTGAATAGTTCGTTCGGACTGTCCATCCATCTTAGGGTGAAATACAGTACTGAAAGTGAGTTGAGAACCCAACGCTCCTTGCAAACTCTTTTAGAACCGGGAAGTGAACCACGGGTCCTGATATGAAATGATGGACATAGGCACGCCATGTATTCTGACTATCTCTTGAACATAGAGTTTTGCCAGCTTATCCATGGAGTAATTGGTTCTAACCAGAATGAAATGGGTAGTCTTCGTCAATCTGTCAACAACTACCCATACGGCATTCTGCCCATGCAACGTTGAAGGCAATCCCGATACAAAGTCCATCGAGATATGCTCCCACTTCCACATTTGGATGTCCAGTAGTTGAAGTGGTCCCGCTAGCCTCTAGTGTTTTGCCTTCACCTGTTGACATATCAAGCACTGACCCAAAAATTTATCAATTTCCCTCTTCATGTTATTCCACCAGAATGATTTTTGCAAGTCTCTATACATCTTTGTGCTACCCGGGTGAACAGTATAGAGAGAGCAGTGAGCTTCCCCTAGAATCGTCCTTTTTATCTCTGTGTCATCTGACACACACAATCGAGTGTGAAATCTGAGAATCCCATCCTCAGCAATATTAAAGTCTGTGTGCTGCTCATCCTGTATCTTCTCTACAATCTTCATCAACTACGCATCTTTCAACTGAGCTGTTTTGATTCTCTTCCATAAATTCGGTTGAACCACTAGACTAGAAATGAACGCTTGATGATTCCCTTCTACCAATTCTACACCCAACCTCTCCAGGTCCATCATGATCTGGTGCAAAACCGTAACTACTGAGGCTAACGTACCCCCAGATTTTTGGCTTAATGCATCGGCTACCACGTTCGCCTTTCCTGGGTGATAGCTAATGATGCAGTCGTAATCCTTCATCAACTCAAGCCATCTGCGCTATGTCATATTCAACTCCTTCTGGGTGAAGAAGTACTTGATACTATCTCGCAACCTTACCCCATAAAGGTAGTGTCACTAGATCTTCAACGCAAACACAACTGCTGCTAGCTCCAAGTCATGCGTAGGATAGTTCTTTTCGTACTCTTTCAACTGGGGAGACGCATACGCAATGACTTTCCCCTACTACATTAGAACACAACCAAGTCCCTTCTGCGATGCATTGCTATAGATTACAAATCCACCCTCACCTGATGGAAGGGTCAACAGTAGGGCAGTGGCTAGATGCTGCTTCAACCCCTGGAAATTGTGCTCGCACTCGTCGGTCCAGTCAAACTTCATATTCTTCCTTGTGAGTCATCTGAAAGATCCTGATTATCTAAAGAACCCCTTGAAAAAATGATGATAGTATCCGGCAATACCTAGGAAACTTCTAACTTCCTGCACGTTCTTCGGTCTTGCCTAATCAACTGCAGCCTTTATTTTTCTTGGGTCCACTAAAATACCCTCCTTGGATACCATATGATCTAGAAATGCAACCTGCTTTAGCTAGAATTCACATTTCTTAAGTTTGGAAAATAACTTCTTTTCCCTGAGCACTTGAAGAACTAGTCTCAGATGAGCTTCATGCTCCTCAGGGCTCCTTGAATAGACCAAAATATCATCTATGAACACAATAATAAACTAGTCTAAGTACTCATGGAATACCCTATTCATTGAATCCATAAATACCACTAGAGCATTCATCAACCTGAACGGCATAACCAAGAACTCGTAATGGATGTACCGAGTCCAAAAAGCAGTCTTTGATACATCATCTAATCTAACCTTTACCTAATGATATCCAGATCGCAGATCAATTTTGGAGTAAATCTATGTACCCTGAAGTTGATTAAACAGGTCATCAATTCGGGATAATGGATACTTATTCTTCACTGTTACTTTATTAATCTCCCGGTAGTTGATGGACATCCTCATCGACCCGTCCTTCTTCTACACAAACAACACCGGTGCACCCTAGGGTGATACACTTGGTTTGATAAACCCCCTGTCTAGAAGCTCCAGTAGTTGCTCCTTTAACTCTTTTAATTCAACTGGAGCCATTTTGTATGGGGCTTTGGAGATTAGTGCTGTCATTGGGATCAAAGCAATTGCAAATTCCACCTCCCAGTCAGGAGGCAACCCCGGTAAATCCTATTGGAAAACATCAGAGAACTCCCTTATCACTGGGATATCTTCCAACTTGAGTTCCTCTTTTGGTGCTTCCTTCACCATTGCAAGGTAACCCCGACATCCCCCCAAAAGTAACCTTTTCGCTTCGATAGCCAAAAAGATCCGTGGTGCCGGACATATACACGACCCAAAAAAATACAAACTCTTGCTCCTTAGGAGGTCTGAATACCACCTCCTTCTTGCGACAGTCAATGGTCGTGTAGTTATGCTATCCAATCCATGCCCAAAATAATGTCAAAACCATGTATATAGGCCTGGAAAAATGAGTCATGACTTGTTGGGTTATCAGACCCACCCGTTTAAAATAGGTTCGGGTTTAAAGAAGTCAACTCGTTTAATAATTGGGCGGGTCACGGGTTGACCCGTTTATAAACAAGTTCAATTGGGTTCGGGCGGGTCACCCGCCAGGTGACCCGTTAATTTGGATCCTTTATATATATATATATATATATTTTTAGTTCAACCTTCACTCTTCACTCTTCAGAAGACTCTCGGCGATTCCAGTCTCAACTCTCCACCCAGATAGCCACATAAAAAAAAACCCTAAGTGACTTAAGTCCCTAACCCGCGCCGCCGGCCGCGACTCTCCTCTCAGGCTCTTAGCTCTCACCCTCTTAATCCTCTCCCCTCCTCTAGACCTCTAGTGCGCTGCTACGTTGCAGCCCATGACTCTCCTCTCAGCTCTCACTCTCTCAATCCTCTCCTCTTTGATTCTCCTATCAGCTCTCACCCTCTCAATCCTCTCCTCTCCTCTCCTCTAGATCTCTAGAGCGCTGCTACGCTGCGGCCCACGACTCTCCTCTCAGCTCTCACTCTCTCAATCCTCTCCTCTTTGGCTCTCCTCTCAGCTCTCACTCTTTCAACCGTCTCCTCCCTGGCTCTCCTTTGGTGCGCTGCTACGTGCTGCGGTTCCGGTGCTGCGAACGATCCACTCACGGTCCCGGATCAAGCCACACCTCCAGCCTCCACAGTCCACACCTCTAGCCTCCACAGTCCACACCTCCAACCTCCACAGTCCTGCATTAATAAATATAATGCAGTATTTATTTTTTTTTAAAAAGTCATTTTATATGGATTTTTTTGAAAAATTTTAAAATAAATAAATTATATTTTTTAAACAGGTGACCCGTTACCCGCTCGTTTATTAGACGGGTGGGTTAGGGTTGGCATGTGTGTGACCTTTTTAACATCAACCCGTTTATGACCCGGCTCGTTGGTGACCCGCCTGGACTAGGCCCGCCCACTCGTTTTGCCACCCCTACATGTATATCAAAGACTATCAAACTAGCAAGCAACACTCTCCCCTGAATCTTTACTGGATAATCCCTGATCACCTTGCTATATACTAACACTGACCCTATTGGTGTGCCCACTACTAACTTTGTCTCTAATAGTTGAGCCCCTAACCCACATAGTTTAACAAATCCTTGAGACATAAACGAGTGGGTTGCACTTGAATCAAATAATACAATGGCACTATCTGACAGTATGGAAATAATATCTGTCACCATATCGCCGACATTTTCCGCATCACCTGACGTAAGGGAGTATACTTGCGCCTGAGCCATACCCTGCTGGTGACCACCTCAGGTGCCTAGTTACCTCCTCGATACTGTGGCTATGGCTGTGCATAGTTCAATACCGCGCGACAATCTCACATCCGATGTCCTGCCTCTCCATATCGGTAGCAGAAAACTGATCCTCCCCTGCACTCGCCCCAATGCCTCTAATGGCATCTGGAATAGATAGGATGTTGGGGACCCCATGATGGCCTCGGTACCCCATCTATTGTCGCTGGCCTAAAAAATTACCAGGCCGCTTCCATAAGCCTTAGCTAGTGCTGGTCTGAAACCCTTGAGGCAAGGGCCTTTTCTTTTGGTTCACCACTCTCTCTACCTCTTGAATGTTGGCCTCAACTGCCACGGCCCAATCCACCAACTTAGAAAAGCAGTCAACAATGCCACCACCTATGCGTGTATGCTTTGTCTCAATCCCCTCTAAAACATTCATGCCTTCAGTGGCTCATTTGGAACGATGTGTGGAGCGAAACGAGATAACTCCACAAACTTGGCTGCATATTGCCGCACAGTCTTGGGCCTCCGATTCAGCTGTAGGAATTCCTCTACCTTAGTTGCGCGGGTGACAGTGGGAAAATACCTGTTTAAGAAAACCTCCCCAAACCGGCTCCAAGTGATAGCCGCCAGCCCTGGGCACTGCTCCTCCACCATTTTCGCTGATCGCCACCATCTTTTTGCTTCCCCCACTACTTTGTAAGTGGCATACTTCACCTTTTGCTCTTTAGTACACTCCAACACCCCCAGCAGTTCCTCTATTTCCTAAATCCAATCTTTGGTTATGATTGGGTTCGGTCCACCTGCAAACGCCGGTGGGTTCGCCTGTGTGAACTGATGAAATGTGCAACTCTATCAACCACTGGCTGATCCTACTCTCTAGAGTCCCTCCTGTCATCCTTTCTAGCCTGCCACGCTACATTTTGTAGCACTGCTGAAGCATCAGCATGATCTTCGCTAGAGGCATCTCCTCCAATTACAACACCTTTTCCCCTGGAATCCATCCTGTAAATAGGATATAAATCAACTTAGAAATTTCACATTTAACATAATTAATGCAACTATGGAACAATGGAATTAATATAATATACAGGTTCTAATTTAATAATTCATATTCCAATTCTATCACAAAACCATTGAGGTAAAAATCTCCATCCTAACATTAACTTCACACACATACCCACTCATCCTAACATTCCAACCTAAATTTTCTGAGTTCTAGTCCCTCAACCAAGAAACGAAACCATTGATGGATTTATCGTGGTTTTCTAAAACTCGCGACTAATTCAGAAAATCACAGAAGTTCATTAACAGATTTTTGCCTCCAAGCTTCCAGACCAGAACCCATCCTAATTTTCCCACTCCTATCCTTATCTTATCTCAACCTATACTCTAGCAATTATCAATCCTCAAAGTCTGCAAAACCTAGAAAACCTAGGCTTTGATACCATTTTGTAATGTCCAAACCTGGGTCTGCCAAGGAGCACTGCGTTTCTCGTCCTCCACCTGGACCAGACAATTAGGGGGCAGGCTTTATCGGACTAATGACTGGCCCCATAGACCAACATGTGTCCTTTTCAGTGTGTTTTGTCCTTACACACTTCCTAAAAAAATTTCTAGAAGGTCACCCATCCCAAGATTACTCAAAACTAGGCACACTTAATTGTGGAATTTTTATGGGAAGGCTCCTAAAAAGAAAGGCGCACCTTGTTGATATGGGTAGTAACATCAAATCCTTTTTAAGCCTTTCTTCCATGGGGTATCACATTCTCCCCCACTTATAGAATGCAACGTCCTCATTGCAAACCCACATTTCCAAACCCAGGTGATGTGAATCTTATCACATTTCTGGCTGGGTAATTGCTCTGATACCACTAGTAACGATCCCGACCCACCACGTGGGCTCGGGGTGCTACTTTAGTGACGTCTATGTACTTGATATCTTATTCATCAAATATAAAACACATATACGCAGCGGAAATAAAATATAAAATTCTCAAATTACATTACTAGAGCTCTAACTATCTTTATACCCAAATATATTTATTTTCACATAATTACAACCCATAAAATTCCAAAAAAAAAACCGCTCTGTCCATATACACTACCTACATAAATTTACACTGCTAGCCCGGCTCTGTTAGCCTATAAGATCTGATCTCTGGGATTTCCTGAAAAGATAGTTTGTAAAGTAGGGGTGAGGCACAACTCAGTAAGGGAAAGACTAAGTTAATGTTAGTGTGTGACCAGCATGCGTTTAGTGTACAGAGAAATACCAGTTCACTAAGTAAATAAACACATTTATGAAAATTTTCTTATTTGACACTCTCGCGCACAATAAGACAAGGATAGGAAAAATTACCTGCCCATATAAGTAACTTCCCTCTGCTCTAATACCATTACTGCTATTAGGGCACTCGCCTTTCTCAGCAAGCCCTCAAAATTATCTTATTAATTATTCGTATTCACATAAATTAATAGACATGTAAATAAGACACTCCCTATGACAAACACACCATTTACTTCCCCATGGCACGGGTTGTGTGGCCTGAAGGCTGGACTATTGTCCTGGGGGATCCACCTAGACAATAGTCATCTATATTCTTCACTAAAATACTTTGCGGGTCTATGCAGCTCCAACTGCTGGTTTGATTGCCCTCACCCAGGGGGGTACATTCACCTCATGTAGGCAAATTGAACAGGACCACCCTACACCTCTCAGCACATGTGTGGGCGTACACAACCACATAATAAATCCTTAGCAACAGTACCGTACTCACAATACACCGGTCCCTAGGGTTCCTAAAGCATATCTTGCAATTTAGATAATAGAAAATACCATTTAAAACATCAATTTACATATATTTTCTATTATTCCAAAAGCCTGGCTCCCGGCCACAAAATGCAACCTAGCGTATCACCGTCAATTAAAACTCGGCCCTCGGACGTTATACCAAATTCCTGCATTATTCACAAGAAGTTCCAGTATTTTTCACAACAATTCCAGTATTTCGCAAACAATTTCAAATCCAGTTAAACAATAAATCCTGCCAAATAATCATCGGCCACACGATTTTGAAATTTCAACATAACTATATAAACAACCAAGCTTTCCACCATTCGTTTCTATTCAAAATACCATACCATATATCCTAGATTTATAAAATCCATTTCGAATGGTTAGTTTTTGAAATAACCTTCAAATTCTTAAATAAATAAATAAATAAATATATATATGTATATATATTAATTTCATCGGTTCAAATTAAATAAAATTCCTGACTTAACTTAATCCCTTTACCTAATTCTTGAAAAGCCCAATAACACCCTAGCCTACGCCCCAGATGTTTAAAAACCCTTGAAACCCTAAAATTCAAACTTAATCACATTATTCATCACAATCCCTAGAGAAACTTTTCCTAAAATTCCCTTAAGTTCTGAATACCCTAAATAGCCTAATAAAGCCTAAATTATTAAACTTACCCTCGATTTAAGGTTGGTGTCTCGGAACTTCAATTCGAAAACCTGCTCCAACTAGATTGTAGAGAATCTCCCCTCGAGTCCCCTGTCAATTTCCGTTCATTAATTGGGCTTATGGTTTAAGAAAAACTGAGGTAAGAGTAAAAATTGACCTTACCGTAGGAGATATGTCTACGTCGTTCCTACGACAAATTCGCTCTAGTAGGATTGTTAGTGGCGGTGATAGGAACCCAACGGTATCTTCGGATTTTCGATTGGTTGAATATTAGAGACGAAATTGAGAAGAGTGGGAAAGAGGAGACGAGGAGAGCATTGTGACGCAGAGCTTTTGTGCAGAATGAGAAAGAAAAAAAAATGCTTCTGTTTCCTGAAGGATCAAAGATCCTTCAGGATAACCTAAACTTATATATATACATACATATATATATATATATATATATATATTATAATTTATAATATATTATATTATATTATATTATATTATTTAATTAATAATATTTATTTATTTATTATTTATTTTAATTAATTAATTTTTATTTATTTTATTATTATTTTTGAATCACTAAATATGTGGACCCCGAAAATGTGTTAGATGTTAAATATACTAGGGTTTGAGTTGATTGAACTAGGGTTAATGCGATTTCAGGATTTGGAGTTCTGAACGTTGTGGGCGTGGTATAGGGTTTTAGCAAGTTTCACAGGAATTAGGTAAGGAGATAGGCTAAGTTAGATATTTTAGAAAATTTATAATTGAATATATAGTATTTAATTCAAAAATTTATTTATGTGATTAGTATAGTTTTTGGGAATATTGATGTTGAACTGAGGAAACCTTGATTTCAGAGTTAATATTATTTTGTCAGCAAAATATGTTTTTCCAGGCGAGATAATATAATATAGTAGTACTCACTTGTGTGGCGTGAGTATAGATAATTTTATTGCAGACTTATATCATGACAAAATATTTTACGTTCTCATCGAACAAGTATGATTTGACAATAGTTTTAGAAATGTGATAATCAGTATAGAAATTAAAATATTTTCAGTATATTATGATAATTCAATCGACGCAGATGCTATGATAATTCAACTAGCACAGATGCCGTGATCAGTTTTAATATGACGATATATTCAAGAATTATGAAATGACAAGTTTCTACATAGAAATAAGTATATGTTAGATTTTACTCAGAGATCAGAAAATGATATTTATTTACAGAAATATTATGTGAAGTGTATTATATAGTAATAGATGGTTTACGTATGTTATGAGCACGATATCGTAGCTAGCTAGCCTGATCAGATAATGCACTCTGTGTGCCAACCCACGAAGTGTTGCGACAAGTAGGATGGGTGGATTGGGTTGGATACATATATATAAAAGTGAGGAGTTTGGAACGACGTACTCGATATATGGAACAATTTCATCACAATTACTGAGGACGTAAAAATGGGTCTTTCGTAGGTCGTCCATATCAATGAAATCGTAAACCCGTGCACTAAACAGTCGAACATTTACTTGAAATATAGAGCTCCTCAGTTCTTCATCTTCTACATTAATAACAACCTTCGTTCAGGTTTTCCATTAAACCTTCTAACACCACGAGTCCTCCAAGGATGTCCAGGTCGTAGAAAACAACGATGACACATAAAGCGTAACTTGCATCTAAGCTTCAAGAGTAAGGACCCAACACCGTTATTACACATCGAGCATGCTAAGTAACATTTTGTACTCCAGCCTGATAGATTTCCGTAGGCAGGGAAATCATTAATTCTCCACAATAAGGCAGCATGCATCCGAAATGTTGTCTCGGTTTCCACATCGAATGCCTCCACTCTTTTTTCCTATAGTTCTTTCAACTCATCAATTAACGACCTTAAGTAAACATCAATATCATTACCAGGTGCCCTCGGTCAGGGAATAAGCAGAGACATATAAATGAAGGGTTTTTTTCATACATTGCCATGGTGACATATTGTATGACATCATCATAACTGGCCACATGCTATACGGGTTGTTCATGTTATTGAAAGGATTGAAACCATCTAAAGCAAGGCCAAGTCTAATCTTGCGAGGATCACTAGCAAACCACGGATGCATTTTATCAAACTCAGCCCAAGCTTCCAAGTTTGCTAGATGGCTAAGGGTGTTTTCCTTTTTTCTCTTTATGCCATCTCATATCCGTAGCAGTATTTCTACACATGTACAACCGTTGCAGCCACGACATTAACGGACAATATCACAAAACTTTTTGGGGGATCTTTTTACCCTTCTTCTAATTAGTGTTATATCTCGGTTCACCACATTCTAGGCACTCTTTCGCAATTTCAAGTTCACCATAAAAGAGTGTACAATCATACTTACAAGTAGGTATTGGAGTGTAACCGAGACCCAATTGATGCATTTATGTCTTCTCTTCATAAAAGGATTTCGGAAGTGTTTCACCATCAGGAAATGCCACCTTAATGAGGTTTAAATGCATGTTGAATGCACTTTAAGATAATCCATGCATTGTCCTTGCATGAAGCAACTTAATAAGGAACTCCAATTTTGAGAACTTTGTTCAGTTTGGATATAGGGGCACCCGTGCATCCCTCACGAGATTAGCAAATGGTTTCCCTAGTCAATTTAACGTACTAGGATCACAAGGTATGGTACCTACTAAAGTAGATTCATCACCATTATGCGATACACTGATGTCGTCCGTGTCCACTGCAATCCCCCTTTGCAAGTCACCTAACATTTCAATCAACCCTTTCGAACGTGTATCACCACCTACTATATTTGCCCCCTTAGCTTCATCATCATCATCGCTCTAAACTCCATAATCTTCACTGTGGAACACCTATGTTGTGTAGCTTTTCTCCATTCCGAAGCATATTAGATGTCTACGAAACCAAATCAATGTGTTTGAATGTTATGTTTTGGAATTTCTTGCAAGGATACCGTATTCTACTAGCTTTATATGCACGAGAGCGCGCAAACTTTATAAAATCATGAACCCCTTTCACATATTCGTCCAAAAACCTACCCCGAGTGTTCATCCAACTCTTATCCATGTTCATTAACTACCATATAACATGTTCAAGTAAATGGTGTTGATTACATTTTAGAAATAATGTTTATGTCCCATGCATCGTGAATCCTAAAATCAACCACCTTCCGTTTAAAGGGTACAAATCCTATTCCATTCAGAAATGTTGCATTTGTATTGTAGTCAATCGATCAAATTCCTTCGTCATAGTCATTCTAAATTTCGGCAGCATCTCTCCATAGCTCTCCAAGTACATGAGATGGGGGAAGTGAAAATGTTGCTAGTGTTCCATCATTAACAAATTGTCACAACACCCCACTATGTACCCAGATAACACAAGTAGAGATGTGATCGAAATATATAATGACAATGAACAAAGCGTGAACGATGACAACAATGTAAATACAACTTCCTAAATTGTCCACATTAGATAGTTCAAGAATGATTGAAATACAAACATCACTAATCATATATGAAACAAATAATGAACAAGGTCAATTGATTATTAGTCTACATAGTATGACTAATAATCAATTGAATTTCATTAATTGATTTGTCTTACATGTACGATGATGCATGAATATATAGTAACCATTCTTTAATGGGTCTATGCTTCAATGAACACATGAAATGCAGTTCTTAATTTGTTCAATTAACCAGCATGCAACATCTTAGTCAACTAAGTAGCATGAATTTCACAATTTTTGCATCAACATAAATAATCCGTCAACTCAACCAGCAAGCAATACCTAGTCATCTATCCTAGTCAATCAACCGATCATTGCCTTTTCTCACTTTTTATAAGTTTTTCAAAAATCTAACATTAGAAAATTATATATATTTTTTCAAGAGAGACACATACACAATGTAAACGCAATAACCATTCTTAGAACAGGTATTATAGAATGTTTTCCAAATAATTTATTATTTGAAGAATTAATGGGCTCTTTAAAAATGTTTTCCATTATTTTCATCTTTTCAAACAAATAAAATAGTGGCGATTCCATTTTTAAAATACAGAGTGAGTTAGAGAATCGATAATTCGATTTTCTATTCTTTACTATTCTTCTCAAAATGGTCATCAAAATTGTTGGTTATAAACAGGCCATTTGGATTTGGTGTCAACAATTGGCTAGGTGACAAGTGACTTGCAATTAAGTCTTTAGTTGTTTATAACTTCAAGTATGCATAGAGCATAGAAATATTGAAATTTTTAGCTCTAAAAGCACTTCAAGAAATCCTTTGAATTTTAGTTGGGTTTTGGTTTCCTTGTTCTTGTTTCCTATATATGGAAGGAGGCATGTATTAAGAGGACAAGAACATGTGGTTCATTTAGTTCCATTTTACCTTTTCTAATATATTAGCTAAACTAGAGATAAAAAGATGATATTTAAATATATTTTCATTGTTTAAACAAAATTGCCTCTCACCAACTATAATTGTTTCGAAACTCACAAGGACTAAATAATATTGAAATTTACAATAACGATAATCTAAAATATAAAAACAATAAAAACAATAATAATACAATAATAATGAATATACAATAACTATAAAAGTATACAATTATGATGACATATAATAATACCCAAAACAAGAATCGAATAAATCAAACATTTACATAAACAAATACAACATAAAAAGAATCAAATAAAACTAAAATTTTAATTACTTACGAAATAACTAATTTAATTCTATCCATCAATATTGAACTTCTAACAAAATTATACAACACATTCAAACAACATACAAATTATATGCAACAATGTTAAATCAGGTGTAATCCCAAGAGGGGGGGGGGGTGAATTGGGTATTAAAAAAAAACTTTGGCACTAATTTACTGCTTAAACTCTTCTTATATATTTACCAATAAATTCTTGTTAGTCAATTACTTTTGTGCAAGACTATCCAACCTATGCATGCAATATACACAATTTAAATGTAATGCTGAAAATAAATAGTAAAAGGAAGAGAGAAGACAAACATAGTTTTACGAGGTTCAACCGACTTGGCCTACGTCCTCGCCTTGAGCAACCACTCAAGGATTCACTAAAACCTTGCTCCTTAAAGTGGGACAGAGCTTCCCTTACAATCCGCTGCTTACAAGAGGCACAACTTCCTCCTACTCTGCTGCTTACAAGAGATACAACTCTCTCCTCACACATCGAACCGTGTATACAACAGAATCTAAAAATTAACACTCAAAACAATGCTTCTAACAAAAGCTGGTGAGTACAATTCAAAATCCTAATACATTAACATATGATAAAACTTGAAGCTCATGAATGCGTGAAAAACGATTCAATCGTTTTATGTATGATATGCTTCAACACACAACTCCCTATTTAACCAAAACTCCCAAGTAAAGATAAATTTAAAATGTTTTGGAGTCAACTAGGGTTCTTGGTTCACTTTGCAAAAATGCACAAGTATGTTTGAAATTAACTAGTTAACAAAAACTTTGTCTTGAATACAAACTCAGTGAAACTCACAAAGTTTTATTTTATTTATTCAATCACAAACCGAGTATATTAATTTTCAGAAATATCCCTCAATCAAATGTATAGTTATAAGTACCAAGGATATTTAATCAAGTTTTAATATATCTAAAATATAAATCCTTTAGAAAACACCCACTTGAATCAAAAAATCAATCAACCAAGTTAAATAAGTTTTCTCAAGTAATGATCTTTTCAAAACTCAATTTTTATATGATTATGCACACTCAAGATCAAAACTTTTCTAATGATAGTCAAGAGCACGTAATAAGATGAGATGAGATGTTCTTAAGAATAATAACTTGAAAGATCAAACCTCAATACTAGATTGAAGTACAGTTGAGTAAAAAAGTTTCCTTTGAGAATTTGAGTTGATTTGCCCAAGCTTGAAGATTAGAGATTGAAGTGTAGGCAATCGTATAGCACTAGGAGCAGATTTTCAACGTTCTTTCAACAATGTGTGTTCTTCTCTTTCTTGTGTGTCTAACTTCTGTTCTAGGGTTTAGATATTCAGAATATATAGTATATTACCCTTAGGATTGATCTCAATCGTTGGATCAATAAAATAGCTCGCGAGTCCTTTTAATAAAAATATGATTTTTAGATTTTCTCGTGAGTTCAGGCAACCGAAGTGGGGTTCAGGCTCCTGAAGTGGCAACTTCAGGCGCCTGAGGTTCCAGGGTCAGGCGACCGAAGTACCTCGACCAGGTTCTATTCTCCCATTTAATTCTTCAGGTTACCGAACTTAATCTTCAGGCAATCGAAGAAATTCTTCAGGCAACTGAGGTTGAGTTCAGGCTACCGAAGTCCCCTTTTTCTTAATTATTCATTTCTAGTTTAAAATGCTGCTTTGCTTATTTTCTTAGGACTTTTATAAAACAAAATTTCCATGATTTTAAAAACATTTCTAAGTCCATGGAAGTTCCCTAATGATGTACATGAAATGCATGAATCCTAAAATCATTCTAAGTTATGTTGAGCCTCAAATTAAATCATATGAAAATGTAAGTACATGAGTTCTAAATACCAATTCCCAAGATATTCTTGAACTTTACCACTTGCATCTTGATTCTCATACTCTTTGAGTTCCATGGTGCTTTCCAAGATTTGTAAGCTTTACTTGAAGGCTTCCATGACTCATTATCTTTCCGTGGATGCTTAATGTTAGTCCTGTTCACAAACTCAATGCACAGATCAAATACAAAGTGATTTGTCATTATCAAAATAGGATTGGACTCGTAGAGTCAACAATCTATCCCTTCTTGATGATGACAAATACACGAGCAAAAATATATAATAGGTTATGCCTAACAAGGTTCCTCCTCAATTAATGCATCAAATATTCAATGAATGACAATATGCTCATGTTCATACACAAAGTGTTTATGCTGAATCCAAATGAAATATGAAATATGTTCATAATGAATATAATATGCTAGATTTCTCCCCCTTTGTATATCTCACCCTTTGCATAACTTCAATAACATTTTTTGCTCCCGATTTTTCTTTGCTTCTGTTTTTTTTTGTGTGTTATCATTTTTGCTCTTGATTTTTCTCCCACTTTCACCTTTTTGACATCAACAAAAAGGTGTAAAAAAATAAATCATGAGTAAACATACCCTTATGTTCTTCTCCCCTTAGAAATATCAAGGTTTTAAATGTGTCCAACTGTTGATTAATGCAATATCAAGTGATTATATCATAAGTGATGTTGCTTCCCTTGAATTATATCATCTAACATGATTCTAAGCAACCTATCAACTATGCGTGAGACCTAATTCACACCTAATTTGGATAAACTATCCCCCGAAAGTGGTTTCATGAATATATCTGCCCATTGTTCATCTGTACATACAAACTCTAGTGTTACATCCCCTTTTTGTACATGGTCATGAAGAAAGTGATGTCGTATTTCTATGTGCTTAGTTCGTGAATGTAATATTGGATTCTTTGAGATATTTTTTGCACTCGTATTATCGCATCTTTTAGGGATTGTTTCATAACTTAATCCAAAATCCTTCAGTTGTTGCTTCATGTAAAGCGTTTGAGCACAACAACTACCTGCTGCTATGTATTCAGCCTCAGATGTGGAA